>NC_090327.1:52946348-53588045 GCF_035084215.1 Heptranchias perlo
GGAATGGTTTACCACAGGGAGAGGTTGAGGCAGAGACATTGGGCTCTATTTTCGCACCCGCGATCGGGTGCGTTCGTGGCGGGAGGGCTGTGAAAATCCGGGATTCCCGGGGCGGGTCAGGAGCCTGGCTCCAACCCACCCCATTTCCGGGCTCCCCAATGACCCACTCACATGCACGCACAGCCCCCGCATGTGGGACTCCCGCCAGCAATGAAAGCCGGCGGGGTGCCACTTAAGGTACTTGAACAGGTACTTCAGGTTGTTTACAGACCTGATTGACCTGATATTTTAGGAGGGATCGGATTTTGCAATTAACTGAGACTGTTTCCTGTACTGGGGGAAACACTCCCAGTTGAAATAGACGTGTTGCAGCCACCAGCCTGTGGCAGCTGCAAAGGTCCATTTGACAGGTGGAGGGGGGGGGGGGAGACCCTCACTCATTGCAGGAGGTCACTCCGTCACCTGACGAAGGAGAAAGCCTCCGAAAGCTTGTGATTTTCAAATAAAACTGTTGGACTATAACCTGGTGTTGTAAGATTCCTTACTTTGGACAAAGTTTGGCCTCCACCACCCTCCTCCTAACAATAAAATGCATAAACTTGCACACTTACCCCGGTGTCCAGACACATTTGCCTACCTTGCGGATCCCCTCAAACTTCCGGATGGGGGCCACCGTAGCTGCAGTCATGACCTCCTTGGAGGACGAACAGCATCACCAGCCTCGCCGGCCACGCCGTCCACCTCTGACACATAGAGCTCCACAACACAGTGCTGTGACACATTCACCTGCACAGCGGGAGGGAGGGCAACCGCAGAGAGATGCGTCGCAGAAGGCACTACCCTCGCCACAGGGTCTACAGACCGAGGCTCAGCCTCCTGGACCTCTCTGAACAGCAGTGCACATGGAGGCTCAAAGTCACTCGACATGTAGTCGTGGACATCTGCAGCCACCTTCATGCCGAGCTGCTCCCGGCTGGCCTGAGCACCATCTTCTTACCTGTCGCTGTCAAAGTCACCACTGCCCTCAACAATTTCTCCTCCGCATCCTTCCAGGGTGCCACCGGGGACATCACCGGCGTCTCTCAGTCGTCTACACAAAAGAGCCCTGCAAATACATCTACACCCACTCTGCAGTGACACAATGGGTGGCATCAAGTGTGCGTGTTCATGGTGAACCCCATGAAAGGGACGTATTCCACAAGCCAGTCAAGAATGGTCAAGACGTGGCAGTAGTGGCGATAATAATAATATTTATTGTGTATGTGAAACAAAACAAATATAAATGAAAAACATGACAAATCGTCAGACACCCTTGTGCATTCCCTTTATGCTCACAAAATCTTCACCTTTCGTTTCCGGGAACCCCTACGTGGTGCTACCCCTGTGGCTTCAGCAGAGCAGGTTGCTCTTGTCCATGCCATGACCGATGAGATGCTTTGGGCCGACGCCCTCTGGGTTTGGGTGCCCATGAGGGCCCCTCCAAAGACTGCTCCACCTGCACCTGTGCAGGGGCAGATTCGGCCACCTGGAGAGGGGGCAGCATTGCGGGTACTGGTTGAGAAGGGGGCAACAGGTGAGACGTGGGAGCGCTTTGAGTGGCATCCCCACTTCCATGTCCCCTTTCACCATCAGCCCTCCCATGGCCCAGGCCCACATCACTCCTTCCACCCTGCTGGACGGCAGTTTGGAGGACTTGTGTGAAGCCTTGGAAGGCCACCTGTAAAGTATCTGTCAGCCTGTTCAAGGCGGCAGAATGTTGCTCACCCTGAATCCAAACGGCCGTTGTCAGGGCCTGAATAGACTCATTGTTGAGCCATGCTTGACGCTCGAGGGAGGCTAGCCTTTCCTCCACCGCAGACATTCCCGCACCTACCCATGACACTATCTCAGAGATGCCTTCACGTCCCTGCGACACTATCTCGGAGATACCCTCCTGTACCTGTGCTACCATTCCCCTCGTGCAGGAGTTGGACTCCTCCATCCTCTGCACGATTGTGGAGAGTGCGCGTGGCACCTGTTCCAGCACCTCAGCAATGTGCTGCTGCCCCTCGATGACTCTCCTTTTCATGGCTGGCCCCCAGGGTTCAGCATCTGGGTCTAGCTGAGCAGAGCCTGGAGAAAAGTGCTCCCACCGACGCGGACTCTCCACGGCTACCCCTGCCACCAAGGTCTGCTCGTGCTCACGTGCGTGGTGACTCACCGTGTGCAAGCCCAACTAAGTGAGGACGGGGACCCACCGAGGTGTATGTATCTGCGCTGGTGGATGCATGGCTCAGATGTGACAATGGACCCTCAGAGACCTGGAAGGCCCTCTGAGGAATCGCTCTCCACGGTCACGGCGCTCGCAAATGACCCTGCAAGAGAACAGAAAGCAATATTAGGCATGTGGACAGATGTTGAGGTGCTGCAGATGCCAAGTGATGCTAAGATCATTCGCTATCATGAGTGCTGAGTGTTAGCTTTCTGTCACCGGCCGCTTGTGCAATCCTAGCCTCGGCATCCGCCACGGACAGGCACTCCAGCGTGCGGCTGATGTCCAATGCCTGTTGCTCCGCGTCCGTTAGGACCACCTGGTGTGGTGAGCCCCCTCCAGTCCGTGCCCTCTCCCGGGCGTTCTGGCATCTCTTCTCCTATCAAGGCAAAACACAGAGGCGTGATTGAGTGATGGTTGCATGGTGAGCCGCTGCATGCATTGGTGTGGGTGGGGTTGAGTGTGAGGGAGATACATGGGAGGGTGCGTGTGCAACATAGCCATGATATTGTATGGAGGATTGGGTTGTGTGGTAGTGTTCGAATGGGGACAGGGGCAGTGAGTACGTGCAGGCAAGGTGAGGATGATAGTTGAGTGGATGTGAGGAGTGATGCAAGAGCGTTGTGGTGGCAGTGCAGAAGGGGTTGTGTGGTGGTGGAGGTGATGTGGAAGACGGAGTGTGGGAGAATGCGTAAGTATACTCACTTTGCCTAATCTGGTGAGATCATTAAATCTCTTCCTGCACTGGACCCAGATTTGTGGCACATTGCTGCAGCTGGTGACCTCCTCGGCCACCTCCAGCCATGCCTTCTTCGTGGTGGAGGGAGGGCACTTCCTCCCATCAGACGGGAAAAATATTTCCCTCCTCCTCCTCACCCCATCCTGCAGCAGCTGGAGTGAGAAGTCTGAAAATCTTGGGGCAGCCTTCCCACTGGCGTGCTCCATGGTTTAGCATTGGTTGTTTGCTGCAGGAGGAGCATTGGTGGACTGCCCCTTTAAATAGGGCTCCTCCAGCTGACAGACCTTACTGCGCATGTGCAGTCCGCCCGCCGCGCAGCTCACCAGAGGGAAACCCAGAAACAAAGGTAAGTGGCTCCGATTATCCTGTAATTGTGTGCGGAGCACACTGATTTCACCAGGCGCGTTTTCCACGCACCCACTCGACCCCCCGCTGAGAACCCGCCGCCCTGCTAATATCAAGCCCAATGGAATCATTTGAGGAAAGAACAGATAAAATTGAAATGTAGGAAGTTGCAGGGATATGGGGAGAGATCAGGGCTGTGGAATTAGTTTTGAATTGCTCTAGCAAAAAGCCAGCACAGACACTGTGGGCCAAATAGCCTCCTGTGTTGTAAACTTCTATGCTTCCATGGTAGCCAGAGTTAAGATTCCTCTAAGAGCTCAGATTATATCTCAGGCTTAACATACCAAAATACAAGAAGAAGAGTGAGACAAGGCCATCATTGCTCACTCTATCCATTAGACGGTCCAACCTCATGCAGCATCCTCCCCGACCGTTAATTCCTGGAGAGACCAAAAAAAGGGAGAAAAGCTTGTGACCAATTTCAGTAGAAACTCTGGGAAATTCCTCTACAAATCCTCAAGATAATAAAGTAAGCTCCAGGAGACCAGGTTATATTGCATCAGTATATACAACTAATTAAACCGCTCCCCCTACCATAATCGCAATGTCATTGGAAACATAGGAATATGACAGTAAAATACATAAGCATGACTGGCCAGGATAAGAAAAACAATAAAATGCCTGTACCTGCAGGGGCCAATTTTCCACATTTTTGCTCCCAGCCCAGAGATTTGCATACCAGGAGTACCTAATGGGAAATCGCTCACTTACAGCCCATAATTCTCTATCATTATAATGTTTACAACATTTCTGTAGATCTCTCCCCAAATAACAATCCAGCAGAAATAGTCTGAGAAAGGTTAAGAACATATGAAATAGGAGCAGGAGTGGGCCATACCACCCCTCGAGCCTGCTCCACCACTCAATAAGATCATGGCTGATCTTCAACCTCAACTCCACTTTTCCACCCGATCCCCCTATCCCTTGATTCCCTTGGAGTCCAAAAATCTATCGATCTCAGTCTTGAATATACTCAACAACTGAGCATCAACAGTCCTCTGGGGTAGAGACTTCCAAAGATTCACAACCCTCTGAGTGAAGAAATTCCTCCTCATCTCGGTCCTAAATGGCTGACCCCTTATCCTGAGACTATGATCTCTAGTTCTAGACTCTCCAGCCAGGGAAAACATCCTCTCAGCATCTACCCTGTAAAGCCCTCTCAGAATCTTATGTTTCAATGAGATCACCTCTCATTCTTCTGGACAGTGTAGGCCCATTCTACTCAATCTTTCCTCATAGGATAACCTTCTCATCCCAGGAATCAATCTAGTGAACCTTCGTTGCACCGCCTCTAAGGCAAGTATATCCTTCCTTAGGTAAGGAGACCAAAACTCTACACAGTACTCCAGGTGTGGTCACACTAGAGCCCTATATAATTGCAGCAAGACTTCCTTACTCTTGTACTCCAACCCCCTTGCAATAAGGGACAACATGCTATTTGCCTTCCTAATTGCTTGCTGTGCCTGCATGTTAACTTTCTGTGTTTCGTGTACATGGACACCCAAATCCCTCTGAACACCAATATTTAATAATTACTCATCATTTAAAAAATATTCCGTTTTTCTATTAAAGCTCACAGTATAACAATGAGGAAATCGTCCACTTCAACTCTGCAGACCGAATATATTCTTTGGTTACAAGCAATGGCTCTTACTCTACCTCTATACCTCCTTTGACATTATCTTAAAGCATAACCTGGCAGAGGCAATCCTAAGATTTGCTTTAAGATGGGCTTCTCAGTGAGGTTCATGACCAATATTAAATTCAAAAACCTTAAGAAAGGGAGCCATTCTTAGACTTATTCTGTGAACGAATATCCGTGAACCTTTCTTTGATTTAGTTGAAAATGTTTTACACACCATTCAGCCACAGAATTTAACCAAATTATCTCAACCAGTTGCTTTGTGGTTTTGTTTTTACCTGCTCAAACCAAGGAGATCTAATGAAGGACATTGGGACTAGACTCTATTAAAAACATTTGTTCTTGAGATGTGGGCGATGCGGCCAAGGCCGCATTTATTGCTCATCCCTAGTTATCCTGAGAAGGCAGTTGTAGCAGGCCTTCTCCTTGAACCGCTGATGTCTTTGTGCTGATTGTGCTCCCACAATGGTGTTAGGTAAGGAATTCTAGGATTTTGACCCAGCGACAAAGAAAGTATGGAAATATATATCCAAGTCAGGATGGTGGCTTACTTGGAGAAGAACTTGGAGGTGATGGTGTTGCTGCTGCTTTTATCTTTCACTGTGGCAGAGGACAGAGTGGACAAGGTACTTTTGAATTGCAGATGATACAAAAATTGGCTGTGTGGTTGATAGTGAGGAGGAAAGCTGTAGACTGCAGGAAGATATCAATGGACTGGTCAGGTGGGCAGAAAAGTAGCAAATGGAATTCAATCTGGAGAAGTGTGAGGTAATGCATTTGGGGATTTGTTAAGGGAAGGTTGTGTGTGACTAACTTGATTGAACTTTTTGAGGAGGTAACAAGGAGGGTAGATGATGGTAGTGCATTTGATGTAATCTACATGGATTTTAGCAAGGCTTTTGACAAAGTTCCACATGGCACACTGGTCAGAAAAGTAAAAGCCCATGTGATCCAAGGGAAAGTGGCAAGTTGGATCCAAAATTGGCTCAGTGGCAGGAAACAAAGGGTAATGGTCGACGGGTGTTTTTGTGACTGGAAGGCTGTTTCCAGTGGGGTTCCACAGGGCTCAGTACTAGGTCCCTTGCTTTTTGTGATATATATTAATGATTTGGACTTAAATGTAGGGGGCATGATTAAGAAGTTTGCAGATGATACAAAAATTGGCCATGTGGTTGATAGTGAGGAGGAAAGCTGTAGACTGCAGGAAGACATCAATGGACTGGTCAGGTGGGCAGAAAATTAGCAAATGGAATTCAATCTGGAGAATGTGAGGTAATGCATTTGGGGAGGGCAAACAAGGCTAGGGAGTACACATTAAATGGGAGGATACTGAAAGGTGTAGAGGAAGTGAGGGACCTTGGAGTGAATGTCCACAGATCCCTGAAGGTAGCAGGACTGGTAGATAAGGTGGTTAAGAAGGCATATGGAATACTTTGTTTTATTAGCCGAGGCACAGAATATAAGAGCAGGTAGGTTATGCTGGAACTGTATAAAACACTAGTTAGACCACAGCTTGAGTACTGTGTACAGTTCTGGTCACCACATTACAGGAAGGATGTAATTGCACTAGAGAGGGTACAGAGGAGATTTACGAGGGTGCTGCCAGGACTGGAGAATTTTAGCTATGAGGAAAGATTGGATAGGCTGAGGTCGTTCTCTTTGGAACAGGAGGCTGAGGAGTGATTTAATAAAGGTGTACAAAATTATGAGGAACCTAGATAGAGTGGGTAGGAAGGATCTAGTTCTCTTAGCAGAGAGGTCAATAACCAGGGGGCATAGATTTAAAGTGATTGGTAGAAGGATTAGAGTGGAGCTGAGGAAATATTTTTCACTCAGAGGGTGGTGGGGGTCTGGAACTCACTGCCTGAAAGGGTGGTAGAGGCAGAAACCCTCAACTCATTTAAAAAGTACCTGGATGTGCACCTGAAGTGCCGTAACCTACTGGGCTACGGACCAAGTGCTGTAAAGTGGGATTGGGCTTGGTGGCTCATTTTCGGCCGGCGCAGACATGATGGGCCGAATGGCCTCCTTCTGTGCTGTAAATTTTCTATGATTCTATGATTCTAACCTTAGGGAAAGATCCAATAGTCCTTTTTCCAAACCTGGATGCAAACCGCCAAGTATCTTCAACTGATGAGCAACTCTTGGATCTAACCTAATTACAATGTGGTAAGCAAGAGAAGACATATTGGAACAAAATGCCCAGGAATAAATCATTCCAGTTTTTCAGACCAATCAATTAGGAAATCTTTCATTCTTCCAACTTTTACTTTTAAAAATTGATAATTTGGTCTTTTTGTTAATCTCTAAATGCCATTTTCTATAATATCCTTGAAATCTGTTAAAAAAAACTCTGCAAAGTAACTGGTCAATAGGACTGTAACTTTGCAATGTTTGCATTTTACAAGTAAACCATTTAAATCAGCTTTACAAAGTCAAAGTAACAAGTATCATCCTGTTTTCATTGTAAATTTCACTATACAAAGATACCAGAATGAATCAACATTTTTTATATTCATTCTTGGTTTGTGGGTGATGCTGGCAAGCCTGGCATTTATTGCCCATCCCTCATTGCCCTGAGTAGGTGGTTATACAACTATGTGGCTTGCTCGGCCATTTCAGAGGGCACTTAAGAGTCAACCACTGTCTGATGTCTACTATATACCCTGGAATAATTTGCATAAGGGTGCTCAATTCTGTTTACTTTTGTAACCAATAGCTGACAACTATTGAAATTAATCATATCTGGAATTTACTAGCTTATGACAGAAATTATTGAAAAAAAATGCGTTAACATGCAAATTTAATTTCAGCTGCCTGGAGCATCATTTTCAAATTGGCCAGCTGTTTCTCTAGCATAAATCATTGAATCAGCACCTTATGAAAACGGAAGGGTGCAGTCTTATTTACAAATGTTGCTTCATTAATATTTGAGCACTGGAGGAGCACTGGCTGTCAGGCTCGGCAGTATTTATTAGCTTCAGTTTGTGAGATGTCTGATTTAATTTGTCTGTGTTAATTGAATTGATAAATATTGGATCATCAAAGATGTTGAGAAACTCTCTTGTTCAGGGGATCTTAATAACACTTGTATATATGCTAAAATGATTTGTAAAAATAAATTGAAAGTTTTTATGATTCTTACTTTGAGCATAAATGTCAGTTAAGGGATTTTTTGTGAAGAATTTATGTCACCTTACCTTATTTTACTTTATTGAATACAAATTGCTGGGAAGACTTATGATGGCACAAATGCAATTTGTTCTTGCAATTGGTTATGTGGGGTCAATTTTTAAATATGCTTCAACTGATTTATTATTCATTCATTTATTCACTTTCAGTTCAGTACAAGCCAAGAAAAGAAAAGAAAATATTACACTGTATGAATCCAGTCATGAACAGGCACTACATTAAAGGGACATCTCAGGAAAACATTGATAAAATGGTTGTTTAGGAACACATAGAACAATGAATACAGTACAACAGGTACTAATAAATAATGTAAATTAATGAGGATATGCAAAATGTTTTAAGTCTGTATGATTAAATTTCTATGATTTATGTAAATAGCAATCTCAAATTATAAAACATCAAGTGTTTTCACAGTAGCTTAAGAGTGGGAAGAGCTAGGGAGGAAAGTGGACCAGAGAACAAATAATGTTGTAATATCTAAAAGTAGCAGATCTGAAACTTGAGAAAGTATCAGAATCAGAAACAGAGCTGGATAAGAAATTCAATCATTTTTTCAGGAGTTAAGAATTAAAATTTGTTTAAATTGAGTCTATGAAATGGGATAGAGGGGTCCTACTTCTAGAACTAATAGAGCAGCAAGCCATTTATTAGTTTCGCACCAATATCATTTTTAGAATGTACAATCAGGCAACACTGAGTCATAATGACCCACTCACACTGTTCTATAATAAGGAAAGCTCAGCTTTGTACATGTGAACTTTATGTGCAGAAATTTGCTCACTGGCCTCCAACTACTGGTGAACTTTCCAGTGTTAGTTTACAGCCAGAGAAACAGATGGTTCTTTTCTACCATTAAAAGCTTAAAATGAGTCCAGCGCACTGTCTAGGTTATTTAATAATTGGCTTTGGAAGGGGTGCAGTTATATACAGGGACATCAGCCCAGCAGCAACATGATGTGCCTCAAAGTATTGGCACTGAGACTGGGTGCTCAATCATATCATGCAGGCACTATGATGGCACATATTCCTTTTCTCTTTGTGTAGGTCCCTCCCAAGATGATATCCCTGCCACCAGACAGGAGCAGAAAACTAAACCATCTCATGAGGATGTGTCATATACTCCTGGACACGCAGGCACCAGCTCAGATACATCAACCTTGGGGGAATCAGATAGAGAAGCCCCAATTTTAACTGCCCCAGCTGGCAGAAATTGGGTTGGGGGGTAGTTAAAATAATGGGAGTCACTTATCCTCACCTATCCTGCTTCCTTCCCACTATGTCCTCATATTAACCTGCTCTTTTGAGCAGGCGAGCAGGACACCCGCAGGAAGGAAGCGGGGTCCTGTTATAAATATGCAGTTCGGTTCCGATGATGTCATCAGGACCCAATCTCAACCAGAGGCCTGAGCGGGCGGGGGCAGGGAGCAGTGTTGACTCCCCGTCAGACAAAACCTGCCGGGAGTCAGATCCTGGGCCAGGAGATACGTTTTAACTTCATTTCAGGTTTTCTTGTGGGCCAGGAAGGGCAGGAATGCTCTTCTGGACCTCACAAGGAAGCCTTGGGCCTCCCTTGTGCTGGGGTACCCCCCTCCCCTCGATAACTGCAAGATTCCCCCCCTCCTTTCTGATCGTGGCCCAGACCCCAGCCCCCACCCCCGACATCATAGCCCCAACCTTTGAAGTGCTCCTCATCATCCCAATTGCGGCCCAGAGCTCTCCCCTGCCACAAACTGCTGGGGACCATCCCCATGAGTTCCTAGCTGTGGCCACCTGCCACTCGGTTGTGCTCCCACCTGTCAGTCAGGCTATCAGTCTGGCCAGATGTTGGGCGGGAGACTGCAGCATGTTAGTTAAATAACGCCCTGCCGTTAAGATTGGCAGGGCCTCCACGTCCCCAGCCTTCCCAGGTTTTCCACAGGCTACCACGCTCTCCAGCATCCTCCCCGCCTCCCTGTTAATATCAGAGCCTAAGAGTCAGGTGGGAGAACCCCAGTGAATCGCATAGCAGCACAAGTGGGGAGGAGCAAGTGAAGGTAGTTGCAGAGAAGCAGGAACAAACTGAACAAGCCAGATGTTCCTTTGCTGCAGTGTCCACAAGCTGGCATCACCGGCCAGGAGGATATTTAAAAATCTGTCCCATCGGCCCTGCCCCTCCACGTCAGTGGCCTTGTTTAGGATAGGCAGAGGCTCCACCCCCAAACAAGGGCACTGCATAAGACCTGGACCTGGCAGATTTGGGGCATAAATCTCCATGCTACATTCCAAAGAAGGTGTGACCGGTTTATTACTGTTTTATGTATGTATTCTTACTGTTTGCTTCCCCAATGTTTTATCTTGATGAGCGTGTACAGTGTGCGTCATCTCCTATCTAACCTTGTGCTCCTTCTAAATGTTGCCTCAGTAGGAGAATCAAGTATATTGGCAGCCAACTGCTCCTCAGTGGGGACCTTGTGACTCGACTATGGCACTACACTTCTTTCTATTGGGTCATGAGATAGTCCTACAACTACAGTCAGTATTTTCTCCCCTCTGCTGGTTGGCTGCTCTTGTCTGTAACCTGCTACTTCTTTAGTCTTCTGAAGGGCTGACTATGTACTTGTGCTCTCTGGAGGAGGAGGAGAATGACCAAGAAACTCATTTAAATGCAAGAGCAGTAAGGCATCACAAAAGGAGGAGAACACCAACTCAGAGAAACCCAGCTCAGCAGATTTGTAGACTCTCATGGACATTCCTGGACCTTAGTGAGGCTCTGGGAGGTCCTCAGAGAATTGTGTCACCTGATGTGATAGAATCTGAAACCACGTCTCAAGCTTCCACCACAATGTCTGTGCCAGTAAAGATCATGATGTGGAGATGCCGGTGATGGACTGGGGTTGACAATTGTAAACAATTTTACAACACCAAGTTATAGTCCAACAATTTTATTTTTAAATCCACAAGCTTTCGGAGGCTTCCTCCTTCCTCAGGTGAATGTGGAAATGAAATCCTCGAACCTATCGCATTTATAAATCACAGAACAATGCCTGGTGATTACAGACAGTCTTTTCAACAGCCCGTTGCCAAGGCAACCAAAGTGTTCAGACAGATAGGTGTTACCTACAGGGCCACCGGATATACAAACGGCCAGAACTAAAAAAACAGATGATGTGGAGATGCCAATTATAAAAACAGAGTGAGAGAGGCAGAAACATAGAAACATCCGGAAGCAAAAGACAGCAATTGACCCGTTATATTAAAAACAGATAACAGCACTCAATTTCTACACCATTGGAGGGCTTCAGAGGGCCACCAGGGACATTACATGAATATGCCATTTGATAATGCATAGATGTATCCACCTGGTCACAGATGCCTTGTATGCCAAGACAAATCAATACATCAACACATGGATGCCAGGATGCAAAACAACAACAACAACAACTCCTCACATTTATATAGCGCCTTTAAAGTGGTAAAACATCCCAAGGCCCTTCACAGGAGCGTTATCAAACAAAATTTGACACCGAGCCACATAAGGAGGTATTATGACAGGTGACCAAAAGCTTGGTCAAAGAGGTAGGTTTTAAGGAGAGCCTTAAAGGAGAAGAGAGAGGTAGAGAGGCGGAGAGGTTTAGAGAGGGAATTCCAGAGCTTAGGACCTAGGCAGCTGAAGGCACGGCCGACAGTGGTGGAGTGATTAAAATTGGGGACTGCAGAGATCTTGGAGGGTTGTAGGGCTGGAGGAGGTTACAGAGGTAGGGAGGGGCGAGGCCATGGAGCGATTTGAAAATAAGGATGAGAATTTTAAAATCGAGGCGTTCCCGGAGTGGGAGCCAATGTAGGTCCGTGAGCACAGGGGTGATGGGAGGATGGGATTTGGTGCTAGTTAGGATATGGGCAGCAGAGTTTTGGATGAGCTCAAGTTTATGGAGGGTGGAAGATTGGAGGCTGGCCAGGACAGCATTGAAATAGTCCAGTCTGGAGGTAACAAAGGCATGGATGAGGGTTTCAGCAGTAGATGAGCTGAGGCAGGAGCGGAGACAGGCGATGTGATGGAGGTGGAAGTAGGTGGTCTTGGTGATCGAGTGGACATGTGGTCAGAAGCTCATCTCAGGGTCAAATAGGACACCAAGGTTGGGAATGGTCTGGTTCAGCCTGTAAACACGTGGCCTTGGGTTTTGGCTTGATCAGGATACAGGGTGTAATTGATGGGCACTCATGTGGGCCTGCGGAGAGAAGTTTCCCTTAAAAACATTGAAAGAGATATTATTCCATTAATGTCCTACTAGTGTGTGATCATTAGCACAAAATTATGTAGATGACTGCAAGGTTCCCTGGCAGCTCATATTATTCTCAGACAATGAACCATTCCACCCTTGGAACATCAGCCAATGACTCCAACAGTCTGAATCTCTGGAAGCATTCTTCTTTTGAATGCAGGGCCACTGTGCAGTTGCTGATGAAGGTTCTCTTCTTCCATTTCCTGCCCTTCCCATTCCAGTGCTCCTCCGATACTCTACCCTCTGAATGGATGTAACTGGGCTGCTGCATGTCAAGTCTTGGAATTGAGACAGGGTTTCTGATGACCTCTGATTTTAAGTGATTGTGTACACATGGTCTTGCATCATCACTGTCATCTACATGTAAAGTCCTGACACACTTGACCAGGACTCAGAGGGAGGGATGGAATCTGCTTCATCGTCTCCTGCCACCTCTCTCAAGTTGCATTGCTGGAGCTACATTGCCCTTTCGTCAAATGGGGCGACTTTCTGAATTGTAGCAGCTCCTCCTCCAATAGCTTTGGCCTGCTTTCTGTCAATGCGGAGATATATCAGACTACCATGATTTACTACAGCATCATGATTCCCTCCAACATTAGCAGTGCATTTTCCTTTTGAATGCAGAAATAGTTGCAGTTACTGTGCTGCCTTACTGATCTTTCATGCATTCATTTTTGGCAGATACTTTTGTGGAATGAGTGTGATTAGCCAATCAATCCTTATTGCTTTTGAGACTGGACCATCCTTACATGTTTTTATTTTAACCAGCTCATTATATTGAGTGATAGGAAATACTGGGTAATTGACACACGGCTCACAAACATTTTTAAAGCAATGTAAAGGTTTCCACTTAGTTTCTCTCTCCTGCTGCATCTTCTTTATGCAATGCCTCCATCTTCTTGGCATAGTTCTGTTGGATGGCCTTTGTCACCTCTTGTCATGCCCTGTGGGTGCCATGACCTTCCTTCTACGCTGGAGAAATAGGGCGTCCCTCTTCTGCTCTACTTCCTGTAAAGCTGTTCAATTACCTTGTCATCAAAAAAGGGTGCCCTATATGACCAGCCCTCTTTACTAGCATACTAATGGATGTCAACCTTTTTTTTACTACCGCCATGAAATCTTGTTCCTTTGCACAAACTTTTAACAATTATTTTCAGGCAAAAATCACATCTCAGAAGCACTCCAGGATATTTGTCTGCAAGTTATAGGGGCTTCTACAATGCTCTACCAGGCTCACGCTTCCCTGTTCCCTCCACAGGCTCTCCGAAGGCCCCAAGATGCCCAACCCCTTTAAGCAACCACAGGCTATAACGTCTAGAGTAGGGTTTCAATATCCTATCCCCTTATGACTGCACTCAACCTTAGTGCTTGTCCATGTAACACCCATGACATGAAAGTTAATCCCAAGAGGAAATGGGGGTGTAGAGAAGTGATGTCAGGCATGGTGCTATCCCAATGTGCTGACCATAAATAGCGCTCATTTCTATGCGCCTGCAAATCAGCCCTACATTGTTGGGCAAACTGTTAGAATCTCCTTGAGATAAATCGTGGCCCATTGACTGATACAACCTCATTTGGAATGCCATGGTGTGCAAAATGAGCTTTTATTCTAACTATGACTCCTTTCCCTTTTTTCTCAGGTAGTCTGCCTATTTCAAAGAGGTAGTCATGATGTGGAGATGCCGGTGATGGACTGGGGTTGACAATTGTAAACAATTTTACAACACCAAGTTATAGTCCAGCAATTTTATTTTAAATTCACAAGCTTTCGGAGGCTTCCTCCTTCGTCAGGTAAATGTACTGACGAAGGAGGAAGCCTCCTTCGTACCTGACGAAGGAGGAAGCCTCCGAAAGCTTGTGAATTTAAAATAAAATTGCTGGACTATAACTTGGTGTTGTAAAATTGTTTACAATATTTCAAAGAGATTAGAGTAATGGAATACATAAGATAGTTTCTTCCCTCTGCTTCAAACCCTATCTTCTTCCAGGACCTTGCCAGTTGCCATTTTTTGGGACCATTTTTCCACAGATTGGATTTAGAAAAAGAGTTAATTTAAATGTGGTTTTATAAAGCATCACGTATTCATGGAAAAGATAGATTGTTAGGAGGCGAATGAGGTAGCTTTGATGTTATTTCCTCATGAACCATGAATAATAATCAGTTTATTAGCATGTCTCAGTAATCGATAAACACTTCACCCCATTGTGTTGTGGAGTCACTGGTCCTGGGAGCTTGGCAGGAGTTCTGGCAGACCTTCTCTTTCTGGCTGTGAACAGCAAAAAATAAAACACACAGACACAGGCAGTCAGACAGAGGTCTTTAAACAGAATACTGAAAGGCAGTCAGGCATCAAAAGGCTGTGTGAAGGCTAGAGTACAGGAGAGAATAGTCAGAAGTTATCTTGTTTAAATTTAGTAAGGTGATCCACTGATTTGGTAGCTAATAAGCAGTTCCTTTTGCTATTTGGCTTGAAATTGCTGACATACAGCACACCCTGATATGGCCCTGAAATTCCACAGGGGTTTTACCAGTCTCCTGCTGTAACTTTGGCAGGACACCGGTGGAATCCCTAAAGAAAAAGGGAGATCTGGTTAAGTCCTGGATGAAGCACGATGATAGAAGGCATTAGCAGGAAATGTCAATAAAAGAAAGGTGAGAAAAACCTAAATTAGAAAAGTACAGACCTTAGAAAGTTGAAAAATTACCAGGAGGTGGCAGAAGATTACTGGTGGACAAGGAGGTAGTTTATTCATCTAAAGGATTTTTGCATTCCATCTGTTCTCCCCTACTGGTTAGTCTTCATGTAAGTTGACAAGCAACCTGCATGGAGTCGACTGATGTTAACTGACTCTAGCTGCAATTTGGAACTTTACTTCTGAAGAACTATTTTTATAATATTGCTTGCTGTGCATGTGCATATTGCTTTGTGTGAGGCCAACAGTCTTTCCTGCAAGACTACGTGAGATTGTGCATGTAATTCTCAGAGAAAAGGCTAGACTAGACAACGCACAGAGTTTTGAATGTTTTCACAGATTATTCTAACTGTTGTGAAAAATAGGTAAATGTTACATGAATCATCAGTCCTGGAAACATTAATTATAAACCTTTTTTTAACAATTGTGTGTATTTTCTAGAAGAGATCTTGACATTATCTTACTTAGCATGTCATTTTAACTATTAACTTAAACATGTATTTCACAGCCTTGTTGGTAAATAAGTTCAGTGCAGGAGAGAGATGAAAAGGCCTGACCAAAACTAGTACATGGATCCAAGCCATAGGTTGAGCCAGATGGGCCAAGTAGTAATTTCTCATTTTTCATTGTTACCTTCTTACGTTCTTAATTTGGTATCACAAGTCCATCTCAACCCCAGTACACCAGTAATATTTGAAGAGTGCCAATATCCTGCCTTTTCTAGACTCTTGAGAGCAAAAGCTAATCGGAAAAATATCTAAGAAAAAAGAAAGAACTTGCATTGATATAGCACCTTTCATGTCCCCAGGATATTCCAAAGTGCTTTACAGCCAATTACTTATTTTTTGAAATATAGTCACTGTTGTTTTTCAGGCAAATGCAGTAGCAACTTTGCAGATGGCAAGGTCCCAAAAGAGCAAGCAGATGATTAACCAGATAATCTGTCTTGGAAGTGTTGGTTGAGGGAGGAATGCCAGCCAGCGCCCCAAGACAGCTCCCTACTCTTCGTCAAAGAGGTGCCACAGGATCTTTTATGCTCACTTGGACAGGCAGGTGGAGCCTATGTTTAATGTCATATCCAAAGAAAAACATTACCAAGACATGACCTGGACAGAATTTGCATGAGTATCCAAAATTTTTACCTCTGGACAGAATCGAGAATTTCTTTGGACAAAGCCACAGTGCTAATGAAGAAAGGCTAATGCAATTTTCTCTTCAGTCTAAAAATCATGCTGATGTGGGCCCCGATATTAGCGGGTAACCCGCCCAATAAAATCTGTCTGTTTCCCGTGTGATTGTGGGTCAATTGGAGCCACTTCACCGTGGCTTCTGGGTTTGCCGTCCGAAAGCTGCGCAGCGGGCGGACTGCGCACCCGCATCACAGACTGTCAGCTGGAGGAGCTCTACTTAAAGGGACAGTCCTCCAATGGCTGCTCCTGGAGCAAACACCCAAAATTACACAATGGAGCAGCCCAGATTTAGTGATGCCTCACTCCAGGTGCTACTGGATGGGGTGAGGAGGAGGAGGGATGTCTTCCATCCGACGGATGGGAGAAGGTGGCCTGCCTCTGCCACCAAGAAGACCTGGCTCAAGGTGGCAGAGGAGGTCACGAGCAGCAGCAACATCTCCCGCACCTGGATCCAGTGCAGGAAGTGCTTCAATGACCTAACTAGGTCAGCCAAAGTGAGTGCACTTACTCATTCTCCTACATTCCATTTTCTACATCACTGCCCCCACCCCCCAACTCATTCTGCACTGCCAACACTACTCTATCACACCCACTCAAAGCTCATCCTCAACTTACCTGCACTTCCTCAGCACTTCCTTACCTCCCCATTACTCACCCTACAACTACCAGTCAACCCAATCCTCATACAATGTCATGGCTCTGTCTCATACTCACCCTCTGATGCATCTCTTTCACAGTCAGCTGCACCCAAACCAATGCATTCATCGGTTGGCCACGTCACCACCACTCACTCAGGCATCTGTACTTTCTCCCCTTATAGGAGAAGAGAGCCCAGAATGCACGGGAGAGGACGAGGACCGGAGCAGGGCCACAACAGATTGTCGTCCTCACAGACGCGGAGCAGAAGGCGCTGGAGCTGAGACAGACCCTCAAGTGCCTGTCCGTCGGGGACGCCGAGACTGGCATTCAAAAACATCTGGTGACAAAACTTTAACATTCAGCCCTCACAATATGAATTGATGTTAACATGCCTTGTCATCTTCAGCACTTCAGTACACTCATCGCAACATAACACATCTGTGATCATGCTTAATATTGCCTTTTGTTCTCTTACAGGGCCTTCAGTGATGGCAGAGGGCGATTCCTCCGAGGACCTGCCGGCCTCTGAGGGGGCACCATCACATCTGAGCAAGCCATCCACCAGCGCAGATACACATATCTCAGTGGGTCCCAGTCCGCAGTTAGTTGGGGTCGCACATGGTGAGTTACCACGCATGTGTGAGCACGAGCAGACACTGGTGGCAGGGGCAGCTGTGGAGAGTCCACGTCGGTGGGAGCACTCCTCTCCAGGCTCTGCTCAGCTGGACGCAGATGTTGAACCCTGGGGGCCATCCGTTAAAAGGAGCATGATCGAGGGGCAGCAGCACATTTGCGAGGTGCTGGAACAGGTGCCATGTGCACTCTCCACAATCGCGCAGAGGATGGAGGAGTCCAACTCCTGCATGAGTGGAATGATGGCACAGGTACAGGAGGGAATCTCTGAGATACTGTCACAAGTGCGGGAGGGAATCTCTAAGATAAATATCACAGGGACATGGGGGCATCACAGGTGCATGTGGAGCAATCTTTGGAGGGGCCCTCACGGGCACCAAAACCCAGAGGGCGTAGGCCCAAAGCATCTAATCAGTCAGGGCATTAACAAGAGCAACCTGCCACTACATCTGCTGCAGCCACAGGGGATGCACCACGTAGGAATAGTCAGAAATGAAAGGCACAAAGGGGATTCACAAGGGTGTTTGACGTTTGGTCATGTTTTTTATTTATATTTGTTTTTTGTTAAACTCACATTAAATATTATTATTGTTACCATTACTGCCACGTCTTGGCCATGCTTGACTGGCTTCTGTAATAAGGCCCTTTCATGAGGTTCACCATGAACGCCGACATTTCATGCCACGTATTGGGTCACTCTACAGTGGGTGTATGTGTTGTTGCAGGACTGCTTTATGCAGGGTTGGCGGGGGGGCTGGTGTGGGCGCTGTTCTATCCAGATGGTGTGAGGCCTGGACTCTTCACACTGTCTGATGATAGGAGAACCGTTCACATATTGGTGACTCCCTGGCCTCACGAGCAGCCAGGTGAGCCGCTGTTCTGCCCATGGGTTGCTCCTGCTCCTCTGCCTCCTCCTCCGCCTCCTCCTCCTCAATGTGGGTGGCAGATGTGGATGGGGCCTCCTCAAGCTGAACCCCTCTCTGTTGTACCATGTGCTATAATGCGTCACTCTGTCTGGTGCATATTGAAGCGCTCCCCCAGAACGATCAAGGCACCTGAAGCGTATCTTGAGCAGCCCTATAGCATGCTCAATTGTAGACCTGGTAGCGATGTGGCTGTCGTTTCAGCGACGCTGTTGCTTGGTGATGGGGTTCCTCAGAGGTGTCATGAGCCACGTGTGCAGGGGGTATCCCTTGTCCTCGAGTAGCCAGCCCTTATGGATGTTCGATGTGTGGAAGAGGGGCGGGATGTTGGATTCCCAAAGGATGAAGGAATCATGGCAGCTGCCAGGATATCTGGCGCACACGTGAAGGAATCTCTTGCGGTGGTCACAAACGAGCTGAGTGTTGATGGAGTGACAGCCCTGCCTCGTGTGGAGGTGCTCATATTGCTATATGGGTACTATCGATTACACCCTGCACCCGTAGGAAGCCAGCCGCAGAGTGGAATCCCACTGCCCTCTCCGTCTGGCTGAGGTCGTCCATGGGGAAGTTGACGTAGTGTGAGGCCTTGCGAAACAAGCCATTGGTGACCTGCCTTATGCACTTGCATGCAGACGACTGAGACCCCGGCGATGTCACCAGTAGCACTCTGGAATGATCTGGAGGAAAAAAAGTTGAGGGCAGTGGTGACTTTGACAGCGACAGGTAAGAAGATGCTGCTCGTCCCAGCCAGGAGCAGCTCGGAATGAAGGAGGCTGCAGATGTCTGCGACTACCTGGCGACTGACTCTGAGCCTCCGTATGTGCTGCTCCTCAGAGAGGTACAGAAGCTGAGCCTTGATCTGTAGACCCTGTTGCGAGGGTATTGCCTCCTGCGGCATCGCTCTCTCTGTTGTTGCCCTCCATGCTCTTGTGCAGGTGCCAGTGGTGCAGCACTGTGTTGTGGAGCTCCACGTGGCGGAGGTGGCCGCCGTGTCTGGCGAGGCTGGTGATGTTGCTCGTCCTTGGATGTAATGGTGAATGCAACCATGGTGCCCCCCATCCTGATGGTGTCAGTTTGAGGGGGTCCGCAAAGTAGTTAAATATGTTTGCACAGCAGAGTTTTGGGGAAAATGTAAGAATTTTGAGCGAAAATACAAAGGTTTTGCAGCCAAAACTTTGTCTGAAGTGACAGAGTGCCCTGCTGCAATAAATGACGTTTTCTCCCCACCTGTCAAATAATCCTTTGCATCTCCCACTGGCTGCTGGCTGAAACACATCTGTTGCAACAGGGAGTGTTTCCCACAGCATGGGAAACACACTGAGCATCCTTCAAAATCATACCCCTGCCAAAATGTCTAGTCAATCAAGTAGCTCAAGTACCTCAACTCTCAGACAAACTGCAAATTATCATCCCGCTGGCTTTAATTGACGGTGGGACACCTGCATTCGGGAGCTGCGCGTGCACCCGAACACATCACTGGGGAACCCGGAAGTCAGCGGGTTGGAGCCGGGCTCCGAACCCGCTTGGCATTTCAGCGATTTTCGGAGCCCCCCACCGCCAACGCACCCGTTCCGTCACCCGAAAATCGGCCCCGTGTGCTCTGCTCCTAGTGCCCAACGAGCTTGGTGCTAAAAATGGTTGAAAACAGGGAAAGTAATAGTCGTGTCAGCTAATTGTTTACAGCGCTATTCTGAATTTTACACCCTGTGAGAAAAGAAAATAACCACTAGAGCTCTGTCATTATTTTGATGCCAGCTACTTAATAATGGGTCTTAATGCTGATCGATGCTGATTTCTGTTCCATATGATCCAAAAAATCTATTTTAATCACAGCCTTTGATCAAATCACCATTTTTATTAGAAATCTTTGGACAGTTATATCTGTGTCGGTACGGGACACAGTGTGGTTTCCGATGCCAAGGGGCTGGATTTTCACCCAAAGCAGTATCCATACGACTGGCTAAACGAATGCACTGACTAGCCGCCTGACAGTCCAGCTGGGAGGCCCGATCCGTTTTGAGGAATTGGCCTCCTTTGCATCAGGCCAGTGGGCTGCAGCCGGAAAGCAGCCTGGATGAGTGCAGCTCCAACAACACAAGAAGCTCGACACCATCCAGGACAAAGTAGCCAGCTAGATTGGCACCCCATCCACCACCCTAAACATTCACTCCCTCCACAGGTGCACCGTGGCTGCAGTGTGTACCATCCACAGGATGCACTGCAACAACTCGCCAAGGCTTCTTCGACTGCGCCTCCCAAACCCATGACCTCTACCACCTAGAAGGACAAGGGCAGCAGGCACATGGGAACAACACCACCTGCACATTCCCCTCCAAGTCACACACCATCCCGACTTGAAAATATATTGCCGTTCCCTCATCATCGCTGGGTCAAAATCCTGGAACTCCCTTCCTAACAGCACTGTGGGAGAACCTTCACCACATGGACTGCAGCAGTTCAAGGCGGCGGCTCACCACCACCTTCTCAAGGGCAATTAGGGATGGGCAATAAATGCTGGCTTCGCCAGCGATGCCCACATCCCATGAACGAATAAAAAAAATTAGCATCCCCGGGCAGGCTACCGGCCCCGGGCAATCGCAATATCAGGTGGCCCAGCCAACCGGGGTCTGGGTCGGAGCAAGGTAGGTTCCTGTTGGGGATGGTATGGTGGCTATCTGCCTATCTGCTGAGGAGCATTCCTGCTTCTCCCTGCCCCACAAAAATAAAAAGGAACTCACCTTGTGGGTCCTCTTTGGCCGGGCCACTAGCTCATACTGGCTGGAGCATGCAGGACCCAATGTCTGGCTGGTTCAGTCCAAAAATTGCAATTGACGTCATAGGACCCCATTTAAATGGGCCCACCAGCTGAGTCCAGGGACCTCTCCGGCCATCCAGCGACAGACTCCACGAGGTGAACATTGCCACAAACAGCCCGAGGTGTGCAATACCATAAGCTATCAGTCAAGTATGTGTATGGAAATCATTATCACCTTAGTGACTGTCCCATGCCATGGTACTTTTTCGTATCAGCTTTGCAGGACTTGTAGGCTTCTGAGCTAACATTGATACACTCAGCAATCAATGTCCAGGTATCCTGGACTGGAGCTTAGTTAGTTGGTCCCAAAAAAGTAATACACATTTTCCTGGATCCTATCTAGAAGGACATTGAGATTGCAATCAAAAAACCGGGACGTGCGAACAGTAGGAACCGTCATTATTTGTGCATTCGGACCTCCTCACTGCACATTTCATTCTGGAGTACTGGTTAACTAGTGTAAAAAAATTACTATCAGTGATTTCTGCCTGGTGAGATTTTCAAATTCATAAGGCACAAATCTGAACAAAGGAAACCCAGATGCACCTGTTGGTTTAATTGACAGATGATACTCATGAACAGAAATTGATGCACTTTAATCGTTATCTCAAAAAGAATCAAATATACCTACAAACACCTGCTCAATAAGGGTTCTGGTTTGCCCATATGCCTCGTTGTATCTGCTGGGGTGTGATAGTTATGTAAAGGAACCATCAGCTATGCTTGCATCATGTAGCCCATACCTCCAAGGACTTAGCCATCCCTCATTCCTATCCTTCCAAAAAGTTCTAACACTTTTGATGACCTCAAAATAAAATCATCATGCATTCAACCCACTGTGGTGCATAATTTTCTGGTGGGGGTCATAGGCCATTTGCACAGTAATAGAACAGACCTTCCTTTTAGGTATGCAAAAGATTGTCGGTTGGCACTTGAATAGCTACATAGGTACTGTCAACAGCACTTTGAAACTTGGAGAAGCCACCAATTAGGACAACTTATGCGGTCTCCGCTGCTGCTGAAGTGGGTAGATAGCTGAAGCCCTGGTTTGCTATTTCCTTACTGTAGTGATGCACGGAGAAGCAACTGTTTGCTGTGATGTCCTCTACAGGTAGTTGGAGGCTGTGGTGATCTGGACTGCCATTAGTACTGCAGTGCAGATGGTTAGCTGTCCCTTTATGAACCAGGTGGCACTTCTCGGTTGCAGCTTCCCTGCTGAACCTGTGCCTGAACCTCTTCATGTGTTGCTCCTCTGTCATACAAGGTAGCTGACTTTTTCATTAGATCCACTTCTTGAAGTCCTGTAAGTCATGCACCTCCTATTCCCTCTGTGCTCCTGGACTTTCCTCTCTATCCTGCTCCTGCTGCACAATGACATATCCAACAATGGCTGCTGAATTCATGTTATGCACTAGAAAACTCCTCTGTACCGTTCACTTCTGTCAGTGCTGTTGCGATACTTCAAAACTGTACTCTTCAATCCGTTCAGACCTGGAGTTCTGAACCCATGTTTCATTTATACCTCTTTCCTTCAGCCCCTCACAAGGAACCAGACAGGAATATTACAATATTGGCAGAAAGCACCATTTTTAATGCAGGCCAATCATGAAGCTTGCTTTAAAAATAGTGCTTTCTACCAGTATCCTGTTTATGCATGCATTTTTCCTACAAATGATCAAACGGAAAAATATGGCCCTGTCATAACTTTTGTTGACTTGCCGTGGAGTTGAGGTTTTGCAGTGATGTCTGCAGTGCATACAAACACTTGCACTGCGAGTGCAAGTGACATCAACTACATGCAGGGATTTATCTATCACTCTGTGCAGGCTGCTTCTTCCCAATGATATACATGAACATTCAGCAGGTTTAAGCAAACAGTTGTAACGTTACAGGCCTATAATGCTCCCTGATGAATCTTCTTCTTTGCACCCTGCCAAGTCGATACTTTAAGTCCAGGCGGTGCAGACACAAATCTACCCCTGTGATTTCAAAGCATTATAATACTGAATGATATGATTGTACTTTTGAGTATCTTTTGATCCATCATCTCTTGAGTTTCTGAAATAAAATCCCAAGTCATCTTAATGTAACATTCACGTACTAATTTCAAAGCAAGTGCATGATTTCAGCAACGTGTTGCTGTTAATCTTGGGACATCTCAGGGTTCTTATGACTAGATTTAAGTGATGGGAATTTAATATATTCTATTGTTTATCTTGTGACAACTATGTTACTAATGAGGCTTAAATGAGTAATGCTCCGGGCAGTGCATGTAGTAATCATGACTGTCATTATTGACAGTCTCTGCCTTATGTACTTTGCAGATACCACCAACAGCATCATTCTGTATATGTCATGGATGGCACCAAAGAGACAAATGCACTGTTCATTTCTTAATTGAGACAAAACTAATGAGACTGGTTCCTGTATTTTGTTCCTCTGATACAGTTCTTTGTAAATTTCATAAAACAAATGGAATTTATGCCAATATTTGAACATGCTATTCCATAACCTGGCTTTTGCTTTCTATCCATTCTTCTTGGGCTTTGTTTTTCTAAAACTGCTCTGCAGCTGATCTCTGCCTCTCCCCTCCCAACCAGCTTTGTGTGGCTATTTTTAAAACTAACTAGTGGGTTTTCTTATTAAGATTTCTACTAAGTAGAATAGGATTTTTAAAGAAGAGAGGAGAAAGAAAAGCACAGAATGGAATCAGCGAAAAGAAAGCATGGATAAAAACTGAAAGGGAATCCAGCTTTTAGAAATTATAGAGAGCCCAGAACGACAGAAGAGAATGGGACTACTAAAAACCACACAGAGAATTTGGGCAAAAAGGAAAAAGCAGAATGAGGCTAATTAAATAAAAAGGTTGGAAAAAGAGAGGAAAATGTGGTAAATAAAAATGAAAGAAAAAGTTGGGAAAAAAAGCAAAAAAAAGGGGCTATTGAACAAGAGAGCACATGGGAGAGAAAGAGAGATGAGAATAAGGCTATTAAAAATATAGAAAGGGCATTATTTAAAAAAAAGTGTGCAAGAAAAAGAAAGCAGAATGGACTATTAAAGCTTAAAAAGATGGTCTCTGTCTTGCTCTCCCCCATGTCTCTGCATTCTGAAAATGAAATGTATTGTTCCCTTAACCTGTCACCCTGTCATGCTAGTCCATCATTGAGCTGGGTGCTGTTTGCCAGCCCTGGCCCACCTGTCATCTTCTTGGTGCCTCCCACAATAACGCAGCATCCCCTGGCCTGATCTGTCATCTTTGCCAGTAAACCGACACCTCAGTTCTTAAGGCTCTGAGGGAGGAAGGCAGGACTGGGGCCGGGAGAAAATAGGCTATATTTTCCTTTTTTCTTAGATAATCAGCAGTCCCCAGCCACAGGGAAGAGCAAGGTGGAGTGGAGACCCATTACATCAGGTCCTGGGATTTCATGGACCTCGCCTCAACTTCTTTTAACTCAGCTCGTTGGATGCCCTATCGGAGGCGTACTCATTGAAAATTCATGTCAGGGCCAGCTTTGGCACCAGAAGGTCTGCAGGGATCCTAGGGGGCATCCTGAAGACAATCCAGGCAAATACAACAAAATAATTTACATTTCCCCCCCCACAACCCACTCCCCGCCCCCCCACCACCACTTCACGTCCCTGGAGGAGAATCAGAGGTACCTTGGGCCTTGTGGCTGCTACATTCAAGCCTGCAGCTTCACTCTGATTTCCTTGATTTTTTGCAGTGCACAGCCCAGCCAGGTGCAAACGGCCCAGGAAAGGGAAGACTGGGGCAGCTGTTTCCTCTCAGGCACAGCACACCTCAGGTGTCTCTGTCTCTGTCAGGCACCCAGCAACTGCCCATCAAGGTGGGTTTACCTGATTTATTTTAAAATTAGGGGCCTGATGCTGAGGATGACAAGCAGGGCAGGGGATTGGGAAAATTATGCAGTGGGGAACAGACGAGGGTAGGTAGCAAGTATCCAGGAAGAGGAAATGAGGTTAGAGACCAGCCATTAGACCCACACCAGCAGGAGAGCAGGAACAAACAAGATGGATGCAGGTAGGCAAGGCTGGAGCCCAGATTTTTTGAAACAAATTGATTGCCTGTGGCTGAACGACAGGTCTGAGGCTATGGTGAAGCTGGTGAAAGAGGGGAAGCCAAGTAACTGGGAGGAGGGTGTGAGGTTTAAACCTAGCCAACATACCCATACTGGCAGGAAAGCAAAAAGTGGGCAGCCAGGAGCAGTGGGTGAGGCTGAAACCAAAAGTGTTTTTTTTAAATTAGCAGCTTAAGGCTGAAAAGTGGGGCGTGAAAAAAAATCACAAGTCAGGCAGGGGAGGCATAAAAATTGGAGTGTGGGTTCAAGGACTGGCTGCTGCTGAGTACAGGCTCACCAGCTGGGCACTGGGAGCAGGAGATGCACTACAACATTACCTAATAGTAGTGAATGCTAATAGTAATCTTATTGTATGGCCTACTCCTGCTCCAATTTCTTATGTTCTTATGTACAACAGTACTTAGAAGGCCTGGCTCGAGATGGCAGAGGAGGTGAGCAGCAGGAGCACCATGGCAAGGATGTGGGTGCAGTGCAAGAAACGCTTTAATAACCTAACCAGGTCAGGAAAAGTGAGTACAGTTACTGATTCACCCTCATCCTGTGGTGTAAATTAACCCCCCCCCACCTCACTCTCTCTTACCAAGCCTACTCCATCATATCACTCCTCACACCCACTTAAGTCTCATTATCAACATACCTTCACTTTCTGTGCAATTCCTCACCTCCTCATTTGTGAACCCACCTCTCCCACTCACCCCAATCCTGATGCAATGTGATGAATCTGTCTAATACTCACCCTCTGATGCATCTCTTTCATTGGCAGCCTCACCAAAAGCAGTGCATCCATCGGGTGACCCCGTCATCCTCACTCACTCACACGTCTGTTCTTTCTCCCCTTGTAGGAGAAGAGAGCGCAAAATGCATGGGAGAGGAGTAGGACTGGAGGGGGGCCACCACAAGTAGTGCCCTTGATAGAGGCTGAGGAGGAGGCTATGGATCTGAGCCTCACGGTTGAATGCCTGGCCGTCGGAGGAGGCGAGACTGGCAACCACAAATGGCTGGTGACAGAACTTTAACATCCTTCACACACATCGTGAATTGGTGTTATCAATGATTGACCAGTGCACATCTCAGTATGCTCTTTGCAAAATAACTTCTGCAATGATTTTTAATATTGCTTTCTGTTCTTTTCCAGGGCCTTCAAGGATTGATGATCCATTGAGCTTCAAGCACAGCTCACAAATGAGTCATTCAGGCCATGACAACAGCCATGCGGACTGAGAATGCCAACTATTCTGCTGCCTTAAACAGGCAGACAGATACTTTAGCTGTGGCCTTAGAACGCATCACAGATGTGCTCCAAGCTGTTGTCCAGCAGTGAGGTAGGAGTGATGTGGCGCTGGCCCAGGAGAGGGATGATGGTGAAAGGGGACATAGAAGTGGGAACTCCACTCAAAGCGCTCCCACGTTTCACCTGTGCCTCCCCCCTCTCAACCAGTACCCACAGTGCTGTCTCCGCTCCAAGTGGCTGAGTCTGCCCCTGCACAGGTGCAGGTGGAGCAGTCTTTGGTGGGGCCCTCATGGGCTCCAAAACCCAGAGGGCATAGGCCGAAAGCATCTCTGCAGTCAGTGCAGGGACCTGAGCAACCTGCCACTACCTCTGCTGAAGCCACAGGGATGCATCACGTAGAAGCGCTAAGAGGAGGAAGGTTAAGGTTTTGTAATCACCAAGGGTATGCATAAGGGTGTCTGATGGAATGTCATGTTTTTCATTTATATTTGTTTTTTCTTACATGCACATTAAATGTTATAATTGTCACCACCACTGCCACGTCTTGTCCATTCTTGAGTCCCTTTTGTGGAAGCGTCTTTTCATGAGCTTCATCATGAACGCGAAGACTTGATGCCACCCATTGTGTGCGTTTACAATGGGTGTAAGCGTGATTGAAGGACTGTTTTGTGCAAGCGGAGGATGGGGGAGGGGTGGGGCTGGTGGTGGTTGTTCCAGGCAGTCGGAGTAGTTCACTATCTTCATTTTGCTGATGTCCTCATGAGAATCTATTAGATATGAGTGACTCCCTGGCATCACGAGCAGCCATGTGTGCCACTGCTCTAGTGATAGGTTGCCCATCATCGTGCTTCTCTTCCTCATCATCCTCCTGCTCCTCCTCCTCCTCTTCTTCAATGTTGCCGGCAGATGAGGATGCTTCATGGGCGCATTCGAGCTCCTCCACCTGTAACCATCTCTGTTGAGCGGTGTTGTACAGGACGCAGCACACCACTATTACTCTGCACACCCTCGCTGGTGAGTAATGAAGGGATCCCCCAGATTGATCCAGGCACCTGAAGTGCACCTTGAGCATTCCAATGGCTTGTTCAATGACAGACCTGGTGGTGACGTGACTGTCGTTGTACCGCTGCTGTACCTCGTTGGTGAGGTTTCCCATAGGTGTCATGAGCCACATCTGCAGGGGGTATCCCTTGTCTCCAAGGAGCCAGCCCTTAAGTCTGTTTTGTGTGTGGAAGAGGACTGGAATGTTGGACTCATGCAAAATGAAGGAATCATGACAGCTGCCAGGGAATCTGGCACAAACCTGCAGAAGCCTCTTCCGATGGTCGCAAACCAACTGCGCATTGATAGAGTGATATCTTTTTCAGTTGATGAACAGTCCTGGCTCACATGGAGGTCCTCAGATTGCTACGTGTATGCAATTAAGGACCTCCATGTCCTGCACCCATGGGAAGCCAACCAGAGAGTTGAAACCCCCTGCCCTCTCAGTCTGTCTGAGAGAACTGATTGCCCTGCTGCAAAAACTCACCTTTTCTTCATGTGTCAATCACTGGTTTAAAGGTTCCAAATGAGGGCTGGCTGTAACTCACTTCCATTTCCATGGCGTGCTTCAGAGGCCAAGGGAGACACATTCAGGAGAAGTTAAAATGGTTTGTGTAACTCAATACACAAAAAGTTAATAGGATTAAGTACTTTAAAGACCTAAATTGGCCCTGTAAATATCATCCCGCTGGCTTTAAGTGCCGGTGGGACTTCCAGGTGTCAGAAGCACGTGCATCCAAACGCATCTGGGTCAAACCCGGAACTAGACGCGTTGGAGCCGGGGTGCTCCGAAAACGGAGTATTTTTACTGCACAACTGCCCCCAACCCACCCGTTCTTGGGGGTTAAAATTTACCACCTCATTCGATAATTGCCAAACCCTAGGCAGCCCTCAATGCTGGTAAATATGTGTCCTTGATAATACTAATTGACATAATACCCCTTATTAATAAAACATCCAACTCATTGCGAGAAACACCATGGGAGATTTGGCAGATTATTATTAAAAATTTGCTGTCCACGAGCATTACGTCCTGTCATGTTTTTACACCAACATTTTATCAACATTTACAATGGACGCTATGGTCCTAAGTTTCATCACAATCAAAAGTTTCTGACAGGATATAGGCGAGCAGAATTTGTGTCCAACCCAAAAATGGCCCATGATAGAAGAGGAGGTGGGGCTGAGGAGAGGGATTTCCCAAACCGGGAATTTCTTTGGCTCAGGCTCCCCTCCTATTCAGCGATCCAGGAACAACCTGGTGGACATATCGTTGATTGAGTAGAAATGGGAACTATTGAGGTTTCCATGCTGGGGTTATGACTTGGAAGATCCCAGAAATCTGGATACCATTGTTTGGATTAGCCTTCCTATAAAGGAAGCCAATTTTTAAAAAATTCATTCATGGGATGTGGGCATCGCTGGCGAGGCCAGAATTTATTGCCCATCCCTAATTGCCCTTGAGAAGGTGGTGGTGAGCCGCCTTCTTGAACCGCTGCAGTCCGTGTGGTGACGCTTCTCCCACAGTGCTGTTAGGAAGGGAGTTCCAGGATTTTGACCCAGCGACGATGAAGGAACGGCGATATATTTCCAAGTCGGGATGGTGTGTGACTTGGAGGGGAACGTGCAGGTGGTGTTGTTCCCATGTGCCTGCTGCTCTTGTCCTCCTAGGTGGTAGAGGTCGCGGGTTTGGGAGGTGCTGTCGAAGAAGCCTTGGCAAGTTGCTGCAGTGCATCCTGTGGATGGTGCACACTGCAGCCACTGTGCGCCGGTGATGAAGGGAGTGAATGTTTAGGGTGCTGGATGGGGTGCCAATCAAGCGGGCTGCTTTGTCCTGGATGGTGTCGAGCTTCTTGAGTGTTGTTGGAGCTGCACTCATCCAAGCAAGTGGAGAGTATTCATTTTGTTGTTTGCATTTCTGGGAGGGGGTGAAAACCAGCCAATCTCATACACCTGTAACAATGCTCCTTTCAAACAGTTAAGTAGCTACTTAGTGGGAATAAATGATGAAAGCTTAGTTCAGCCAACTGTGGAGCATGCAATACTTCTCTGTGTTAACAGATACTTATCATACTTTGCATACTAATTCTAGTGTGGCATTGCATGTTCCATCTGAATGGATATCCACCTAATAGTGGAAGGGAAGTGGAGGAAGAAACATATAGGTAAATCTATGAAATGAGTAAAAAAAAATTGAATAATAATCATGGGAAATTTCAACTACCCCCAAATAAACTGGCAAGAGGTAGGAAAAGAGGAAAGGGGAATGGAGTTTTTACAGCGTGTACAGGACTCCTTTCTTACCCAGTATGTGAGAAACCCAACAAGAGATTGTTGGGGGGCGGGGGGGGGAGGGAAGTACAAAAGGGAAAGTCTGTGATAGGGTGGAGGGAAGGAGTGATTAAAGGGGGGTGGTAATGGGACAAGTAAAGAAACAAAAGATGGGTCTAGAGGAGCTGTAAATGGCAACATCAGAACCATTACCAGCACCTGCTGTCTGAAAAAAGACATTTAAGATAAAAAGGGGGGAGATAACTAATAAACTAATCAAACTTAAAGAAGATAAAACCTCTGGTCTGGATGGATTGCATCTGTGCATATTAAAAGAAGTTAGGGAAGAGGTAGCAGAGGCACTATTACATATATATAAAAATTCATCAGAAAAGGGAACAGTGCCAGAGGACTGGAGGACAACTAATGTTATTCCTATATTTAAAAAGGGAGCTAGAACAAGTCCAGGGAACAATAGACCAGTTAGCTTAATGTCAATGGTAGGAATCCTTACTCAAAGATGTAAAAGAAAAATGTCTAGAAAACGAAAATATAATAAAGAATATAGCACAGATTTCAGAAGGGAAAGTCATGTTTGACCAACCTTATTGAATTCTTTGAAGAAGTAACAGAAAGAGTAGGCAAGGGTAATGTAGTAGATGTAATATATTTGGATTTTCAAAAGGTCTTCGATAAGATAGACTCATGACTAAGGTCAGAGCATGTGGAGTCAGGGGACAGGTAGCAGAATGAATAGCAAGCTGGCTACAAAACAGAAAACAGAGAGTAAGGGTTATGGGTAGCTACTCAGATTGGCAAAAGGTAGGAAGTGATATTCCACAGGGATTGGTGCTATGACCACTGTTGTTCACAATTTACATTAACAATTTGGACTCGGGAATTGGAAGCACAATTTCAAAATTGGGGGGTGTAGTTAATAGTTAATACAAAGGAAGAATGTGTCAAAATACAAGAAGACATTACTAAACTTGCAGAATGGGTGTGAAATTGGCAAATAAATTTCAATATAGTTTAAGTGTGAAGTGGTACATTTTGGTAGGAAGCATAAGGAGGCCACATACTGCTTGGATAACAACAGTCTAAATAGAGTAGAGGAGCAAAGGGATCTAGTGGTACAGATACACAAATCACTAAAAGTAGCGACACAGGTTAATAAGGCCATAAAAAAGGCAAACCAAGCACTGGGGTTCATTTCTAGAGGGATAGAATTGTTAAAGAGAGAAGTTATGTTAAACGTGTATAGAACCTTGGTTAGATGACACTTGGAGTACTGTGCACAGCTCTGGTCTACATGTCATAAAAGGAGTTTAGAGAAACAATGGAGAAGGTACAAAAAAATTTCATAAGGATGATACCAGAACTGAGAGGATATACTTATCAGAAAAGGCTGAACAGGCTGGGGCTCTTATCTCTCGGAAAGAGAAGACTGTGGGGTGACCTGATAGAGGTCTTTAAGATAATGAAAGGGTTTGATAGGGTAGTCGTGGAGAAAATATTTCCACTTGTGGGATGTCCAAAACTAGAGGTCATCAATATAAGATAGTCACTAATAAATCCAATAAGGAATTCAGGAGAAACTTCTTTACCCAAAGAGTGGTAAGAATGTGGAACGCACTACCACAAGGAATAGATGAGACAAATAGCATAGATGCATTTAAGGGGAAGCTAGATAAGCACATAAGGGAGAAAGGAATAGAAGGGTATGCTAATAGGGTTAGATGAAGAACAGATGGGCCGAATGGCCTGTTTTTGTGCTGTAGACTTAATGGGCAATAAATTGGGCCACGTAGCGCCCGTTGTTTCGGCGCTACACAGCTTCTCTGACATCCAAGATGGCGTCTTGGATGCGCACGCACGTTTCCTGCGTGACGTGCCCCAGACGCCATCTTGGTATAGGAGTTAGCGCATGCGCTAATCCTGAATGCAGGAAGCATGTACAGTAGGGAGAAAATGGCTGCAATCAGTGTGCAATGCTGATTTAAAGTGATAGACACCATTTTGGACCTTAGCGCTCAACTCAACGCACAATCTTATCCCCGACCATCTAAACGTTTCTTATAGTGCCTGAAGGACCCCCCACCAGCGCTATTTAAAGGGCCATGCAGGTGTTGCAGGTTAATTGCTGGATTATTGCTTCTGGCTGCTGGAGGAGAAGGAAGTGTTTTTTGAAGCTCCCTATTCTTATTGAGAGTTCCAACACTACTTTGCAGCAGTCAGACCTTGGGTGGCAGATGTTTGTGCTGCAATGAATGCTGTGACATCAGTCATCAGACGCTGTATCATGGTGGGTTCCACAGGTGTGCTGATGGAGGTGACCACCCGTTCCATGTTGGCAAGGATGGGCTCCAAGCTCTTCGCAAAGCCCTGCGCCAAGTTGGAGCTGGACTCCTCCATGTCCCTTCTCATTTTGCACAGGCTTTCTGGCAGGCTTTCCAGTGCACCAAGCATTTGTTGGTGTACGCCCATCAGCCTTCTTCTGTAGCCTGGCCCATCGAAGTCCTCATCTGACTCCTCTGCAGCAGAACTAGTGAGCGACCTCGCCCTCCGGCAAGCTGGCACCTCTGGTATCCGTTCCCCCACCCTGGCTCCTGCGCACTTGTGCTCGGTGTCTCACCACGTGCAGATCCCTCCTCTAACCTAACCTCTAAAGCGCAGTGTCAGTCTCTGAGCTGGTGGAAGCAAGTGTCAGGTCGAGTGACGGTGTGGCTTCAGTGTCCTCCTCCTCCGGTGCCCTCACGTGTTCTTGGGTATCTGCAATGACAAAGGGACACAGGTTGAGCCATGGAGTGGGGAGAGGAGCAAGAGGTGTGTGCTGACAGCATGTGCATCGCGTGAGTCAGAAAAGATTATGGAAGGAGGGAGATGTGGAAAAGGAGAAGGAGCATTAGATATGCAGAGACCCCCTTGACCGGGACCTCCAGCGCAGCACATTGTGACGGCTGCAGCGACGGCCCGCCCAATGAACCGCAGCACTGTCTCCTCTAGGGGGTGAGGATGTGTAGAAGTGCCCGTCCAGCCTCAGATCCCTCCTGTTGCCGGGTGTTATTCACCACCTTCTCCTGCTAGACAGAGGACATTGCGTCAGTGAGTCTCCTGCAAGGTGTGTGGGTGATGTGCCTGTCATGGTCAAATAGCTGCCAGTTTGTGTGATGTGAGTGGTGGTTGTGTGGCCTGCAAGTGTGTGCAATGTGCAGGTGAGATGCAGCATGCCGAGTGCAGCATTGCGTATGGATAGACAGTGTTTATTGGTGGGTGGGTGGGTGACGGGAGGTGTCGTGCATGGAGTATTGGTGCAGTTGGTAGGATGTGCCACTTGACACTTGCATTCATTCACGTCAAATCATTAAATTTCTTGTGGCACTGCACTCACGTGCGTGGTGCAATGCTCCTGGCATTCACCTCCTGCGCCACAGCCTGCCAATGCCTATGCAGCTGTAGTCTAGATGGTCTCCGGCCACCCTGTGGGTACATGCCTGCCCTCCTTTGGAGCATGTCTTCCACCAGGGCCTCCAGAGCATTGTCCAAGAATCTTGGAGCCCACTGTCTTGCTGGTGCAGCTACTCGCGATGCCATTCTCCCTTCTCCTACTTGGCTGTGTATCTGCCATTGGAAATGTGCCTGCACCTTTAAGTAGTGCAGGCTGCTGATGACGTGCGCTGTCCACGCCCCATTTCCAACTTCCTCATTCTCCGTGCAGCCTCTCAGCAGCGAGGGCTGCACTTGCTGCACGGAGATTTCATGGTAAGTATCAGGCAGCACGAAGTTCACGAGCTGCCTGCATAGGGTCCCTCGGGTGCGGGGTGGTGGTGCATCGCGCTACCATTGCCCAGAACGGACCCTTATCCAATTTTTCCCCCAATGTAACTCGATGTCGATGTATACTTTGAAAATAATGAAAACTCTGTCTAGCTTTACAATGAGTTGAAGTACTCTACATAGCCAAGTTGTTGTTTCATTTTGTTTCTCAATTGATTTTGAATGACTCATCCTCCAAAGATGGGACACACGATCACTGAGTTGAGCAATGTCACGTTAGGTTAAAGGAATACATTTATTCCGTCTGTTTAGAGTCTTTAGTCAAATTAATCATGCTCACTTCACATCCTCAAGGCAGCCAGACTCCATCCACCCCACTTCTTCCAGAGATGTAAGACTTTACTTATGTTAAGTGGAGCAGGATGGATTATTTTATTCCTGGCCTCTCACCTTGAGTACACTATCGTACATTCTGGGCTGGAAACATTTGAGTTATCGTCAAGATATCAAAGAATTTTTAGGCTGCTTAAATATGTTTTCAAGACTACCTATGAGGGGAGATTTTAACTATTGGGGGACCAGCCCATGGAGCAATCCTACTGGTCGCCTGATCCCTCCAGCGAGAGGCCCGGTGCATATTGAGGGCAAGGCCTCATTGACGTGGCGCCGGCGAGCTGCCCACCCTGAATGGTAGGGCGGGGCGATCACGGAGGGGGGAGGGTAATGCCAGGTGCGGCACCAGCCCACCTTATTGTTGTGGATCACGCCTGCTCCTCCTGGCCCCACAAAAATAATTTTAGACTTACCTTTTTGGGTCCTCTTTCTCTTGGCCAACAGATTGCGATTTTGTTAGCAGTAGTAAAAAACAAACAGCCAATCAAAACATGCTTGAAACAATGATCCTTTAATGCTCCTTAAGCAGCCAATGAGTGGCTGAACAGATATAATGTCAAAAGCTCATTGATCCAGCTGTCGATTGGACACATTCTTTTGGGAAAATGGCTAAACAATCCTGACAACAACATGGCCCTACACACACTGGCTGAGAAACTTCTACCATAACCTAGAAGTAAAGTGCTGACTACATTTTGTCAAATGAATCCAATGGATAGTGCAGACTATGAAATTGTAAAACGTCCTTTTCTTATTGCTTAAGACATATTGTTAATGACTGAAACATACAGGAAATTGTGGAAGGCTCTGTATACGGTGTATGGTACTTGTACACAATTAGTCATAGAGCTAAAGGGCTATTTGGAAATTGTGGCAAGATGAAGATATTGTAACAGATTATAAGAGTCTTTGTCAATTGACTTTAAGGGACCAATTTCTGGAAGTGGTTCGAGATGATCTGAGGATGTGGTTGCTTGACAAAGTGACTCTGAGGCAGTTAGTTTAATGAGCTGATCACTTTGTGCTCTCACAGTTGTGGGGTCCCGGGAACCAAATAGGTGATCATAGAAAGTAATACGAGGCGCAAAAAGAAAATATGAAAAAAAACTTGCAAGGGATATTAAAGCTAATAGTAAAAGTTTTTATAAATATATTAAGAGAAAGAGTGGTAAATTGGAATGAAGACCCATTGAAGACGGATGCAAGCAAGACTATAATGGATAATAAAGAAAAGGCAGGCTTGTTAAAGCTCAGTAAAGAGCTGCCTTCCCAGGAGCCACCTTGTCATAGTCTTCACTAATGCAGTCACAAATTGTACGACAAAATGTCGAAAACAAATGCCCCTTTTAACAGCAGCTGAAAGCTCCTGCATCAGAATACTCTGGTTTTCCATACCAAATTTGCTGGACCAGGCCTCACAGCACCCGAAGGAATCTTTAACATCTCACAGTACCCCCCTCTTTATGGCGGCAGCTTATCCATGACATGCAACTGGCACACCACCCCAAATGGGGGTGCAGCTTCCTGTGACATTGCACACATGGTAAAAAGTTTGGATTTGCCTCAGTTACACTAACCTGAGATTCAGCACTACAGGGGCCCTCAGCAATCATGGCAGCAAGTTCAAGGGGAGCACTGTCGGAGCAGAGACCCAGCATTGCGGGTTTCCACCCATATTTCTGATTGACTGTGCTACCTCTGTGGGTGCTCCTGGGGCCCTAGGGTCCTATTCATTTTTTTTTCTACAGCACTCTGCAGAGCTAGGCACCTTGGAAACGTTTTCTTTAACAATAGTCCCCATTCATTTTCACAGCTCTTTATTGTGAGTAAATTGGATATTGATCCAAAAAATGCATCCTTGAGTGCTCTTTACTGTGTCATTAACAAAATGTCCACTGTTGAGCTATATGACCAGAATATGTAGCACACTTTTATCATAGTGTTCAAAATCATTATGAAGTTAACATGATTGAAATAAAACTTTCACAATTTTGCTAATGCTTGTTGTCAAGATATGACAAAAAAAATGAAAGGAACAATGAGCATATATATTTTTTTCAGTAAATAAACTGACAAGGATTTGGCTCTGAAACCATCACCTTTGCAAAAAACAAGCTCATAATTGGCTAATGGAGACAATGTGAAACATTTAATGGCAACATGTAGCTGAGAGACAAAGCTGAATTCTCTGGGAATTTGGAGCACTCCCTGAAATAGGTAGCACGAGCGAGAGGTATTTATGCAGACCTTCCTAGATTAAACAGTTCACTACTACACTGTTTATTTAACCAATGAGGATCTATCCAAATAATAGTTAATAAAATCTTGTAAATCTTCTGGTATAATGTCATGTGTCCATAATTAGTTGCTATGCTTCAAGTAAGCAAATACATTTTTCTTGATAACACCTGTACTTCAGACAGAATTCAAAGCTGCCTTTCATATCCCTACAGACAAGTCTACCAAATTCAGTACTACTAAGTTCCTCCAAGTCCATCAGCACTCTGAGAAGGAGGGAACATCAGACATGTCCGATCACGTTACCTTACAGCACAGGATTCAAAGATCCATATTGGCGATTGTGATATTGATTGCTAAGAGGAACACGTACCCATGGTAGTAAAGCTCACAGCTCCATCTTTGAACTAACTGCACAAGCCACAGAACTTAATATGAAAGACCGGGGATACCATTTGCAGGTGTTGGCTCCCTGAGCACAGTGGAGTATGTCTTTTGGTTGTTTCATCAGAACATTCAGAAATGTAAAGGCAATTTTACGGTCTGGTAACAATCAGCAGCATGTCCAATTTTTAAAAAAACACTGGAGCAGATAAACACCAAAGAATGACATAAATTTTTTAGAAAAGAAAACAATGAATTGAATCGACAGAAAAAAAAGGAGTATTGAGCAACCAGTTAAAGTAATAGCTGCCACAATTGGGCTGAATTGATTTTTAAAAGAAATTTATTATTTAATTAATTTTGCAAATAAACATTGAATTGTTTGTGTTTTAACTAAAGTCTCTCTCTACTATTTTTGACTAGGGTAAAATATGTTTTCCTCCCATACATTTCCCATAACTGGTTTAATGATCACTATTTCAATTGAATTGCTGAAGTCTTCACTGGTATAAAGCATGAATTGAAGGAGTTTAAATTATTTTTGGAGGGAAATTTTGCAGATAGATTTAAAATGTATGAAACTTTAGATTCCACTAAAACTGTTAGTAAAGCATAGCGAAAACACTTTCAGATTTCTGGAATGATGAGTAACTATTGCTGTATCAAATTTATTGCAGTACTGAGTCACCCAGGAGATGGTTAATGGTACAGGGGAGGGGAGAAAATAAATGCAAAGGGCAAGATTTACTTTAAAAATGGGCACAATATATAGAGTTATGAACATCTGTTACAAGTTTCGGGTCTGTTTTAGATATGCTTTCAGGAACAGTGGTTCTGGTCACTCCCGTATGTGGTCTGAGCATCTTACATTCAGCACTGTCCAATATCTAATCATATTGTAAATTGTGAAGAACAGTGGTTCCAGCACCGATTCCTGTGGAACACCACTTCCCACCTTTTGCAAGTCTGAGTAGCTATCATAACCCCTACACACTGTTTTCTGTTTTGGATCCAGCTTGCCATCCATTTTGTCACCCGTCCCCTGACTCCACATGCTCTGCCCTTAGTCATGAGTCTACTTTATCAAAGACCTTTTGAAAATCCAAGTATATTACATCTACTACATTACTCTTGTCTACTCTTTCTGCTACTTCATCAAAGAATTCAATAAGGTTGGTTAAGCATGAAATTTCCTTCTGAAGTCCATGCTGACCATTCTTTATTATATTTTCATTTTCTAGATATATTTTTCTATTACATCTTTGAGTAACCATTCCATTATCTTTGTCTATAGTTACCTGCACTTATTCTATCTCCTTTTTTAAATATAGAAATAACATTAGCTGTCTGCTAGTCCTCTGGCACTATTCCCTTTTCTAATGAATATATATGTAATAGTGCCTCTGCTATATCTTCCCTAACTTCTTTTAATATGTGTGGAGGTAATCCTGCTGGACCACAGGTTTTATCCTCTCTAAGTTTGATTCGTTTATCAGTAATCTCCCTACTTCCTTTCTTGACAATAGTGGTGCTGTTGAAGGTCAGGAAAAGTTTGTTGGGCCTTTTCTTGTTGGAGATATTCATTACCTAAGAACGTAAGAACGTAAGAACATAAGAAATAGGAGCAGGAGTAGGCCACATGACCCCTCGAGCCTGCTTCGCCATTCAATAAGATCATGGCTGATCTTCTACCTCAACGCCACTTTCCCGCCCTATCCCTACATCCCTTGAGTCACTTAGTGTCCAAATATCCATCAATCTCAGTCTTGAATATACTCAATGACTGAGCATCCACAGTTCTCTGGGGTAGAGAATTCCAAAGATTCACAACCCTCAGTGAAGAAATTTTTCCTCATCTCGGTCCCAAATAGCCGACCCCTTATCTTGGGAGTATCACCCCTAGTTCTAGACTCTCCAGCCAGGGGAAACAGCCTCTCAGCATCTACCCTGTCAAGCCCTCTAAGATTTTTATACATTTCAATGAGATCACTTCTCATCCTTCTAATCTCCAGAGAATATAGGCCTATTCTACTCAATCTCTCCTCTTAGGACAAACCTGTCATCCCAGCAATCAATCTCCTTACCTAAGGAAGGATATACTTGCCTTAGAGGTGGTACAATGAAGGTTCACTGCACTGAACCTTCGTTGCACCACCTCTAAGGCAAGTATATCCTTCCTTAGGTAAGGAGACCAAAACTGTACACAGTACACCAGGTGTGGCCTCACCAGAGCCCTATATAATTGCAGCAAGGCCTCCTTACTCTTATACTCCAACGGGGAATTTAAATTCAGTTAATTAAATAAAATCTGGAATAAAAAGCTGATATCAGTAATGGTGACCATGAAACTACCGGATTGTCGTAAAAACCCATCTGGTTCACTAATGTCCTTTAGGGAAGGAAACCTGCCGTCCTTACACGGTATGGCCTATATGTGACTCCAGACCCACAGCAATGTGGTTGATTCTTAACTGCCCTCTGAAATGGTCTCGCAAGCCACTCAGTTGTACAATCCCGCTAGCGGCACAGTGGTATACAGTCAGAAGGGAGTGGCCCTGGGAGTCCTCAACATTGACTCTAGATCCCATGAAATCTCATGGCATCAGGTCAAACATGGGCAAGGAAACCTCCTGCTGATTACCACCTACCGCCCTCCCTAAGCTGATGAATCAGTCCTCCTCCGTGTTGAGCACCACTTGGAGGAAGCACTGAAGGTAGTAAGGGCACAGAATGTACTCTGGGTGGGGGACTTCAATGTCCATCAACAAGAGTGGTTTGGTAGCACAACTACAGACCGAGCTGGCCGAGTCCTGAAGGATATAACCGCCAGACTGGGCCTGCAGCAGGTGGTGAGAGAACCAACACAAGGGAAAAACCTACTTGACCTCGTCCTCACCAATCTACCCGCCGCAGATGCATCTGTCCATGATAGTCTTGTTAGAAGTGACCACTGTACGGTCGTTGTGGAGACAAATTCCCTCTTCACACTGAAGACACCGTCCATTGTGTTGTGTGGCACTACCACTGTGCTAAATGGGATAGATACAGAACAGATCTAGCAGCTCAAAACTGGGCATCCATGAGGTGCTGTGGGCCATCACAGTAGCAGAACTGTATTCCACCAAAATCTGTAACCTCATGGCCCGGCATATCCTTCACTCTACCATTACCAACAAGCCAGGGGATCAATCCTAGTTCAATGAGGAGTGTAGAAGAGCATGCCAGGAGCAGCACCAGGTGTACCTAAAAATGAGGTGCCAACCTGGTGAAGCTACAACTCAGGGCTACATGAATGCTAAATAGTGGAAGCAACGTGCTATAGACAGTGCTAAGCGATCCCACAACCAACGGATCAGATCAAAGCTCTGCAGTCCTGCCACATCCAGTCGTGAATGATGGTGGACAATTAAACAATTAACGGGAGGAGGAGGCTTCGTGAACATCCCCATCCTCAATGATGGCAGTGCAAAGCTCGTGAGTGCAAAAGACAAGGCTGAAGCGTTTGCAACCATCTTCAGCCAGAAGTGCCGGGTGGTTGATCCATCTCGGCCTCCACCCGAGATCCCCACCATTACAGAAGCCAGTCTTCAACCAATTTGATTCACTCCACGTGATATCAAGAAATGGCTGAATGCACTGGATACGGCAAAGGCAATGGGGCCCGACAACATCCCGGCTGTAGTGCCGAAGACTTGTGCTCCAGAACTAGCTGCGCCTCTAGCCAAGCTCTTGCTGTACAGCTACAACACTGGCATCTACCCGACAATGTGAAAAATTGCCCAGGTATGTCCTATCAGGGGGAAAACTCTCCAGTGGCTGGAGCCATACCTAACACAAAGGAAGATGTTAGTGGTTGTTGGAGGCCAATCATCTCAGCCCCAGGACATCACTGCAGAAGTTCCTCAGGGCAGTGTCCTAGGACCAACCATCTTCAGCTGCTTCATCAATGACCTTCCCTCCATCATAAGGTCAGAAATGGGGATGTTTGCTGATGATTGTACAGTGTTCAGTTCCATTTGCAACCCCTCCAATAATGAAGCAGTCTGTGCCCGCAGGCAGCAAGACCTGGACAACATCCAGGCTTGGGCTGATAAGTGGCAAGTAACATTCGCGCCAGACAAGTGCCAAGTAATGACCATCTCCAAGAGGAGAGAGTCTAACCACCTCCCCTTGACATTCAAGGCCATTACCATTGCCGAATGCCCCACCATCAACATCCTGGGAGTCACCATTGACCAGAAACTAAACCGGACCGGCCACATAAATACGTTGGCTACAAGAGCAAGTGAATGGCTGCGTATTCTGTGGCAAGTGACTCACTCACCTCCTGACTTCCCAAAGCCTTTCCTCCATCTCCCCGTAGCCCTGCAAACTTTTTCCTTTCAAGTACTTATTCAGTTCCCTTTTGAAGGCTATGATTGAATCTGCCTCCACCACCCCCTTGGGCAGTGCATTCCAGATCCTAATCACTCGCTGTGTAAAAAAGTTTTTCTTCATGTCACCTTTGGTTCTTTTGCCAATCACCTTAAATCTATGTCCTCTGGTTCTTGACCCTTCCGCCAATGAGAACAGTTTCTCTTTATCTACTCTGTCTAGGCCCTTCATGATTTTGAATACCTATATCAATTCTCCTTGCAACCTTCTCTGTTCCAAGGAGAACAACCCCTGCTTCTCCAGTCTATCCATGCAACTAAAGTCCCTCATCCCTAGAATCATTCTAGGAAATCTCTTTTGCACACTGTCTAAGGTCTTCACATCTTTCCTAAAGTGCGGTGCCCAGAACTGGACACAATACTCCAGTTGTGGCCGAACCAGTGACGCCAGACCGGTCACAAAGTAAAAGCCCCTGGGATCTAAGGGAAAGTGGCTAGTTAGATCCAAAATTGGCTCAGTGGCAGGAAGCAAAGGGTAATGGTTGACGGGTGTTTTTGTGGCTGGATGGCTGTTTCCAGTCACAAAAGGCTCAGTACTAGGTCCCTTGCTTTTTGTGGTATATATTAATGATTTGGACTTGAATGTGGGGGCTTGATCAAGAAGTTTGCAGATGATACAAAAGTTGGCCGTGTGGTTGATAGTGAGGAGGAAAGCTGTAGACTGCAGGAAGTTATCAATGGATTGGTCAGGTGGACAGAAAAGTGGCAAATGGAATTCAATCCAGAGAAGTGTAAGGTAATGCATTTGGGGAGGGCAAACAAGGCAAGGGAGTAAACAATAAATGGGAGGATACTGAGAGGTGTAGAGGAACAAAGGGACCCTGGAGTGCATGTCCACAGATCCCTGAAGGTAGCAGGACAGGTAGATAAGGTGGTTAAATAGGCATATGGGATATTTTCCTTTATTAGTCGAGCCATCGAATATAAGAGCAGGGAGGTTTTGCTAGAACTATATAAAACATTGGTTAGGCCACAGCTTGAGTACTGCGTATAGCTCTGGTCGCCACATTACAGGAAAGTTGTGATTGCACTAGAGAGGGTACAGAGGAGATTTACGAGAATGTTGCCAGGACTAAAGAATTTCAGCTATGAGAAAAGATTGGATAAGCTGGGGTTGTTTTCTTTGGAACAAAGGAGGCTGAGGGGAGATTTAATAGACGTATATAAAATTATGAGGGGCCTGGATAGAGTGGACAGGAAGGACCTATTTCCCTTAGCAGGGGGGTCAGTGACCAGGGGCATAGATTTAAATTAATTGGTAGAAGGAGTAGAGGGGAGCTGAGGAGATATTATTTCACCCAGAGGATGATGAGAGTCTGGAACTCACTGCCTGAAAGGGTGGTAGAGGCAGAAACCCTCAACTCATTCAAAAAGTACTTGGATGTGCATTTGAAGTGCCATAACCTACAGGGCTACGGACCAAGTGCTGGAAAGTGGGATTAAGCTTGAAAGCTCTTTTTCGGCCGGCACGGACACGGTGGGCCAAATGACCTCCTTCTGTGCCGTAACTTTCTATGATTCTATGATTGATATATATTGTAAACAGCTGAGGCCCAAGCACCGATCCTTGTGGCACACCACTATTTTCAACCTGCCAACACGAAAATGACTCGTTTATTTCTACTCTCTGTTTTCTGTCCATTAACCAATCCTCTATCCATGCTAATAAATTACTCCCAATCCCATGAGTCCAACCTTTTATGAGGCACCTTATCGAATGACTTTTGAAAATCCAAATATACAACATCCAGTGGTTCCCCTTTATCTACCCTGCTAGTTACACCCTCAAAAAACTCTAATAGATTTGTCAAACATGATTTCCCTTTCATAAAACCGTGTTGACTCTGCCTAATCATATTATGATTTTCTAAGTGCTCTGTTACTACATCCTTAATTAACAGATTCTAGCATTTTCCCTGTTACTGATGTCAGGCTAACTGGCCTATAATTCACCGTTTTTTCTCTCTCTCTCTCCTTTCTCGAATAGCGGGGTTAGGGTTCGCTACCTTCCAATCCATGGGGCCGTTCTAGAATCAAGGTAATTCTGAAAGATCAAAACCAATGGATCTACTGTCTCTGCAGCCACCTCTTTTAAAACCCTAGGACGTAGGCCATCAGGTCCAGGGGATTTGTTGACTAGTAGTCCCATTAATTTCTCCAGTACTTTTTCTTTAAGTTCCTCACTCTCATTAGACCCTTGGTTCCCCAATATTTCCAGTATGTTTTTTGTGTCTTCTACTGTGAAGACAGATACAAAATATTTGTTTAACATCTCTGCCATTTCCTTATTCCCCATTATTATTTCTCCTGTCTCATGTTTACTTTTGTGGATCTTTTCCTTTTTATATACTTGTAGAAGCTCTTACCATCTGTTTTTATATTTCTTGCTCGTTTACTCCCATGATCAATTTTCTCCCTCTTTATGAATTTCTTGGTCATCCTTTGCTGATTTCTAAAACCCTCCCAATCCTCAGGCTTACTACTCTTTTTGCAACATTGAAAGCCTCTTCTTTTAATCTAATACTATCCTTAACTTCTCTAGTTAGTCACGGTTGGATAATTTTTCCCATCGAATTTTTATTCCTTAAGGGAATGTATATTTGTTGAGAATTATGAATTATTTCTTTAAATGGCACTTGCGCGGCACAAATGTTACCTGTCATTTGTCAGTCGAAGCCTTGATGTTGTCCAGGTCCTGCTGTCAACTGGCACGGGCTGCTTCATTATTGGTGGATTTGGTAATGGAGATGAATAATTAGACAAGCACTTGTTGAAATGTTTACCAAAATGATTTAGAAAATGTTTCATAAAAATGAACCAGGCCTGTTTTGAAAGTATTTTTTTAAAATCGACTTTGAAACTTGCTTCTAATAATAAAATTAAGATGTTTGATCCATATTTGTCCATATTATAAGTAAGAAACTATTTGGACACATGTAAGGGAATAAAACTTCATCTACAATTTGGATGTTGACTTTTTTTTAACATTATCTCTGATAGATTTATGTCTTTACCTTAAAGCACAAGAGTATCTCTCAGCTTGTAGTAATTTGTTATTACCAAAGCCATCTCACAATTACTGTAAATTATACCGTGAAAAAGAGATCGCTCTGCATTAACAGCTCATCTGTAGCAGAGTCTGTATCCTTCAGGGAATAATCTTTAATGTACATTCTCCAAAGCCCGACAATATCTTCATGAAAATATAGCTAGAAACCATGTATCTCTGTTATATAGATTAATTTGTTTTTCTAGCAGTGCCTTCCCTGTAGGCCACTGCCATTCTTGTTACAGTTCTTAAATCGTGCGGTTGTTCATCTCAGAATGAAAGCATCTCTTATCAGGCAGTATTACTGAAATAATTGAGCTAGTTTATTCACAATGCCAAGAATGTGAGGAAATTGATGGGTATGTCATAATTCTTTGAATAATAAATACATTTGTTAATTATTTACATTGCTGCATTATTCACACAGAGGTCAATCCAATAGTTAAAGTATCAGAGCGGTGAATGGACAGTACAATTAACCAATATTAGTGCTAAGAAAAATACACTATTATTATACTAATGGTATTTGTAAAATATCTAGATCATTGGAGTGGAGATGCCGGTGATGGACTGGGGTGGACAATTGTAAACAATTTTACAACACCAAGTTATAGTCCAGCAATTTTATTTGAAATTCACAAGCTTTCGGAGGCTTCCTCCTTCCTCAGGTGAATGTTGTGGAAAATTTTCCACAACATTCACCTGAGGAAGGAGGAAGCCTCCGAAAGCTTGTGAATTTCAAATAAAATTGCTGGACTATAACTTGGTGTTGTAAAATTGTTTACAATAGATCATCGGAGGTTAAGGGTACAATTTCCCTATCTGTAACCATTGGGGAAATTTTAACCGTCCCATGACGTGAGGGAGAGGGTCGGGAGGAGGGGGTTAAATCTGCAAATGTGCGAAACCTGAACCCAACCTGCTGTGAAAGAACCTACTTCCGTTTTAACCACAGTGGGTTTTGGGGGCATCTGAGTAAACCGCTCTGGAGAGGCGGGTCCGTGATTATAATAGGTAAATGAGGCTCCGTTTCTCAGATTTTGGCAGCCATTTGAATTTAATACTGGCCGGCCGGGTTTCCCAGGGCTCAGGAAACCAGACAGCTAATGGGAGGCAGAAGTAGCCGGATTAAGCAGCTAAGTGCTTTCTATAGCATGCTTGTGGGCCAGAAGGAGCAGGAATGCTTCCCCACGGCTCCTCAAGCATATCTTCTGCCGCAATCGGCTGCGCCCCCCACTCCCCGATCTTGCCCAGTTTCCCCTCCCTCCCGATTGCCGGCCTGACCTCCTCCCCACCAACCCGCGATGTTTCCTGGTTGCCAGGGACCATCCCCAACGGTCCCCGGCTGCGGCCTTCCACCGCTGGCTTTTCCACCCGGCTGGCAGGGGAAACGGAGTGAAAAGATGATAATAAGGTCCTGCGTTTAAATTTGGCAGAACCTCCACCTTCCCGGCAAACATACTCCTTCCCCGCCTCCCCATAAATATCGAGGTCCAGGTGTCTGAAAACCTATTTATGCCTTATTTCTACATATCTTTTGTGAATGCAAACAGCCCTATAAGTTGCAGAAATTAAGGTAGAAATTGTGCAATCTTCTGAGCACACTTCCAACAGAATTCTGAAGGGAGGGGTAAGAAAATGAGGCAGAACCCGGAGTCACTGGGTTTCCGCCCCATTGTCAAAGGCACAGGAAATTTTGATCTCTCCCGATTTCGGTTTATCCTCTACTAATTCATCATCCGCACGTGAAGGAAGGCACGAGTAGAAGGTCAGAGACTATGTTCCTGCTGGTTGGTTCCGCAAATAGAGAAAAGTTGCCCAAGCATCTGCCTACCTTGCTCCTCCTTGAGGTTATTTAGATTATTGAATTTACACTTGCAATGTGCTGCTGGCATTGATTCTGTCAGCCATCTGCTGCCATAGTCTTTGCCAAATGGCTATGCTCACCTTTTGGCTACGTTGGAGAAATAGTCCTCTGCTGGACTTCATGCACCAACTTCTCTGTGTTGACTTTACCAAAGCAGACCACCCTGCTTCTTGCTGCAGTGCTGCCATGCATAACATGCTTACTCAACCAAAAAACAGGAACAAAAGTAGACTGAAGTAGCAGGAACAAACCAGTCCCAATGCAACCACAGGATCCAAAGGCACAAAGGCAGATCACAACAAATAGAAGCCTGTTGTCTTGCGGTACAAGGAAGAAAATTAAGGTAGAACGAAAAACCATACAGCCACATAACAACAACAACAACTTGCATTTATATAGTGCCTTTAACGTTGTAAAACATCCCAAAGCGCTTCACAGGAGTGTTACCAAACAAAATTTGACACGGAGCCACATAAGGAGATAGTAGGACAGGTGAAAGATAGGTTTTAAGCAGCGTCTTAAAAGGAGAAGAGGGAAGTAGAGAGGTGGAGAGGTTTAGGAAGGGAATTCCAGGGCTTAGGACCTAGGCAGCTGAAGGCATGGTCACCAAAGGCGGAGCAATTAAAATCAGGGATGCGCAAGAGGCCAGAATTGGAGGAGTGCAGAGTCTCAGAAGGAAGTTGCTACAGACCTTCAACATCTGAAAACAGCACCTAAAATTCCTCCTGATTAGTGCATGCCCACTATATTCAAATGATCTCCAACTGGAAATGACAGTGCAAGGGGGAAGCTCCAAGCAGAGCGCACTTGCAAAGTACTCCACTTTCTGTGCACTGGAACAGACACAAGATTAAAATCAGCCCTATGCTTTCCAATGAACATATGCAATGACTCATAAATGCTCTTCTAAACTGGTGCACAATGTTTCCTACTTAAGTTCATTTAAACCCCATTGTCCTACCTTTTTTGATCAGCCAGGTGTCTGACACATGTGTAAATCTGTTATCGTATTTAAGAGCCTCCAAACAAAGCTGTAGAAAAGTCCATAAATAGAGTTTCAGTTTACCCGATACGGAGTGCACTTGTAGGAAGACATCGTACTTACCAAAATCCACAGAGATTAGTTGCAGGTTGGCATTGAAAAGGCATGGGGTGCAAATGTGTGCAAGGGTACCTCTGGAGTTTAACCAATGAAAACTGCCAGGCTACCAGCACAGGGCACTGGTAAGCTTCCTGCTGCTTGTCCAGCTAGGACCACCTTATTTGTTGAGGCATTGTCTTTCAAAGTTATCTGATGTGGAGATGCCGGTGATGGACTGGGGTTGACAATTGTAAACAATTTTACAACACCAAGTTATAGTCCAGCAATTTTATTTTAAATTCACAAGCTTTCGGAGGCTTCCTCCTTCGTCAGGTGAACGATGTGACTTCCCACCCGGAATGGTTTTCACATCGTTCACCTGACGAAGGAGGAAGCCTCCGAAAGCTTGTGAATTTAAAATAAAATTGCTGGACTATAACTTGGTGTTGTAAAATTGTTTACAAAAGTTATCTGAAGCCAAGTGTAAAGAATCCTAGCCCCCGGTGAAAGCTGTCAGGTTCCATTAGTGAGCCAGGTCAATTATCAACAGTGCTGGAGACCTGCCTGGTTCAGGTATTGAATTACCAAATCTGCCAAAGAGAGTTGACTTTGGACTGAACTTGCATCACCAGATTTCATCTTGGCTTCTAAGAGATCCTGATTACTTTACCCTAGGAGGATCGTCATACCTACACGAGGTAAAATACATTTTCTTCAGCATAGCTCCAGTACACTTACACATCTAGACAAGAAGCATTTTACCAATAAATTCACGATAGAAAACTTAGTCTGATTAAAGAAAGCAGCTGCTATTTACATTGATGTAGTTATTAGCAATTTAAATCAGTGAAGCAAATTGATCTAGATTCAAAAGACGCCATCTGCTTCTTTAGTTAAAAAAAGGCCTAATTCCAAATTCGTGTCAGCATTGGAAACGCGTGAGTCACAGCAGGTAATACCCCAGGAAGTAAGTCTACCACAACGGAGTCAGCTTTCTGGGCATCACAAAGAAACAGCACTTGAGGAAACTGAGGATTACCAGGGAGACTGTAATTGAGATGATGATTCAGACAAACAAAAGGTTGCAGGAACAAGTAAGCATCTGCAATGCACTGCCAGTGGCACTGAAGATCACCCCAGCCCTCAACTTTTATGCCACAGGGATGTTTCAGGCACCTAAAGAAGACATCTCAGCAGCCCACCATTTTGCGATATACTGATCCTTCAAAGAGGTAATTGAGGTCCTGTATAACCATACATCTTACTGTCTACACCTCAGAAGGTATCAGTAGCAGACCAGCCACTGCAGTGTGGGAAATGTGTATGAGGATTTAGTTGTCTAGGGCTTTCAGTCAGCTTTGCAATAGGATGCTATTATTTTCTTTTGGGCAGATTTGTAAATGTCAACTTGACTCAGCCGGTAGCACTTTCACCTCTGGGTCAAAAATTAGGAATTTGAGGAGCCCCATTCCAGGAATTGAGTGCATATTCTAGGATGACACTTCGACCCTGACTTTAACTCCCGGCCAGTTTTCAGCGGGTGAACAGCGTTAGATCTGCACCTGCTGCTCTGGAAATGAGGCTGGGATATTTTAACTCTTGGGCCTCATTTGAATCCCACTGGCTGACTTTCTACCCATTCCGGGTGGGAAGTCAGCAGAAAGTGACGGAAAATCACACAGCATGGAGGCTGCCCACCAACAGCAGATAAGTGGTGGAATCAGCTGCCGAAGTTGTCCCCTGGCGGTCCCATGATCGGAGTCAAGGGTGGGGTGGTGAATCCCTGTTAAGGGAGGACAGGCTTCCCTTCTGAATGCCAGAGGAGCACTCCTGCTCCTCCTGGCCTCACAAGGCAAATAAAAAAAAACAAAATTAAAACTTACCTCTTTGTCAATGAGTTGGCCTGGCAGAAAACTCACTGTTGCATCCTGCTCAGGCCTCCTAGTTAAAATTGTAGTCGGGTCTCGATGACATCATCAGAATCCAACATGCATATGTTAAAAAAGACCCCAATAGCTTTGGGCGGATGTCCTTGCTGCCTGATCAGTTGTTAAAATCACATATGGTCAGCTCCTGGGCAGGTAAGTGACCTGGTCAATTTTAACTGTCCAGTTGCCTGGTTTCTGCCTTGTGGGTAGGGTTAAACACCATCAGTTGTGCTTTCTCAAAAAATCAGTTATGGTGAATCATTATTAACCCATTAGGGCTGGCATCTTTTGCACAGTCCTATCATAAATGCCGATGGGGTATTTCAAAAAACATGTTCATAAACAAAATGAGGTTGATTTCACATGCACAAAATGGATTCACTTACTTAAGTACAAAATCAGAAATGGCTCTGTTCCTGCTATTTCCTTTCTATTGATAATTTTAGCTCTTCTTCCTCCTGGGATTTTTTTTAAATTCGTGCACGGAATGTGGGCGTCGCTGGCGCGGCCAGCATTTATTGCCCATCCCTAATTGCCCTCGAGAAGGCATATGTATCTTTGATAACAGCAATGACCTATGCATTGCGGAACATTCACTGTTCAACACATAATATTGGCTCAGTTTAGCCCTTCCAGTCCAAGCATCGCCCCTGGTCTTCTGCCCCAGTCCCATGCCCAATTCCTTCCAGTCCCTAGAATGTGCCACAGTGCTTGATGCATATTTGGAGCAACTGGTCCATATAGACAGAGTGCTGCTTTTGTTGTTCAGTTTGCAATCAGCAATTTGCCACACTTTCAACACTAAAATTGGACTGTCCAGTTCATAAATGGTCAGGTGATCACCCCTCTTGCCCTGCCAACCCTATTTTCCCCATTCGCTTTCTCTTGTATTGTTTTTAACTTTACTTCTCCATCTTTTGTAACCATTTCATTCCCTACCACCTTTATTGTCCTTGTTGTTTTGTTCCTCCTGGCTGCCACTGTTCATTTTGGAGATGAGAACAAGTTTAGAAAAGTGGATTTTTCTTGGCTGGAAACCAACCATAAAAGTTGTTTTTCAGCCAATCAAAACCCCAGTCATTGAAGATTGATATGATTGCATAATTCTGTATTAAAATGTGAAGGGGCTGTACTAGCAACTGTGTAACAGCCCCTGCAACCTGGTAATAGCCACATGGGTAAATCTACCAGTTGTTGTGATTGTATTAACAGTGACATAATTCTGTTTATTCCTGTCTTTCGGATGATATTTTAAAATATTTTTCTTAACCAATGAGTGCTGTTGGCATCCTCAAGTGAAGTAGCTAGAATGAGTTAAAGTAACGGCACTCTGGGCCAATGGCTGTGTCTCTATTGATAATAAGTCAGCTCTCTCACACTGTCAGAATGCTTGGCAAACCTATTGTCAAAATGGAACACATCGGGCCCGATATTACCAGGGCGGCGGGCTCACCGCGGGGGGTCGATTGGGCGCGTGGGTAACGCGCCCGGTGAAATCAGTCTGCCACGGCGCAATTGCAGGCTGATTGGATCCACTTACCTCTTGTTCCGGGTTCCCCGCTGCTGAGCTGCACGTCGGGCGGACTGCGCATGCGCAGTGAGGTCTGTCAGCTGGAGGAGCCCTATTTAAAGGGGCAGTCCTCCACTGACAGATGCTGCAACAAATAGAAAAAATTACAGCATGGAGCAGCCCAGGGGGAAGGCTGGTCCCAGGTTTAATGATGCCTCATTCTAGGTATCATTGGATGGGGTGAGGAGGAGTGGGAGGTCAGAGATCATCCCCCCAGCGGGCGGGAGGAAGCGGCCTGCCTCTGCCACCAAGAAGGCCTGGCTCAAGGTGGCAGAGGAGGTCACCTGCACCACCAACATATCGCCCACCTGCATACAGTGCAGGAGGCTGCAATGACCTAAGTAGGTCAGCCAAAGTGAGTACACTTACTCATTCCCCTACACTCCGTCTGCCACATCACCGCCCCCACCCCACATCTCCTTCTGCACTGCCAACACTACTCTGTCACATCACCCCTCACACCCACTCAAACCTCATCCTCATCTTACCTGCACTTACTCACCTCGCCAGTACTCATCCCGCCACTACCACTCAACCCAATCCACATACAATCTCATGGCTCTATCTCATAATCACCCTCTCATGCATCTCTTTCACGGTCAGCCTCACTCAACCTGTGCTGCAGCCACAGGGCATGCATCACATATGTGCAGTAGGCAGCGTAAGGCAAACATGTCGTGAGCATGAAGGGGATGCACAAGGGTGTTTGAGGGTTTGTCATGGTTTTTACTTATATTGAATTTCTGACCAACTCACATTACATATTATATTGGCACCACTACTGTCATGTCTTTGCGAATCTTGTCTGGTTTGTGCAATAATGCCCTTTCCTGAGGATCACTATGAAAACCCACAACTGATGCCACCCATTGTGTCACTGCAGAGTGGGTGTGGGTGTATTTGCAGGGCTCTTTTGTGCAGACGACTGAGCGACGTCCGCGATGTCCCTGGTGGCACCCTGGAAGGATGCGGAGGAGAAGTTGTTGAGGGCAGTGGAGACTTTGACAGGGACAGGTAAGAAGATGGTGCTCGGGCCAGCCGGGAGCAGCTCGGCATGAAGGAGGCTGCAGATGTCCACGACTACATGTCGAGTGACTCTGAGCCTCTGTGTGCACTGCTGCTCAGAGAGGTCCAGGAAGCTGAGCCTCGATCTGTGGACCCTGTGGCGAGGGTAGTGCCCTCTGCGACGCATCTCTCTCTGCGGTTGCCCTCTCTCCTGCTGTGGAGGTAGATGTGTCACAGCACTGTGTTGTGGAGCTCCACGTGTCAGAGGTGGACGGCGAAGCTGGTGATGCTGTTCGCCCTCCGAGGAGGTCATGACTGCAGCTACGGCGGCTCCCATCCGGAAGATGTACATCTGAGGGGGTCCGCAAGGTAGGTACATGTGTCTGGACACCGGGGTAAGTGTGCAAGTTGGTGAATTTTATTGTTAGGAGGAGGGTGGTGGAGGCCAAACTTTGTCCAAAGTGACAGAGCGGCCTCCTGCAATGAGTGAGGGTCTCCCCCCCTGACCTGTCAAATGGACCTTTGCAGCTGCCACAGGCCAACAGCTGCAACACGTCCATTTGAACTGGGAGTGTTTCCCCCAGTACGGGAAACAGTCCCAGTTGTTTGCAAAATCCCAACCCTCCTGAAATATCTCCTTAATCAGGTCTGTAAACGACCTGAAATACCTAAATAAATAGCTTAAGTGGCACCCCGCTGGCTTTAATTGCCTGCGGGAGTCCCACATGCGGGGGCTGCGCGCGCATGTCAGCGCGTCAGTGAGAAACCCGGAAGTGGGCGGGTTGGAGCCGGGCTCCCGACCCGCCCCGGGAATCCCCGATTTTCGGAGCTCCCCCCGCCATGAACGCACCCGGTCGCGGGTGCTAAAATTGACCCCATCACCTTACTTGATGATGAAAGCAATGCTTGGCCTCTCTGGTTTTTCTGACTCCCCAAACAATCTTTTCATGAAGACTGTCCAATTTAGATGTAAAATCTCAGGATAAATTCTTATCTCCAGCTGAATGGTAATCTGGCTGAGCAAGTTGCCCACCAATTGTAGAACCCGTCCAATTTTCATTCCAGGTGCTGAAGGTGAAAATTTACCCCCTATTTTGTAAGCCAGTGGTAAGATAGAAATATCTGTAGTTGTAACTTTATAGCTGTCATTTTTTTTTAATAAATATGAATGATGTCACACACTTTATAAGGGAACCTGTTGATGATGAAGGATGGTCTTGGAGTCCAGCAGCAAAGTGCAAGCCTGATGAAAAGAAACTAATATTTTTAGTGGTTCACACCCAACCCCATGAAAACATAAGGCTGGAATCCTGTCTGCTGAGGACACAAGAGGCAAATTTTCATTCCACAACGGATTATCTTAGTGCTGTTTGTGGGACCTTGCAGTGTGCAAATTGGATTCTGCGTTTCCCTACACGACAACACTTCAAAAGTATTTAATTGGCTGTGAAGCACTTTGATGCAAAAGGTGCTATATAAATGTAAGTTCTTTCTTTCTTTCACTGTTTTATATACTTCCAAAACTCTTTCTAGCCGGCAGCTATTCACCTGGTTGTATCTTTCAGTTCAACAGTTTCCAGGTCTGCTTAGTTTCAGAAGTCTATATCAAAACTGACTTTAAAAGTATCCATAATTGGAAATGGGTGGTAATACTGCCGTCAGCCTTGATTATCAAATCTCACCTACATAGGTGGCATAAGTAATGGCATTACTGTTAATGTGACTATCAAATGCAAAATGGATCTCCTTGGTGGATGCTTCAAGTTATCTGTATCTCTGCTGACATTAAAGAAGTAGAAAATTAGGCAGGGACTCAATGATTTAACTAATTCACTCCAATTATCTTATAGTACCCCTGCAGCACCAATCGATAATCCCGAGCAAAAAAGGCTGAGGGCAAAATTGTTTTACATGGTGTTGACCATTGTTATTGAAAAGTAAGGTAAGAAATTGGGGAGAAGTCCCAGAGGTTGATTATTTAAAAAGTGGATACGTGTAATTGTCTTTTGCATGCTTTTGTTTTCATCGAAATGATTGTTGACGTACATGCAATTTTTTTTGCTGCTGTTATGTTTACAAACACAATCTTCAAACTCCATGTTTGAATCTCTCCAATCAGGTTTCTGCCCCTGCTACAGTATTGAAACGGCCCTTATCAAAATCACAAATGACACCCTATGTTACTGTGACTATAGTAAACTATCCCTCCTCATCCTTCTTGACCTGTCTGCAGTGTTTGACAAGGTTGACCACACCATCCTCCTCCAACGCCTTTCCCTGTCGTCCAGCTGGGTGAGACTGCTTTCACCTGGTTCCATTTTTACCTATCCAGTCATGGCCAGAGAATCACCTGCAATGACTTCTTTTCCCGCTCCTGCACTGTTACCTCTGGAGTCCCCCAAGGATCTATGCTTGGCCCCCTCCTATTACTTTTCTACGTGCTGCCCCTCGGCAACTCCATCCAAAAACCCAATGTCTGGATCCGGATGTATGCTGACAACACCCAGCTCTACCTCACCATCACCTCTCTCGACCCTTCCACTGTCTTTCATTAGTCACATTGCTTGTCCAACATCCAGTATTGGATGAGCAAAAATTTCCTCCAACCAAATATTGGGAAGACCGCAGCCATTGTCTTCGGTCCCCACCACAAGCTCCGTTCCTTAGCTATTGGCTCCATCCCTCTCCCTAGCCACTGCTTGAGGCTGAACCAGACCTTTCGCAACCTTGGCGTCCCATTTGACGCTGAGTTAAGCTTCCGACCACAAATCCGCTCCATCACCAAGACCACCTACTTCCACCTCCGTAACATCACCTGTCTGTGCTTCTGCCTCAGCTCATCTGCTGTTGAAATCCTCATCCATGTCTTTGTTACCTCTAGACTTGACTATTCTAATGATCTCCTGGCCGGCCTCCCATCTTCCACCCTCCATAAACTTGAACTCATCCAAAACCTGCTGCTCATATCCTAACTTGCACAAAGTCCCGTTCACACATCACCCCTATGCTTGCTGACCTACATTGGGCAACACTGACCTACTGGGAACACCTCGATTTTAAAATTCTCATTTTTGTTTTCAAATCCCTCCGTGGCCTCGCCACTCCCTATCTCTGTAACCTCCTCCAGCCCCATAACCCTCAATATCTCTGCGCTCCTCCAATTCTTGCCTCTTGGGCAACCCTGATTTCAATTGCTCCACTATTGGCAGCTGTGCCATCAGCTGCCTAGGCCCTATGCTCTGTAATTCCTTCCCTAAAACCCTCCATCACTCTACCTCTCTCTCCTCCTTTAGTTTGGAGGACAAGTTCATGGAATGCAACTGAAACAGTTTTCTAGAAAAATATGTCGAGGAACTAACTAGGAAACAGGCTATTTTAGATCTAGTATTGTCTAATGAGACAGGGTTAATTAGTAATCATATAATAAAGGATCCTCTGGGATAGAGTGATCATAATATGATAGAATTTCACATTGAGTTTGAGAGTGATGTAGTTAAGTCCGAAACTAAGGTCTTAAATTTAAACAAAGCCGATTACGTAGGTATGAGGGGCGAGTTGGCTAAGGTAGATTGGTGAATTAGATTTATAGATATGATGATAGATAAGAAATAGTGAACATTTAAAGAAATAATTCATAATTCTCAATGAATATACATTCCCTTGAGGAATAGAAATTCCATGGGAAAAGTGATCCAACCATGGCTAACTAGAGAAGTTAAGGATAGTATTAGATTAAAAGGAGAGGCTTACAATGTTGCAAAAAAAAGAGTAGTAAGCCTGAGGATTGGGAGGGCTTTAGAAATCAGCAAAGGATGACCAAGAAATTGATAAAGAGGGAGAGAATTGAATATGAGAGTAAACTAGCAAGAAATATAAAAACAGATTGTAATAACTTCTGCAAGTATGTAAAAAGGAAGAGAGTAGCGAAAGTAAACATGGGTTCCTTAGAGGCTGAGACAGGAGAAATTATAATGGGGAATAAGGAAATGGCAGAGAGGTTAAACAAATATTTTGCATCTGTCTTCACAGTAAAAGACACAAAAAACATACTGGAAATAGTGGGGAATCAAGGGTCTAATGAGAGTGAGGACCTTAAAGTAATTAAGATTAGTAAAGAAAAGGTTCTGGAGAAATTAATGGGACTAAAAGCCAACAAATGCCCTGGACCTAATGGCCTACATCCTAGGGTTTTAAAAGAGGTGGCTGCAGAGATAATGGTTTTGATCTTTCAGAATTCCCTAGAATGGTCCCAGTGGATTAGAAGGTAGCAAATGTAACCCCGCCATTCAAGAAAAGAGGGAGCGAGAAAACATGGAACTATAGGCCAGTTAGCCTGACATCAGTAGGGAAAATGCTAGAATCTATTATTAAGGACATAGTGACAGGGCACTTAGCAAATCATAATATGATTAGGCAGAGTCAACAAGGGTTTATGAAAGGGAAATCATGTTTGATAAATCTTTTAGAGTTTGTTGAGGGTATAACTAGCAGGGTAGATAAGGGGGAAGCAGTGGATAAAGTATATTTGGATTTTCAAAAGGCTTTCGATAAGGTGCCACACAAGAGGTTGTTACACAAGATTAGGGCTCATGGGATTGGGGGTAATAAATTAGCATGGATTGAGGATTGGTTAATGGACAGAAAATAGAGAGTAGGAATAAATGGGTCATTTTCGTGTTTGCAGGTTGGAACTAGTGGGGTGCCACAAGATCAGTGCTTGGACCTCAGCTGTTTACACTATATATCAATGACTTAGATGAGGGGACCCAGTATAATGTGTCCAAGTTTGCTGACGATACAAAGCTAGGTGGGAAAGTAAGCTGTGAGGAGGACGCAAAGAGACTGCAAAGGGATAGAGACAGGTTAAGTAAGTGGGTGAGAAGTTGGCAATTGGAGTATAATTTGCGGAAATGTGAAATTATCCACTTTGGTAGGAAGAATAGAAAAGCAGAATATTTTTTAAAAGGCGAGAGACTAAGAAATGTTGGTATTCAGAGGGATTTGAGTGCCCTTGTACACGAATCACAGAAAGTTAACATGCAGGTACAATAAGCAATTAGGAAGGCAAATGGTATGTTAGCCTTTATTGCAAGGGGGTGGAATATAAGAGTAAAGAGGTCATGCTACAATTATATAGAGCTCTGGTGAGACCACACCTGGAGTACTGTGTACAGTTTTGGTCTCCTTACCTAAGGAAGGATATACTTGCTTTAGAAGTGGTGCAACAAAGACTCACTAGATTGATTCCTGGGATGAGAGGGTTATCCTATGAGGAGAGATTGAGTAGAATGGGCCTATATTCTCTGGAGTTTAGAAAAATATGAGGTGATCTCATTGAAATGTATAAAATTCTTGAGAGGGTAGATGCTGAGAAGCTGTTCCCCCTGGCTGGAGAGTCTAGGACTAGAGGTCATAGTTTCAAGAAAAGGGGTTGGCCATTTAGGACCGAGATGAGGAAAAATTTCTTCACTCAAAGGGTTGTGAATCTTTGGAATTCTGTACCCAAGAGGGCTGTAGATGCTCAGACATTGAGTATATTCAAGACTGAGATCGATAGATTTTTAGACACTAAGGAAATCAAGGGATATGGGGATAGGGCGATAAAGTGGAGTTGAGGTAGAAGATCAGCCATGATCTTATTGAATGGAGGAGCAGGCTCGAGGGGCCATATGGCCTACTCCTGCTCCTATTTCTTATGTTTTTATGTTCTTATGTTTAAGATGTGCCTTAAAACCTACCTCTTTGACCAAGCTTTTCGTCACCTGTCCTAATATCTCCTTACGTGACTCGGTGTCAAATTTTGTTTGATAACACTCCTGTGAAGTGCCTTAGGATGTTTTACTACATTAAAGGCAAGGAAATGCAAGTTGTTGTTGTTGTTAGGGCAACCGCCTCTTGCCAAGTCCATAATGAAGCAGGGGGCTTGCCACATTGGATCATGGCTTGAGTTCTGAGATTTGCTTTGCTGATGATGAAAATTCAATTAATATCTTAACCTCAGCAGTTTATGCCTCCACACCATGACAGGCAGAAGTAAATGAAAAAAAAAATTATTTAAGAAATTACATTTTAGAAATTTCCAGACAACCCATCGAAAATCAGGCTCTCTGATCCCAAATTAGCCAGGCAATAAGCCTAGTTGCTGTGGGGCCACCTCTTGTGCAAGTCGCTTGCTCGGAAGTCAGACTGATACAAGAGTGACTCCTTTCCTTTTACCTGTTTCAAACCTTTTTTTCAGACCCAGCACCAAGTTGAATGGTTGCATTTCTCATTTCAGCAGTTTCAAACTACCTTAGAAAATGATAGAGGGTTAAAAAGAAAAGAAAAGATGGTTTTTGGAACAAGCATTTTAAAACAACTTAATTCAGAGCCCCAGTTCAGGTTCACAAACACACTGACTTGTACAAAATCAGAAAATTCCATTCACAATAGGCTGTCGCATCTGCTTCATTTTCACAAGATCTAGTGGGACTGGGGATGACACAAATGGCATGCTCGTGCAGCACGCACGTCACTACACTTGCATTCCCGCATCAAAAAGACACAGTTGCTCAAACAACTTCACAAATCAGCATGATCTTGCTGAGAATAGCAGTGTTTCTAAAACATGTAAGGAAAGTGCAGAGCAGTGCAGCCGTGCTTACCTACTGCTGGCCATCCTTTTGTTTAGGGATTCACTATCTTTCCCCCTCCCCCTCCCCCTCCCCCACTATGTGCAGACTTACAAAAAAAACACAACACTGAATATTTAGCAGCTATAAAACTGAAATAAATTGGCAGGTAATTATTAAGGCATTTATGTACACTTTAGTAGCCTAACATTCAGTGTTAACCCTGAAATTAAATGATGCAGAACTGCCAAAAGTATGGGCCAAAATCAATAGGTGGAAAATATATAAGAGGCTAACTTCATTTAATTTTTATTGTCTAGCCTTTCATCAGCTTAAAATCTATTTGCATTTCTGGCTTCACATAAGTTCCAACATATGACTGTGTGTTTACCATGAAAGAGCTGAGGATTGCAATTATAGTCTAATGAAATTTCCTAACACTTTTAATTTATAGCAGCTGCCGGAGAACTGAGTACACCCACGCTCAGTAGGCTCTGCAGAATTAACACCTGTTTCAGTGTGAAGAGATAACATTCACTACAGTAACATAAAAACAGTTAGGAAAACCACCATTCACTGCAAATGGAAGTTAATACAAAACATTTCAATGGAATGAAAATCAAGCAGGTTCTAACAAGGATAGGCGATCCACTCCATTAGATTAACACCCAGGTGGTGAAGATGAACTTCTACCCCAATAAATTTATTTTGGAGTGCAATGTCCATTGTTATGTAGGCAAATAAGATGAATATTTCCTTTTTCTGTTGCCTGTTGAGATCATGGGCAGCATTTTAGCACCCGCTATCGGGTGCGTTCCTGGCGGGGGGGCCCCGAAAATCGTGAAATCCCATAGCGGGACCGGAGCCCGCCTCGAACCCGCGCACTTCCGGGTTCCCCGCTGACGCGCCGGTGTGCGTGCGCAGCCCCCGCTGGTGGGAATCCCGCAGGCAATTAAAGCCAGCGGGATGCCACTTGAAAGTATTTATTTGGCTTGTTCAGGTCATTAACTGACCTGATTAAGGGATTATGTGAGGAGGGGTGGGATTTCAGAGCAACCTGGGACTGTTTCCCACACTGGGGGAAACACTCCCAGTTCAAATGGACCTGTTGCAGCTATCAGCCTGTGGCAGCTGCAAAGGTCCATTTCACAGGTGGTGGGGGGAGACCCTCACTCATTGCAGGAGGCCACTCTGTCACTCGGGACAAAGTTTGGCCTCCACCACCTTCCTCCTGACAATCAAAGTCACCAACTTGCACACTTACCCCGGTGTCCAGACACATGTACCTACCTTGCGGACCCCCTCAGATGTACATCTTCCGGATGGGGGCCGCCGTAGCTGCAGTCATGACCTCCTCTGAGGGTGAACAGCATCACCAGCCTCACCATCCACGCCGTCCACCTCTGACATGTGGAGCTCCACAACAAAGTGCTGTGACACATCCACCTGCACAGCAGGAGGGAGGGCTACCGCAGAGAGAGATGCGTCGCAGAGGGCACTACCCTCGCCACAGGGTCCACAGACCGAGGCTCAGCTTCCTGGACCTCTCTGAGCAGCAGTGCACACGGAGGCTCAGAGTCACTCGACATGTAGTCGTGGACATATGCAGCCTCCTTCATGCCAAGCTGCTCCTGGCTGGCCCGAGCACCATCTTCTTACTTGTCGCTGTCAAAGTCACCACTGCCCTCAACAACCTTTCCTCCGCATCCTTCCAGGGTGCCACCGGGGACATCGCCGACGTCTCTCAGCTGTCTGCACAAAACAGCCCTGCAAATACACCTACACCCACTCTGCAGTGACACAATGGGTGGCATCAGTTGTGGGTTTTCATAGTGATCCTCAGGAAAGGGCATTATTGCACAAACCAGACAAGATTCACAAAGACGTGGCAGTAGTGGTGCCAATATAATATGTAATGTGAGTTGGTCAGAAATTCAATATAAGTAAAAACCATGACAAACCCTCAAACACCCTTGTGCATCCCCTTCATGCTCACGACATGTTTGCCTTACACTGCCTACTGCACATATGTGATGCATGCCCTGTGGCTGCAGTACAGGTAGTGGCAGGTTGAGTGAGGCTGGCTGTGAAAGAGATGCATGAGAGGGTGAGTACGAGATAGAGCCATGAGATTGTATGAGGATTGGGTTGAGTGGTAGTGGCGGGATGAGTACTGGTGAGGTGAGTAGGTGCAGGTACGATGAGGATGAGGTTTGAGTGGGTGTGAGGGGTGATGTGACAGAGTAGTGTTGGCAGTGCAGAAGGAGATGTGGGTTGGGGGCGGTGATGTGGCAGACGGAGTGTAGGGGAATGAGTAAGTGTACTCACTTTGGCTGACCTACTGAGGTCATTGGAGCGCCTCCTGCACTGTATGCAGGTGGGCGATATGTTGGTAGTGCTGGTGACCTCTTCTGCCACCTCGAGCCAGGCCTTCATGGTGGCAGAGGCAGGCCGCTTCCTCCCGCCCGCCGGGAGGAAGATCTCTGTCCGCCCCCTCCTCCTCACCCCATGTATTGATACCTGGAGTGAGGCATCATTAAACTGGGAGGAGCCTTCCCCCTGGGCTGCTCCATGCTGTCATCTTTGCTATTGGTTGTAGCATCTGTCAGTGGAGGACTGCCCCTTTAAATAGAGCTCCTCCAGCTGACAGATCTTACTGCGCATGCGCAGCCCGCCCGACGCGCAAATCAGCAGTGGGGAACCCGGAGGACCAGGTAAGTGGATCCAATTAGTGGATTGTATGCTACAATCGCCCGGGGAGCTGACTAATTTCACCTAGCCCCCCCCGCAGCCCTGCTAACATCGGGCCCCATGTGTGAAATGAGCCTGGGCAGTCTCAGCCCCGGTCCCAGCGCATACAGACCCATGGTACAAAACTCACCACAATTCCACAATTGACAATCTCAGTTGAATAGACCATATGGACTGCTAATGCAGGAAATGGAAACATTCATACTGGTGCAATGGGTGGTCATCTCATGTTGAACAAAAGGACATTGTGGAAACCATATATGTAGCACTTTACTCTTAAGTAGCGCTTGATGCTGCTCGATGTTGCAAAACTTCCAATTAATTGGGTAACGTAGTTGTGAAATGTGAACAGAAAATACTTGAAATGCACCAAATTCAAAACCCCGTCCTCATTTACAAATCCATCCATAGTCTTGCCCCAATCTTCCACTGCAACTTCCTCCAGTCCTACATCCCAGTCCGCACTCTATGTACCATCCACTCTGGACTACTGCGCATCTCCGGCTCCCCAATTTTCCTCACTTGGCAACGGAGCTTTCACCCTCTGGAATTTCCTCCTTCAAACTTGCTACTTGCCTGCCCACTTTTAAAAACCTCCTCAAAATCTACCTTTTTGATTGTACTTTTAGCTAATTCTCCTAAATCCTCGACTGCTTGGTCTGCCTCTCTCCCACGTGAAATGCTTTGTGGCAGTTAATTATATGAATAATACAATTGCAAGTTGTTGTTTTATTACAACAAAAAAATCTGTTACCTTCACTAATCCTAATAATCATTTCTCTGGCAGTTAGTGTTGTCACCCTTTTTTCCCATTGCCAGACTGGGGGAGGGACAAGACTTGCAGATAGCAAGACCGAACATGCTCTGTGAATGGGCTACCTTGCTGCCAATAATACTAAGAAAAAAATCCTTATTTGTTATGTTGCCATCCCCATTTCTAAAATGTGGTGTTGTTCCTTAGACTTAGAATTGGCCACATTTAAAGGCATCAGCAGAAGAAAACAGCAACAAAGATCAATTTAGTAATGTAAACTCCAGGCAAGTAATTCCGACTGAGCCCAAAAACCTGACACGGGAGTAAGCCTCTGCAAGAAAACATCTTCCAGGGGTTTACAACATTGTACAGGTAACTCAATGAGCAAAACTAAACACTCTACTCTGAATGGTTTCGTTTTTTTAATGAAACAGCTGAAAATTCAAGATGGCAACTAAATCCAAGTTCACAAATTTGTTTTAAGCAATTTGATTGCTTGATTTCTGCTATTTGCCAGTTTGAGATTGATGGTTTTAAAATAAAATTGAGCAATATCCCTTCACCCTCCTGTTATACTTAGCTATTTCCTTTGTAAACATCCTACAACAAACACACTTCAAGCCCTCCATCTTACTTATACTTTTCTCTACCTTTAAAAATGTATTCTTCTCGTTTAGCCCCTTTTGTTTAACTTCTCATGGGTGCCCTTTGTTTCTTACGTTTGTCCCATTTGCATCCTTGTAGTTTAGCTTCACTCAGGTGTTGCCTTTTTGATATCCTTTCATTCTTTTCCTCCCTTTGAACTCAGAAGGTCTCCTCTAACTTTTAATTATCACAGGTGCTCTCCTTTCGATTTAGCTTTCCTCTACTGTTCACCTTAGGCATTGATTTACCTGTAAGTTTGCATTGCCTGTTCTACTTTTTAAGCCTCTGGGACAGTGATCTCTTTGAAGTTCTACCTCCCCAGTTGAAACTTACCTGATCTAATGGAAACTCTGCTTTGTTTTAGCCGGAGGATCATGTGATCCGACTGGAATGGAGCTGCCCCATTGCAGCCTATTTACTTTTTTAAGCAATATTCACAGCTCCTGACAGAGTATGTAATCCTTTTAATGTCATTCTGCTGGCATTGAGTTATTTGCCATCTGTGCGCTTTGATATTTTTTCAATGCCTTTGAAAGATTGTGGGAGCCCTCTATAGCAGTTGCCACGTTGGTCGACCAGATGGATGGTCTTTTGATTTCAGACAGTTGCTAGGTTTTTCCTTACAGTCATTGGACACTTTGAGATGTGGGGCTCGATTTTAAAAGGGCAGCAGATTGGCAGCGGAGGGGTCAATGGGCACACGGCAAAACCGAATAATAAAAACTTACCATTCCCCACCCGATCACGACTTAATTGGTGCCCCTTAACCTTGTTTCCGGGTTTGCCGTCCGAAAGCTGTGCAGTGGGTGGACTGCGCACCCGCATGACAGGCTGTCAGCTGGAGCGTCTAGATTTAAAGGGCCATTGCTTCATTTGACTTTGTTGGAGCAAAGAGCCAGAAGACCCAATGGAGCAGCACAGAGGCAAGGCTGCTCCAAGATTCAGCAATGCCTCACTTCAGGTGCTACTGGCCGGGCTGAGGAGGAGGAGGGAATTATTGTACCCGGACGACATGAGGAAGCGCCCTGCCTCTGCCACCAAGAAGGCCTGGCTCGAGGTGGCAGAAGATGTCACCTGCAGGAGCAACATATCCCCCACCTGGGTCCAGTGCAGGAAGTGTTTCAATGACATAACTAGGTCAGCAAAAGTGAGTACACTTACTGATTCTCCTGCATTCCATGGTGCACATAACCCCCCCCACCCCACCGCCCAACTCATTCTACATTGCCAAGACTATTCCATCACATCACTCCTCACACCCACTTACGGCTCATCCTCAACTTACCTGCATTTCCTGAGCACTTCCTCACCTCCCCATTCGTCACCCCACCACTACCACTCAACCCAATCCTGATCCAATGTGATGTCTCTGTCTCATACTCACCCTCTGATGCATCTCTTTCACAGTCAGCCTCACCCAAAGCAATGCATTCATCGGTTGGCCACTTCACCATTACTCACTCAAACATCTGTACTTTCTCCCCTTCTAGGAGAAGAGAATGCAAAATACACACGAGACAGCGAGGACTGGAGGGGGGCCACAACAAATAGTGCTCCTCACAGACGTGGAGGAGGAGGCCCTGTAGATCAGCTGCACCCTCGAGTGCCTGTCTGTCAGCGACGCCGAGATTGGCACCCCACAAATGTCTGGTGACACAACTTTAACATTCATCACACACATGAATTGATGTTAACAATGATTGGCATGTTGAACACTTCAGTATGCTCATCGCAACATGACACATCTGTGATGATGCTTAATATTGCCTTCTGTTCTCTTACAGGCCCTTCAATGACCGCAGTGGCGGCAGAGGGCGATTCGTCAGGGGAGCTCCCGGCCTCTGAGGGCGCACCGTCACATCCTAGCGAGCCATCCACCAGCGCAGATGCTCACATCTCGGTGGATCCTAGTAGTTAGTTAGTTGGGTTGGCACCTGGTGAGTCACCATACACAAGTGAGCATGAGCAGACACTGGTAGCAGGGGCAGCTGTGGAGAGTCTGAGTCGGTGGGCGCACTCCTCTCCAGGCTCAGCTCAGTTGGACGCAGATGCTGAACCCTGGGGACCATCCTTTAAAAGGAGAATGATCGAGGGACAGCAGAACATTTGCGAGGTACTGTAACAGGTGCCACGCATACTCTCCACAATAGTGCAGAGGGTGGAATGGTGGCCCAGGTATGGGAGGGAATCTCTGAGATAGTGTCACAGGGACGTGAGCAACTGTCTGAGATAGTGTCGCACGTAACTAATGAAATGTCTGAGATAGTGTCGCAGGTTACTGTGGAAATATCTGAGATAGTGTCACAGGTAAGTGCGGGAATGTCTGCGATGGAGAGAAGGCAAGCCTCTATTGAGCTTCAAGCACGGCTCACAAATGAGTCCATTCAAGCCCTGACAATGGCCGTTCGGACTCATAGTAAACAACATTCTGCCGCCTTAAACAGACAGACAGAAACTTTACAACTGGGCTTCCAAGGCATCATACGTGTCCTCCAAACTGTTTTCCAGCAGGGTGGTAGGAGTGACGTGGGCCTGGTCCAGGAGAGGGATGATGGCGAAAGGGGTCGTGGAAGTGGGGACGCCACTCAAAGGGCTCTCACGTCTCACCCATTGCCCCTCTCTCAACCAGTAGCCCCAACGCTGCCTCCTCTCCAGGTAGCCGAGTCAGCCCCTGCACAGGTGCAGGTGGAGCAGTCTTTGGAGGGGCCCTCACGGGCTCCAAAACCCAGAGGGCGCAAACCGAAAGCATCTAAGCAGTCTGGCCATGGACATGATCAACCATCCACCATCTCTTCTGCAGCCACAGGGGATGCACCACGTAGAAGCGGTAGCAAAAGAAAGGATAAGGTTTTGTAATCACGAAGGGTATATACAAGGGTGTCTGACAGACTGTCATGTTTTTCATTTATATTTAGTTTTTGTTAAAGTCACATTAAATGGTATTATTCTCACCACTACTTCCACGTCTAGCCCATTCTTGACTGGCTTTTGTGACAGGGCGCTTCCATGTGCTTCACCATGAAAGGCAAGACTTGATGTCATTTTACAGTGGGTGCATGTGTAATTGCAGGACTTTTTGTGCAGGGTGAGGGGGGGGGTGGGAGCGCTGGTGTTGGCGCTGGTCTTTCCAGGTGGTGTGAGGACTGGACTCTTCTCACTCTGTGATCTTACGAGAACCGTTCACATATGAGTGACTCACTGGCTTCACGAGCAGCCAAGTGAGCCGCTGCTCTGCCCATGGGTTCATCGTCCTCCTCCTTCTGCTGCTCCTCCTCCTCAATGTGGATGGTGGATGAAGGCATGGGGCCTCCTCAACCAGTACCCCACTCTGTTGCACCATGTTGTGCAGGACACAACACACTATTATAATGCAACCCACTCTCGCTGGTGTGTATTGAATTGCTCCCCCAGAACGATTGAGGCACCGAAATCGCATCTTCAGCAGCCCTATTGCATGTTCAATTATAGACCTGATGGCATTGTGGCTGTCTTTGTATTGACGCTGTTGCTCGCTGATGGAGTTCCTCGGAGGTGTCATGAGCCATGTGTGCAGGGGGTATTCCTTGTCTTCGAGGAGCCAGCCTTTAAGGGTGTTCGGTGCATGGAAGAGGCCCGGGATGTTGGATTCCCTTAGAATGAATGAATCGTGGCAGCTGCCAGGGAATCTGGCACACACGTGGAGAAATCTTTTTTGGTGGTCACAATAGAGCTGAGTGTTGATGGAGTAATAACCCTTTCTGTTGATGAACAGTCCTGGCTCGTGTGGAGGTGCTCAGGTTTCTATATGCATGCAATCAATTGCACCCTATACACGTGGGAAGCCAGCTACAGGGTGCAATCCCACTGCCCTCTCCGACTGGTTGTCCATGGGTAAGTTGACATATCGCGAGGCTCTGTGAAACAAGCCGTCGGTGACCTGCCTTCTGCACTTGCGGCAGACGACTGAGAGACCCTGGCAATGTCACCGGTGGCACCTACAATGATCTGGAGACGAAGAAGTTGAGGGCAGTGGTCACTTTAACAGCAACGGGTAATGAGATGCCGCCAGGTCCAGCCGGGAGCAGCTCGGCATGAAGGAGGCTGCAGATGTCTGCGACCACCTGGTGACTCACTCTCAGCCTCCGTATGCACTGCTCCTCTGAGAGGTCCAGGAAGCTGAGTCTCAGTCTGTAGACCCTCTGACGAGGGTCGTGCCTCCTGCGACCTCGCTCCCTCTGTTGTTGCCCTCTCTGCTCTTGTACAGGTGCCTGTGGCACAGCACTGTGTTGTGGAGCTCCAAGTGGTGGAAGTACACACCGTGCCTGGCGAGGATGGTGATATTGCTCGTTCGCGGGTGTACTGGTGAAAGCAGCCATCCTGATGGTGTCAGTTTAAGGGGGGGTCTGAAAAGTTGGTAAATATGTGTAAACAGAACAATTCTGAGTGGAAACCAAGAATTTTCAGTCTAAACACAAAGATCTCCCAGCCAAAAGTTAGTCTGAGAGAACTGAGTGCCCTGCTGCAATAACTCACCTTTTATCCCCATCTGTCAAACAGGCATTTAACTGTCCAAATGGCTGCCGGCTGAAACACGACTCATTCCCCATGGTATGTTTCACACAGGGTAACACGCTGAGGCAGCATTAAAATCGCTTGCCTTCACTCTAAATCAGATTCATGTACATTTCAAGTACTTCAAGTGCTTGAATTGCTTGTTTAAATATCGTTCCGCCAGCTTTAATTGCCGGTGGGACATCCGGGTTCGGGAAAGGCACGCACACCCAGGTGACTCTGGGTCGTGCGCATTCTTACGTGTGTTGGAGCCGGGATTTCTGCCCGCTCCTGGAGATCACGATTTTCTTCGCCCCCCGCCCCCAACGCACCCGCAGTTCCAGTTTAAAATCGAGCCCGTGATTCCCCAAGTGGGACATTTCTCAGGTGAGCGTGCTCCTGAGGCCACACTTTCAGATTGAGTAGAAAAGTGAAAAGGTTCAACTGCAGTCATCTCTGCTATAACCTGAGGTAGTTTGTTGCACTGAATACATAAGAGCGTAAATCCACCGAGCCCACATCCCCAACAGGGAGCACGCACAAAAGGAGCGCAGGATCCTAAATAATGGGAACTAAATATTCCAGGCTACATGACACTGAGAAAAGACAGGCAGAATGGAAAAGGAGCGGGTGTAGCCCTAATAATAAAGGATGACATAAGGACAGTGGTGAGAAAGAATCTTGGCTCGGAAGATCAGGAAGTAGAATCAATATGGGTGAAAATAAGAAATAACAAGGGGCAGAAAATACTGATGGGAGTAGTTGATAGGCCCCCTAATAGTAGCTATACCGTTGGACAGAGTATTAATCATGAAATAATAGGAGCTTGTAACAAAGGTAATGCAGTAATCATGGGGGACTTTAATCAGCATATAGACTGAGCAAATCAAATTGACAAAGGTAGTTGGAGGATGAGTTCATCGAATGCATTCGAGCAATACTTCATGGAACCAACCAGGAAACAGGCTATTTTAAACCTTGTATTGTGTAATGAGACAGGGTTAATTAGTAATCTCACAGTAACGGATCATCTGGGGAAGAGTGATCATAATATGATAGACTTTCACATTGAGTTTGAGTGTAACATACTTAAGTCCGAACCTAGAGTCCTAAACTTAAATAAAGCCAATTACATAGGTATGCGGGACGAGTTGTCAAAGGTAGATTGGGAAATTAAAAGGTATGACGGTTGAAAAGCAGTGGCAAACGTTTAAAGGAATATTTCAATATTCTCACAAATATACATTCCATTGAGGAGTAAAAACTCCACAGGAAAAGTGATCCACCCATGGCTAACTAAAGAAGTTAAGGAGAATATTAGATTAAAAGAAGAGGCCTATAATGTTGCCAAGAAGAATAGTAAGCCTAGGGATTGGGAGAGTTTTAGAAACCAGCAAAGGACAACAAAAAAATTGATATAAAGGGAGAAAATGGAATATGAAAGTAAACTAGCAAGAAATATAAAAACAGATTGTAAGAGCTTCTACAAGTGTGTAAAAAGGAAGAGGGTAGGAAAAGTAAACGTTGCTCCCCTAGAGGCCGAGACAGAAGAAATTATAATGGGGAATCAGGAAATGGTAGATGCGTTAAACAAATATTTTGTATCTGTCTTCATAGTAGAAGACACAAAAAGCATTCCAGAAATAATGGGGAACCAAGGGGCTAAAAAGAGTGAGGAGCTTAAAGTAATTAATATCAGTAGAGAAACATACTTGAGAAACTAATGGGACTAACAGCCAATAACTCCCCTGGATCCGATGGCCTACATCCGAGGGTTCTAAAAGAGGTGGCTGCAGAAATAGTGGATGCATTGGTTATGATCTTCCAAAATTCTCCAGATTCTACAACGGTCCCAATGAATTGGAAGGGAGGAAATATTACCCCGCTGTTCAAGAAAGGAGGGAGAGAGAAAACAGGGGACGACTGGACAACTATCAGTTGTCAGGAAAATGCTGCAATCCGTTATTAAGGAAGTGGTAACAGGGCACTTAGAAAATCATAATATGATTAGGCAGAGTCAACATGGTTTTATGAAAGGGCAATCATGTTTGAAAATTTATTAGAGTATTTTGAGGATGTAACTAGTAGGGTTGATAAAGGGGAACCAGTGGATGTAGTATATTTGGATTTTCTAAAGGAATTTGATAAGGTGCCACATAAAAGGTTGTTACGCAAGATAAGGGCTCATGGGGTTGGGGGTAACATATTAGCATGGATAGAGGATTGGTTAATGGACAGAAAAGAGAGTATGGATAAACGGGTCATTTTCAGGTTGGCAGGCTCGATGCTTGGGCCTCAGCTATTTACAATCTATATTAATGACTTGGATGAAAGGACCGAGTGTAATGTATCCAAGTTTGCTGACGATACAAAGCTAGGTGGGAAAGTAAGCTGTGAGGATGACACAAAGAGTCTGCAAAGGGATATAGACAGGCAAGAAGGTGAGTGGGCAAGAAGGTGGCAGATGGAGTAAAATGTGCGGAAATGTGAGATTATTCATTTTGCTAGGAGAATAGAAAAACAGAATATTTTTTAAATGGTGAGGAACTATTAAATATTGGTGTCCTGGTACAAGAAACACAAAAAGTTAGCATGCAGGTCCTGCAAGCAATTAGGAAAGCAAATGGCATGTTGGCCTTTATTGCAAGGGGGTTGGAATACAAGAGTAAGGAAGTCTTACTACAATTGTACAGGGCTTTAGGGAGACCTCACCTGGAGTACTGCATACAGTTTTGTCTCCTTACCTAAGGAAGGATATACTTGCCTTAGAGGCAACGCAACGGAGGTTCACTAGATTAATTCCTGGGACGAGAGGTTGTCGTATGAGGAGAGATTGAGTAGAATGGGCCTATACTCTCTGGAGTTTAGAAGAATGAGAACATAGGAACTTAAGAAATAGGAGCAGGAATAGGCCATAAGGCCCCTCAAGCTTGCTCCGCCATTTAACAAGATCATGGCTGATTTTCTACCTCAACACCATTTTCCTGCACCAATCCCCATATCCCTTGATGCCCTCAATATCTAGAAATCTACTGATCTCTGTTTTGAATGTACTCAATGACTGAGCCTCTACAGCCCCCTGGGGTAGAGAATTCCAAAGATTCACCACCCTCTGAGTGAAGAAATTTCTCCTTATCTCAGTCCTAAATGGCCTACCCCTTATTCTGAGACTGTGACCACTGGTTCTAGACTTCCCAGCCAGGGGATACATCCTCCTTGCAATGAGAGATCACCTCTCATTCTTCTAAACTCTAGAGAATTTAGGCCTAGTCTACTCAATCTCTCCTCATATGACAATCCCACCATCCCAGGAATCAGTCTGGTGAACCTTCATTGCACTCCCTCTATGGCAAGTATATCCTTTCTTAAGTAAGGAGACCAAAATTGTACACAATACTCCAGGTGCGGTCTCACCAAGGCCCTATATAATTGCAGTAAGACATCTTTACTCCTGTACTCAAATCCTCTTGTAATAAAGGCCAACATATCATTTGCTTTCCTAATTGCTTGCTGCACCTGCATGTTAGCTTTCAGTGACTCATGTACTAGGACATTCAGGTCCCTTTGAACATCAACATTTCCCAATCTCTCACCGTTTAAAAAATACTTTGCATTTCTGTTTTTCCTACCAAAGTGGATAACTTCACATTTTTCCACGTTATATTCCATCTGCCACGTTCCTGCCCACTCACTTAGCCTGTCTATATCCCCTTGAAGCCTCTTTGCATCCTCCTCACAACTCACATTCCCACCTAGTTTTGTGTCATCAGCAAACTTGGAAATATTACATTTGGTCCCCTCATCCAAATCATTGATATAGATTGTGAATAGCTGGGGCCCAAGCACTGATCCCTGCAGTACCCCACTAGTCACAGTCTGCCAACCTGAAAAAGACCTGTTTATTCCTACTCTCTGTTTTCTATCTGTTAACCAATTCTCAATCCATGGCAATATATTACCCCCAATTCCATGTGCTCTAACTTTGTTCAGCAACCTCCTGTGTGGGACCTTATCGAAAGCCTGCTGAAAATCCAAATACACCACATCCACCGGTTCCCCCTTATCTATTCTACTAGTTACATCCTCAAAGAACTCCAATAGGTTTGTCAAACATGATTTCCCTTTCATAAATCCATGTTGACTCTGCCAAATCGTATTATTATTTTCTAAGTGTCCTGTTAGCACATCTGATAGGTGATCTCATTGAAACATAAGATTCTGAGGGGGTTTGACAGGGTAGATGCTGAGAGGTTGTTTCTCCTGGCTGGAGAGTCTAGAACTGGAGGGCATAGTCGCAGGATAAGGGGTCGGCCATTTAAGACTGAGATAAGGACCAATTTCTTCACTCAGTGGGTTGTGAATCTTTGAAATGTTCTACACCAGAGGGCTGCGGATGCTGAGTCGTTGAATATATTCAAGGCTGAGATAGATAGATTTTTGGACTGGGGCAACAAGGGATATGGGGATCAGGCAGGAAAGTGGAGCTGAGGTTGAAGATCAGCCATGATCTGATTGAATGGTGCAGCAGGCTTGGGGGCCGTATGGCCTACTCCTGCTCCTATTTGTTATGTTCTTATGGTTTAGAGATAGGGCGGTAACGTTACCAAATCACTCACCCAAACTCCCTTCAAGTATGACTCCCTGCTGGGCAGGCGAATAATTCCCAATATATACAAAGCAATCAAATATATTTCACTGACACTCCCCCAATGGGTCAGTGATTAGCTATGCCTTACAGACTATAAAGGTCTGAGATTCAATCCCTATCTGTGCTGCTGGCAAATCTCAGCTAGAGCTGCGGTAAGGACACTGAAGTTGGCTTTAGTGCTCCATGGTTAATGAAGGGACAACCAGAAAGGGTTCCCACTTCTAGGCCAGGAAAATTCAGTGAAATGCCTTTTACGAGCATGAATGGGGTTTCCGCTGCAGTCCCTGTGAAGTAATGGCGGCGAAGTTGGAGCAGCTCCAAGGACTTTCCCGGCCCTGGTCTCTACTCAGTGACCCCTGATATGTGTGGACATTGAGTGGGACCAGGATTGGACTTGGCTTGGCTGTGATGCTCCCACAATTGAATAGACTGTTGACATACAGTTTAGGCTGATATAATAGGCACTTGCATAAAATACCGCAGGTGCCTGATGCTCATGAAACTGTACTTGAGCAAGGATTCAACACATTCAGAAGAGGAGGAGTGGGAAGAAAATTGGGAATAAGAAAAACCTCAATGGAATGTCTGCAAATTTCTGCACAACAATTCTGTACAGTAATAGTGCTAATCATAATATAATACTCCCTTATCAGACATGTATGTGCTGTAAATAAACGAAGACACGTGTGTCTGTATGTGTGTGAAGTTATATTATTGTACTTTGTTATTTTAACAAATGTTTTACTCTTGTTATTGTTCCTGCTGCTTTGCATGATCTTTATGAAAGATTAAAGAGCTCTATTTTTGGTATCGTACACAGTACCTGATGCATAGTATTGTGGTTGCCATTAAAAAATATTATACCATAAAATGTAACCATCTTTAAGTATGTACAATGGAATTAGCTTTTCCTGAGCTAAGTCTACAAGTTATCCCCACTACTTTTAAAACAAAGTGCCAGTGAATATTCACAGCTGATGTGGCACAATTTCAAGATATGTTTATGTGAGATAATACTTGTCTGGTGGAACAGAGGAAAAGTCTGGATGAGTATTTCAGGACAACTCCTAACAGCCTAGGCCTAGATGACATCACTTAAACATTGCTTTACATTTTCAGTGGAGAATCACAAGCGACTTACATAGCAGAGGATACGTTGGAAATATAAACTACAGTTACAAATGGACCTTTATCTGAAAGGAACACATGTATTATGCAACTTCCTTTCTCTTTAAAGCTGGAATGCCTCACAATCTTGCAGCTACGATTTGAAGTTGCTTGCTAAATACATTCATCCTTGAAAAAATGACAAATGTTATTTTCTTTGTTTGAAGCTAAGTTGCAACGTAAGTAGTAGGTTGTTGAACATTGCCTTTTTAAAAAAAAACTGCCAATCGTACTGACATCAGCAGAACACGTGATGCATCTACCTTAAATGGTTGTCTCTCACAGTGGAACAGTCTGCCAACATTCATTGTCTAGGCTTTTATGTGAAGAAGGGCCATTTGAACTAGGTACTGTGGGCTAGTGGGTTGCACAGAACTGTACTGGAACATCAGCTGGTGCCTTCAGGAGAATGGATCAGAGTCCCAGCCCTGAATTACTTTCAGCCACTGAGCAGTTCCTAGTTCCTTTCAGAATTGCAAATCTCCCATTAAAATCATATCACCAAACTCTCGAAAAGTGACATATTCTGCTCAAACTGTCCTTAGTTAAAAGGTAGTGAAATAAGTTAGGATTTTGGTAGGATAGAGCAAATTATAGGACTGTTCTGATGCTAAGATGTGTGGATTTATGTGTGAATTCTGATTCTTTGTTAATGTACAGTGAATACTTTAAAAGTCAAACCCACATTCTTCAAAAACACTTACAAGTGTTGAATGGCTAGAATTTCCCTTGATTAAGGTCCTTTTCTCTGAAGTACAGGCTCTGATCACACTATTCTGTAATCCATCGGAGTATCGAGTGTACAAATTTAAACCCCTTTACTGTGTTGACAGGAAACTGAAGGGCTGATTTCTCGAGTACAGACTGTCGGCAGCACAAACTTGGAATATTTCTCTCCACACTTTCCTACTATCTCTGGTATCAAATGTTAAAAGTATATAATATGATTTCATAGCTAAGTTGGCCTTCTAAGTTGGTATTTTTCATTAAAATGCTCTGTAACTAAAGCCCCAGCAGATTTCGGGTGGGCAGGTGGCAGGGTGGTTGAAAACGCACTCGCAGGTCTAAGTTTGAGGCCTAGAATATTTTAACTCTTGGGCCTCATCTGTATGCTGCCAGTGAGCTGCCCACCAGAAACGGACAGGAAGCAGCAGCTGGCCAGCGGGCGGGAGAGGGAGCTCAGGCAACTGGCGGTCACCGGCTGGCACCATAGGAAGGTTTGCCAACAAGTAGATAAGTCAAGAGGCGCAGGTTTTGGGAGGGTCTCACGGGATGGAAGGGGGAGGAATCCGGAGCAGGGGAGGCTGTGACTTCCTTGCATTCTGGCTCCTCTTAGCCCCACAAAGGAAAGTTTTTCACTTATCTCAAGAGGATCTCTTCGTCCTTCTGGACAGCTGCCAATCGGTCTTCACCTGACAAGAAAGCTGTGGTGGTTTCCTCGCTCAGGCATAGGTTAATATGCAATCAGGGTCCCACAATAAATGTGATGGTATTGGTACAAAAAGCATACTTGTATGAAAAATTGACTTTAGAAATTCATAGCTTTTAAAAAAAAACTGGAATCTCATCGAGGGGTTCAACGGTGTGAACTTGATGCTAGAAATTTGTCATCTGAACTCCTAATGATCTAGAATTTAATTTTATGCACTAATTGACACTAGGGAGAGCGAGGATACCCTGTTTCATAAAGGTAGAAGCGTTTTCCCATATAATGCAAAATATTCTATTCTTTTGTGAAAATGCAATTGTGTGTAAATTGTTCTGACTCATTAAGGCCGCAAGGTCTAATTGTTGTAACATCCCGAGATAAATTAGAAGCTAATTATTCTTAGGGGCATCTTAGTTTCCAAGATCAATTGGAAGGTAGTTGTTGTTGCTGGGGAAGATTTTTTGTAACAGGCAATGATTGGTTTCTTTCCTTTTTTTACATTTTTCTCATAGGTGTGACTCAGAAATTTGCATGTGTGACACCTGATATGTCACAGAACTACATGTACTAATTGATCTTCCATGGCATTGCTCATGGCTAGTCCAGAACCTGGAGTGCAGTTTTTAATGCTTGCTATAGTCCAGCTGCATCCTAATACAACTAATCTACTGAAGTAATTTGTCACAAACTGACTCAATGCAAAAATATTACATACCTTACCAATACAGAAAAATAAAGGACGCACAGATATAGTCGCCGTAAATTTCCACAGAGGTTCTCCCGATCAGCCACCAAAACTTCAGCCTGCAAAAATGCAAATCTTTTTAGTTTGATGTTTACTTCTGCCACTTGCGTCCCACAGTTATTATTTGTAAATCTTGTAGGCTACTTCATCACTGCACAGTGCTTAATTGTTCCCTTTACTTATATCTATAAATGACCTGGACTTCGGTATACAGGATATAATTTCAAAGTTTACCAATGACATGAAACTCGGAAATGTAGTAAACAATGTGGAGGATAATAACAGACTTCAGGAGGACATGGACAGACTGGTGAAATGGGCAGACACATGGCAGATGAAATTTAACGCAGAGAAGTGTGAAGTGATACGTTTTGGTAGGAAGAATGAGGAGAGGCTAGATATAAACTAAATGGTACAATTTTAAAGAGAATGCAGGAGCAGAGAGACCTGGGGGTGTATATACACAAATCTTTGATGGTGGCAGGACAAGTTGAGAAGGCTTTTAAAAAAGCATGTGGGATCCTGGACTTTATTAATAGAGGCATAGAGTACAAAAGCAAGCAATTTATGCTAAACCTTTATAAAACACTGGCTAGGCCTCAGCTGGAGTATTGTGTTCAATTCTGGGCACCACACTTTAGGAAGGATGTCAAGGTCTTGGAGAGGGTGCAGAAGAGATTTACTAGAATGGTACCAGGGATGAGGGACTTCAGTTATGCGGAGAGACTGGAGAAGCTGGGGTTGTTCTCCTTAGAACAGAGAAGGTTATTTGATAGAAGTGTTCAAAATTATGAACGGTTTTGATAAAGTAAAAAAGGAGAAACTGTTTCCAGTGGCAGAAAGGTCAGTAACCAGAGGACACAGATTTAAGGTGATTGGCAAAAGGAATCAAAGGCGACATGAGGAAACATTTTTTTACTCAGTGAGTTGTAATGATCTGGAATACACTGCCTGAAAGGGTGGTGGAAGCAGATTCAATAGTAACTTTCAAAAGGGAATTTGATAAATACTTGAAGGGAAAAAGTTTGCAGGGCTATAGGGAAAGAGCAGGGGAGTGGGACTAATTGGATAGCTCTTTTAAAGAGTAGGCACAGGCACGATGGGCCGAATGGCCTCCTGCTGTGCTGTATCATACTATGATACTATGATAAGATTACATCTCAGAACAACTCTTCTTTTCATCCCTGGAAAAATCAAAAAGAGCAAATTATTTGAGAATAGTCTTTAAGGCAATAGTTCATTCACCCCAATTTCCTGAAGAAACCAAAATAGGAAATATTGGGGAAGATTTTCAACCTGCTTGCAAAACGGGTGTGAAGTTGGGTATGCCCGCCCAAAGGCACTGTCAAGAGGCCCAAACCATTTTCGGAGTCAGGCCTTATCTGAATTCAGCCAGCGAGCTGCAGGCACCAAATTTTGTGCTCTGCTGTAGCACACCGGTTTTGGAAGGCCGAAAATTGGCCGGCTTCTACAAGGAGCCAGCCAGCTGGTTGGGCTTGTTGCTGAGAGACCATAAGAGATAGGAGCAGGAGTAGGCCATTCGGCCCCTCGAGCCTGCTCCGCCATTCAATGAGATCATGGCTGATCTGATTTTTACCTCAACTCCACTTTCCAGCCTTTTCCCCATATCCTTTGACTCCCTTGCTGATCAAAAATTTGTCTAACTCAGCCTTGAATGTATTCAGTGACTCAGCCTCCACAGCTTTTTGGGGTAAAGAAATCCAAAGATTCACGGCCCTCTGGGAGAAGAAATTCCTCTTCATTTCTGCGACCCCTTATTCTGAGACTATGCCCCCCTAGTTTTAGGTTCCCCCATGAGGGGTAACATCCTCTCGGCATTTACCCTATCGAATCCCCTCAGAATCTTGTATGTTTCAATAAGGTCACCTCTCATTCTTCTAAACTCCAATGAGTATAGACCCAAACTGTTCAATTTTTCCTCATAAGACAACCCTTCCATACCCAGAATCAACCTAGTGAACCTTCTCTGAACTGCCTCCAATGCAAGTATGTCCTTCCTTAAATAAGAGCACCAGAACTGTAGTCTCACCAGCACCCTGTACAGTTGTAGCATGACTTCCCTGCTTTTACACTCCATCCCCCTAGAAATAAAGGCCAATATTCCGTTTGCCTTCCGCATTACCTGCTGCACCAGTATGTTGACTTTTTGTGTTTCATGTACGAGGACACCCAGATCCCTCCGTACCACAGCATTTTGTAGTATTTCTCCAATTAAATAATATTTTGCTTTTTTATTTTTCCTCCCAAAGTGGATGACTTCACATTTTCCCACATTATATTCCATCTGCCAAATTTTTGCCCATTCACTTAACCTGTCAATATCCCTTTGCAGACACTTTTGTGTCCTCATCGCAACTTGCTTTTCCACCTATCTTTGTATCATCAGCAAATTTGGCCACAAGACACTCTGTTCTTTCATCCAAGTCATTGATATAAATTGTAAATAGTTGAGGCCCCAGCACTGAGCCCTGCGGCACCCCACTAGTTACAGAATGCCATTTTGAAAATGACCCTTTTATCCCGACTCTTTGTTTTCTGTTAGTTAGCCAATCCTCCATCCATGCCAGTATATCACCCCCAACACCATGAGCTCTTATCTTGTGCAGTAATCTTTTATGTGGCACCTTATCGAATGCCTTTTGGAAATGTAAATATACTGCATCCATTGGTTCCCCTTTATCCACCCTGCCCGATCCCAGGGAGGGGGGTGTGAGAACGGGCCAGCGGTGGGCCGTTAGATTTTTGTGGGGCCAGGATGATGGTTTGGACCTCCTGATAATCCCTTTGGGAGGGCACCACAGACTTCAAGCCCGTTTTGTGTGCAGGTTGAATGCTCCTCCTGGCCCCAAAAAAATCTTTGAAAATAAATCAATAGCTTATCTTTAAGGTCCACTGGTTAAGGCGCTCAACACCTGGTACAACTAGGCCTAATGTGCATGGTGCATGCTCTACTCATTTGTACATGAAAATTGCAATCGGGATCATATGTACGTCAACAGTCCCATAATGTTGCAGGCATGTGATGCCAGTATCTGCACTGGTGCTTGCAAGGGTGAGATTGTTTGACGCTGCATCATGAGGAAACCTGGCCTCCTCTTTCCCAGGTGGCAGAGGTATATCCACGTCTTCAGCACCTGAAATGAAAGAGAGAGACAAGACAAGTGTGAAGGAAGAGCAGAGAGAGAGAAGTGGCTGGTGAAAGCAGCTGCAGTTTGTCTTGCAGAGTTTCTAGGGTGAAGTTGAAGTAATAAAAAAAAAAGAGGATAGGGGTGTGAATAAACCCTGCACGGCATCTCCAGCATTCCCAGTCACCACAGCCATGATTCTGCCCCTGCCAGTGATGGCCAGCATGTTTTCTTCAATAGTGGAGAGGGTGTGCAGGCAGGCTCTGCCCTCTTTGTTGGCAGCATGCTGTTTGGAGTTCATAGAATCATACAGCACAGAAGGAGGCCATTCGACCCATCGTGCCAGTGCCTGCTCTTTGAAACAGCTATCCAATTAGTTCCACTCCCCTGCTCTTTCCCTATAGCCCTGCACATATTTCTTTTTTAAGTATATATCCAATTCCCTTTTGAAAGTTACTACTGAATCTGCTTCCACCACCCTTTCAGGCAGTGCATACCAGATCATAACAACTTGCTGCATTAAAAAAATCTCCTCATCTACCCTCTGGTTCTTTGACCAATTATCTTAAATCTGTGTCCTTTGGTTATCAACCCTTCCGCCAGTGGAAACAGTTTCTCCTTATTCACTATCAAAACCATTCATAATTCTGAACCACTATTAACTCTCCCCTTAATCTTCTCTGAATTGTGGTTGATTTTCTCCTGCAAGTGTTAGTGACAGTCTTCTGAGGTGTTTGGAGAATGTTCCTGTCATGGTCAAATAGCTAGTATGCAGTCTGTTAGATGTGAGCTATGGGGAAGTGAGGGTTGCAATAGTGGTGAATGTGTGCATGGGATGAGAAGGAGGTGTAGTGAAGTGTAGAGCAGTGATTGTAGAAGAGTGCAGGGAAGTGGGGAAGGGGAGTATTGCGAGTAGTGAGGCTGGAAGTGGTGGAGGTATGAGCAGAGGGTAAGAGAGCAGGATTATTACCTTGACAACACTGGTGAGGTCATTAAACTTTTTGTGCCATGTCCTTGGAGCTAAGTTATTGGCATTGACCTCCTCAGTAACCTATTCCAACTGATGGCTGTGCTGTTGCCTGGAGGGCTTTCTGCCCCCTGAAGGAAAGAGCATCTCCCTTCTCCCGTCCATTGCCTGCACCAGGGCCTCCAAGGCAGCATCAGAGAACGTTGGTGCTCTCTCAGTGCTTGCTGCAGCCATTTTTCTGTTCAGAAGTGTTTCCTTCCTTCTGCAGCCAGAGTGCACCTCTCCTTCAAGAGAGGCTGGCTGCCTTTAAGTGGCATCAGAGATACCCGATATCCAGACCCACAAACAGGCATGCAGCCAATGAATAGGGCTGGCTGCACGCCTGACTCATGATAATGAGAATGCAGCATGCATATTAAGTACTGCCTGGGACAACACTAACAGGAGCGTGCAATGTGTGCCCCATCTACTGCACTCTCATTTATCAGTGCAATTGAATTTCTAGACCACAATTTTTGTTCAAAGATCAGAGTTTCACAATTGTGGCATGACCTGCAACAAATTCAAATAATTTTCATTGTAACTGAGAGCCTAAAGGTGAAATATTAGTAGAATCAAAGTAACTCATTCTTTCCATTGTCCCTCAAGACATTGGTTTACAAAGCGATGCACAGCCTTGGGCAAACTGTCTCAAGGACATAAAGTACCAAAGGGCTGCTGACTATAATGTTAAAATCTAAGCAACCGCTTCTTGCGTACACTTTCAAAGAGATTTCTTTACGTGGATGCTGCAGTTTCTATATGTCACTCAGACTAATTACATTCATTTAGGTCTGTTCCTTTCCTTAACAAATTTAGTCACCATTTTCAGCTGAGGCTTCTAAATTAAGCAGTAATCAACATAATGGATCACATTGTTCATGCTTGGCTAATGATTGTCCCTCAGAGGTACCATTAACAAAAATTAGTCACTGTAACAATATGCTAACTTAATGAAGCTGAGAGTAAACAGAACACATCTTATATCATCTGGGTGTGGTTCTGTTTTTAGTAAATATTCTCATAAAAAGTTATTCCATAACAGAATCTTTTGTTTAACTGAACAGATATTCTACAAATATTAAGATTGTTGTGTCTCCAAATGACATTTGACCCCTTTTAAGACCATTGAAATGGTCATATGTTAGCTGATTGTAAAATAAGTCACACTTTCAGTGTTTCTGAACAAGGGAGTGCGGTGGAAGAACTTAAGTTCAGGTAACATTACTGATAAACAACCAGTGGCTACTTTATTTTTCAACTCTCTGTGGGTGGAATTATTTACATAAGAACATAAGAAACAAGAGCAGGAGTAGGCCATATGACCCCTCGAGCCTGCTCCGCCATTCAATCAGATCATGGCTGATCTTCGACCTCAACTCCACTTTCCCGCTCGATCCTCATATCCCTCGAGTCCAAAAATCTATCTATCTCAGCCTTTAATATATTCAATGACTCAGCATCCACAGCCCTCTGGGGTAGAGAATTCCAAAGATTCACAACCCTCTGCGTGAAGAAATTTCTCCTTATCTCAGTATTGAATGGCCGACCCCGTATCCTGCAATTATGCCCCCTAGTTCTAGACTTTCTAGCCAGGGGAAACAATCTCTCAGCATCTACCCTATCAAGCTTACATGTTTCAATGAGATCACCTCTCATTCTTCTAAATTATCTCATTGAAACTTATAAAATTCTGACAGGGCTAGACAGACTGGATACGGGGAGGATGTTTCCCCTGGCTGGGGGATCCAGAAGGAGGGATCACAGTCTCAGGATACGGGGTAAGACATTTAGGACTGAGATGAGAAGTTTCTTCACTCAGAGGGTGGTGAACCTGTGGAATCCTCTACCACAGAAGGCTGTGGAGGCCGAGTCGTTGAATATATTTAAGAAGGAGATAGATAGATTTCTAGACACAAAAGACATCAAGGGGTATGGGGAGAGAGCGGGACTATGGTATTGAGATAGAGGATCAGCCATGATCATATTGAATGGCGGAGCAGGCTCAAAGGGCCGAATGGCCTACTCCTGCTCCTATTTTCTATGTTTCTAAACTCCAGAGAGTATAGGCCCATTCTCCTCAACCTCTCTTCAGAGCACAACCCTCTCATCTCAGGAATTAATCTAGTGAACCTTCGTTGCACCGCTTCTATGGCAAATATATCCTTCCTTAGATAAGGAGACCAAAATGCAGTTTGCATAATGAACTATCACCATACTATATAATCATTCCTGATCAACTGTTAAATGCAATTTTTCTGTCTTTCCATTTATTTTAGTACTTTCACCTTATTTGTTGCTACAATGTCTGATGAGTGTACAACGTTTGTGACAGACATTCCAGGCAAGCTTCTGGAATCTGTGAGATTACATTGTAACATAACCTTCATGAATTTTAATGAAACACATGACTTTGAAAATGAGAAAGATGCTAAGATGTTCCAGCACTTCATGACTCAATTGATAAAGTTAGTTAAAAGGTTAAAGCCAGATTTTGAGCCCTGACACCTCTTATACTGGAAATAACAGCAGTGATACCTAGTTTTACCAGAACACATTGCTTAATTATAAAATTATGCTAAGCGTAGATGAGTAAAGATGTTATCATCAGACCAAGTGTGATATTTATATTGAAAACAACATTCCAACTTATTCTGTCATTTTTGACTCCCCCACTAGAAGTTCTAAATTTTCAAGACAACTCGTTTAGTTGGCAAAAGAACCAAAGGCAAGATGAGGAGAATTTTTTTGATGCAGCGAGTTGTTATGATCGGGAATGCACTGTCTAAAAGGGTGGTAGAAGCAGATTCAACAGTAACTTTCAAAAGGGAATTTGATATATACTTGAAAAGGAAACATTTGCAGGGCTATGGGGAAAGGGTGGAGGAGTGGGACTAATTGGATAGCTCTTTCAAAGAGCCAGCACAGGCACAATGGGCCGAATGGCCTCCTTCTATGCTATATGATTCTATGAAGATCATGTGGTAACTCAGAGCCTAAGTAAAGCAAAGTGAGCCAATGAGGTGGCTTTATTCAGTTCATATTAAATAAATTGAAACCCATTTAATGTGGTATTAAAGTAAGTTTTAATAACTATAGATTTTGTTGTACATATATAGATATATATAGATGTTATAAGCATCAGAGCGTGCGCACTCTCTGATGGAACTCCCCAGTGTAAACAGCTAAAAACAGCCACTTACACCATTTCACTGGGGTTTCCACTGATCTCCCACCAAAGTCATGGCAGGAGACCAGGAGGGCCCTGCAGAATTTCAGGGCCAAAGTTTCTCATCTCATTCAAATGATGGTTTTGTGAAGTTTGCTACTTAAATGCAAAAACTGCTTTGTCCAGATTTATTGGAATAGTAAATCTTATTGATTCAAATACAAGGATTAGGGGAAAGAGATAGAATATGAACCAATAAACTGCATGTACTTTCAGTGAGGGTAATTTTGAATTTTGGAAATGAAAATCAGGAGAGATGTATAACGGACAGCTAAATCAATATTGTCCCATTTATACTATCACCCAAGGTCAAAATTACCCCCAGTAAGTCCGGGGACCCTCATATGAACAGACAAATTTGGTTTTTTTTACGAGTTTGATGATTTTCATGTTTACTTTTTTATAGCCTAGAAACCGTGCTATACAACATTAGCATACAAATACTTAACATGTGCATATTAAATCACTTTGTTAGTTTAATGGAGGCACTAAAGCATATATTTTAAAAGGGATAACAACCCTGATAAACTAGCAGAAAAAAGTAATTATATATGAACATATCTGCATTTGAATATTAATATTAATGATGAGAGTTTTAGGACACCAGGATGTAGCATTGGAGAGGAGAAACAAGATGCACAAAGGATTGGGGGAGACAGATAGCAATAGAGTGAGAAATAGTACAGTATTAGGTGGGATCAGACTAAGAGAGAATACAAGAAGGTCTAAGATAGATTTACAGTGCAAGTGTGTAAATGCACGAAGCGTGGTAAATAAGGTTGGTGAGCTGCAGGCGCAAATAGCCACATGGGAATATGATATTGTGGCGATAACGGAGATCTGGCTCAAAAAAAGGGCAGGATCGGATATTAAATATTCCTGGATATGAGGTGTTTAGGAAAGATAGGGAAGGAAAGAAAGGAGTGGGGGGTGGCAGTATTGATTAAGGAGAATATTGCAGTGCTGGAGAGAGGATGTCCTGGAGGGGTCAAGGATAGAATCTATTTGGTTAGAGTTAAGAAACAATAGAGGTGCCATTACACTACTGGGTGTATTCTATAGGCCACCAAATAGTGGGAAGGATATAGAGGAGCAAATTTGCAGGGAAATTACAGAAAGGTGTAAGAGCCATAGGGTAGTGATAATGGGGGACTTCAATTATCCTAAAATGGACTGGGTTGTATTAGTGTAAAGGGCAGAGAGGGGGAGGAATTTCTGAAGTGTGTTCAGGAGAACTTTCTTTATCAGTACATTTTCGACCCAATGAGAAAGGAGGCATTGCTAGATCTGGTTCTGGGGAATGAGATGGGTCAAGTGCAGCAAGTGTCAGTGGGGGAACATTTGGGGAACAGTGATCATAGTATCATAAGGTTTAGATTAGCTGTAGAAAAGGACGAGGAGCAATCTAGAGTAAAAATACTTAAGTGGAGGAGGGCCAATTTCAGTGAGTTGAGAACGGATCTGGCCCGGGTAAATTGGAATTAAGGATTGGCAGGCAAAACTATAATCGAACAACAGGCGGCCTTTAAAGAGGAGATGAGCCGGGTACAGTCTAGCTACATTCCCACGAGGGGGAAAGGTAGGGCAACTAAAGCCAGGGCAACTAAAGCCAGGGCTCCCTGGATGACGAAAGAGATAGAGAGTAAGATGAAGCAGAGAAGGAGTGGTGTATGACCGATGTCAGGTTGATGATACAAGTGAGAACCAGGTTCAATATAGAAAGTTCAGAGAGGAAGTGAGAAAGGAAGTAAGAGGGGCAAAGAGAGAATATGAGAATAGACTGGCGGCTAACATGAAAGGGAATCCAAAAGTCTTCTATAGGCACATAAATAGTAAACAGGTAGTAAGAGGAGGGGTGGGGCCAATTAGGGACCAAAAAGGAGACCTACGCATGGAGGCAGAGGGCATGTCTGAGGTACTAAATGAGTACTTTGCATCTGACTTTACCAAGGAAGAAGATGCTGCCCAAGTCACAGTAAAAGAGACGGTAGTTGAAATACTGTTTGGGCTAAAAATTGATAAAGAGGGGGTACTAGAAAGGCTGGCTGTACTTAAAGTAGATAAGTCACCTGGTCCAAATGGGATGCATCCTAGGTTGCTGAGGGAAGTAAGAGTGGAAATTGCGGAGGTACTGGCTAAAATCTTCCAATCATCCTTAGATAAGGGGGTGGTGCTAGAGGACTAAAGAATTGCAAATGTTACATCCTTGTTCAAAAAAGGGTGTAAGGATAAACCCAGCAACTATAGGCCAGTCAGTTTAACCTCGGTGGTGGGGAAAATTTTAGAAACAACAGTCTGGGACAGAATTAACAGTCACTTGGACAAGTGCGGATTAATTAGGGAAAGCCAGCACGGATTTGTTAAAGGCAAATCGTGCTTAACTAACTTGATTGAGTTTTTTAAAGAGGTAACAGAGAGGGTCGATGAGGCCAATGCGGTTGATGGGGTGTATATGGACTTCCAAAAGGTGTTTGATAAAGTGCCACATAACCGGTTTGTCAGCAAAGTTGAAGTCCATGGAATAAAAGGGGCAGTGGCAGCGTGGATACAGAATTGGCTAAGTGACAGGAAACAGAGAGTAGTGGTGAATGGTTGTTTTTCGGACTGGAGGAAGGTATACAATGGTGTTCCCCAGGGGTCGATGCTGGGACCACTGCTTTTCTTGATATATATTAATGACTTGGACTTGGGTGTACAAGGCACAATTTCAAAGTTTGCAGATGACACAAAACTTGGAAGTGTAGTGAATAGTGAGGAGGATAGTGATAGACTTCAAGAGGACATAGACAGGCTGGTGGAATGGGCGGACAAGTGGCAGATGAAATTTAATGCAGAGAAGTGCGAAGTGATACATTTTGGTAGGAAGAGGTAATATAAGCTAAAGGGTACAATTCTAAAGGAGTGCAGGAACAGAAAGACCCGGGGGTATATGTGCACAAATCGGTGAAGATGGCAGGGCAGGTTGAGAAAGCAGTTAAAAAAGCATACGGGATCCTGGGCTTTATAAATAGAGGCATTGGGCTCGATTTTCGGACTTCCGAGTGGGTGCGTTTGTGGCGGGGGGGCTCAGAAAATTGGGGATTCCCGGGGCGGGTCCGGAGCCCGGCTCCAACCCGCCCACTTCCGGGTTCCCCAGTGACATGCGCGCGCACAACCCCCGCATGCGGGACTCCCGCCAGCAATTAAAGCCGGCGGGATCCCACTTAAAACAATTAATTAGATAGTTCAGGTCGTTAGCAGACCTGATTTGTAGGATATTTTAGGAGGGGTGGGATTTTCATCTAAACTGAGAGTGTTTCCCGCACTGGGGGAAACACTCCCAGTTGAAATGGACGTATTGCAACCACCAGCCTGTGGCAGCTGCAAAGGTCCATTTGACAGGTTGGGGGGTGGGGGGCGGGGAGACCCTCACTCATTGCAGGAGGCCACTCTGTCACTTTGGACAAAGTTTGGCCTCCACCACCCTCCTCCTAACACTAAAATTCACAAACTTGCAACCTCAACCCCGGTGTCCAGACACATGTACCTACCTTGCGGACCCCCTCAAACATACATCTTCCGGATGGGGCCGCTGTAGCTGCAGTCATGACCTCCTCGGAGGACGAACAGCATCACCAGCCTTGCCGGCCATGCCGTCCACCTCTGACACGTGGAGCTCCACAACACAGTGCTGTGACACATCCACAGTAGGAGGGAGGGCAACCGCAGAGAGAGATGCGTCACAGAAGGCACTACCCTCGCCACAGAATCTACAGACCGAGGCTCAGCTTCCTGGACCTCTCTGAGCAGCAGTGCACATGGAGGCTCAGAGTCACTCGACATGTAGTCGTGGACATCTGCAGCCTCCTTCATGCCGAGCTGCTCCCAGCTGGCCCGAGCACCATCTTCTTACCTGTCGCTGTCAAAGTCACCACTGCCCTCAACAACTTCTCCGCATCCTTCCAGGGTGCAACCGGGGACATCACCGACGTCTCTCAGTCATCTGCACAAAAGAGCCCTGCAAATACACCTACACCCACTCTGCAGTGACACAATGGGTGGCATCAGTTGTGGGTCTTCATGGTGATCCTCAGGAAAGGGCATTATTGCACAAACCAGACAAGATTTGCAAAGACGTGACAGTAGTGGTGACAATATAATATGTAATGTGAGTTGATCAGAAATCAAATATAAGTAAAAACCATGACAAACCCTCAAACACCCTTGTGCATCCCCTTCATGCTCACAACACGTTTGCCTTACGCTTCCTACTACACATACGTGATGCATGCCCTGTGGCTACAGCACAGGTAGTGGCAGGCTGGGTGAGGCTGACTGTGAAAGAGATGCATGAGAGGGTGAGTATGAGATAGAGCCATGAGATTGTATGAGGATTGGGTTGAGTGGTAGTGGTGGGATGATTATTGGCGAGGTGAGTAAATGCAGGTAAGATGAGGATTGGCTTTGAGTGGGTGTGAGGAGTGATGTGATAAAGTAGTGATGGCAGTGCAGAAGGAGGTGTGGGGTGGGGGCAGTGATGTGGCAGACGGAGTGTAGGGGAATAAGTAAGTGTACTCACTTCGGCTGACCTACTTACGTCATTGAAGCGCCTCCTGCACTGTATGCAGGTGCGTGACATGTTGGTGGTGCTGGTGACCTCCTCTGCCACCTCGAGCCTGGCCTTCGTGGTGGCAGAGGCAGGCCACTTCCTCCTGTCCGCAGGGGAGAAGATCTCTGTCCTCCCCCTCCTCCTCACCCCATCCAGTAGGACCTGGAGCGAGGCATCATTAAACCTGGGAGCAGCCTTCCCCTTGGGTTCCTTTCTGCAACATCAGTCAGTGGAGGACTGCCCCTTTAAATAGGGTTCCTCCAGCTGACAGCCTATGATGCGGGTGCGCAGTCCGCCCGCTGCGCAGCTTTCCAGCGCAAAACCCGGAAGCCAAGGTAAGTGCCTTCAATTAGGCTGCGATTGCGTGAGGAGCACCCCGAACCCATACGCCCAGTCGACCCCCCGCTGGCAACCCGCCTCCCTCCTAACATCGAGCCCATTGAGTTCAAAAGTAAGGAACCCTTATAAAACACAAGTTTGACTACAACTGGAGTATTGTGTCCAATTCTGGGCACCGCACAACACTTTATGAAGGATGTGAAGGCCTTGGAGAGGGTGCAGAAAAGATTTACTAGAATGGTTCCAGGGATGAAGGACTTCAGTTACGTGGATAAACTGGTGAAGCTGGGGTTGTTCTCCTTAGAGCAGAGAAGGTTGAGAGAAGGTTCGATAGAGGTGTTCAAAATCATGAAGGGTCTAGACAGAGTAGATAGAAAGAAACTGTTCCCATTGGCAGAAGGGTCAAGAACCAGAGGACACAGATTTAAGGTGATTGGCAAAAGAACCAAAGGTGGCATGAGGAAAAACTTTTTAACGCAACGAATGGTTAAGATCTGGAATGCACTGCCTGAGGCGATGGTGGAGGCAGATTCAATCATGGCTTTCAAAAGGGAATTGGATAAGTACTTGAAGGGAAAAAATTTGCAGGGCTACGGGGAAAGGGCGGGGGAGTGGGACTAGCTGGATTGCTCGAAGAGAGCCGACACGGGCTTGACGGGACGAATGGCCTCCTTATAAGCCTTTACCATTCTATGATTCTATGAGTTTAAATAAAAAATTAAACAATTTTGAACAAACAGAACTGGCCACTAATACTCTAGAGTTACAAATAACTGCATAATTCACAACTGTATTAACTGACAAGCATATGGACAGATTTTATGCACAATTTTATTGTCTGCTTAACATGACTAATGTTTTTAAAATGTAGTTAGACACGGTAATGGAGCTTGTGGGGCACCTTATTCTTAAGATTGTGAATCAGCTGCTTTAGTCTGTGTCAGGTTTAATTCATTAGCTAAGTAAGGCTATAGGTGTCCACAAAAAGATACTTCAGTAAAGAAGAAAACTTTTATTGCGGATTTTTCAAAAATTTTTATAAATAGGAATTGTATCAAATAATTGGAGGGTTGCACATGTTACACCCACATTCAAAAAAGAGGAATGGGATAAACTAGGAAATTATATACCTGTCAGTCGCACCTCAAATTTGGCTATGCTCCATTTTACAGGTTGAAATTAGTGCACGTTCAGAAAGACATCAGCTAATCAGTGACAGTGAGCATGGATTTATAAAGGACAAGCCATGCTTGGATAATTTAACTGAATCTTTGAGGAAATCAAAATGATCGATAAAGGGAGTGTTCATAGGATGACTTGTGGGTAAGTTTAGCAATCCTGCATTCTCAGAGGGGGCTGTGCTCAAAAGGAGCACGAGTTGGACATAGGGCTACAATAATGGCCCTAATTTTCCAACCTGCGCTCCCTTTGAGTGCAATTCCCTGTTGGGAGGGAAAGATCACTAAATTTTACAATATCTTACCAGAATTAAGATGCCTGGTATTAAAGGGAATGTAGCTGCATGGATAGAGAGATTTCCAGGGGAGAGAATGCAGAGATTAGGGGGCCAATTTTTGGATGGCCGAGCAGGTGCTTTGGCGGCGGGAGGGCTCCCAAAATGGCGGAATCCTAGAGCAAGTTCAGAGCCCGGCTACAACACATTGACTTCCGGGTTCGGATGCGCGCGCAGCTCCCGAGTGCGGGACTCCCACTGGCAATTAAAGTCGGCGGGGTGCTGCTTTAGATAGTTAGTCAGATAGTTGAGGTACTTGACAGACCTCATTGAGTGGAGATTTTGGCAGGGGTGCAATTTTGAAGGATCCTCAGCGTGTTTCCCGTGCTGTGGGAAACACTCACTGTTGGAGCAAATGTGTTTCAGCCAGCAGCCAGTGGGAGATGTAAAGGATTATTTGACAGGTAGGGGGAATACCTCATTTATTATTAGGGATGGGCAATAAATGCCGGCCTCACCAGCGACGCCCACATCCCATGAACGAATATATAAAAAAAATTTATTGCAGCAGGGCACTCTGTCACTTCAAAGTTTTGGCTGCAACACCTTTGTCTTTCCACTCAAAATTCTTAATTTATACCATTAACTCTGCTGTGCAAACACATTTACCTACTTTGCGGAGCCCCTCAAACTCACATCGTCAGGATGGGGGGCGCCATAGCTGCATTCATCACTTCACCTGAGAACAAGCGACATCACCAGCCTCGCCAGGCACACCGTCCACCTCCGCCACGTGGAGCTCCACAACGCAGTGCTGCACCACAGGCACCTGAACAACAGAACGGAGGGCAACAAAAGAGAGGGTGACGTCGCAGAATGCACTACCCTCGCCACAGGGTCTACAGACCGAAGCTCAGCTTCCTAGACCTCTCTGAGGAGCAGTGCATACGGAGGCTCAGAGTCAGTCGCCAGGTAGTCGCAGACATCTGCAGCCTCCTTCATGCCAAGCTGCTCCCGGCTGGCCCGAGCAGCATCTTCTTACCTGACACTGTCAAAGTCACCACTGCCCTCAACTTCTTTCCAGGGTGCCACCGGGGACATCACCGGGGTCTCTCAGTCGTCTGCACACAAGTACATAAGGCAAGTCAACGACGGCTTGTTTCGCAGGGCCTCGCACTACGTCAACTTCCCCATGGATGACCTCAGCCAGACGGAGAGGGCAGTCAGATTCCACGCTGTGGCTGGCTTCCCACGGATGCAGGGTGTAATCGATTGCACCCATATAACAATACGAGCACCGCCACACGAGCCAGGACTGTTCATCAACAGGAAGGGCTATCACTCCATCAACCCTCAGCTCATCTGTGACCACCGCAAGAGATTCCTTCACGTGTGCGCCAGATACCCTGGCAGCTGCCACGATTCCTTCAACCTCCAGGAGTCCAACATCCCGCCCCTCTTCCATGCACCGAACACCCGCAAGGGCTGGCTCCTCGGGGACAAGGGATACCCCATGCACACGTGGCTCATGACACTTCTGAGGAATCCCACCGAGCAACAGCATCAATATAATGACAGCCACATCACTACCAGGTCTACAATTGAGCATGCTATAGGGCTGCTCAAGATGCGCTTCGGGTGCCTTGATCGTTCTGGGGGAGTGCTTCAATACGCACCAGACAGAGTGGGACACATTATAGTCGTCTGTTGTGACCTGCACAACAGGGCCCAACAGAGAGGGGTGCCACTGGAGGAGGTCCCATCCACATCTGCCACCCATATTGAGGAAGAGTAGGAGGCGGAGGAGAAGGACGAGGATGAGGAGGAGAAGCAACCCATGGGCAGAACAGCGGCTCACCTGGCTGCTCGTGAGGCCAGGGAGTCACTGATATGTGAACGGTTCTCCTAATATCAGACAGTGTGAAGAGTCCAGTCCTCACCACCTGGATAGAGCAGCAGCCACACCAGCAACCGTCCACCCGCCCCCTGCACAAAATAGTCATCCAACTGCACATAAACCCACTGTAGAGTGACCCAATGGGTGGCAACAAGTGTGGGTGTTCATGGTGAACCTCATGGAAGGGCCTTATTACATAAGCCAGACAAGAATGGCCAAGACATGACAGTAGTGGTGACAATAATAATATTTAATGTGCCATTAACAAAAATCAAATATAAATAAAAAACATGACAAACCGTCAAACACCCTTGTGCATCCCCTTTGTGCTCACAAAACCTTCGCCTTACGCTTACGTGGTGCCTCGCCTACGTGGTGCCTCCCCTGTGGCTGCAGCGGAGGTAGTGGCAGGTTGCTCTTGTTCATGCCCTGACTGATTAGATGCTTTGGGCCTACGCCCTCTGGGTTTTGGTGCCTCTCCAAACACTGCTCCACCTGCACCTGTGCAGGGGCAGACTCGGCCACCTGGAGAGGAGGCAGCATTGAGGGTACTGGTTCAGAGGGAGGCAACAGGTGAGACATGGGGGCTCTTTGTGTGGCGTCCCCACTACCATGTCCCTCCCCAGGGCTAGGCCCACACCACTCCTACCACTCTGCTGGACGACAGTTTGGAGGACATGTGTGAAGCCTTGTAAGGCCAGTGCCAGAGTATCTGCCTGCCTGTTTAAGGCGGCAGAATGTTGTTCAGCCTGAGTCTGAAGGGCCGTTGTCAGGACCTCAATGGACTCATTGGTGAGCCGTGCTTGAAGCTCCATGGAGGCTAGCCTTCCCTCCATCGCAGACATTCCCGCACTTACCCGTGACAGTATCTCAGAGATGCCCTCACGTCCCTGTGACAGTATCTCAGAGATTCCTCCTGTACCTGTGCCACTATTGCACTCATGCAGGAGTTGGACTCCTCCATCCTCTGCGCGATTGTGGAGATTGCGCGTGGTACTTGTTCCAGCACTACGCAAATGTGCTGCTGCCCCTCGATCATTCTCCTTTTCATGGATAACCCCCAGGGTTCAGCACCTGTGTCCAGCTGAGCAGAGCCTGGAGAAGAGTGCTCCCACTGACACGGACTCTCCATAGCAGCCCCTACCACCAGTGTCTGCTCCTGCTCACATGTGTGTGGTGACTCACCATGTGCGACCTCAACTAAGTGAGGATGGGGACCCACCGAGGTGTGTGTATCTGCGCTGGTGGATGGCTCGATCAGATGTGATGGTGCCCCTTCAGAGGCCGGCAGGTCCTCTGAGGAATCACACTCCGCCGTCATGGCGGTCACTGAAGGCCCTGTAAAAGAACAGAAGGTAATATTAAGCATGATCACAGATGTTGAAGTGCTGAAGATGGCAAGGCATGTTATCATCATTTGCTATTGTGAGTGTTGAATGTTAAAGTTCTGTCACCAACCGTTTGTCGGGTGGCAGTCTCGTGTCCCCGACAGGCAGGCACTCGAGGGGGTGACTTAGCTCCAGAGCCTCCTGCTCCACTTCTGTGAGGACGACCAGACGTTGCGGCCCCATTGCAGTCTTCACCCTCTCCCTTGCATTCTGGGCTCTCTTCTCCTATAAGGGGAGAAAGTAGAGAGGCGTGAGTGAGGGATGGTGACGTGGCCAACCGCTGGATGCATTGGATTGGGTGAGGCTGACCGTGAAAGAGATGCATCAGAGGGTGAGTATGAGACAGAGCCATGACATTGTATGAGGATTGGGTTGAGTGGTAGTGGTGGGATGAGTACTGGGGAGGTGAGTAAGTGCAGGTAAGTTGAGGATGAGGTTTGAGTAGCTGTGAGGAGTGATGTAATAGTGTTGGCAGTGCAGAAGGAGTTGTGGGCTGGGGGCGGTGATGTGGAGATGGATTGTAGGAGACTGAGTAAGTGTACTCACTTTGGCTGACCTAGTTAGTTCATTGAAGCGCTTCCTGCACTGGATCCATGTACGGGAGACGTTGCTGCTGCTGGTGACCTCCTCTGCCACCTCGAGCCAGGCCTTCTTGGTGGCAGAGGCAGGCCACTTCCTCCCGTCCGCCGGGTAGAAAATATCCCTCCTCCTCCTCACCCCATCCAGTAGGACCTGGAGTGAGGCATCAGTAAATCTGGGAGCAGCCTTTCCCCTGGTCTGCTCCATTGTATAATTTTGGTTGTTTTCTCCAGGAGCAGCATTGGAAGATTGCCCCTTTAAATAGGGCTCCTCCAGCTGACAGCCTGTGATATGGGTGTGCAGTCCGCCCGCTGCGCAGGTTGACGACGGGAAACCCGGAAGCCAGGGTAAGTGGCTTCAATTTACCCGCGATCGCGTGGGGAACGGACGGATTTTACTGGGCAGGGGTCCCCCCGCTGCCATCCCGCCTCCCTGGTAATATCGGGGCCCAGGAGTTTGAGGAATGGCTTGAAATATTGGTGCTTTTTCATTGGAACAGAGAAGGTTAAGGGTGGTGGGATGTCTAATGGAGGTTTTTGAAATTATGAAAGTTTTGGAGAGAATGGTGAAAGATTGTTTCCACTAGCTAGCAAATCAGTAAAAAAAAGGACATAAACTCAGGATTAACATTATAAAAATGAAACAGTAAGTTAGGAGAATTTTTTTCATACAAAGCATTATTAGAACATGCAATGCTTTTATGTGGCTATTAAGGTAGAGACTATAGGGCAAATTTTCCATTTATATAGCCTGAAGACAGCCCCAGTGCAGACCCACTCTCGAGCAGAGCCTGGTACCAACAAAAGGGGCAGGAAAGTCAGGCTTTACAGATGTGAATTTCTGGCTGCTGAGAAGGTCTTTGTTCAACCTGAAGATCTCAGGGGGAAGTTTAACATTGTAAAAATGGGCCACTTTTGAAGACTTCAACTTGCCTCCAGGTTCCCTGTGAACTTTCTGGCCAGCAAGCATTTGGGGACAGCCCACAGCATCATTGTTTCTGGGCTGCCCTGCACTGGGGCACTCAGCAAGATACAGAAAATGAGGCAGAAGACAAGAACATCCCTCCTCCCTCATTGGAATGACTCAGTATGGCCAAACTTGGCTTTCCCCCTTCCCCAGGAAAGCCCCAGAAATCCCAGCACTAAGTAAACAGGGAGGAAACCCAGAAAACTGTATCTCCTCCCCTTTTTATGATCATTGCACCTGGGGAACTGAGCATTCCCTAGGGGCAAGAGTAAGGAGAAATGGGCTTATAAACATAATTTAAAAGTTAATTGGATAGGTATTTGGAAAGGGAGAATAACAAAAGTTACAAGGAAACAGCAGGAAATGAAATCCGAGTAGATAGGTTCAGTTGAAGAGCTAGTGCCAGCATATTAAAAAAAAGGCGAAATGGCATCCTTCGCTGCTGTAATTTCTATGATTTTATGATTCTAACTCTCTCTTAGTGACCTAATAGAGTTTCACTCTGGTGATATCATAAATGAAGACTGCCACCCACATGTTAGCAAACAGTTTTAGCCATTGACAGCAGTTGCTTTCCTATCCATCACCTGTCGCACATTTCGTTGGTGAGGAACTATGGTGCAGAGCAAAAAATGGTGCTCCACATTCACAAATATACCTTTGCCTATGTGTAGTGTTTTCTCTTTTATAGGAGAGACACTTTAAAGCTGTTTTTACAGTTCATCAAGTGCCAGAAATTCAATGATTGACGTAGCAGCATTAGAAATGCAACTAGATGCGGTGGTATATTTTCATGGTCGGTAACAGCTACCTCACCCAAGTAGCTATACTTCATATATGGCCCTGGATCATGATCGGCAGTAGCTGTGTCACTACAGGAGCTTTTACTACCAAACCCACCTTTCCTACATTACAGTAGTGATTACACTTCAAGAGTACTCCATTGGTTGTAAAGCACTTTGGGATGATCTAAGGCCGTGAAAGGCACTATATAAATGCAAATCTTTCTTTCTTTCATTCTTTCTTCTCACCCTGTGTCCAAACATTCATCTACATGCGTACTCACACTCCCAGCAAGGGTCTCTAATTGAATATTCGTTCTCTTGGTCTAAAGCAAATTCTAGGTCCTCCATTACTGTTCCAGCTGAAATTGGGTAACTCAACCGAGTTCAGGGACCTTCCTGATCTGTCTAACTCAGAGCCACCCATGATACGTTTATCCACTGAGCCATCTGGGGATGCGCCCATCCTTATCGTGTTACAAAATCCCTTTGTAATGAGTTAAGTGTGTGTCTGATATTACACTCAGTTCTTCAAGCTCCAGTGCTGTTATATTGATTTTATTAATTCACATCTGTAGTTTAAATGCTGGCACAGTGCTCGTTTTGCAGTCTCATTAATGAGCATTGAAACCTCAGCAGCAACAGGAAAAATTAAAGGAAGACAGCCAGACAGAGAAATAAATCACAGACTGGTTATCTTCTAATTAAAGCTGCAGTATTCCATCCATGACAATTTCAGGTCAAGTTAATAAATTGTAAATCAATCAAGTAATTTTATGTACTCTCAGAGATTTCTAAGAAGTACAGCAGAGAATACATTACTTGTTTTAAATTTTACATAGTTTTTTTAATATATTTTTCCCCAATCTTTTGAAGATATTGGGGGTAATTTTGACCGTTGCTGCTCAGCCAGTAATCTGCTGGAGTGGATCGCCTGCTCGTTCGAGAGCCCACCTGATTTTCGTTACGTTGAAATCAATGGAACAATAATTGGGTGGATTCTATGAAAGGCGGGTCATGCACTCTGCCAGGTTACTGCCCCAGGTTATAGTCCAACAGTTTTATTTGAAAATCACAAGCTTTCGAAGCTTACCTCCTCACTCACCTGACGAAGGAGGTAAGCTCCGAAAGCTTGTGATTTTCAAATAAAACTGTTGGACTGTAACCTGGTGTTGTAAGATTCCTTACATTTGTCCACCCCAGTCCATCACCGGCATCTCCACATCATGGTTACTGCCCAGGCAGCAAAGTTGAAAATTACTCCCACTGACTCATAATGGGGTTCAGATGCTGGTAGGGGTGGGGGGCATCACAACTGATATTGGTCCAGTCCTCACTCAACATCCACTATGCATAGTTTCCAGCAAGAGTCACTGAGTATTGGTCAGGAGCAGGAACTCTGGCTGATTTTTGACATCCTTAGCTCGAGGATCCTGAGCCCAATTGTAGTATCCTGACTGCAGCTGAAATCAGCTAACTCAGTACAAACTGGCAATCGAAACTAATACCTTCCTAGTTTGTATAGCTGAGTACCACAGCAGGCAGTGCATTTACCAAGTATGTCATTGGGTTTGTGTTATCGTTATTGAAAGTTTCTTCACAATTATTGATAATTAATATGATGGACATCTATTGCTGGTCAGTTTAAAAGAAAAGAATTGCATATGAAGCGGATACTTCAGTATTGGAATAAATAGAACAATCTTTCACCTTTTGGCACTGGCTAGGTTCAGATCAATTTGCAGAGGTGCAAAGAGCTTTCAGGGTCAAGCTGTGCTGTAAAATATTGTTTAGTGCCAGTGCCAGAATCAGTAAAAAAAATCTGAGCAGAGAAATATTAACAGATCCTTCATCAGCTCATTCTAAAATGAAGGTTTTGGGTTCTGACATTTCTTTTTGATTGAGTGGGTCAAAAATAGGGCCTTAAATCAGGAGACATATAGGTTGAAATAGCATTATTCAATATTATTAACAATGTTGCTAACGTACTTGCATGAAATTTCTTTGTCTGCCATTTCAACAAAGGCATTAACCCATTTATTTACAGAAGAATTTCATACAAACACATTAACATGTTTGCCAGTAAAGGCACAGAGTATTATTTTCTAAATATTAAAAAATAGAATAAAAAGTGTATTTATCATAACAGACGCCCATCAGCTTTGCGTGCCCTTTGGAAGATATGAGGATTATTCTTATTTTGTTATATATAAAACGTAACAAACTAAATAACAGAAAACTTTTAACCATATATTTATGATGCTGCCTACAATCAGGTTTGAAGTGCAGGACAAAGCATATGCACGTGGCCTAGCAACTGATTCACTTTTGTTACAGGATGTGGTGTACTGTAAGTGATTAGAAAGGAAAAAATTTGCAGGGCTACGGGGAAAGGGCGGGGGAATGGGACTAGCTGGATTGCTCTTGCATAGTCCCGGCGCGGACTCGATGGGCCAAATGGCCTCCTTCCATGTGGTAACCTTTCTATGATTCAATATGTCATAGACAATCTCATAATGGGCCCAACACACAGAAGGCTCTGTGCCTGGTTTCTCTACATTCAATTCATGACTTTTATGTCACTTTCAAGTCATGATGTAAAAGAGAGAGATTGAGAAAGTGAGAGAGTGAGAGATAGAAGGAGAGAGTGAATGAGAGTGAGAGCTGTGAGTGAAAGAGCGGGAGAAAGAGAGAGAGAGAATGATGGAGGAAGAGTGTGAGAGAGAGCTGACCTAATATTATCACGATGGAACTCTGATTTTCCCCAGCAGATTTTCCAACAAACAAAGGCAATATTTCCTTTGAAGCATCTGAAAAATGGCATTGTCTGAATGAAGCAAAGTGATTTCAATCCAGTTGGTTGTCAGCAGCCCCTGATTAAGCACATCTCTCACACTTCTATCGCATTCATCAGATTGGGTAAGTAAGGGCATAGTGCCAGCACCCCTGCCTCGGAATAATGACATGCGAGCGATTGAACTTGAAACAGCCAACAGTGACATGGATATTTAATAAATTATTCTATGCTTCCAATTCCAATTTTTAAATCATTAATGAAAATGCAACTTTCTGGGTTTCACCAAAGGCTTAGGTGATTAAGGTAGTGATCAGGTGAGTCATACAGATCAGAGAGGTGCCAGGTTCAATCTCCAGTCAGTACTGAGTTAGCTAATCTGATGTGGAGATGCCGGTGATGGACTGGGGTTGACAATTGTAAACAATTTTACAACACCAAGTTATCGTCCAGCAATTTTATTTGAAATTCACAAGCTTTCGGAGGCTTCCTCCTTCCTCCTTCACAGCATTCACCTGAGGAAGGAGGAAGCCTCCGAAAGCTTGTGAATTTCAAATAAAATTGCTGGACTATAACTTGGTGTTGTAAAATTGTTTACAATTAGCTAATCTGGGCTAAGGCGATAGTATGAGCTCTACAATATATGTCACTACCCCTGAGTTAGGAAGAGGAAAATAGTCCGGTGTTCCCACTCCTGATTGCTATCTAGCAGGAGAGATTGTCTGTTTGCATGGGTATCATTTGATGGCTGTGATTTTCCTGCCTATGGTAGATTGGCCTGCTGATATTTACCATCTAGGCGGGCATATTTAGAATGGCCACTTGAGCGACGTATTTGAGAGTGATTGGATCCAGTGGACCCATACTCCAAAAAGAAGTCAACACCTTGAGAAGAGAGGACAAAGGAAAATGCAAAATACCACAGTTGTTAATTATGATGATTTGTTCAAATATCTCATTGGCTTAATTTAAACCAATAAAAAAAATTCTATTTATTAAACAAGTAGAAAAAGCTGCTAATCATCAACCAGCACAAAACTAATCATATTACTCAATTTTTAAAACCAAATCAATCAGAATAAGCAACCACCACAAAACCATCCAATCAAATTGCTTAATTATTTAATAGCTTTCAGTGGTCACCTTGGTATTTACCTAGCTGACCATAGAGATTAAATACGTGAATTTGTAACATCATAAATCCATAAAGAAATAAATAATTTGAAAAAATATTATACTTAACAATAACGTTAACCGTTGTATCTTAGAAATGCTTTCAATAACATTCCCCACAAAAATCTTTCCCTACCTCTGTGACCTGAGCTCTGCTGCATTCACAGAACTGGAAATGTCTTCCTGGCTGTTATGGAAACTCAACCAGATAGCAGACTCCAACTCCCAGAATACACCAGTGTTACTCTATGGAAGTACTCTGTAAACTACAATGCTTTGAAAGTAGCTTAAAACCCTCACCTCAGCCAAACTGGACAGGAAGCATAGTTTACAAATAGAAAACTTGCGCTACATTGTGAATGGGCAGCCCTTCTGTTAGTCCTAATTTTTAAAAATTACGGTACGTACCCCTCAAACGTTTTTTGAGGTCTGCAACACGTTTGGGAGGGGAGCTTTAAACCAACTGGATTTTTTTTATGATTGTTAGCAAATCTGCCCGTTTGCAGAGTATGCCATTACTTCTTGTTTGTAAATCCCCATCCTTTCATCCAGTTCAGCAAAAAGGTAAGATAACAATTAAGTAAATTATTGAAGCAACATGTATTAGAGGCACATAGAGTGAGTGTAAAGAGACTGGGTAAATATTTTGGAATTCCTTACCTAACACCATCATGGGAACACCATCAGCACAAGACCAGCTACAGTTCAAGGAGGAGGTCCAATGGAACTTTCTCAGAGTAACTGGGGATGGCCAATAAATGCAGGCTTGTCATTTTTTTAAAACACAGATGAGAGAACAAATAGAGACCAACAGAGAGCAGAAGGGAGAGAGAATGAGTATAAAAGTCAGACAAAATGAGGAGGTGCAGACAATAATATGCAAGAGTCAAACACAAAAAAAGGGAAAACAGTAAGAGTGAAATATAAACAGAAAATAGATTTAGAGAATATAAGATAGTTACAGGAAGACAGAGACACTTTTTGTTTCTTTTTGGCCACAAATAACACCAAGGAACAGTGACTAATTAAATTAATTTGTCTCTAATTAAAGAAAAGAATCAACCATTATTTTTATATAACATTATTTGCAGATACATAAGATTAAAGAGGAAATTAGAATTAAACAATTACAATTATTCCTATAGCAAGCTCTGACCCAAAAGCATTTTTAATTCCTCAGCAGTCTACTTTGGTGATCAACTGGTGATCAGTTGTAATATTATGGGATGAACAGTTTTTCTAAACTTTAGTGTGTAGGCCAATACAAATAATTCAGCATAAAAGGCACATGGCTTGTTTTCATTTCATCTGTAACCATGATATTTCACTGTTCCCTTTCAAATACTTTGTACTCATGTCAGGACCTGACTATGACTCACTCAGGCTCTGTACCAAGGACAGGCATACTATACTGATATGTCAGAATGTGTTGACATCACCACAAGTGAAGGGTCACCAAATAGCTCACTAAATTCTTACTGATGATGATCTTACAACGTGAACTGTTTCTAACTACAACAACAGCAACTTGCATTTATATAGCGCCTTTAACATAGTAAAGCGTCCCAAGCCACTTCACAGGAGTGTTATTAAACAAGATTTGACACTGAGCCACATAAGGAGATATTAGGACAGGTGACCAAAAGATTGGTCCAAGAGATAGGTTTTAAGGCGCATCTTAAAGGAGGAGAGAGAGGTAAAGAGGCAGAGAGGTTTAGGGAGGGAATTCCAGAACTTAGGACCTAAGCAGCCGAAGGCATGGCCGCCAATGGTGGAGCAATTAAAATCGGGGATGCGCAAGAGGCAAGAATTGGAGGAGCGCAGAGATATCGAGAGTTATAGGGCTGGAAGAGATTACAGAGATGGGTGGGGGGGGGGGGGGGGGCGAGGCCATAGAGGGATTTGAAAACAAGGATGAGAATTTTAAAATCGAGGCATTCCCAGACCGGGAGCCAATGTAGGTCAGCAAGCACAGGGGTGAAGGGTGAACAGGATTTGGTGTGAGTTAGGTTAGGGGCAGAGTTTTGGATGAGCTCAAGTTTATGGAGGGTGGAAGATGGGAAGCCAGCCTGGAGAGCATTGCAATAGTCAAGTCTAGAGGTAACAAAGGCATGGATGAGGGTTTCAGCAGCAGATGAGCTGAGGCAGGGGCAGACAGTTGATGTTAGGGAGGTGTGGTTCAGCCTCAGACAGTGGCCAGGAAGAGGGATGGAGTCGGTGGCTAGGGAACAGAATATGTAGCAAGGACCCAGACAATGGCTTTGGTCTTCCCAATATTTAGTTGGAGGAAATTTTTGCTCATCTAGTATTATAGAGATAGTTGACCATATAACATAATAGTAACTTTTTATAAATAAAATGACACGGTTATACATTGTGCTAGGCTAACAAATATATTGCCATTTCACATCACGTCCTCAAATGCCAAGGTAATGTAATGGTTTCCTTCACTTCTAAACTGCTGCAAAGAATGAGTCACTTGCTTTTATTTAAACAATCAATAATTTAATGAATTGGAAAAAAGATTCAAGGATATAAATACAAATTTATATCCTTGAATCTTTTGGAAATGATAATCAGGGACAAATTTATATCCTGGAAACTTTTGCAAACGATAATCCGGGACAGAATTAACAGTCACTCGGATGAGTGTGGATTGATTAGGGAAAGCCAGCACTGATTTGTTAAAGGCAAATCGCGTTTAACCAACTTGATAGAGTTTTTTGATGAGGTAACAGAGACAGTAGATGAGGGCAATGCAGTTGATGTGGTGTATATGGATTTGATAAAAGTGCCACATGGTAGGCTTGCTATTAAGATTGCGGTCCATGGAATAAAGGGGGCAATAGCAACATGAATACAGAATTGGCTAAATGACAGGTAACAGGGAGTAGTGGTGAACAGTTGTTTTTCAGACTGGAGAGAGGTGTGCAGTGGTGTTCCCCAGGGGTCGGTGCTGGGACCACTGCTTTTCTTGATATATATTAATGACTTGGACTTGGGAGTACAGGGCACAATTTCAAAATTCGCAGATGACACAAAACTTGGAAGGGTAGTGAACAGTGAGGAGGATAATAATAGACTTCAGGAGGATATAGACACTCTGGTGGCATGGGCGGACTCGTGGCAGATGAAGTTTAATGCGGAAAAATGCAAGGTGATGCATTTCGGTAGGAAAATGAGGAGAGGTAATATAAACTAGAGGGCACAATTCTAAAAGGGGTACAGGAACAGAGAGATCTGGGGCTATAAGGGGTCAATTTTCAGATGGCCGAGCGGGTGCGGTGGTGCTCCTAAAATTGGGAATTCCTGGAGCGGGTCCAGAGCCCGGCTCCAACCCGCCCACTTCCGGGTTCCCCAATGACGCGAATCGGTGCGTGCACCGCCCCCGCATGCGGGACTCCCACCGGCAATCAAAGCCAGCGGGATCCCACTTAAGATCATTATCTGGGTACTTGAGGTCGTTTACAGACCTCATTAGTTGGAGATTTTAGGAGGATTCGGATTTTGGACTACCCATGCTGGGGGAAACACTCCCTGTTTAAACATCGTGTTGCAGCCAGCAGCAGCTACAAAGGTCCATTTAATAGGTGCGGGATAAACCATTCTTCATTGCAGCAGGGCATTCTGTCACCTCAGACAGAGTTTTGCCTGCCACACCGTTGTCTCCACACTCCGAATTATTAAATCATACCCTAAACTCTGCTGTCCAAACACATTTACCTACTTTGTGGACCCCCTCACACACACACCATCAGGATGGGGGTTAGGGTCACTCCATTGGAGAACGAGCAACATCACCAGCCTCGCCAGGCATGCCGTCCACCTCCGCCACGTGGAGCTACACAGCACAGTGCTGCGCAACAGGCACCTGCACAAAGTAGTCGTGCAACTACAGATACACCACTATAGGGTGACCCAATGGGTGGCATCAAGGGTGTTCATGAAGAACCTCATGAAAGGGCGTTATTGGACAAGCCAGTCAAGAATGGCCAAGACGTGGCAGTAGTGGTGACAATATAATATGTAAGGTGAGTTGATCAGAAATAAAATATAAGTAAAAACCATGACAAACCCTCAAATACCTTTGTGCATCCCCTTCATGCTCACGGCACGTTTGCCTTATGCTTCCTACTACACATATGTGATGCATGCCCTGTGGCTGTAGCACAGGTAGTGGCAGGTGGGGTGAGGCTGACCGTGAAAGAGATGCATGAGAGAGTGGATATGAGACAAAGCCATGAGATTGTATGAGGATTGGGTTGAGTGGTAGTGGTGGGATGAGTACTGGCGAGGTGAGTAAGTGCAGGTAAGATGAGGATGAGCTTTGAGTGGGTGTGAGGAGTGATGTGATAGAGTAGTGATGGCAGTGCAGAAGGAGATGTGGGGTGGGGGCGGTGATGTGACAGACGGAGTGTAGGGGAATGAGTAAGTGTACTCACTTTGGCTGACCTACTTAGGTCACTGAAGTGCCTCCTGCACTGTATGCAGGTGCGTGATATGTTGGTCGTGCTGGTGACCTCCTCTGCCACCTCGAGCCAGGCCTTCGTGGTGGCAGAGGCAGGCCACTTCCTCCCGTCGACAGGGGAGAAGATCTCTGTCCTCCCCCTCCTCCTCACCCCATCCAGTAGGACCTGGAGTGAGGCATCATTAAACCTAGGAGCAGCCTTCCCCTGGGCTGCTCCCTACTGTAATTTTGGCTCCTTTCTGCAGCATCAGTCAGTGGAGGACTGCTCCTTTAAATAGGGTTCCTCCAGCTGACAGCCTATGATGCGGGTGCGCAGTCCACCCACTGCACAACTTTCCAGCACGAAACCCGGAAGCCAAGGTAAGTAGCTTCAATTTACTTGCGATTGTGTGGGGAACCCACCGATTTTACTGGGTGGGTTAACCACGCGCCCTGTCAACCCCCCCGCTGGCAACCTGCCTCCCTCCTAATATCGGGCTCTATGTACACAAATTGTTGAAGGTGGCAGGGCGGGTTGAGAAAGAAGTTAGAAAAGCATCTGGGGTTCTGGGCTTTATAAATAGAGGCATAGAGTACAAAAGCAAGGAAGTCATGATGAACCTTTATAAAACATCGGTTCGGCCACAACTGGAGTATTGTGTCCGGTTCTGGGCATCGTACTTTAAGAAGGATGTGAAGGCTTTAGAGAGGGCACAGAGGAGATTTACTAGAATGATTCCAGGGATGAGGGACTTAAATTTCGTGGATACACTGGAGAAGCTGGGATTGTTCTCCTTGGAACAAAGATAGTTGAGGGAAGATTTGATAGAGGTATTCAAAATCATGAAGGGTCTAGACAGAGTAGATAGAGAGAAACTGTTCCCATTGGCAGAAGGGACAAGAACCAGAGGGCATATATTTAAGGTGATTGGCAAAAGAACCAAAGGTGATATGAGGAAAAACTTTTTTACAAAGTGAGTGGTTAGGATCTGGAATGCACTGCCCGAGGAAGTGGCGGAGGCAGATTCAATCACGGCCTTCAAAAGGGAACTGGATAAGTACTTGAAACGGGGATAGGGTGGGGCAGTGGGACTAGCTGGATTGCTCATGCATAGAACCGGCGTGGACTCGATGGGCCGAATGGCCTCCTTCCGTGATTCTATGATTAAATATAAAATGAATAATTAATACTTAACTAAAATTACTCCACAATGCATTCAATGACCCAACTAGAAAGTAAGTAATATAATTCATAAGCTAAACTTGTCTATCTTGATTAAAAATGTAACAGAGATATGTACATTAAATGTAATTTCTTATATTGGCAGTTTCATACTTGCTGAGTGCGCTAGTGCAGGACAAATTTTCAGTTCAGCCAATGTTATACTGAAGCAAACCTGAGAATTACAATTTAAAAAAACCCTCACTTTCATCATAATTGTTTGTTGCTACAATAAACTTAAAAGAAGCAATTTTTAATAAAAATATAAATTTTAAAATACGTTGGTGGGAATTTTAACACACAGGCGGGAAAGCAGCCTAGTGAGCGGTCAGCCCGCCCAGAAGTGGCAGTGGGTGGCAGACAATTTTAACGGCCAGGCCTCATTAACATGCTGTGAGAAGTGACGGAAAGTCAGACAGTCTGGAGTCCACCCGTCAGGCCCCAGGTAACTGCGGGGACGGTGGGGGTACAGAGGTTCCAGGGCAGTCAGTGATTTGTGAAGGAGAGTGGAAGCCCGGGCAGGGATGGCCTACACTTCCCTTGTGGGGTCCGGAGGAGCACTCCTACTCCTTCTAGGAAAATATTAAACTTACCTGAAAAGGCCTCTCCAGTCCTCTGACCAGGTTGCAGCTGTTGAGGTGGCTGCTGCAGGTGCCTGCTTACTTCCACATTGAAATGGAACCATGATCCTATTGACATAATAGGACCCCAATTTGCATAAATGTATGAGGCTTCTGTCTGAATCCCAGGGGATGCTGATATGCCTGAAAAATTAGGCGTGTTAAAATTGCAGCCAAGCCACTCCCACTCACATTCCCTTTTCTCTGCTTCATTCTTCTCCATTCTGACCCTGATACCTGACATTGAACCATTGATCAGTGGGGACGTAGATCCAGGGCCCAGTGGAGTGGCAACAGCTAGTCAACATACCCGAGATTGCTATCTCTCAGGACACCAGCACATGCCAGTGGCACGTAGAAGGCAACACCAGGCTGCCCAGGAACAAGCTCCAGAGATGCAGCCAGCAGTAGCTCCTTCCTAGGAGAAAGCTGCCATGAGAGGAGGGTCAACTCCGTCCCATGAGCCTTTTGTAGCACAAGAGCAGCCAACCATCTCTCGTGATGCTGGTCCTCAGATTGCACCCAAGAGAAACACTAGAAAAGGTTAGAAAGGCATGTTTAGCCAACCAGGAAAAGCACAATGTCAGGAAAGAGTAGGTTGGCTTGATTTCACTTGGGAATTTATTGGCCTAGAAATCTGATTGCTCAGTACCCGTTTTGCGGGGCCAAAAACGGGCGCCCTCAATGACTACAGGGCGCCCGAACCAATATGGCGGCAGTGCACTTCTGGTGCACACTGAGCGCATGCATGCCCAACGCCACACTCTACAATGCCCGTTTTTGGCCCCGCAAAACGGGTGCTGAGCAATCAGATTTCTAGGCCAATAAATTCCCAAGTGAAATCAAGCCAACCTACTCTTTCCTGACATTGTGCTTTTCCTGGTTGGCTAAACATGCCTTTCTCTCCTTTTCTAGTGTTTCTCTTGGGTGCAATCTGAGGACCAGCATCACGAGAGATGGTTGGCTGCTCTTGTGCTACAAAAGGCTCATGGAACGGAGTTGACCCTCCTCTCATGGCAGCTTTCTCCTAGGAAGGAGCTACTGCTGGCTGCATCTCTGGAGCTTGTTCCTGGGCAGCCTGGTGTTGCCTTCTATGCAACCATTACCTATGCAAATCAAGGGCCCAACGGCTGTTTCACACTCCTCTGTGCAACTGTGTCCCGACTGAGGGCAGTACGTGCTGTGCGTGCTACGGTCAGTTTTCTCAGGCGCAGTTTCCTTAAAGGGACCCCTGGAGGCTGGCATCCAAAAGGTAGGTTAAAAGTTTTTACTTACCTGACTGTGGAGCCAAAAGAAGCAGGGGTGTTTCTCCTGGCTACACATTAAAACTATGGGCCACTGCTGGCCTGTGCTTCTGGTGGTCTCACACTCCCAGAAGCAGTCAGAAGCGAGTCCAAGGCTGGATGTGCAACATATCAAAAAATCTCTCGAAAAAGTTGTTCCCAGCTGCAGCAATCACTAATAATTCTGGACTGCAATGCCATTGGCCATTATTTAAATATATTTAAATTGGCTGGCTTGGAACTCACCAGTCAGATTGCAGGAACGGCCTTTGGCAACCCGGACAGGAATCAATTTTAGGGCGGAAAACCAATGGAAACAGTTTCTACCCCATTTTGCTGTCCAGCCAAGTGAATTGCCCCAATTTTAGGCACCAGAAATGCTGAAAATGATGTGGTGTTTTGGATTCACACAATAAAACCCCTTTCTCCTCTTAAATATTTTGTTCTTGTCAGTCTTTACTAAACAATAATAGTTAGTCATGTTTTCTTGACCATGTGACTTACAAGCATATGAAAAAGGACAAAAAAAGAGCAGCTGGTCCATCATCTAATTCATCCCTCCCCAACCATCACCACCCCCACCCCCACACACACACCCCTCACAGTAAAGCAAAATATCGGAGGAAAAAACCTTCGGCCAACTTAGGAACAAAAAACTCTGGGAAACTCCTCTCCAACTCCTGCAGGCAATCAAGCAAACTCCAGGAGATCATGGTGACTGATACCCCTACGCCATCAACTCACTTACCTCCTATAACTGGAGATGTTGTCCACTTGCGGGAACTTGTCAGCTCCCTTTTCAATGCTTGCAGTGAATCTGCACTCACCCCAACATTGGCAACTTATTACAGAGGTTGATATCTCTGCAAAAAGAACATCCTGGCATTCAACCTAACTCTATGCTTCCGTAACTTACACTGAAGCTGCCTAGTTCTCTGCTTATCTAACTCAAACAGCCTATTCACCAGGGCAGAATCTATTCCCTTCAGAATTTTAAAGGCCTCAATCATATTCCCTCAAAGTTTAAAGGGACCAGCTCTCTAAGCTTTTCTTGATAACTAAGGGCCCTTAAACTAGGTATCAATCAAGTAGCCCTCCTCTGAACCTTTTCCAAGCCTTGATATGCCCCACCATGTGACTGGATCAAACCAGGGCACAACTGTCTGTATATTTATAGTCACTGACCTCGCCTTATGGGGTGAGGTCAGCTTGTAGCCCGCTGCACAATGGGTGCTGCCAGCACGGTCCAGGGGTCAATCCACTGCTACCATATTGTCAGCCCCACAGGATGAAGCATCCCATCCGAAAGATAGGACAGGCAGTTTCAGGTGAAAAGTGCTAAGACCTCATGCAGACTTAGTGCATGCATGCCCCACCCCACAACCTGCCTTTGTGTTTCTTGTAGCCCTGGAAGAAGGCTTCAAAGATGGTTGCTTGTTCTTAATTTGCTTCTTCTCTACCCCTGGAACAAGGATTTATGATGTTTCTATGTGTCGGCCTTTTACTATGATCTGGTGGCTGTGAATCTCATAGTTATGTAGTAGTGTTGGGTATATCTCCAGACTCCATGGTAATCCTGTGGGACATAAAACATCCGAAAGGCTCATTTCCCAGTGCAAACACTAATGCGGGAGCTCACTGTCAATGCAGGGCATAAAATAGACTGCAACTGAACTAATCTTTTTCAGGAAATTAAATTTGGTTAGACTTTATTCCAATTGTGTCCAGAGAGTTTTCTTCAGGAGGTGTCATATAAGGTATTAACAGATCTAAGGATTGGCATCGTTGGGAGTTTAGTTAATGCAGAAGCTAATTTTGCTGAAGGTCAATTGGGCCACTTCATAGTGCACACGTTAAGCTCAAATTTTTCAAGACTGGGAAACTCAGTGCTGTGCATGTCCATGACATGTCCCTTCACCCATGTTGGCAACAGAGGGCTGTCTTTTCAATTTAAGACCTCCCCTTTATTTGAATGGGATCTCTGCACATGTAAAATATGGAGTCATGCTTAAAAGTTAATTTGCTGCCAGGCAGAAAAACGGGTGGGGCAGCAGCTCTTAAAAGGCTGTTGCCTACCCTTAAAGGGGAGTCCAAGATGCTGTAGCTGTGTGGAGATGTATGTGATAGTGTAGCATATGTCGTAAAGTGTGTGCAATGCTGGTCATGAGGAAACTCCACATTGAGCAACAATGCCTTGGAGATTATTCTGCAGAGGAAGATGGCCTTCTTTGGAGCAGAATGATACCCACCTCTAAATCCAAAGGCCCAAGCTGCTTGGGGTGAAAGGAGTATTGTCTGATGTTGTTGGCAGAGGTGGAGAGGTGAAGAACTGTACTCACCCTTACTGTTCTTGTGAGGTCATTGAACCTCTTCCTACACTGAGTCCATGTCTGGGTGCTCATGCTGATGACACTGACCCTGTCAGCCACCTCTGTCCCGGCCTGTACAAGTGTGGCCCTGAGGATGTACCTGTGGCTATTGGAGAACAGTACATCCCTCCTTGCCTTGACCTCCACCACCAGGATCTCCAGGGAGACATCAGAAAATCAGGGTGGGGAGGGCAACCCTCCGACTCATCCCAGCTGCTACACTCATTTGCAGCATTGTTCTACTGAACATCAAATCAGGGAATGCAACTTCGCTTTAAGAGGCGCATCTCCACTTTATAGGCCTAGGGAGGTACGCTGGAAATTGCCCCTATCATGTGGGCTGGCTGCCCAATTCCTGACACGATTGGGTGGGGAGCCCGTCAATCATATGGAAATGAGGCCCAGGAGTTAAAATTGCCTGGGCCTCGTGCTCTCAATGTCATGATGTCTTCCCCCTTCCCCCTTGTCCCGCCCTGCACCCGCCCGACTTGTGCCCCAAGATAAAATCAAGGCTTTGCAAATCCCTTAACTAATAAATGCTAGAGGTTTAGTGAAATTGAAAACAAAAGCACAGTTTTAAGCTATGCATAGTGATAAACTGGAAGTCAATTAAAGCCCACACATAACACTAGGGAACAGAGAAAACCGTCAAAACAAAAATCAGTGCTAAGCACTTACCACAGGGCTGCAAACACTAAAGTGAACATCTGTAATTATTGGTGACTCACAAAAATAAAAAAATAAAAAATAAAATGTTTTGATACACTATGGGCACTTGGGACAGAAAGTGATGCAGTAACATACAGTTTTTCTAGAGTCTCAGAAGAATGCACCCTAACAGAGATGATGAAGCAACAAAGTAAAAGGAAAATGAGGCAACTGTGGTTAAATTTTTGTTTTGTTTTCTCGGGCCAGGGGAACAAGAACAACTGGAGAAGTATGTTACCCAACTGAAAATTTTAACAGCTAACTGCAATTTCAGGGAATATGAATCTTTGAACAGTAATCGGATCATATACGGAATAACGGACTTCCACTTGAGGGAAGAGACTCATTAGCAAAACAGACTTAGGAGTGATTTTAACTTTGCCCGCCCGGTGGAAACCAGGTGGGTGGGCAGTTAAAATGCCCCAGGTTACTTATCCGCCCAGATTCTGCCAATTGCAGTTTTCACTCAGGCTTCCAGAACGGTGGCTAAGCTACCCGCCCAAAACCAATGGGGTCCTGCTTTAAATATCGATGCTGTCATCGGACTCCGACTGCAATTTTAACTACGGCCTGAGTGGGGAAGCAGCTGTGGCTTTCCTGCCAGTCAGGACTTGCCAGGAAGAAGAACAGGCCACAAAAAGTAAGTTTTACACTTTTATTTTGTGGGGCGCTCCTCTCGGTCCCCCAAGAAAAGGATAGGCCTCCCCAGCCCCAAACTCCCCCGACCCCCCCAGCCTTCCAAAAGAGTCCCCAGAACCTCCTTTGCCACACTTAATTGAGTGCCGTAAATTTTCCATGATTCTTTCTATGACAGGCGGCCCTTGGCCACCCAATTTACAGTGACCGGCAACATGTTAATGAGGCCATGGGGTTAAAATATCCTGGACCTGTTTTTTGCTGCAGTAGGTAAGTTTTTAACTCACCCCGACATCTACCCACCCAAAATCCACCTGGAGTTAAAATCTGGGGCCCTAAATTTAGCAAAATGTCTGCAAGATTGCATAGCAGCAGAATTCTCCAGAGAAAGCATTAGAACGATAAGGCATTTTTCTCTTAGTGATGGGGTCTCAGGAAAACACCACTCAAACCAAAACTTACAAATTCCAAACATTGTTCTCCCTGATTTGAATTGCGATTTGCTACTGCTGCTCTCTCGTGGGCCCATTGAATTTGTGGATGGAGAATCATTTTTCTGCATTTGCACAATCAAAGCAAATGAAAGAAGTCGTCCAGTTTCTCCTTAGATACAACTATCCAAGAGGTTCCTCCTGTTGATAAATTTACTGAAGAAGGCGGCATGAGTATAAAATGACATTTCCCATTCTGCATTCAAGCCAACCTTCTTGTTAAAACTATCAATAGGATAATTTCGCACTGAAATCTCTTTCTGCCCCCAGGGGAACAGGATCGCCTTCCTCCTGTCCACCACCTAGACCAGAGCCACCAACGCAGCATCGGAGAACCCAAGTGCGCTGTCTGGGCGTCTTCCAGCCATTTTAGTCCTTTGACAACGATTCCTTCCATCTGCAGTCAGAGTGCGCCTTCCCTTTAAAAGGTGGTGGCTGCCTTTAAGTGGCACCAGATACACCTGATTTACCGAACTCCCAAACAGGCATACAGCCAAGGAATTACATAGGTAGCTCTGGCTGCACGCTTGAATCATTTTAATGAGGTCCCAGCATGAGTTTAACATTGTTAGCGTGGATTTTGGACTGTTGAATTAAAGGCAACGATGAAGTGACTAATGGGTACATGACAGTGGTATTTACCCTAAAACCACATTGAAATGCGCTTTGTGTAGATTAGACTAACCTTAATTAAAGGCTTAAATATAACGCTTGACTACTAATAAAATGGACACTATTAAATAAAATGGATTCTGTGACTGTGGGAAAGACAGTTAAAAGTGTAGAGTTTGTACATTCCAGAACTGGCTTACAGTCTGGGAAGACAAAGGACATTTCATAACGAACTGATAAAACTATAGAACCAGACTGCATAAAACAAAGGCATGCTGTCTTAAGGTGATAATAGTTGTTCGGACTTAATTGGTTAATGTATAAACTGTCTGTTGTTGCTGTGCGGACTTAATTGGTTAATGTGTGTAATCAAGATTTATGATGTAAAAGCTACTGAAATCTGTATTTCAAAGGTATAAAAAAGCATGACAACCATTTTAAAGTTGAGAAGGTATATGCGTACATTGCGGAATGTCCAGCCTTCTCCCAGAGTACTTTGTCCAATAAACTGCATGTTGAATCTTTAAGTCTGACTCCGAGTGGTGATTTTTCCCACAACAACATGCTGCCTGGAACCACATGAACAGGCATGTGCAGCGTGCACCCTGCCACCGTTTTCAGGCGTGATCAAATTTCTAGGCCGTTATGCTTATGTAAAGCGAGATGATCCACTGATGTGGGGAAACATAGTATGTTCATTATTATTGTTATTATGTGAGAACAAATTGTACTAATTGAATTAAATGAGTCTAATCATAATTGTTGCTCTGTATGTTCGCTTGCTGTGAAATACAGATTTGTGTCTAGCCTCATCTTACCAAATGTTTTCTCAGGCTGCCTCAAAAAGATTGAAGAAGCACACAGAAGGACATGTGTGAAAGATATGATATGCAGTTCATATGTCAGGGAGGATGAATTGTTGCATCCCTTGGGTTATGCTAACATATAAGTCAACATTGGGCAGTGTGAGTCAACTCTGGCACGTAAGAGGCATGGGATCCGCTTACATCAGCGACTGGCATCACTGAACCCAAGAAGGTATCTAAGGCATGACCCAAATTTGTAACAGAGACTGATCCTCAATGCTACTGCCTATAGAAAAATTCAGGAATGCTAACTCAAGATAGTACATCACACGTAACCCATACCAACTTCAGAAATTTGCATGCGTGTGGAAGTTAACCCCATGGCTTAAGATGATGCTGCCAAGGGGCATTATGTGGATAAAGAAAAGGAAGGGGGTCAGGGATGAACTCCTGAGGGACTCTTGAAGTGACAGCATAGGGGTGGGATGAGAAGCCATTGCTTGAGATCCCCTGGTCATGATCGAAGAGGTAAGAATGGACAAGTGAAGGTAATCCCATGGAGTTGGATAATGGACAAGAGGCACTGGAAAAGGATCATATGTTGAGGGCTTCAAAGACATGAAGGAGGATGAGAAGGGATAATGCACCATGGTCACAGTCACAGAGAATGTTGTTTGTGACTTTGGTTAGGGCCATTTTGGTGCTGTGGGGACATACAGGAAGCCAGGGCTGTTGTAATGCAAACTGTAAGTTTGTTTTTAAAGGTCTTACTAAAGATAGTGTAAAAGATTATTTTGCATTTCAATATATTGTGCAAACGCTTTTAGTTTGGGATTTACAACATTACAACAGTTTTATGACATCTGTCATCACTTTCAGTAATATTATTTGTAGAAGGTTATTTTAGCTGTGAACATGAAGAACCTAAAGCTGTGTCAACATGTATCTCCCTATGCTTATTAATTTTTGTATTTACCCTGACTTGTTATGTAAAAGATTCACTCTGATACCAATATATCAAGAAGAATCTTTATTTTATTCTTGAGCATATTTAAGAATGAATTCTTAATCTATGGTACATGTGTTAGAAACAGTCAACTGGATTGAAGAAGTGGTATTGGAGTAAAATACAACATCTTATCAGACTTGCTGAAATAGATCTCCATTGCAAAGCAACAAAGTGGTTTCATTAAGTTTGCATGTGTAATAAGTTACCTGACCGAATACAGCCACATGAAATTGGCCAAAAAGCACAATGATTTTATCAGTGGTCTAGAGTGCTCACCTTGGGGGGCAAGAAGCTCAATTCCATAAATATTTAGCTGTTATCCAATCTTAAAGATGTCTTGCAATGGAGGGAGAAAAATAGTTGAAGGCAGATAATTGAACTGCACAATTTAGTGAAAATGCTTAGGAGATCCAGCTGCAGGAGGTCCTGCAGAGAAGAGTGGCTCTATTTGGAGGAAAGGCCCATTCTGTAATCAAAAGCAGTATCAGTACAGCATGAATGAAGGTGGCGCAAAGAGTAAGTGCTGTCTCAATTTTTACCTGAAACCTGGGAGCAAGTGAGGGGAAAATTGCTGGTTACAGTAGATTGTCAATATAAGCGTGCTGATATATGGCTTGATTTTACAATTATAGGTAACAATATATCTTAACTGCAATTTCAAGCTGAATTTAATGTAGCATCACAGAAGGACAATTTACTGCACATTGGCAACTATTTAAATACTTTCTATATGCATGGGCATGCTAAACCAAAGCACTGTGTAATGTATTTCCCTTGTGGACCATTAAATATGGCAAGCATTATTCATCAAATATGCTGCCAGTATAAGGTATCTGAATGCCACACGGTCATACACTTACATAAGATGACCGTTGGCATGGGCACTTGGGTGGCACTCATCCTCCACATACCTCTTTTCAACATAACACACTTTTATATCTGCTTGCAGAAGATTGCTCATAACAAGAGTCAGTGTATGCAGATGGGGGTGGGAGGTCACCTAAGTTGTGACCATTGACTCTTTATGAGTAGAGGGCTATTGAGATTATATGCATGGGGGCAATAGAATGAGCGGAGGTCACAAACATCCCCAAGCTCACGGCTTGTATCCTTTGCCGTTAATTCCTTTTCTCCTTATTCAATGACTTATTCACTCCCTGACATGTAGGTATGCTTTGCAGCTCTGTAGCCTAACACACTGCAATGTGTTGCAATGTTAAGCACTGTTACTGTTAATATTGGTAAAACAACTTCTTTCCGTTCCTCCAAGGCCCCGATATTTACGGGGAGGCAGGAAGGGTACATTTGAGGCCGAAAACATCTGAAGAACCCGGCAAGGGAGGTCCTGCCGATCTTAACACCTCCTGCCCGTCGGCTGGCCAAATGGACAGCCTGGCCAAAGGGCAGCAGGAAGCACTAGTGGCAGGAGGCCGCAGTCGGGAACCCTTGGGGATGGTCCCAGGCAATCAGGAGGCGGGAGAGGCCCGCGATTGGGAGGTTGGAGAGGCCCATGATCGGGAGAGCTGGGGGGAGGTAGGCAATCGGGGCCCTCCGCCCTCATGGGGGGTTAATATCGAGGCCCACTGATTAGCCCCAACTGAGCACTTCACAAGACCATAGCACAACCCACTCCTGCAGTGAAAAATACCAGCACAGAGAGATCCACTCTGGGGGTGGGTCAATTAGTGAGGGTGAGCTAAAGGGAACCTTCAGCTGCTGAGCCCAGGGTTTAAATTCAAAGTGGCTGTCACTTTCATTGCCAGCACTTTGCATGCACTGGAGTTGGGCTGCAGTTCCTCATGCAGCATGTCACACTGCTCTGTCACTGCCTCCCTGGCAAATCGCAGTTTGTAAAACTATTGCTGCTTTGTGAGATCCAGATTATTAGTTTGTGGCCCGCATATTTAGTTAGCATGATGACAGACAAGAGCTCTCCTCCTATGATGATTCCTCACTTCCCTGGCATCCAAACATTCTTCTTCCTCTTCCTCTTCTTCTAAGTATAAGGAATCTTACAACACCAGGTTATAGTCCAACAATTTTATTTTAAAATCACAAGCTTTCGGAGATTATCTCCTTCGTCAGGTGAGTGACTGACGAAGGAGATAATCTCCGAAAGCTTGTGATTTTAAAATAAAATTGGTGGACTATAACCTGGTGTTGTAAGATTCCTTACATTTGTCCACCACCGGCATCTCCATATCATTCCTCTAAGTAACACATGTACAGTGAGATACTGAATGGTACTTCTATTTTACTGAGCGGGTTGATGTGAGCACAGAACTTTCTCGCTCTCCTTGAAAGCTGATTTGGCAATGAAGTGAGTAGGATTGCACTAAGTCATTTTGCCACTTACAATCCAAGTTGGTGCTTGTGACTTTAATGTACTGGCGATTGAATGCAAACAAACCAGAACGCCCAATTTATAAGGACGCTCTCTGCAGATGACCTGCGACCAATATTATAGAAAGAAATAGATGTGCAGGTCACATTGATATCAATTCCAGCTACTTTATACATCATGTGTGTGCCAGCACCTGTTTGAGACAGAGAGCTCGATTTTAAACGTAAATTGCGGCTGCGTTGGGGGCTGCGAAAATTGCAGAAATGTAGAGCGGGTTTGGAAGCCGGCTCCAACCCGCCGACTTCCCAGTTCCCCACAGACACACCTGTGTGCGCACGGGCGTCCCGAATCCAGAAGTCCCACCTGCTTGATGATAGTTAAAGAACCAAATGTACCTCATTGAGGTACTTAAGGCACTTTACTTGTGACATATTAGGTAGTTAGAACGATTTTTGACTTACCTGGGCGGTTTTCCCAAGGCTTCCGATTCACGCCTGGTGAAACCAGGCGTGAAGGGCCGGATCAGGCAAAAAGAAACAAAATAAAGTAAATAACAAACCAATGCACAAAATTAAAATACAAAATAAACCTACCTTTCCACCCTGCTCCAATGTCCGATGTCTCCCTCTCCGATCTCCCCCTCTTTCCTCCACCCCAATGTCCCCCCAATCTTCCGCTCTTCCCCCCCCGATCTCCCCCTTTCTCCCTCCCCCCGATCTTCCTCCCCCCGACCGACCCCTCTCCCGCCGACCGTCCCCTCTCCCCCCGACCGTCCCCTCTCCCCCCGACCTGATATTCCACTCTCTCCCCCCCGCCCCCAGTCTTCCGCTCCAGCGCCGAATGACGTCTCGCTCTCTCTCTTTCTCTCCCCCTCCCCCTCGCATTGCAGCTCCTGTCAATCAGGCTGGCTGCCAGGCGCGAAACCCAGAAAGAACTTTAATCACCATGAATTACATTGCGATTGCGTCGGAAACAGTAAGTTTTTTTAAATTCGGGTTTGCCACGACGGGAGGGAGCGGGTCGGCTGGGGGGGGGTTTAAAAAGTGAAATGCTTGGACACGACCCGAACTTGCTGCACATGCGCCCACCACCATTTTTACGAAGGTGGATAACAGGGTGTCCGAATGTTCTGCCGTGGAGAGGGGGAACACTTCGTTAACATATTTAAATAAGGCTCCCACAGTGCAATTGGGAGACCGATTTGAAATTTACTGCTGCTGCGTGGATTTCCCAGGAAACTCGGCAATGCGACAGAGGCGGGAGCTGCAGGCTCTCCAAAGCAAGTGGCTGTTTCACCACTTCTTGTGGGCAAGGAGGAGCAGGAGTGCTCCCCAGGCCCCTCAAGGAAATCTTCAGCTTCTCCCAGCCCCGATCGCCAAACCCACCGCCCCCCAGCACTGATCGCCAGCCCCCCAACAACCATCCCCGATCGCCAGCCTCCCCCAAGTCCTCCCGATTGCAGACCTCCCCCCCAAGCCTTGATTGCCGACCACGTCCCCCCCATCCCCCATCCCATGCCTTCCCCCTCCCGATTGCAGGCCTCCCCCCACCCCCATCTAGATTTCCTGGGACCATCCCCAAGGGTCCCTGGTTGTGGCCTTCTGCTTTTGGTGATCCCTCCCACCCGCCGGCCAGGCTGTCCATTTGGCTGTCCTGGCGGGAAATGGACCTAAAAAATGTTAATGGCGTACTGCTGCTAAGATCGGCAGGACTTCCCTGTCCCCGGCTTTGCCAGACTCTTTGGCCATTTCTAGCCTCACCCACACCCTCCCCTCCTCCCCGTAAATATTGAGGTCAATGTCTGCTGTACCCAAATCATGACCAAAAATGCACATCAAATGCAAATAGAGAGGAGCAATCACATCTCTACCTCTTTTTCTTCCACATTTCACTCTGGAAATAGATCCATGCAGGTGTAATGCCAAGGAAAATGAGTCCCTTCATATTCTGTGGATTTCTGCACAGTCCTTGTGGTATTTCACATTGTCGTCCTTTATACTTTACCACCAAATTTTCCACAAGAGCCAATTATTTTTAATTGCATATTTTTCCCAAAGTGATCTTTCAAAATTAATTTCTTATCGGATGGTTTAGAAGCTTTAAAAATATGTGCTTGTTATTTTCTTTCACTCTTTCTGTCCTATCTTGACTACGAGCCCCAGCGCTGAGGCAGCAGGGCCACAGTGTCACCAGCTTTGTGGTCACAGAAATCAGGATACTCTACTGGATTCTGTGGGGTTGACCGACATTACCTATGCAAGATGAGCTCTCAGCCCAGTTTGGCCCTGCAGTCGGAGTTTGCCAAAGGTTGAGCCGGGATGGGAGACAGCACGTATCATTATCCCTTAACGGGCTACAACCCACAACAAATCTTAATTTGACTTGACAACTGCCATGGACCTCTGAAGCTTGCACTTAGATACCTTGTTATTCCCAACAGTCCCATGAAAGCTTTTCATTGTAGGACCTCCTTTATATTGTACCTTCTTTATTAAGCTGGAGTTATCTAAATGCATCCATTGCAGTCAGATTTCCAGTGATTTTGCAAACCTTCACATCTTTTTGTTTCAACATAAACATTACCTATATACTCTGTAAAAAATAATTCCTAAACTAAAAAGCACAAAAAAGGAGAATGAGACATTTTTAGGGGGGAAAAAAAGCAAAAAAAGAGATTAGACAAAACCAGTACCAAAAAAGTTCTAAAGAACAGAATTTTAAAAAAATTCTAGAAAATTATTTGCCTCTCAAAAGCACCATCTCTCTTGGAACTTCATTCACATCCACTTCAGAGGGACCAAGTGCTCAGAACGATCCCACCCTGAACAGAGGAGAAATTGTGCTGTGCTTAATTTAAATCATTTTAACATTTGATTTAAGCTCTCGCGTTTAGGTAGATCACAGATTTTTTGAATTTGGCAAGGATCTCATGAAAGGATTCCCCGCCAGATTTCCCAGCCTCTACTCGCCTGTTCCACTTTATTTCACAGTGAATTTGAAAAGCATGTGTTGTGGCAAAATCATGTGCAAATAATTTAGTCTCTTGCTCCCCATTTGACCTTTAAAAGATTAGCAATAGGTGTCAAGGACAAACTGGTCAGGGACTCAATTCTCAAAGATTTGTGCTTCGCTGCTATATTTTGTTGAAGCCATGTTAGTGTTAAGCATCTTTTAGTAGCACAAGAGAATTTTTAAACACATATGCCATTTTCTATCACCATCTACAATATTAGAATTTGCATATATGCAATTTGTATGTAATGTTTGTAAATGATGTGTTGGTGACACACATCAGTGCAGATCCTCAAAAACATAGGAAGCATAGCATGAGCAATAACATAATCTAATGAACAGACAGTACCACTTTAAACTGTGCAAAATATTACAATTAGATAAATATTGATGAAGTAGATGCTGATTAGCTGACCAGTCTTAATAATTAATAAAGGAAGCGGCAGCCATATAATTTGCTGAGCACATGAATAATTAATGTTTATAGAAGGAGTATATTGCAAAATAGATTAACTAAACAGAACCATTTTGCTGTGGAAGGGATGTTGAAATTGTATAGAAGTTACTGCTTAGTTAACATTACATTTTGAAGTTAATTACTTTTTTATGGCAGTGTGTTTCTTGACCTCTGAAAACTTGACCACTGGAAACTTCAAATTGCTATTGATTTCCATATGTGAACTTGATCAAATATATGCATTTGTAAATTGTTCTTAAACTTTAAAACAAAGTTATCTGGAATATTTAAAATTAATAAAACAAAGATTGTACTTTACCTCAGAGGTCCATGCACTTTACGATGGAACAGGTTTAACTCCATAACTTTTCACATGTGATTTCCCAATCATGGCTGGATCATCTCGTGCATTCTGTTTTCGGTACGCATCTTGGACTAGTATTATTGATAGTTAATATAACACTGAAAAATAATGTGCAAAGTCCTGTAATAGTCTTGTAGTCACTTTCTGACACCTGTCTATGCAAAGCAGGTTCCACTGGAGTATTTAATGGAAATTAGTTTGAGAGATGGAGAAGAACAGTCATTTATTGATCCAGCACTGGCCTACATGCATGTCAACATGATACCTTGGAGGGAAAAGGTTATCTTTTGCGTGTGACAGTAAGTGGCTGATATAACAAGTAAACCACAACACACAATTTTAATTTAAGTTGCAATGTTGGAATGTCTCCTTCATCAAAGATGAATCACCTTCTAGGTAAACCTTACATATTTACCCTAACATTCTTCGTATTTGCCAGTAAATAGGTATATGGGAAAAAAATTAAGAACATCTTACTCTGCAAGAATATTTTCTGAGCATGATCTAATCTCTCTAAGCTGCTCCCTCTGGTTCTGACTGTCCCATGCCCATCTCTCTACTGGTCCCACTGTTCCAGACTCATTACTCAGTAACAGTGCTGGCTAGTACAGATCTGTTGCTCTTTTCAGTGCTGGTTGCTCTGGGTGTGGTGTGAGGTGTATGTAAAGTTAATAAAAAGGACAGTGAGATAGGGTGCATAGTATCACATGACTGGTGTAATACTAATACCAATTTGATTTCTTGATTGCAGATTATAAGAATGCATTAAAGGGCACATTTTCATGCTGAGAATGCTTATCAGAATTCTGGCACGGAGGTCAGAAGGTCCTAAAGGATTTTTTTTGTACATTATTACATTTAACAACATAGACATACTGGATTGGTACATTGATTTTCAACTGGCAGGGCTATATAAATGATTGCTGACCAGCTTGCACCAGTTGAATTTGAAATTAATACAATTGGGCTACATAATAGCAAGTTTTATTATAATAAATCGCACTTAACATTTTTCTTGGTTCTGTACTTATTTTCTCAAGTGGGACATTTGCATCATTTGTTAAATGCAGGAAAGAAATTAAGATCGTAATATTTACTTTTCCATTATATACACATTAATTTTTCATTAAATAAAATAATAGGTAATGAGGTACTTCCTTCCTTCAGAGGTTAGAACTGGAATACTTCTAGAGAATTATGATTCACCATACTTTACATCAGAAGAATTTGTTTTCTTGCAGATAAAAGCACAATTGCAGCAGTGGTTTTCTGTGGTGATGGTGCACTTATGTGCAGATACTAATGTGTAGTATGAAAGCTAATTATTTGCTTTGCTCTGAGATATCCCTGTGGATATTGCTAGTCATCCTCAGATTATATTTTGGTTCACTGTGGGAAGCATATATCAATTCAGGGTCTTACAACAGGTAGTTTGTACAAACCTCACTAAACACATCACCAAGGTCATCTATCCGACATGCCTACAAGCCACATAGAACTAGGCAACTCATGTCTGATAGTCTGGCCAGCGGAGGACAAATCTCTTCAGAAATGTGATGGTGATCAGCAATGAAGTCTAAACAGATAATAAAGAACTCCATCTTCACTTCCAGATTCCAACTTCACAGGCTGAGTGTAGTAAAAAAGAATGGAAGGAGACAATAGAACTTGACCCTTGAAGGGATCAAATCCATAACTAATATACCGCTGAAGTCCGATTGTCAAGTGAGTTCTTGGCTGCTGGTACAGTTTTCCTGGGTCAGTGCATGATCAATGGCGTCCTGTTGGCAGCCAGAAAATGCATCTCAGCTATGTGGTATCAGGTTACGGATCATTGCTCCTTTTTTGTTCCAGTTGAATCAGAAAAAAAACCTGAAGATCTGGACCTCCTTTCATCATCTTTGTGTCCAAATGGCTGACTGCTGATCCTATTTCTTTCCTGAGGGACTAATACGTCTACCAATAACACCTATACGTCAACCGCAATGCTGGTGTAAATGGGTTACATATTTCAATAATCCCTGCAGGAAGATAGCAACATGGTATTTGTTTATATCATGTATATATCTGGGACCTATTAGACATTATTTTCTGTTTTATCTTAAGGCTGAGAATGTGTACAACATTCTCAGTAATGGAATATTAACCCAAATAAAATCTGAGAAATTATCTTGTCAGTTGCTGTAAATTTGCATTCATTTTCCACAAATCAAAAGGATTCAATCTGTGAGAAGTGAGTGCTGGATGAACTTAGATTGTGTCCATCCAGTTGTTGCTGTGTTTTTTTAATAGTATTAGATATGGTGATTGTATCAGTTTCAGTGTCAGTGACAATTCTGCATTGACACACCAATGTGATAAACTGAGCCTCCCAACTCTGTCCCTCCTCTCACTTGATTACTGCCACTTGCAAAGTAGGCAGCTATACAGAAAGATTATTTTTTTCCAGTGTTTATTTTGTATGATTTAGAGAGAAGCAAACAAATCGGGTTTCATGCTTTTCTCCAACAGAGAAGTAAAAAACTGGATGAAACTATCTCTGGTAACAATACAAGCAGTTTGTTTATTATAGTTTTATATCTAATTCATTAAAAATAACACCTCATTAAAATGAACTTATTTGACATCACCAAATAAATATGTTACAGCAAGACTACAGTGTACTATTTCATAAATTTCTATAATTGCCTTTCTGGGAAGCCTCAACCTCCTTTGACACTTTTGCTTCCTTAGTTGCAGATAAGACATTCTGATCCTTTAGACTTCTCTTTTAGATGTGGTATACTGAGAGTCCTCTGCCTGTATGTTTAAATTTGCCATTAGTATCAATTAGTCCGAAGGTGTTAAGGGATGATAGAAAATACTATCATGTTGCTGTCTTCCTGTGGGGATTATTGAAAGATATAACTCATTTACACCAGCTATGTGATTGGGTTTTGGGCATCATAAGAATATAAGAATATAAGAAATAGGAGCAGAAGGCCACATGGCCCCTCAAGCCTGCTCTGCCATTTAATAAGATCATGGCTGATATTCGACCTCAACTCCACTTTCCCGCCCAGTCAAACATCTTATGTTAAATATAACAAATATACAAATATATCACACAGTCAACCAAAGCCACTCAGCAACATTAGTCAAACAACAGGTGTTATAAGATGACCAAAGTATTCAGAAACTACAGTATGAATAAAGTTAATTTAATAATCCAGCCAGAAAAGTTTTCACTATAATGACAGGAAACTATTGCTGCCATTTTAAAACTACATTGGAGACTTGGAACCATTGCTCAAAACAACTGATTTTGTCATTGTTCCTTATGGATATTTGCTGAAAAGGCATCGAAAATCAAGTAAAAAAAAATCGATCATTAGAAATGAAACAGAAAATGCTGGAAACACTCAGCAGGTCAGGCAACATCTGTGGAGAGAGAAATAGAGTTAATGAGGGAAAAATTGGATAAAGGTCCATTTCGAGCAGGGGTAGCGCAATGCGCTAGTACCCTGCGCCCGATGGACCCGACGCAGGCAGGACACAAGTTTCAACCCACCCGAGCACTTACCTGCAATCCGCCTTCCTTTCCAGGCCTTGCACGTGGAATCAATGCAATTCGCACTTTCCACCACCAGAGGGAGCTCAATCTCTTAAAGGGAGGATGATTATAAGAAATCTCTTAAAGGTAGCTGGTACCTGTTATTTGATGAAAATAACAGTCTACTGTCTGCATGGAGTTTGAATGGAGATCAGACATCGCACACATAAAACACAAATGCAAGTCCCCTCCCTACGTTTACACACTGATGAGTTATGTTAAAACATTGAATAAAGGTTGCGCACTATTAAATCCCACATCCTCCAATCTGCACGCCAGACCTCACCAATCTGCCAATCTGAGTTGGTACCAGGCCTGCGAGAGTGCATGTACCAAGGTTTTCTGCTGATGCACAAGAGACCTTGGGCGCAAGAGGTGGACAGAAGAAGGGGCAAACTATATCCGCAGTGGGGGGCAAGAGGCCCTCCAGACATATACTCAAAAGGCAGTGGGAGACAGCGGGGGACGAAGTCAATGCCAGGCGCACAGCATCATGAGCATGGATGCAGTGCAGGAAGAAGTTCAATGCTTTGACATGAGTGGTCAAGGTGAGTGAGGTCAACTGTCAAGTGGCGTCTCCTACCAACTGCACCATGCACTACACCCCCCCATCCCCCACATACCAATAAACTCTTTCCATCAGTACTCAACTCTTCCAATCAGATGCTTCCTTTCACGCTTACACATTACCACTGTTTCAAGCCGCCCACCCACAACTCACAGGCCACATACACTGGCAGCTGTTCAACATGACAGGCACATCACCCAGACACATGTCCCGCTTTCTTGCAGGAGAAGGTGGCACATATCAAGAGGCAGCAAGTGGCAGTGGCATTTAGCCCCTTGAGCCTGTTCCACCATTCAATGAGATCATGGTGGACCTGTGACCTAACTCCATATACCCGTCTTAGCCCCATATCCCTTAATAGCCTTGGTTCACAGAAATCTTTCAATCTCAGATTTAACATTCACAAGTGAGCTAGCATCAACTGCCGTCTGCAGAAGAGTGTTCCAAACGTCTCCCACCCTTTGCATGTAGAAGCATTTCCTAACTTCACTCCTGCACGTCCTGGCTCTAAATGTTAGGCTATGTCCCCGCGTCCTAGTATTGAGGTCTAGGAGACCTCCAAAAACAGTTACAAATGTCTTGGCAGCCAGAAGGAATAATCCAGCCACTAACCTGTAAGTCCTGCATGGTCCCTTTAAATAGCGCTGGCGGGGGGTCCTCCAGGCACTCTGAGACACGTTCAGATGGTCGGGGTTAAGACTGTACATTGAGTTGAGTGTTAAGTCCCAAAATAGTGTCGATCACTTTAAATCAGTGTTGCACACTGATTGAAGCCATTTTCTCCCTACTCTACATGATTCCAGTGTTTGTTACCTGCGCCTGCGCAAACTCCTTTCCCAAGATGGAGCCTGGCGCACGTCATGCTGGAAACGTGCGTGCACATCAAAGACGCCATCTTGGATGTCTGAGAGGCCGTGTAGCGCCGAAACAATGGGCGCTACACAGCCCAATTTAGCGCTCAATGTTTCAGGTCGCTAATCTTTCATCAAAAATATATATATTTGGTCTAAGAAAGTTTTTCCATGTTATAAATGTCCTAATTAGAACTGAATGCAAAAGAATTATTTAAGACTGGCATTCATTACTTTAGTGACAATATTCATAAGTTCAGCAGATCCCTCTCATGATCAGCTTTAATCGTGTTAATGTTCTTTTTTGACCAGATTTGTTGATGCCTCAGTTTCTTTTGTGCTGTGGAGAAATGTCCACTGGGAACTACATTGAGACTATCCCAACATATTTCATTCAGGATTCTTAATGGTTGCCAAAAGCAGAACAGAGCCATCCCATCTGTCTGGGTTGGATTCTAGCCCAATCTTCTATCACAGTCTACAACCCAACCCTCTTGATAAAAGGAAACCAATTGTCATATTTGGCAAAATAAAAGGATTTTTCAGACTGATTATTATAATTCCTACGATCATAAAACAATCAACACTTGCACTTTTAAAGCTATTGGTTGGCACTAATTTTTAATATACTGTGCTGTAGCACATAATAATTATTTACTGCTTAAGATCATAACATTTCTTTGAATATGTTTTTTGAATTGAATGGTGTATACGTTAAAAACATTTGGGGTGAAATCACTAGTGGCCTGGAATTTCCTGGAATGTTATAGTGTAACCTCAGCATAAGATCAGCGATGTGCCATTGTTTTCTGACGAAATACGCATGTAACTGATTAACGCTGGATTAACACTGAAACATCGCTACGTGCAAATTTCCTGAATCATTTGCGCTGCTTCTGAGAAGCCATAAGACCATAAGAGATAGGAGCAGGAGTAGGCTATTCTGCCCCTCGAGCCTGCTCCGCCATTTATTGAGATTATGGCTGATTAGATTTTTACCTCAACTCCACTTTCCCGCCTTTTCCCCATATCCTTTGACTCCCTTGCTGATCAAAAATGTGTCCAACTCAGCCTTGAATGTATTCAATGACTCAGCCTCCACAGCTTTTTGGGGTAAAGAGTTCCAAAGATTCACGACCCTTTGGGAGAAGAAATTCCTCCTCATTTCCGTCCATGAGGGGTAACATCCTCTCAGCATCTACCCTATCGAGTCTCCTCAGAAAAAGTAGGAGACAGGGGAATGTCAATGGATGTTATTTATATGGACTTGCAGAAGGCATTTGATAAGGTCCCACATAAGAGATTGTTAGCTAAGATAGAAGCCCATGGAATTGAGGGAAAAGTACGGACTTGGTTAGGAAGTTGGCTGAGCGAAAGGCAACAGAGAGTAGGGATAATGGGTAGGTACTCACATTAGCAAAATGTCACTAGTGGAGTCCCGCAGGGATCTGTGTTGGGGCCTCAATTATTTACAATATTTATTAACGACTTAGAAGAAGGCATAGAAAGTCTCATATCTAAGTTTGCCGATGACACAAAGATTGGAGGCATTGTAAGCAGTGTAGATGAAAACATAAAATTACAAAGCGATATTGACAGATTAGGTGAATGGGCAAAACTGTGGCAAATGGAATTCAATGTAGACAAATGTGAGGTCATCCGCTTTGGATCAAAAAAGGATAGAACAGGGTACTTTCTAAATGGTAAAAAGTTAAAAATAGTGGATGTCCAAAGGGACCTAGGGGTACAGGTACATAGATAATTGAAGTGTCATGAACAGGTGCAGAAAATAATCAATAAGGCTAATGGAATGCTGGCCTTTATATCTAGAGGACTAGAGTACAAGGGGGCAGAAGTTATGCTGCAGCTATACAAAACCCTGGTTAGACCGCACCTGGAGTACTGTGAGCAGTTCTGGGCACCGCACCATCGGAAGGACATACTGGCCTTGGAGGGAGTGCAGCGTAGGTTTACTAGAATGATACCCGGACTTCAAGGGTTAAGTTATGAGGAGAGATTACACAAATTGGGGTTGTATTCTCTAGAGTTTTGAAGGTTAAGGGGTGATCTGATCGAAGTTTACAAGATATTAAGGGGAACAGATAGGGTGGATAGAGAGAAACCATTTCCGCTGGTTGGGGATTCTAGGAGTAGGGGGCACAGTCTAAAAATTAGAGCCAGACCTTTCAGGAGCGAGATTAGAAAACATTTCTACACACAAAGGGTGGTAGAAGTTTGGAACTCTCTTCCACAAACGGCAATTGATACTAGCTCAATTGTTAAATTTAAATGTGAGATAGATAGCTTTTTGGCAACCAAAGATATTAAGGGATATGGGTCAAAGGCAGGTACATGGAGTTCGATCACAGATCAGCCATGATCTTATCAAATGGCGGAGCAGGCACGAAGGGCTGAATGGCCTACTCCTGTTCCTATGTTCCTATAATCTCATATGTTTCAATAAGGTCTCCTCTCATTCTTCTAAACTCCAATGACTATAGACCCAACCTGTTCAATCTTTCCTCATAAGACAACCCTTCCATACCCAGAATCAACCTAGTGAACCTTCTCTGAACTGCCTCCAATGCAAGTATGTCCTTCCTTAAATAAGGGCACCAGAACTGTACGCAGTACTCCAGATGTGGTCTCACCAGCACCCTGTACAGTTGTAGCATGACTTCCCTGCTTTTATACTCCATCCCCCTAGAAATAAAGGCCAACATTCCGTTTGCCTTCCGGATTACCTGCTGCACCTGTATGTTGACTCTTTGTGTTTCATGTACGAGGACACCCAGATCCCTCTGTAGCACAGCATTTTGTAGTATTTCTCCATTCAAATAATATTTTGCTTTTTTATTTTTCCTCCCAAAGTGGATGACGTCACATTTTCCCACATTATATTCCATCTGCCAAATTTTTGCCCATTCGCTTAACCTGTCAATATCCCTTTGCAGACACTTTGTGTCCTCATCGCAACTTGCTTTTCCACATATCTTTGTATCATCAGAAAATTTGGCCACAAGACACTTTGCTCCTTCATCCAAGTCATTGATATATATTGTAAATAGTTGAGGCCCCAGCACTGAGCCCTGCGGCACCCCCCTAGTTACAGATTGCCATTTTGAAAATGACCCTTTTATCCTGACTCTTTGTTTTCCGTTAGTTAGCCAATCCACTATCCATGCCAGTATATTACCCCCAACACCATGAGCTCTTATCTTGTGCAGTAATCTTTTATGTGGCACCTTATCGAATGCCTTTTGGAAATCCAAATATACTGCATCCATTGGTTCCCCTTTATCCACCCGGCCCGTTACTTCCTCAAAGAACTCTAATAAATTTGTCAGACACTATTTCCCCTTCCTAAAACCATGTTGACTCGCCTTGATTGTATTATGAGTCTCCAAATGTCCTGCTATTACTTCCTTAATAATGGATTCTAGCATTTTCCCAATGACAGATGTTAGGCTAACTGGTCTATAGTTACCTGCTTTCTGTCTCACTCCCTTCTTGAATAGGGGTGTTACGTTTGTGGTTTTCCAATCCGCTGGGAACTTTCCAGAAACTAGTGAATTATGGAAGATTACAACCAACGCATCCACTATCTCTGTAACCACTTCCTTTAAGACCCTCGGATGCAAGCCATCAGATCCAGGGGACTTGTCAGCCTTTAGACCCATTAGTTTACCTAGTACTTTTTCCTCTAGTGATAGTGATTGCTTTTAGTTCCTCCCTCCCCTTTGCCCTTGATTTTCTACTATTATTGGTATATTATTAGTGTCTTCAACTGTGAAGACAGATACAAAATATCTGTTCAATTCCTCTGCCATTTCCTTGTTTTCCATTATTATTTCCCCAGTCTCATCCTCTAAGGGACCAATGTTTACTTTAGCTACCCTCTTCCTTTTTATATACTTGTAGAAGCTTTTACTGTCAGTTTTTATATTTCTTGCTAGTTTACTCTCATAATTTATTTTCTCCCTCTTTATTATTCTTTTAGTCATCCTTTGCTGGTTTTTAAAGTTTTCCAATCTTCGGGCTTACCAGTAATCTTTGCCATGTTGTATGCTTTTTCTTTTAACCTGATACCATCCTTTACTTCCTTAGTTAGCCACGGTTGGTTCAACCTTTTTGTGGAGTCTTTCCTCCTCACAGGGATATATTTTTGTTGCGAGTCATAAAATATCTTTTTAAATGTTTGCCACTGCTTATCCACCATCATACCATCTAATCTGTTTACCCAGTCCACTTTAGCCAATTCCGCCCTCATTCCTTTATAATTGCCCTTATTTAAGTTTAATACAGTAGTTTCAGACCCAAGATCCTCGCTCTCAAACTGGATGTGAAATTCTATCATGTTATGATCACTGCTTCCCAAGGGATCCTTTACTTTGAGATCATTAAATAATCCTGTTTTGTTACCCATTACCAGATCCAAAATGGCCTGTTCCCTGATTGGTTCCCTGACATATTGGTTTAAGAAACAGTCCCTAATACATTCTATGAACTCCACCTCAGGGCTATTTTTGCCAATTTGATTTGTCCAATCTATGTGAAAGTTAAAATTGCCCATGATTATTGTATTACCTTTTTTACAAGCCCCCCTTATTTACTGATTAATATTTTGCCCTACAGTGTAGCTACTGTTAGGGGGCCTATATACTACTCCCACCAGTGATTTCTTTCCCTTGCTATTTCTTACCTCCACCCAAATTGATTCGACATCTTGGTCTTCTGAGCCAAGATTATTTCTCACTATTATATCAATTTCATCCTTTATTAACAGAGCTACCCCACCACCTTTACCTTTTTTCCTATCCTTCTGAAATGTTAATTAACTCTGAATATTTAGCTCCCAACCTTGGTCACCTTGCAACCATGTCTCCGTAATGGCCACGAGATCATACCCATTTGTTTCTATTTGTGCCGTCAATTCATCTATCTTATTACGAATGCTGTGCGCATTCAGATAAAGAGCCTTTAATTTTGTCTTTTAACCATTCTTTCCTACCCCGGCCCCATTTGTTAGTGCACTCTTATGTTTGTACGCTCTGTCCCTTTCTGACACACTCTGTTTATCATTACCCCCATCACTTTCCTGTACTACTTCCTTGTCTTTTCTCTTTATCAATCTAAACTTTGCCCCACCTGAGCCCGCCCCCCCTCTATTTAGTTTAAAGCATTCTCTACTGCCCTAGTTATTCGGTTTGCCAGAACACTGGTCCCAGCATGGTTCAGGTGAAGCCCGTCCCAATGGAACAGCACCTTCTTTCCCCAGTACTGGTGCCAATGCCCCATGAATCGAAACCCACTTCTCCCACACCAATCTTTGAGCCACGCATTCATCTCTCTGATCTGATTTACCCTATGCCAATTTGCTTGTGGCTCAGGCAATAATCCGGAGATTATCACCTTTGTGGTTCTGCTTTTTAATTTAATCCCTAGCTGTTCAAACTCCCTCAGCAGAACCTCTTTCTTAGTCCTACCTATGTCGTTGGTACCTACGTGGACCACGACAACTGGATCTTCCCCCTCCCACTCCAAGTTTCTCTCCAGCCCTGAGGAGATGTCCATAACCCTGGCACCGGGTAGGCAACACAGCCTTTGGGACTCTCGCTCTTGGCTGCAGAGAACAGTATCTCTCCCTCTAACTATACGGTCACCTACTACAACCACATTCCTTTTTACTCCCCCCACTTGAATGGCCCCCTGAACCACAGTGCCGTGGCCAGTTTGCTCATCCTCCCTGTAGTCCCTGCACTCATCCACAAGGGCTGCAAGAATCTCGTATCTATTGGACAAGTGCAGAGACTTAGGCTCCTGCAATGCTACCTCCTGGATCCCCGTACCTGCCTCACTCGCAGTCACACCATCCTGTCCCTCTACAGTATTTAGTCTAAGGGGCGTGACTACCTCCTGGATCAAAGTGTCCAGGTAACTTTCTCCCTCCCTGATGCCTCGCAATGTCTGCAGCTCGGGCTCCAGCTCCTCAACTCAGAGCTGAAGTTCCTCGAGCTGCAGACACTTACCGCGGATGTAGTCGCCCTGGACAAAACTGTCCAGTAGCTCTCGTATATTGCAACTGCAACACATCTCCTGCCCTGTCATAACTATTTTATTGATTTAATTGATTACTACAATGCCAATCAAATTATTTTTAGGTTGAACCAAGTACTGGCCTTGTTAAATTTATTAAATTAAGTTTAGTTTTTTTTAAAAAATTAGTTTTATGCTATAAGTTACTTAGCCCACAGTCCTAAGAAAGAAGAAAACAGAAGAGATACTCACCACCAACCACCGACCTGCCTTACCTGCGACATCACACTGCAGTTTGGTTTTGTTGTTGCTGTGACCCGCTCTCGGTACGCTCCTCTCTGCTGTCTGAAAAATGCACCTCACACCTTACTGCACCGAATCCCCTCACTCACCAAATTCCCAATTATAGACTCTGTCGAAACCAGACTCTGTCGATAGCTGCTACTCCATGCTCCCCGAAGCCCTCTGTCACTCATTTAAAAGCTCCACGCCCCAGTCAGAAGACCAGGTCACGCAAGTTTCCTGTATTACTGCGAATAATGTGCTGCCATTGATTTAGGCCCCCAAATTTAGGCACAGCACAGCCTGAAGCCATCTAATATCGGCGTAACTGAGATTTCTGGAGTTTGATAGCGATTTTCATCACTTTTTAATAAACATTTTCTTACTTAGACTTGCACCAAAGTGCCGTCAGTCTTAGTGCACCCAAAATTTTTCATCTCTCCACGCCCCCCCCCCCCTGACAACGGGTTCAGAAGGACTAAAGAGCTGGAATGGCCTTTCCAATGGGCATACCCCTGTTCTGCACAATAATCGAAGAGGAAGGGGAGCAGCAGAGGCAAGAGGCTGTGAGAATGCGGCGAGGTGGCACAAGACATCAGCCCACATGCTATTACCCCTATTGGTAGCGCTGCACTTGCACTTGTTTTACGCCAGTTTTTTCGTGTAGGCAAATGAGCTCTGCAGGAAATTTCATTGTAAGTGCCCATGAGCAAGATTGGTGCATAAACCAATGTAAATTTTGGCGTAATCTCTGCTTATGTGCGATCCAGTAATATTGGGGTCACTATGTGAGATTACCATGGCTCTATCAAAGTTTCTTTGCTATTTTAATTTAGGCATTAATTTAAATGAGCTAATGTATCAATTAAAGTAGCAAACAGGGGAATTTCAAAGAAGCACATTAGTATATTAGTATCACACAGCATGATTTCACCTCAATAGTAATTTATTAAAGACTTGAAGTGCTTTTGGGGCATTTTGGCTTGATTAAATTGATTTAAAGTAAATCAAAAGGCCCAGGAAAATCAAAGTGATTCTCATTCAACTAAGTTTCCAGTCACATCTTGGATTCTTTGAACCCAAAGTTTCTAATCTCAAAGGTCAGCTATTTAAAATGAATATTTTAATGGGATGTTGATGGAGATGCTGTTTTCCCTTTGTGATGGATTTATTTGATGAGGAACCAGGTTCTTCATATTCTTTCAGATCAAATATTCACCTTTAATTAGGCATCATCTTTATCTTAGCTTCAATTCAATTCTGCTTATGTAAGATCCATGCTGCAGAAAAATTCAGTCTTACTCCCATCATAACTGAGCCCTCTTTCCTGTTGAATGTCTTATATTATCGCATACAAAAATGTACATTCATTCATCTTCTCTTTGACTTGGCACCCAGCATGAAAAACAATTATCAAAGTTTTTGTGAATGCTCAGATAAATTATTATTGCTTAAGTGTAAATTTATTGATGTATTGTATGTGTTCTTATAACCTAGAAAGAAAATACCAATTTAAATCAGGGGTAATATCAGGGTGGATGGAGGCAATGAGTGGCGTGCTCCTGAGTGTTGAGACCACTGCTGTTTCTAATTTACATCAATGACTTGGATTCTGAAATTCAGTGCAAATTGGTTAGAAAGAAAGAAAATGAAAGAAAGAAGAAAAAAGAAATAACTTTTATTATGTAACACTTTTCACATCCTCAGGATGTCCAAAAGTGTTTCATAGCCAATGAGTTACTTTTTGAAGTGTAGTAACTGTTATTTTGTACACAGATGCAGCAGATAATTTGCACAGTGGAAGCAATTGCCTACTCTTCTTTGAATAGTGCTATTCGATCTTTTACAGCCAGCCTGAAACTCCATTCCTCATTTTCAATGGCACACTGTTCCAATATTGTCCGTCTCCGCCTCTGCCTCAGCAGAAACCTCATCCATGCCTTTGTTACCTCCAGATTTGACTATTCCAATGCTCTCTTGACCGGTCTCCCACCTTCCACCCTCCATAAACTTGAGCTCATCCAAAATTCTGCTGCCCATATCCTAACTCGCACCAAGTCCCGTTCACCCATCACCCCTGTAATTACTGACATACATTGGCTCCCCATCCGGCAATGCCTCGCATTTAAAATTCTCATCCTTTTGTTCAAATCCTTCCATGGCCTCGCCCCTCCCTATCATTATAACCTCCGTCCGCTCTACAACCCTCCTTGTATCCACACCAACCTCCTCAATCAGAAGGGCAAGAATTGCTGTATCTCCAAAGAGGCTGCTAATACTAAAGATTGGCAAGATATGGGAAGGATTCCCGCCTCAGTTTTCCTTCTCTTCCCCAGGCCACCCAGATGACTTTTATCATTCTCTTGGGGAAACCTTAATGCAAGTACCAATCCTAGCTGATTTTTTTCCTCTTTCAAATAAGCCTCTAATTACGAAAGTTTTGAGTAATGTTGTTAAATGGTTTTTACAAATTCAGTTTTCTTTTACATTAAATCTTTGTATTCTTTTTATGGTTTGATTGCTGATCATTAAGCAGGGTGTCTTTTTTAAATTTGTGATGTTCAATATTGAACACTGGGGTTGTAACACAGTTCCTAATAAATGAACTCTGACCTGATTCTAATCAGTGTGCAGTTGCCTTGACTTGGCATATATCTCATTAAAACTTAATGAGGCATGCTAACTGCAGATGGCTGCATGCTGATTATAGTCACAGACCTTGACACATGGCAATTATAACAAAGTCTGAAAGAAAAGAAAGTCAACTAAAGAACTCATCAATTGGGATTGATTTTATCAGTTCTTTTTGTTTTTATTTTTTAATTCTTTCTTCATTTTATATAAGAAAAAGATCCTTTTATTATAATCAGTTTGTTCTCTTAGATTTGGGGTTGAGTTTCTTCTGATTTCAGTTCAAATGTCTTCATGCTTTTGGGCTGGGATTTCCATTCAGGGTTTCACTGGTAAAGTTGGAGAATTCATTTGTGCCTCCAACAACAGCTGCCTCCGTCTCCAATGTAAACGTGAGGCAGCTTTTTGATTGAAGACTCAGCCGCCATAGCTGGCCCCAGACCGAGGAGTTAAAGTGTTCCTGTTCACCCCCATACAAACTCTATAGAAACTTCTCACCCACCAGAGAAGGCCCCTGTGCCAAAGGAAACAGTAAACCGTTTAATTTCCAAACAATAGCACATGCCCGGTGATAGCCATGTTTTTGATGTGTCTTTTTGCTGACTGCTCTCACATCTATATACAATATAAATTGTGCAGTGTCAGCAACAGGAAAACTGATAGCCAGCTCAGAAGAACCATTTCAGAGAGCAATTCTCCAAGATAAATGGGCTGACAATGACCAGTTATGTTGTGCCTCACTATAGCAGTATGGTGGCCCCATAAAGCAACGATGACACAGGCAAATGAGAAAGGAATCCACCAGGGACCCAGGCTTCACTGCCTGCATTTTCCTTTATTTTCTGCCTAATTTCAGGAGGGTTCACAGGAGAGAATCCAGCCCATGAAATCTAACTCCTGTGTGGTGTCAACTTGGGTTTACAAAGAGCCCAGCAGATCTGTTGGACCCCTTAGAAAGTTTAAAAGATGAAGCAGAAGTTTTTATTAATGTTATCAGAGTGTGGACTTGCCCACTCTCTCAAAACATTATAGCCCTGAAATTCCACATGGGTTCTCCCATCTCCCATCCTAACTTTGGCGGGAGATCAGCTAAACTCCTGGAGAAACTGTGTAAATGGCTGAAAACAGCAATGCACATCGTTTCTCTGGGGGTTCCACCGGTCTTCCGCTGAAGTCACAGAATTTCCAAGCCCACAAACATACCAGCCTGGAAGCAGAGCTCCTCACACTCATGTAAGCACGCTTCAGCAGAAGTTTTTCACGATGGTGAGAATGCGATTCTCAACCTTGGAAACCCACGGTATAGAGTAAATTGAGCTTTGCAGCTACCAGAGTCAGTTTGGAAGTGTAGTATAACTGGAGCCTTAGAGTCCGAACCTTTAACCGCTGACAGGATCTATTCCTGAACTAATTCCACTTGGGAAACCAATTCAGCAATCTGATTCAGGAAAGGAAATAGGTTCCCACTTCAGGAAACTTTAGAAGTGCCCAGAAACTTCAAATAAAATCTACCCAAATTATGAAAACAAATTGTTCGGTTATGTAGTTCTTTGGGGAAAGAAAATAAAATAAATGGCTACAATTAACTAGCTTTTTATTCAATGTCTCTTCTTAAGGAACCTCGTCTAAGGAAGATCAGGGTGCTTTGTTCTTGATGCTGTTAGTTATAACTTTTCATCCAGTGTCTGAAAGTAAACCAGCGGAATTAATTTTGATACCCTCATCACTCAAAATAAAATTGAAATGCATTTAGAACTGTGGCGGGTGATATTCTTCAGGTAAATTATTAAGAGTGCCCCAAACACTTTTGCTAGTTCATGTAAAAACTGCTTGGAGCAAACACGTGGAGCAATGTTCAAGACAAGGTTTTGGATTGGGTAACATGATGGATCAGGGATTTGTCTTTTCACCTCAGAGACCTGGGTTTGAACACAGTTCAGACTGATGCGATGAAAATTTGCTTTCCCTGATGCCTGTGAAGCTCTTAAGTGAAATGAGTTTGGACAGCCAGTGTCAGCTCAATTCCTTGCGGGTGTGTGTTCACAACACTAAACTGTGCATTATTAAATCCTAATTGGTAAGAATGAGGTTTCTAGTTTTAGCCACAGAGTTCCAAAATTGATATAGCCAGACCTGAAGGTTTCAGCTAAGAATGAAGCTCTGTGCAGAAACAAAACACTTCTCCTAAGAGAAGGCAGAGAAATCTGAGAACAAATCAGCGCAGTTGATTTCAGTGGAAGGGTGATGAGGTATGTCAGAACTTAACAAAAACTGTGGGAGGCATCATTTTAAATAATTAATTTACAAACCTATAAAATCTGTTAGTGTAAATCAACACAAAAGGATACTGCAGCTGGGAAGATTTAGAAGAAGTATGAATTTAGGATTAGTGTTCAAAGCATGAAAGGGAGATTAGAAGAGATTGTTTCATGCAAAAGATTATTAGAATATGTCACCATAGTTGCTTTGATGCCAATTTAATCAAAAGATTTAAGAGGGAGTTAGATAAATAAATGAAAAACAGATATTAAACATTGCAGGGAAATTAGCAGGAAAGTGGGACTAAAGTAGATGGGGTAGAAATTGGTTTGGACCAGTTTTTGAGCGCCAAATGTTTGCAGGGAACGATCCCTGCACCAGGAGACAGAGACCCAAGCAGCGCAAGAAATTGTTCCTTGAGCCTCATTGGAATAATAGCAGTGATCTGCGGGTGCTAATCGGGTGCCCCTAAGCAGCTCACCAATCCAGGACTTCCCAATTTTGGCCAGCTCAGAAGCTGAGCCAGTCCACGGGTATGTCCAGGAAGGGGAGGAGGAAGCAAATGGGAGGGGGCGAATGTGGGCCCATAGCAGCCCACAGTTCTGCTGTGGAAGCAGGAGGAACGCTTCTGCCCAGAAATTGGTATACATTGTGCCCATTTTACCCCCAAAAAATGGGCACAATACATATCAATTTCTTCCCCCATAAATCCAGTTTGCAGTTAGAAGTGGCATAGGTATGATAAGTTGAAATGATCTCCTTTTATGCTTAAATTTCTAATATTCTAATTGTAGAAACTAAGAGGGTTAAATTGGATAAGCTCCAACAACAGTCAAGGGGATCGCAGTATGTGATTAACCCGCGCCTGTTCATTGCACTGCAGGCAGGATGTTAAAATTCATGCTGCCTGCCTATTTCCATGATTGCTGCATGCAGCCAGCGCTACCTGTGCTGCTCATTGGCCGCACTCATCAGCAGGGGCCCAATATCGCAAGTGGCTAGCATTACTTAAAGGCAGCATGCACCTCTTAAAGGGGAGGTGCATTGTGGCTGATGGAATTGGTGTTGGGAAGTGAATTGCTTTGGAAGAAGATTTGTGAAGATGTCGCAACCTGCGAAACAGTGTGCACCAAGGTTCTCTGATAATGCACTGAAGGCCTTGGTGCAAGAGGTGGAGAGAAGGAGGGACATCCTGTATCCACAGGGGGCAGGAGGCCCTTGAGACATATGTTCAGGGGGGAGGGAGAGGACATGGCAGCGAAGATCAATGCCAGGAGTATAGCTCCAGAGTCATGGATGCAGTGCAGGAAGATGTTTAAAGATCTGACACGAGTTGTCATGGTGAGTGAGTTCAATCTTCAAATGGAATGTCATAACAACTGCACCACTAGCCTCATCCGCTGCTCAATTCACCACAACCCCATCATCCACCGACCAACAATCTCTATCAATCAGTATTGAACACTTCAATTCATATGGTTTACCTCATGAGATTCTGCTGAGACAGTTTGAGTAGGAGCTAGGGACTAAATTAATAAGCAGAACCTCAAAGATAATAATCTCCGGATTACTACCTGAGCCGTGTGCAAATTAGCATAGTGACAAACAGATCAGAGAGTTAAATGCGTGGCTCAAAGAGTGGTGTGGGAGACAGGGGTTTCGATTCATGGGGCATTGGCATCAATACTGGGGAAAGAGGGAGCTGTTCTGATGGGACGGACTCCACTTAAACCGGGCTGGGACCAGCGTTCTGGCGAATCGAATAACTAGGGTTGTAGATCGGGCGTTAAACTAAAAAGTGGGGGGGAGGAGTCAGGTGAGGGGACATTTAGAAATCTAATGAGAAAAGTTAAGACAATAGAACAATATAGTGACTTGGGAAAAGATAAGCAGAGTGTGACATGAAGGGACAGAGAGTTTACCAATAATAGTGCAACAACAAGTAAGGTCAAAGCAGGAAAAATGGTAAAAAGTCAAAATTAAAGGCTCTTTATCTGAATTCACAGAACATTCATAACAAGATAGATGAATTAATTGCACAAATAGAGATAAATGGGTTTGACCAAATAGCCATTACAGAGACCTGGGGCTCAATTTCAAAATGGTGTCAGGTTGGCAGCAGGTGGGGGGGTGAAGTTGCGCGTAGCAAACCCGGAAGCCGTGGGAAAACTGCCCAGGTAAGTTTGAAATCTTTTTAACCATCTACTACATCAGAAATAAAGTACCTTAAGTACCTGATTTGGTTCTTTAACTATCATCCCGCCAGCTTTAATTGCCGGTGAGACTTCCGGATTCATGAAGCGCGCACACACACAGTTGTGGCAAGCCCGGAAGTCGGCAGGTTGGAGCCGGCTTCCGAACCCACTCGGGATTTTCGCCATTTTTGCAGACCCCCACCCCCCACCCGCGCCCCCAACGCACCTGCAATTTGATTTTAAAATTGAGCCCATGGTTGCAAAATGACCAAGGTTGGGAACTAAATATTCCAGAGTACATGACATTTAGAAAAGACAGACAGAACGGAAAAGGAGTGGGTGTAGCTCTAATAATAAAGGATGCCATAAGGACAGTGGTGAGAAAGGATCTTGGCTCGGAAGATCAGGAAGTAGAATCAATATGGGTGGAGATTGGAAATAACAAGGGGCAGAAAACAATGGTGGGAGTAGTTTATAGGCCCCCTAATAGTAGCTATACCATTGGACAGAGTATTAATCATGAAATAATAGGAGCTTGTAATAAAGAAAATGCAGTCATCATGGGGGACTTTAATCTGCATATAGACTGGGCAAATCAAATTGACAAATGTAGTATGGAAGACGAGTTCATGGAATGTATTCGAGACAGTTTCCTGGAGCAATATATCATGGAACCAAACAGGGAACAGGCTATTTTAGATCTTCTATTATGTAATGAGATAGGGTTAATTAGTAATCTCACAGTAAAAGAAGATCTGGGGAAAAGTGATCATAATACGATAGAATTTCACATTGAGTTTGAAAGTAATGTATTTAAGTCAGAAGCTAGAGTCTTAAACTCAAATAAAGCCAATTACATAGGTATGAGAGACGAGTTGTCAAAGGTAGATTGGGAAATTAAATTAAAGGACTTGACAGTTGAAAAGCAATGGCAAACATTTAAAGAAATATTTCAATATTCTCAACAAATATACATTGCATTAAGAAATATAAACTCCACGGGAAAAGTGATCCACCCGTGGCTAACTAAAGAAGTTAAGGAGAGTATTAGATTGAAAGAAGAGGCTTATAATGTTACCAAGAAGAGTAATAAGCCTGGGGATTGGGAGAGTTTTAGAAACCAACAAAGGACAACAAAAAAATTGATAAAAAGGGAGAAAATAGATTATGAAAGTAAACCAGCAAGAAATATAAAAACAGATTGTAAGAGCTTCTACAAGTGTATAAAAAGGAAGAGGGTAGGAAAAGTAAACATTGCTCCCCTAGAGGCTGAGACTGGAAAAATTATAATGGGGAATCAGGAAATGGCAGATGCATTAAACAAATATTTTGTATCTGTCTTCACAGTAGAAAACACAAAAAGCATACCAGAAATAGTAGGGAACCAAGGGGTAAATGAGAGTGAGAAACTTAAAACAATTAATATCATTAGAGGAAAAGTACTGGACAAACTAATGGGACTAAAATCCAACAAAACTCCTGGACCTGATGGCCTACACTTAGGGTTCTAAAAGAGGTGGCTGCAGAGATAGTGAATGCATTGGTTATAATCTTCCAAATTCTTTAGATTCTGGAACGGTCCTGGTGGACTGAAGGTAGCAAATGTTACCCCGCTATTCAAGAAGGGAGGGCGAGAGAATACGGTGAACTACAGGCCAGTTACAGGACACTTAGAAAATCATGATATGATTAGGCAGAGTCAATATGGTTTTATGAAAGGGAAATCATGTTTGACAAATTTATTAGTTTTTTGAGGATGTAACTAGCAGGGTAGATAAAGGGGAACCCGTGGATGTAGTATATTTGGATTTTCAAAAGGCATTCGATAAGGTGCAACATAAAAGGTTGTTACACAAGGTAAGGGTTCATGGTGTTGGGGGTAATATATTAGCATGGATGGAGGATTGGCTAAAGGACAGAAAACAGAGAGTAGATATAAACGGGTCATTCTCAGGTTGGCAGTCTATAACTAGTGGGGTCAGTGCAAGGATCGGTGCTTGGGCCTCAGCTATTTACAATCTATATTAATGACTTAGATGAAGGGACCACGTGTAATGTATCCAAGTTTGCTGATGATACAAAGCTAGGTGGCAAAGCAAGTTGTGAGGAGGACACGAAGAGTCTGCAAAGTGATATAGACAGATGGAGTGTAATGTAGGGAAATATGAGGTTATTCACTTTGGTAGGAAGAATAGAAAAGCAGAATATTTTTTAAATGGTGAGAATCTAGTAAATGTTGTGTTCAGAGAGACTTAGGTGTCCTTGTACAAGAAACACAAAAAGTTAGTATGGAGGTACAGCAGGCAATTAGGAAGACAAATGGCATGTTGGCCTTTATTGCAAGGAGGTTGGAGTTCAAGAGTAAGGAAGTCTTATTACAATTGTACAGGGCTTTAGTGAGACCTCACCTGGAGTACTGCATGCAGTTTTGGTCTCCTTATCTAAGGAAGGATATACTTGCCTTGGAGGCAGTGCAACAAAGAGTCAATAGATTAATTCCTGGGATGAGAGGGTTGTCCTATGAAGAGAGGTTGAGTAGAATGGGCCTATACTCTCTGGAGTTTAGGAGAATGGGAGGTGATCTCATTGAAATATATAAGATTATGAGGGGACTTGACAGGGTCGATGCTAAGACATTGTTTCTCCTGGCTCGTGAGTCTAGAACTAGGGGGCATCGTCGCAGGATAAGGGGTCGGCCATTCAAGACTGAGATGAGGAGAAATTTCTTCACGCAGAGTGTTGTGACTCTTTGGAATTCTCTCCCCCAGAGGGCTGTGGATGCTGGGTCATTGACTATATTCAAGGCTGAGATAGATAGATTTTTGGACTAAGTGAATCAAGGAATATTGGGATCAGGCGGGAAAGTGGAGTTGAGTTCGAAGATCAGCCATGATCTGATTGAATGGCGAAGCAGGCTTGAGGGGCTGTATGGCCTACTCCTGCTCCTATTTCTTATGTTCTTATATTCTTATGTTCTCACGCACTTAACACTGTTGCAAGCCTCACACCCACAACTCGCAGCTCACATACACTGGCGGCTATTCAACCATGATAGCCTAACATCTTGCAGGACACTCACTGACACACTTCCCTCTTTCTTGCAGGAGAAGGTAGCACAAACAGGAGGCAGCAATACACCTTTTAATTCTCATGGAGGAGACAACGCTGGCCATCATGGGAAGTGGCATCGCTGAGGGCGCAGCCACTGTTGGCACTGGAGAGATTGATGATGAGGGTCTCTACATACCTAATCCTCCTTCTTCCCACTTCTCCCTTATCCTACAATCTTTTCTGAGACATGTGATGCAGTTGATGTAAGAGTGCACTTCTTACTTTCTCCTCTCCCCTCACCACAACCGAACCCTTGTCTCTTTTTCATTTCAGATACCCAAGAATTGGAACCTTCCCAGTCAGAGGAGGCAGAGGAAGAAGACAGAGATGATGAAGAGACACCATCACTTGATCTTACACTCGCAGACACCAGCTCAGAGACTGACATTGCGCGTAGTTTAGAGGCTAGGATAGAGGAGGGATCTGCACATGGTGAGACACCGGGCACAAGTGCGCAGGAGCCTGGGCAGAGGGAACGGATACCACAGATGCCAGCTCGCCGGAGGGCGAAGTCTCTCACTAGTTCTGCTGCAGAGGATTAAAACGAGGACTTCAGTGGGCCAGACTACAGAAGACGGCTGATGGGCATATACAACTAAATGCTTGGGGCACTGGAAAGACTGCCAGAAAGCCTGTGTACAATGTTAAGGAGCATGGAGGTGTCCAGCTCCAAGTTGGCACAGGGCTTTGCGCAGACCTTGAAGCCCATCCTTTCACACATGGAACAGATGGTCATCTCCCTCAGCACACCTGTGGAATCCACCATGAAGCACCATCTGTTGACCGATGTCACAGCTTCCATCTAAGGTCTGATTGTTGCCTTGGAAGCTCAGACTGCTGCCACCATTGAATGGGACTTTCAGGGCTTCACAGCAGTCCAGCAATCTGTTCTCCAACAGATCACCAGGATTGCTGAAGCACCGCCCTGGGAAAGTGGCTCCATTGAAGATAAACCTGCTGTCCTCTCTCAGGACGACAGCATTCCTGCTCCCACCCCTGCTACTCCACCAGTGCCCTTGCTGTTGCCTGTCAGCCAGCCAGCCCAGACTGCTGCAGTCCAGGCCAAGATGGTGCAGTCTGAAGCCAGGTCCTCCCAGCCCAGAGCTGCTTGAGGTTGTCCTCTAAAGCCATCTGCAGTCTCCTCAATTGAAGGTCAGCAGCCTTCCACCTCCCGTGCTGCAGCCATTGGGGAAGCACCTCATAGGAGCACTAGGAAAGGAAAAGGCAGGCACTAAGTGAATGCACAAGGGTGAATAGTTTCATTTTGTATGCACCATTTAATGAGTGAATTTATAAATTTGGATTTGAATTTGCATTTGGCGGTGGTTTTTATTTCTACGGTGAATTGAGGGAGGAACCAATAACTGTTGTCAGGAAGAGGATGATGTGATGGTCCGTGACAGAGGAAAGGTAAGGAGTGTGGGACTGTTGGTGAATGGGGAGGTGTAATTGAGGTTACTGGTGTCGCTCATTAATCATCTGACTACGTAGAGCCCTGGCAGGAAGGGCCTGTCTATGTTGTAGCCTCCCTTCCTCTTCCTTTTCCTCTTGCTCCTCTTCCTCCTCCTCTTCCCTGTACTCCTGCTCTTCAACGTCTTGCCTGATGGGCGGTGGCCAGGGCTGTTCACTCATAATGGCGAGGTTGTGCAGCATGTAGCATACTACGACAAATCTTGATACCCGCTCAACTAAGTACTGCAGAGCTTCTCCAGAGTGGTCAAGGCAGTGGAAGCATTGCTTATGGAAGCCTATGGTGTGCTCTATGGTGTTCCTTGTGGCAGCATAGATCTTATTGTAGGCCTGCTGTGCACGTATGCGTGGGTTCCTGACTAGAATCATGAGCCATGTCATGACGAGATAATGCTTGTCGCCCAGTAGCCAGCCTTTGACTTGTCATGCTGGTTCACAGAGGACTGCTGCAGAATGAGCAAATCATGACTGCTGCCAGGATGGCGGGAATTCACCTGAATGATGCGCTACCAGTGGTTGCACACCAGCTGCACATTGAGGGAGCGGAATCCCTTTCTGTTCATGAATATGCCCGAGTTCAGATGGGGAGCCCGAAAGGCAATGTGCGCGCTGTCAATGACACCCTGCACCATGGGGAAGCCTGCAAACCACACAAAACGTCATGTTCGCTCTTCCTGCTTATCTCTGGCAAGAGAGAATGAGATGAATGTGTTTCTAATTGCATAGAGAGCTTCAGTGATCTCCCTTATACTGCAGTGTGTTAAAATTAGATAGCTACGTAGTGAAGGAAAGAATACTAGAGCCTGGTCTTTAGTTGCTTCCAAGACTTTATTCGCAGAGATTCCCCTTACACACATACCACACCCTAGCTAAGCTCTCCTATAAAAAGGATACAAGAGAGTCCCCAATTGCTACCCACCACCTGAATACAATTAATACTAATTGATGTAAATCATACAATTAACTCGGTGCGCTGCAAACTGTGAGATGTTGCTTATATCTCCTGCAGCTGCCTGAAAGGAGCCAGAGGCATAAAAATTAAGCACCACAGTCACCTTGACAGCCACAGGCAATGCGGTCCTTGCCCTGCTTTGAGATTGCAGTTGTGGCTGCAGCAGTTGACACGTTTCAGCCACAACCTCTTTTGTGAATCGAAGACGTCTGATGCACTTGTCATCGCTGAAGTTGAGGTAAGAGAATTGCTCCCTGAAGACCCTCCATGGATATGGCTTCCTGCTGAGTGCCCTGCTCCTCCTCCTCCTCCCTCTTCTAGCAGCTTGCCCAGCTTTGCATGGCCTCTCTTCATTCTCTCAGTCATGTTCAATTCCCAGAGTACTATATTTTAAATGCCACTAGAAGTACTGCAAGACCAGCCACATCACTCGCTGTAGAGTATTCAAACTTTAGATATGTATAGGAAAACTCCAAAAACACGCACAATTGCATCAGCAGCCAGAAGAAATAATCCAGCAACTAATCTGTAAGTACTTCATGATCCCTTTAAATAGCGTTGGTGGAGGGTCCTTCATGCCATTTAACAAAGTGTTCAGCTATGTGAGTTTAAGATAGGGCGTTGGTTGGAGTTGCAAAATGGCAGCATTGGCTTCAAATCAGCAGCATGTTTCGCTCCATGATTTCCCTGCTTCGCCTGCTGCCGGCGGTCAGTTGGTGCGCGAGCGCAAACCCCTTTACCAAATAGCGCCTAAAAAATAGGTGCTTCACAGCCCAAGTTAACCCCCTAAGAGACGAGAAAAAACTCACTATACATCCGAAATGTACTTTTTGTCAACATCATTATTAACATGATGAATCTACAACAATAGAGGACATTTTCTATAATTTAATCCAACATTTCTACCAAGGCTTGTTCTTATTTAATGTCCTCTGAATTGACTTTTCACAGATTTGGCTAAAAATAGTCTCGGAATCAAATGGTGTGAAACCAGAGAAAAACTAAAATGAAACACATTATTGGGAAACTAGATTGAACATCCAATTTAAGTGTTTGACTCTGCAAAATCAAACATGGCAGGGCATTTCCGCGAGGTGCATAAACTGTTGCATATGTTTGTAGAAATTACTTAAGTAGCAATGGCATAATATAAATTAGAACTGACGTTATGTGCATCACAAGTGGCCAAATGCACTTTGTGTTTGTAAAAGCCTAACCAAACTAAACAGTTTGTTGAATTTTCCACTACAGTCCAGAGACTTACTCGTTAAGAGTGAGTATTGTTGGAGTAATTTGGGGATCTGCCAACAAGCTTCCACCACATGGTGACTACTGTGGAGGAGTCCACAATCTGCATGTGTGGTGTTCTGATGCAGGGAATAGAAACTATGCAGTTAGTCTTAGAACGTACATCCATCTGCCATCTTCACAGCCATCTGCAGCACAGCCCCTCATGCAAAAGCCCTAATGCGAGTCTTTCTATCTCTTGTGGATACTTGGACATCTGCTGTAAAGGCCTTGTGCTACAATATCACCTCCTCCTTGGACAAATTAGTCAGCTTGGTCAACAATGTCATTGCTGCAATGGGGTCTGTTCACCTACACAGCAGCCGGCGCACACAGGGACAGGAGTGGAGTGCCAGAGGATAGTGCAAGTCTCTGACATGATGACAATACATCCAGAACAGTCCAGGTACAGCTCCAATGATTTCGCATGTGGCAAAAAGTGGGCATGGTCAGGCTACCCCAACACTTGCAGAAGCACTGAAACCTGAAGCAGAGCCATCTTTTTTAAAATTAATTTATGGGATGTGGGCGTCACTGGCAAGGCCAGCATTTTATTGCCCATCCCTAATTGTTCTTGAGAAGGTAGTGGCGAGCCACCTTCTTGAACCGCTGCAGTCCGTGTGGTGAAGGTTCTCCCAAAGTGCTGTTAAGTAGGGGGTTTCAGGATATTGACTCAGCAACGATGATATATTTCCAAGTCAGGATGGTGTGTGACTTAAAGGGGAACGTGCAGGTGGTGTTGTTCCCTTGCGCCTGCTGCCCTTGTTTTTCTAGTTGATAAAGGTAGCGGGTTTGGGAGGTTCTGTCGAAGAAGCCTTGGCAAGTTGCTGCAGTGCATCTTGTAGACTGTGGTACACACTGCAGCCATGGTGCGCTGGTGGTGGAGGGAGTGAATGATTAAAGGGGTGGATGGGGTGCCAATCAAGCAGGCTGCTTTGTCCTTTATGGTGTCGAGCTTTATGAATGTTGTTGGAGCTGCACTCATCCAGGCAAGTGGAGAATATTCAATCACACTCCTGACTTGTACCTTGTAGATGGTGGAAAGGCTTTAGGGAGTCAGGAGGTGAGTCACTCGCCGCAGAATACCCAGTCTCTGACCTGTTCTTGTAGTCACAGTATTTATGTGGCTGTTCCAGTTAAGTTTCTGGTCAATGGTGACTCCCAGGATGTTGATGGTGGGGTATTCAGTGATGGTAATGCCATTTGAATGTCAAGGGGAAGTGGTTAGATGCTCTCTTGTTGGAGATGGTCATTCCCTGACACTTAGCTGGTGCGAATGTTACTTGTCACTTATCAGCCCAAGCTTGGATGTTGTCCAGGTCTTGCTGCATGTGGGCATGGACTGCTTCATTATTGGAGGGGTTGCGAATGGAACTGATCACTGTGCAATCATCAGCAAACATCCTCACTTCTGGCCTTACATTGGAGGGAAAGTCATTGATGAAGTAGCTGAAGAGGGTTGGGCCTAGGACAATGCCCTGAGGAACTCCTGCAGCAATGTCCTGGTGCTGAGATGATTGGTCGCCAACAACCATTGTCATCTTCCTTTGTGCCGGGTGTGACTCCAGCCACTGGACAGTTTTCCCCATGATCCCCATTGGCTTCAATTTTACTAGGGCTCCTTGATGCCACACTCAGTCAAATGCTGCCTTGATGTCAAGGGCAGTCACTCTCGTCTCACCTCTGGAATTCAGCTCCTTTGTGCATATTTGGTCCAAGGCTGGAGCCGAGTGGTCCTGGCAGAACCCAAACTTAGTACCAGTGAGCAGGTTATTGGTGAATAAGTGCCGTTTGATAGCACTGTCGATGACACCTTCCATCACTTTGCCGATGATTGAGAGTAGACTTGTGGGCAGGTAATTAGCCGGATTGGATTTGTCCTGCTTTTTGTAGACAGGACATACCTGGGCAATTTTCCACATTGTTGGATAGATGCCATGTTGTAGCTGCACTGGAACAGCTTGGCTAGTGGCGGGGCTAGTTCTGGAGCACATGTCTTCAGCACTACAGCCAGGATGTTGTCGCGGCCTTTGCTGTATCCAGTGCTTTCAGCCGTTTCTTGATATCACATGGAGTGAATCGAATTGGCAGAAGACTGGCATCCGTGATGGTGGGGATCTCAGGTGGAGGCCGAGATGGATCATCCACTCGGCACTTCTGGCTGAAGATGGTTGCAAACGCTTCAGCCTTGTCTTTTGCGCTCACATGCTGGGCTCTGCCATCATTGAGGATGGGGATGTTCATGGAGTCTCCTCCTCACATTAGTTGTTTAATTGTCCACCACCATTCATGACGGGATGTGGCAGGACTGCAGAACTTTGATCTGATCCGTTGGTTGTGGAATCGCTTAGCCCTATTTAGTATGCTGCTTCCGCTGTTTAGCATGCATGTAGTCCTGTGCTGTAGCTTCACCAGGTTGGTACCTCATTTTTAGGTATGCTGCTACTGTTATGCTCTTTTACACTTCTCATTGAACCAAGGTTTATTCCCTGGCTTGATGATAATAGTAGAGTGAGGGATATGCCAGGCCATGAGGTTACAGATTGTGCTGGAATACAATTCTGCTGTTGCTGATGGCCTACAGCACCTCATGGATGCCCAGTTTTGAGCTGCTAGATCTGTTCTGAATCTATCCCATTCAGCACAGTGGTCGTGCCACACAACACGTTGCATGGTGTCCTCAGCGTGAAGATGGGGCTTCGTCTCCACAAGGACTGTACAGTGGTCACTCCTTCCAATACTGTCATGGACAGATGCATCTGTGACAGGTAGATTGGTGAGGATGAGGTCAAGTAGGTTTTTCCCTTGTGTTTTTTCCTCTCACCACCTGCTGCAGGCCCAGTCTGGCAGCTATGTCCTTCAGGACTTGGCCAGCTCGGTCAGTAGTGGTGCTACTGAGCCACTCTTGATGATGGACATTGAAGTCCCCCACCAAGAGTATATTCTGTGTCCTTGCTACCCTCAGTCCTTCCTCCAAGTGGTGCTTAACATGGAGGAGTACTGATTCATCAGCTGAGGGAGGACGGTAAGTGGTAATCAGCAGGAGGTTTCCTTGCCCATGCTTGACCTGATGCCATGAGACCGCATGGGGTCCGGAGTCAATGTTGAGGACTCCCCGGGCTACTCCCTCCTGGTGGGTCTGTCCTGCCGGTGGGACAGGACATACCCAGGGACGGTGATGGAGGAGTCTGGGATGTTGGCTGAAAGCTATGATTCCATGAGTATGGCTAAGTCAGGCTGTTGCTTGACGAGTCTGTGGGACAGCTCTTGCAATTTTGGCACAAGTCCCCAAATGTTAATGAGAAGGACTTTGCAGGGTCGACTGGGCTCGGTTTGCCTTTGTCCTGTCCGGTGCCATTGAAGCAAGATTGGACAACTGAGTGGCTTGCGAGGCCATTTAAAAATCAACCACATTGCTGTGGGTCTGGTGTCACATTTAGGCCAGACTGGGTATGGACAGCAGGTTTCCTTCCCTAAAGGATTGTTTTTATAACAATCCAGTAGTTTTATGGTCATTATTACTAGCTTTTCATTCCAGATTTTATGTAATTAATTGAATTTAAATTCCCCAGCTGCCATGATGGGATTTGAACTCATGTCTCAGTGGATTACTAGTTCTGTAACATAACTACTATGCTAGCGTACCCTCTCATAGAGGTGACAAGCTACTTGAATCCCACAAACTTGTAGCCTCCTGTCAGTTCACAGCCTCCAAGCAAGGGGAGAGTACCTGGCAGAACCAGCAGATTAGGTAACAAATCATAAAAGACACACATGACTATGAAGTGTCAGCTCTGTGGTGATGGACACTAATACAGCGCATATTGTAAAATAAAAGATGTGCCGTGAGATTTAGCTGACAATTTCATTTTTGTGTCTGGGAAACAATATTGCAGAGGAATGTTGTAGCTTTGGAGTATATTAAGTGGCTTTGATAATGATGAAAATTTTAGTAATTCATGGTCAAAGGGGAAGATGTAGGGAGAATTTGAAATGGGAGCCATGCAGTGCCTATTTATGAGAAAGTTTCCTCTATCAAGGAGTACTGAATGACACTTGCAAATGCCAATGGTGTTTGCCACCACTGCTTCTTCAGACTCCATAGTGACAACCTTCACCTGTTCATCAGAGGGCTCCTGCTCTGGCTGCCTCTTCCTATGGCATGGTTGTGTGGAATCAAACAGATTACAATAATCCTTGAAATTTTTAGCTGGATTGTGTTGAAGGATCTCCCCCGGCCTATCAAGACATTGAAAACATTTGGCAGAAGATTGCACTTTGTTATATTTTTCTTCTACATTTCTCAGTGGATGCATAGAGGGGTCATAAGCCAAGGTTGCAGCAGGTAACCCTAGTCACCAAGCAGCTATTCTTTGATTTTTCTCCCTGGTGTAAGATTCATATAGTTGGTCCCCTAGTGGCTGAGAGAGGAGGAATTATAATGAGGAATCAGGAAATGGTAGAGACGTTAAACAAATATTTTGTATCTCTCTTCACAATTGGAGACACAAAAAGCATACCAGAAATAGTGGGGAACCAAGGGGCTAATGACAGTGAGGAACTTAAAGTAATTATTATCAGTAGGGAAAAATTACCTGAGAAACTAATGGGACTAAAAGCCGATGAATCCCCTGGACCTGATGGCCTACATCCTAGGGTTTTAAAAGAGGTGGCTGCAGAGATAGTGGATGTATTGGTTATGATCTTCCAAAATTCCCTAGATTCTAGAACGGTCCCAGCGGATTGGAAGGTAGCAAATATAACCCCACTATTCAAGAAAGGAGTGAGAGAGAAAACAGGGAACTACAGGCCAGTTAGCCTGACATCAGTCGTCAGGAAAATGTTGGAATTCATTATTAAGGAAGTGGTAACAGGGCACTTAGAACATCATAATATGATTAGGCAGAATCAACATGGTTTTATGAAAGAGAAATCATATTTGACAAATGTATTAGAGTTTTTTGAGGATGTAACCAGCAGGATAGATAAAGGGGAACCAGTGGATGTAGTATATTTGGGTTTTCAAAAGGCATTCAATAAGGTGCCACATAAAAGGTTGTTACGCAAAATAAGGGCTCATAGAGTTGGGGGTAAAATATTAGCATGGACAGAGGATTGGTTAACGGACAGAAAACAGAGAATAGGGAAAAACGGGTCATTCTCAGGTTGGCAGGCTGTAACTAGTGGGGTGCCACAAGCATTAGTGCTTGGGCCTCAGCTATTGAAAATCTATATTAATGACTAGGATGAAGGGACCGAGTGTAATGTATCCATGTTTGCAGACGATACAAAGCTAGGTGGGAAAGTAAACTGTGAGGAGGACACAAAGGGTCGATTTTGCAATGGTGGTGGGTTGGCAGCGGGGGGGTGAAGGTGCACATGGCAAACCCGCATGAACAAAACTTACAGTTTCTGAGGTGATCACATGTTGACTGCTGATGATTAACGTCCTCTCTGGGTTTCGCGCCCAGCAGCCAGCCTGATTGACAGGCTGGCTGCCGTCAGGAGCTGCAATGTGACAGTCGGGAGAGAAAGAGAGAGAACGAGACGTCATCCGGCGCTGGAATGGAAGATCGGGGGTGGGGGGGCGGTGGTGGTGGAGAGTGGAAGATCCAGGGAGAGAATGGAAGATGGGGGGGGGGGGACAGGAATATTGGGGGTGATGAGGGGGAGATCGGGAGGGAGAAGGAATGATCGGGGGGGGTGAAGGGAAGATCGGGAGGACATCTGGGGTTGAAGAGGGGGAGATCGGAGAGGGAGACATTGGACATCGGAGCAGGGTGCAAAGGTAGGTTCATTTTGTGATTTAACATCCTTCTATGGTGTCATATGGTCGTTTCTTTTTCATTGATCCGGCCCTTCACACCTGGTTTCACCAGGCATGAATCAGAAGCGGTGGGCAAACCGCCCAGGTTAGTTAAAAATCGTTACAATTACTTCGTCTCTCACAGATAAAGCGCCTTAAGTACCTCAATGAGATACATTTGGCTCTTTAACGGTAATCCCACCGGATTTAATTTTTTTTTATTCGTTCATGGGATGTGGGCGTCGTGGCAAGGCTATTGCCCATCCCTAATTGCCCTTGAGAAGGTGGTGGTGAGCCGCCTTCTTGAACCGCTGCAGTCCGTGTGGTGACGGTTCTCCCACAGTGCTGTTAGGAAGGGAGTTCCAGGATTTTGACCCAGCAACAATGAAGGAACGGTGATATATTTCCAAGTTGGGATAGTGTGTGACTTGGAAGGGAACGTGCAGGTGGTGTTGTTCTCATGTTCCTGCTGCCCTTGTCCTTCTAGGTGGTAGAGGTCACGGGTTTGGGAGGTGCTGTCGAAGAAGCCTTTGCGAGTTGTTGCAGTGCATCCTGTGGATGGCACACACTGCAGCCACAGTGTGCTGGTGGTGGAGGGAGTGAATGTTTAGGATGGTGGATGGGGTGCCAATCAAGCGGGCTGCTTTGTCCTGGATGGTGTTGAGCTTCTTGAGTGTTGTTGGAGCTGCACTCATCCAAGCAAGTGGAGAGTATTCCATCACACTCCTGACTTGTGCCTTGCAGATGGTGGAAAGGCTTTGGGGAGTCAGGAGATGAGTCACTCACTGCAGAATACCCAGCCTCTGACCTGCTCTCATAGCCACAGTATTTATATGGCTGGTCCAGTTAAGTTTCTGGTCAATGGTGACCCCCAGGATGTTGATGGTGGGATAATGCCGTTGAATGTCAAGGGGAGGTGGTTAGACTCTCTCGTGTTGGTGATGGTCATTGCCTGGCACTTGTCTGGTGTGAATGTTACTTGCCACTTATCAGCCCAAGCCTGGGTGTTGTCCAGGTCTTGCTGCATGCGGGCACGATCTGCTTCATTATCTGAGGGGTTGTGAATGGAACTGAACACTGTGCAATCATCAGCGAACATCCCCATTTCTGACCTTATAATGGAGGGAAGGTCATTGATGAAGCAGCTGAAGATGGTAGGGCCTAGGGCACTGCCCTGAGGAACTCCTGCAACAATGTCCTGGGGCTGAGATGATTGGCCTCCAACGACCACTACCATCTTCCTTTGTGCTAGGTATGACTCCAGCCACTGGAGAGTTTTCCCCCTGATTCCCATTGACTTCAATTTTACTAGGGCTCCTTGGTGCCACACTCGGTCAAATGCTGCCTTGATGTCAAGGGCAGTTACTCCCACCTCACCTCTGGAATTCAGCTCTTTTGTCCATGTTTGGAACAAGGCTGTAATGAGGTCCGGAGCTGAGTAGTCTTGACAGAACCCAAACTGAGCATCGGTGAGCAGGTTATTGGTGAGTAAGAGCCGCTTGATAGCACTGTCGACGACACCTTCCATCACTTTGCTGATGATTGAGAGTAGACTGATGGGGTGGCAATTGGCCGGATTGGATTTGTCCTGCTTTTTGTGGACACAGGACATATCTGAGCAATTTTCCACATTGTCGGGTAGATGCCAGTGTTGTAGCTGTACTGGAACAGTTTGGCTAGTTCTGGAGCACAAGTCTTCAGCACTACAGCCGGGATGTTGTCAGGGCCCATCGCCTTTGTTGTATCCAGTGCACTCAGCCGTTTCTTGATAGCACGTGGAGTGAATCGAATTGGCTGAAAACTGGCTTCTGTGATGGTGGGGATGTGGGGAGGAGGCCGAGATGGATCATCCACTCGGCACTTCTGGCTGAAGATGGTTGCAAACGCTTCAGCCTTGTCTTTTGCACTCACGTGTTGGACTCCACCGTCATTGAGGATGGGGATGTTTACAGAGCCTCCTCCTCCCATGAGTGGTTTAATTGTTCACCACTATTCACGACTGGATGTGGCAGGACTGCAGAGCTTTGATCTGATCCGTTGATCGTGGAATCGCTTAGATCTGTCTATAGCATGTTGCTTCCGCTGTTTAGCATGCATGTAGTCCTGAGTTGTAGCTTCACCAGGTTGGCACCGCATTCTTAGATACAGCTGGTGCTGCTCCTGGCATGCTCTTCTACACTCCTCATTGAACCAGTGTTGATCCCCTGGCTTTTCAGTAATGGTAGAGTGAGGATTATGAATACAATTCTGCTGCTGCTGATGGCCCACAGCGCCTCATGGATGCGTTTAATTGCCGGTGGGACTTCCGTTTCTGTATCGCCCGCGCGCACATGGGTGGGTTCTTGGGAAACTCGGAAGTCAGCGGGTTGCAGCCGGCTTCCAAACCCGAACAGGATTTCCATGATTTTTGGAGTCCCCAATGCACCCACAATTGCCCCCAAAAATTGAGCCCAAAGAGTCTGTAAAGGGATATGGACTGGTTAATTGAGTGGGCAAGAAGGTGGCAGATGGAGTATAATGTGGGGAAATGTGAGGTTGTTCACTTTGGTAGGAAGAATAGAAATCAGAATATTTTTTAAATGGTGAGAAACTATTAAATGTTGGTGTACAGAGAGACTTGGGTGTCCTCGTACAAGAAACACAAAAAGTTAGCATGCAGGCACAGCAAGCAATTAGGAAAGCAAATGGCATGTTGGTCTTTATTGCAAGGTGGATGGAGTACAAGAGTAAGGAAGTCTTACTACAATTATACAGGGCTTTGGTGAGACCTCACCTGGAGTACTGCGTACAGTTTTGATCTCCTTATCAAAGGAAGGATATACTTGTCTTAGAGGCAGTGCAACGAAGGTTCACTTGATTAATTCCTGGGATGAGAGGGTTGTCCTATGAAGAGAGGTTGAGTAGAATGGGCCTATACTCTCTGGAGTTTAGAAGAATGAGAAGTGATCTCATTCAAACATATAAGATTCGAAGAGGGCTTGACTGGGTAAATGCTGAGAGGTTGTTTCCCCTGGCTGGAGTTTTTAGAACTAGACAGCATAGTCGCAGGATAAGGGGTCGGCCATTTAAGATTGAGACTGAGGAATTTCTTCACTCAGAGGGTTGTGAATCTTTGGAATTCTCTATCCCAGAGAGCTGTGGATGCTGAGTCATTGAATATTTTCATGGCTGAAATGGATAGATTTTTGGACTTTAGGGGAATCAAGGTATATGGGGATCGGGCAGGAAAGTGGAGTTGAAGTTGAAGATCTGCTGTGGTCTGATTGAATGGCGGAGCAGGCTCGAGGGGCCATATGGCCTACTCTTGCTCCTATTTCTTTTATCCTGCTTATCTTCCACCTTTTCCTCCAAGTAACACCGGTATAATGGGAACCCAAAGAGGATTCCCATTTTATGAGGGGAATGGTAGCAAGCAATAAACAATCCCCCAATTAGCAAAATGGCCTGCTCTACACAGATATGGTCAACAATTGAAAATTAAGTGGCATCTCTGAAAACAGTACCAGTAAGGAAAAATAACCCATGATTTTCTGACCCTTCAAAAGACTTCCATTTGCACATTTTGGCACAGTCTCATTTTAAATATCTGACATCGCGATGCTTTAACATATGTGAAGATCAATGATGAAGCTTTACATAATTTTAAATGTGGCCTTATAAAACTTTAAAAGAAGTAATTCAATGGCCTAGGTGCAGTAGTTTTTAAAATTTACAATCGTAAGAAAGGTAATTCAAAATATTATGGAAAACAAATGTTTAAGATAGTTAAAATGAACTTTTAAAAGGCAGAGAAGCATTTTCAAAGTAATAATCTAACGAGATACTAATTAGACTATTTACTGATAGAGCAATGGCAGTAAGGTAGATGTTAAACCTTAACATCTACCTTAAGGGAAGGGGAGGAGTTAATTTCCTGTATGCTATTTTAGTGCACTCGATAACGCAGTCTATCAAATTCCCATTTGCGCTAATTTAATGCAATCATTAACCTGTTATATACTTCCATGCCATTTCTGTCATTTTGCTCTGGTTGCCTATAGCAAATACTAGTTTCTATCTTTTGATGTAACACTCTACAAGGGCTGATTTTCAAGCTCTCCTCCTTGCTGCTGCTTGATGGACACAGCTCTTCTATGAAGTGCAATGCAACTATCCAGGCTGAGCTGTGCCTGAATTAAATGGGTCGGGCCATAGACATGACCCAGTTGCACTCCGGTGTAGACCTACCCCCTGGCAGGGCGTTATGCTGGGAAATGGGGTGGAAAGAAGAGCACAGCTGCAGGACTGGATGCCAGTCTCAGGGTGTTCTGCTGCTGTGGGATAACAGCAGCCGTAAGTTCCAAGGCCTGAAGATTCAATGGGTCACTAAAAGAAAATGTCTGACCTAACTTTCTGGATCCCCTTCGCCTTGCTGTTAAGTCCCATCAGATCTGCTGATTTGAGTCATTTCTTGGTGCACTATTTTATTTAATAAATAAATAAAGGAAAGAAAAATGAATAAACAAAAACTACATAAACAGTGAAGAAAGGGAAGTGAGCAGAACTGAGGATAATTTTAACCTAACTCACCAGATGGGAAACCCATGGGATTGGGTGGATTGCCAGTTTTACACCCCACCCCACAATGGACAGTAAAATCAGACAGGATGTAAATCCAGCGTTGAACCCGATCCTATCAGTTTCCCAATGGACGGGTTATGTTAAAACTGCTATCAGAGAGACTCAAATACCACATACGCCAAATCCATTTTAAAGTTGCACTGGGATCTTCGGAGCTACAAGGTATTGTTAATTGCCCAGTAGAGGGCAGTAAGAAAATGATGGCAAAGCTACATATAATAAAGTATCACACTAAGAAATATGGTAAGTCAAAGGGTTAGGGCACTTATTCCTGCTGAGGGCTGAGCAATAGTACACACAGGATGATTCAGAATAACTCATACTTTTGATAACTCTTTCTAATTTCCTAACAAGGTCTTCTATGGGGAGATATCTCATGCTGTGTTACTGCTATTGAAGTTTCTGATTAAATAACTGAATACATATTATTTAATTAAGAGAATTATCTCCAAAAAAGTATTTGTACCTAAGTAAATAAAGGCTCACTGCAACACAGACATCAGATTAAAGTAATGACACAGGGGAAATTATGTAATGCTCTATCCCAGTTTTTGTGAGCTGCTTAGACGCGTACTATGGTGCTTTACGGATCACATATAGGAACTGATGTTCCTCTGCGTTGTGCCCAGGGAATGTTCAATTTCTAGGCACAAAGCAGAGGAGAAAGGGGCAGACACCTGTGTTGCTGGCTCTCTTTCCCCTTTGTATTGCCTAAGGATTCCCGTGGTTTCCCTCCTGAGTGGGCAGAGCGCTTGCACAGGAAGCATGTAAGTGAGGTGGGAATGGAGCGAGGGCACCTCCTGCTTAGTTTTCCTGTCTCTGAGCAGGGATCTGAACAGGGTCTGGATACCAACTGTTGGAGCCAACAGGAGGCAACTGTTGGAGCCTGGAGGTAAGTTTCTTCCTTTTCAGCAGCACCAAGAAGAGGATGGGAGCTGAAGGATTTCTGGCTGCTGTTTTTGGATATCAAACAGAAGACCCCACAGTCAGCAGCCATTACCTATGCCTCAGGCCTGCAGTAGCAGCTGACCACACACACACACACACACACTCCCAGGCACTAATCCCTGCCAGAGGATCGATTGGATAATTTAAAAACCTGCATCTGGAAATCAGGACGGGTTCAGGTCACATCAGGTAGAGTGCACTTCAGGAGTATTCCACCTGACTAGCACCCAGATGAAGGAGGGGAAGAAAATCTGCCCCGTTCAGTTACATATAGCTCAAACTACGATGCTAATGGATCTTAGTATTTTGATTTAGGATTAATCCACTGAAGAAGCAAGAATGCTAAGAACAGCCTTTTCTAAACCTCCAGGCCCAAAAAATGCAACAAAACAAGACAGTTTATAAGAAATATAGGGTTGATTCTACGCTCCCAGCAGCATTCCACGATTTCCCATTATGTGCTCCCTGCGAGCAACACTCCCCGATGAAAGTGCAGAATCAGCCCTTAGAAGCACAAGTAAAATGGAGCTGTCCAAGCGTCATGAGCTGTGTATGGCCCACGCCTGTAGCTTGGACACCCCTGCTAACTTGTGTTACTTCCTTTCCATTCATAAGTGTTAATAAATGAATGTCAGCACGGATTTGTTAAAGGCAAATCGTGTTTGACTAACTTGATTGAGTTCTTTGATGAAGTAACAGAGGGGTTAATGAATACTTGCAGGGGAAAAATTTGAAGGGCTAGGCGGAAAAGGCAGGTGAATGGGACTAATTGGATAGCTCTTTCAAAGAGCTGGTACAGGCATGATGGGCCGAATGGCCTCCTTCTATGCTGTATCATTCCACGATTCTACAAGTCTGTTAAAATAAAGATGCTTTGTAAACAAAGGACGCAAGTACACAAAAGTATGGTTGATCTCTGTCAATAAATATCTTTTCATTAACTGATAATTTGTAGAAGACACCTTTTGATGATGGAGATCAAAAGGATGTTAATGCCCATAAGAAACAATGTGCCCCTTAGTAAATTAGTTACATTTCTTTTGAGCTTACACACTAATATTGGTAGCATTATATCCTTCATGCTAATGCCATTATAATTTCACAGCTGTTTAACTCATGTGAATGCTTCTGGTAATCAGCGTGTCAGAGCCATGTTTATTGCACAGCAACAGCACTTTGCAGTGACACTCCAGAATGTGTGGCGTCGAGGTGACCACAAGCAGTGGTGCATTCATTAATGCCATTTCTAAGAATGCGGTATCAATTCCATTTTCAGCAGAGATGTGAGTGGGGAGGCAGGTTCTCAATGTTCACTCATATTGTTGTGAAGTTAAGGAAGGCAGAGTTCCACATGTGTACGAAAACATATACACTGGGCTTTGGTGACGTTTTTAATACCAGGGCAGGCAAGGTAAGAGAAGTCAGCAGCACCTTGGAAGAATGCATTTTATAAAACATGTTAGCCATTTACAGTGATCTTCCCTCACTCTTTGTTAAAGTGAGTGAATTGCTTCGCATGAAAGCCTTGAAGACAATACAGTGCCTTTTACACCCTCAGTCTTCACCTGGAAGTGTTTCTTATCCCACAGCTTTACATTTGATCACCCCACTAAAAGCCCTACATGGACTCTTACTGCACAATGCATACATTTTTTAATCACATCCATTATGGGCTGCTCGCTGACACCTGGATTTTGCAGACTCCCATGGTACCTAAAGTAGATTCTAACTCTTTGTATTATTTTTCAAGGAAAAGACAACCCATAATAACGAGGTGAAAGATGTCAAAGTGGCAATATGACTGACCTCTGCCCTTTCACCCTCTACAAGCAGGAAGCCCTTCCAATCCTGGAAAGGGAGATTATAGAGGTGTCAGAGATGGAGAAGTAGGAGGCTAGGTGCCAGTTGCAGGTCGATCAAGATATTTTGATTCTCGTGCATCTCATTCTATTGTAGTCTCCATTACCAGTGAACAAACTAAATCATGAAACCCTGCTGTCACTCCTTCTTCTGACTATGACATGTGAACATAGCTCCTCGGCAATGCATTCTTACCTCACTTCCTGTTTTTTCTCCTTCAGATGTGCCTAATGAGAAAGAAGAAGCAAAAGAGTAACAAGAAGCAGGCCTGCATGCAGCCCTGTCAGCGCATCAGAACTCATGCGCCGTCACTCACTCTATCTCTCTCAAACACTATCTTGGAGATACCGATCTGGGGGGATTAGATAGTGAGCCAGAGAGGATTGCACAGCATGAGTGAGCAGGAGCAGGAGCAGCTTGGGGTTGAAGCTAAGGAGGAAGACATTGCTGACAGGAGAGTTAGGAAATGCCATTCCTCAGCTGAAGAGCCTTGGGACCCAGATCTCAAGAGTACTGCTTTAAAAGTATGATGCCTGCAAAGCATCAAACATACTTGCCGAATAGGCATCTTGGATACTGTGCTGCAGATGGCAGGTGAATTGGAAGAGTTCAGTACCTGCACTGCAGTCCACCTTGGGGCATATGGAAAATCTGCTGCAGAGATCCCATGATAGAGGCCTGAGGCACTGTCTGTAGTTATATTTGTGACTTCTCAGACTAATGCTAGTAGATGTCCAGGGAGCAGATTGGAGAGGACTGTCTCTTCCAGCCTGCAGACTATTGGAGCTACAAAACAGACAAATATCTTTCATGGTTTCATTATCCAATTCATAACATTAAGTCTGACTTCCTGCATTAATGACAATCTAGAGCCAGTGCCCAGTATGGATGGCATAGCAGGAATGTGTTCACGTGATGGTACTGTCTCTCAGGATAGCGGCATATGTGTGTCCTCCCACCAGCCTTTTAGATGCCTGCACATGTGGCACAAAGGGTGCAGCACCAGGCTGACCATGCACCAGCACAAAATGTGCTGTGAGATAAGAGGTTCAGCTAGACACGCAGCAGCCAGCCATCTCACACATTTCTACTGCTCAGCTAGCACCTGTGATGAGAGCTAGATTAGAGTTTGGACTTCACACAATAACACCAAGGGTAATCACAGTAGGAAGCAGCACCAAGCACATTCACACACTATGGACTGTAAATAAAATTGAGGAAGCACTAAAGATGCCATGCTTACAGACATTGTTCCTACAATGGTTGAACAGTAGTTTTGATAGGAGGGCATGAATAGTAGTCATGTGATTGGAAGCACAGAGAGAGGAGTCTGTAGCATAATAGCATGTCTGTGGTGGGAAGGAGGAAGCTGTAGACTGTTCCTGCAGTCAGATGTGATAATCAAAAGAAAGCCTCCCATAAAAGATTGGCATGAATGTATCTTGCAGCTGGCAAAAAGTTGTCCTCTGCATTCTCTTTCGGCTGCTTGCTCCTCTCGCTGAACCTTCTGCTGCACATGAGTGCTTTGTCCTCTAGGTATCCATGAAGAGGCCTCGTTGTAAGGCAATGTTGGGCAGCAGAAAGCACACAGCCACTATACTTGAGGTACTTGCTGAACTATATTGCACAGCACCCTCAGAACTGAAGTGTGTCTTCAGAATTTGAATACAATAGGTATCATCAACTATGGTTGGTAAATGATAACCTCAATCTTCAAATGGCTTGAAAATTGGGTGGGTTCTACATTGGGCAGGCGATCTGCTTCACCAGATTACAGTCTAGGCAGTGAACATGAAAATTATCCCTGGGATGTATGATGCGAACATGTCATTACTGCGTCATTTAAATAACACCTGCCATTTCAGGATAGGCACTTCCGCTATTTGCCAGAGGTGATGTGGAAAATTGGATGGGGATGAAGTATTGTGGGTCCCCTTCCCATTTTGTGTTCCTGCCCCTGCTCACCAGAATACTGCCTGAAAAGAGGAAAATCTTGACTTAAGCCCCAATTTTAACCTAACCCACCCGGTGGGAATGGGGTTCTGAAATCACGAGGTGGGGGGGCTGTAAATTACAGGGGACTCAAGAATCGGGGGAAAGGGAGACTGGGGAATGGGGGCTCAGAGGGAGAAGGAGACTGGGGAATGGAGGCTCAGAGGGAAAGATGGAGAGAATGGTTTCCCCTTTTCCCCAGTCCTTAGTTTCCGCTCTTCGCCTGCTGATGGCTGGCCTCCTGGTTCTTGGAAATTCTCACACAACAGCTGCTGGCGTGAAACCAGAAATAAAGATCCTCAACTACAGGGGACCCAACCTTTATAAGGTTAATCCAATAACATTTGTAGATGTCATGTGATCAGATGTCATGTGATCCGATGCCATGTGATCTGATGTCACATGGTCAGATGTCATGTGGTCAGAACACCACGTGATCAAACCTCCAGGAATGCCTCCAACCAGAGTTGGCAACTCTACTCCATCAGTACATCAGGTACCGGTGAGCTGCTAACAGCCCCCTACCCTCCCTCCAGCACTTCAAACATTATCAGCTGCAGCACACGTAGGGAGGGGTCCCAAAAAGGGGTCTGCAGGACGTTAATCCCCCCCCACAACAATTTGGCTGGAAGCTCCCAGGCACTCCGGTCCCATAGCAGCCTCCTCACCCTGTGCAGGCTGCCAATGAAGCAGCTCCCAAGATCAGGACACCCCTTCCTCAACGGAAAAGGACCCCAGGATGGCAATGAATTGGGAAACCCAATGAACAGAAATGAACTGAAATCACGTCCCTCTGGCAGGTCTGCAGAATTAGGCATGATCCCAGATGAGGGTGAAAAAAAGAAGGAACGCTGCAGGAGATGCAGCCAATCCCGGGATATTTGGCTCGTCTGGTTTACTGTACATACAATGACCATTTTGAAAATAAGGACACCTGCAAATAAAGGACACCTGTTGCAAGTCCCTTACACGTCCCTAATTTACATGTTTCATTGTAATCCACTTCTCGGCAGAAGAGCTGAATGGTTTGGACTACTGCCTTTCATCCTTGAGATCCCTAGCTCAATCAAAAATGAAAGGCAGCATCAAGAGAAATGTGATGGCTGTTATCTTGTCACTTTCCGATAATCATCTAAAAGCTGAGTCTTGAATCCACTGTAGAATAAAATAATTTCAGATAACTGCAAATAATGTTCACTTGCTGAAACAAGAGTCTTGGGAATACATTTTTTACTACCTTGGCCACATTATGGTTTTATGAGGAAGCCTTTATATTGTACAGTTTAACAAAAAGAAACAGAAGAAGAAACATCATTGTAAACCTGCCAGCAATGGAAGAAGAGAAATTATAAGCATTTTTAAAATCTGGAAATAGTTTTCTTTTTATTACATATGCAATTTAAGCATGACTTTGATGTAAAGTCTGAAAAGTTCGGTCTCCCTAATATCCAGTGCTGAAATGACATTTATACCTGGAACTAACAGCGAGGGAATTAGAAAATGTTTGTGCCGGTTGACCTTGCACACACCTATCCATCAACAATTATCTGTGCTCCCAAAGAATGAGACTGTAGAGTGGTGCCTTAACCCAGAACCACTGAACTGTCAATGCAGAAACAAGTGGGTTTAAACTACTTTCATTCCTTGCTGCTGTTTGATATCTTCCATTAAGAAATCCAAATTCACAAGCATATGATACAGGCCACAGTGTCACTTGCATGAAAATGAGTGTCACTTTGCTCCAAAGTAGGGAATAAATGCTTCCTGTGCTCATTTCAACCAGATGTCAAGTCTAGCTGGTTATTATTTGCACAGAATAAGATAAGAATTTATTGGTATTTATGATATCAAATTGCCTCGAAGCTTCATAACATTTACTCATCTATAACCAGGATATGGTATAGTTAGAGAATGATCATTCAACATACAAATTAATTTTTACAACCCTCATTTGAGTAAATTAAGTGACATTCAACTTGAGGTTATCAATTTAAATATGTTAAATTGCCATTTTTTTAGCTCCATAATTATAATTGTGTTTGTTGTATTCGTTATAGTTCATTAAATCTTTATTTATTTGCTTTTACCTAATGACTATATGTGATAATGTTTGTTAATTTTCCATATACCTGTAAGATCTTAAAGTAGGAATCGGCCTAGCTTGTCTTTGTTTTGTTTGAGAGTGACAGGAATCAACATATACAAACATTGCATAAGGTTTCAAGATAAGTCTGTATGATGGATTTTTTAAACTGATAATATAACATGGGCTTGCTACAATTAGTAACTAGGAGCTGGGGCCATGAAAATGTCAACCTAGGGAAGGGAAATAGTCAAGGGCATATAATGTAGAATGTAAGACTAGATAGAGTTTTACAGAATTTGCCCAATAGGTGCACGAAGAAACTTATCAGAACCTATCCTCCGGAATGTTACTGGATTGGATAGAGTCTATGGGGGCAATGAACCTGCCCGGCGGGAAACTATCGGGATCGGATCGGCCACCCGTTTTACACCCTGCCCAACGGGTGGGGTGTAAAATGGGGTGCGGCCGATCTGATCTCGGCAGCTTCGCCCCTGGCAGGTTACGTTAAGATTACCTCCTATAATACAGCAGAGTGTACATGGTTTCTGGATGAAAATACAACCTTGAAGGGCTAATATCGTTCCTTTCCATGCTTTCTTATGTTCTTTTGTTGAGTCATGATTCATGTAAGTAGCAATGAAAGGTCTGTATATAGCCAGGAATATAGTGAATATACATACGTTATAATGGATTATCACGACTGACTTACAGAATGATAGAAATTAAATAGTCATGATTCAATATAGGAACGTTAGCATGAAATGAGAAAATACCATTCAGCCCATCAAGATCACAACTCGATCAAATTATAAGTTTAAGATCAAAGGATTAACAAAGATCACAACCATGTGATGTGATTATTGATATGTCAAATACTTACAATGTATACATATAGGCCCCAAAATTACTGGGGATGGAGAGGGTGGAATTCCTAATTTATGCTGGGATGGGCCAGGAATTAGGGGCGGAATGCAGTTATACAGGAATTCCACTCCATTTACACTGGCCCTTTAAACTCTGACGGGAGTGGAGGCCATTCCTGTCCCTGTCCCCACATGAAGAGGACATGTCTGGGGAATTTCCTGGGATTCCCTGGCACTCCCGCCCATTACGTCTTCAGTATGTTTCAGTGCAATTTACACCGCTGACAGCTGTCATAAGTCCCGCTAAGGCTTTTAAAAGGCCCAAGACCTTGCCCAGATTTAAATGCTGCATGGCTCACTTTGTAGTGGAAGATCTTTTTACCTGCTTTGCCTGGGGGACCCTCTAGTGGTTCCCCGGGCCTTCCAGCTGATGATTGTATCAGTTGGTAATACTCTGCCTCTGAGTTTGCATTAAGTAGCCATTCATCTCATTGCTTCTTTGTGGGATCTTGCTATATACAAAATGCCAATTTTTGCCTACTCAAGTCTCTGCATTTCAAACATTAATTCATGGGCGAAATGCTTTGAGAGGTTTGATGAGATGTAAAAAATGGATTTTCATATGCATCAAAAATTACATTGTGATATTCAATGTTTCTGATATTGTTTGGACATGGGAGGTTGGCCCACAAAATTAGTCCTCGTTGAGCCCGCTTTACACCCGTACGAGGTCCAGTTTTGAGGCTTATATACTCTAACAAGGTCTCTCCCCCTACAACCATCTTCTCCCTAAGCTTTTTTAACTTTTCCCCATATGCCACCCTCTTACACCTGGAATCTTCCCTGTTGCTCTTCCCTACACCTTATCCAACGCTTGCACATCTTTTATTGTCGTGTGATGTCCAGAACTGTAAACAGCATCCAAGTGTGGTCTGACTAGTGCATAGTACATCCCCAGGATAGGCTCAGGAGACTTGTATTGCACCATTATGGTTAAACATCCAACATTTTGTTAGCTCTTTTAATTACCTCTCCAAACTGTCTAGATATTGACAGTGACAAATCCACTATTACTCCCAAGCTTCTTTCTGAGTCATCCTGTGCTAATTCTGTTCTGTTTGTTTTGCATTTATGTCTCAGATTATTTCATCCAATATGCAGAATTTTGCATTTGTCAGTTTTAAATTTCATCTGACATCCGTCTGCCAATTTGCATAAATTATCCAAATCTCTCTCAAATCCCTAACAACTCAGTTTTTGCTGCACTGTTTAGGAGATTGGTTAGGCGGTAGAAGGCAGAGAGTAGGGATAATGGGTAGGTACTTGAATTGGAAGGAATTGACGAGTGGTGTCCCACAAGGATTTGTGCTGGGGCCTCAACTATTCATTATATTTATTAATGACATAAATAACACAATAGAGAGCCATATATTCAAGTTTGCCGATGACACAAGGATACGTGGCATAGTAAGTATGGTAGACGGAAGCATAACATTACAAAGAGACATTGATAGATTAAACGAGTGGGCAAAACTGTGACAGATGGATTTCAACGTAGCTAAGTGTGAGGTCATCCATTTTGGGCCAAAAAGGGATAGATCCAAGTATTTTTTAAATAGTGAAAAGCTAGGAACAGTGGAGGATCAAAGAGAATTATGGGTCGATGTACACAGAGATCACTAAAATGTAGTGGTCAGGTACAAAAAATAATCAAAAAGGATATTGAGAGACTAAGACTATAAAGAGGAGGAGGTTTTGCTACAGCTTTACAAAGCCCTGGTTAGACCATGTCTGGATTACTGTGGACAGTTCTGGGCACCGCACCTTAGAAAGGATATATTGGCCTTGGAAGACGTGCGGTGCTGATTCACCAGAATGTTACCAGGGCTCAAAGGGTTAAATTATGAGGAGAGATTGCATTAACTAGGCTTCTATTCCAGGGAATAAAGAAGGCTAAGGGGTTAATTGAGGTTTTTAGGATCTTGAAAGGAATTGATAGGGCAGATAAAGAGAAACTTTTTCCGCTGGTGGAGAAGTCTAGGACAAGGGAACATAATCTTAAAATGGGAGCTAGGCCATTCAGGAGAGAAGTTAGAAACACTTCTTCACACAAAGGGTGGTAGAAATGTGGAACACTCTCCCACAAAAAGCAGTAGATGCGAGCTCAATTAATAATCTTAAATCTGAGATCAATAGATTTTTGCAAGCCAAAGGTATTAAGGGATATGGAGCCAAGGCGAGTAAATGGAGTTAGGATACAGATCAGCCATGATCCCATTCGATGGTGGAACATGCTCGAAGGGCTGAATGGCCTACCCCTCCTATATTCCTATGCCTCTCTAAGTATCATCTGCAAATTTTACAATTGGTTTCAAAATCCAGATCATTATTGTCAATAAGAAATATCTGGGATCCAGGCACCAACCACTGTGGAACTTCATTCAATATTTCCGACCCAGTCTGACAAAATACCTTTGACTAATATGCTCTTTTTCCCAATATTTAGCCAGCATCATTATAACAACATAAGAACATACGAAATAGGAGCAGGAGTAGGCCATACGTCCCCTCAAGGCTGCTCCGGCATTCAATTAGATCATGGCTGATCTTCCACCTCAACTCCACTTTCGCACCCTATCCCTATATCCCTCAGTGTCCAAATATCCATCGATCTCAGTCTTGAATATACTCAATGACTGAGCATCCGCAGCTCTCTGCGGTAGAGAATTACAAAGATTCACAACCTCTGGGTGAAGATGTTTTTCCTCATCTCGGTCCTAAATGGCCCACCCCTTATCTTGAGACTATGACCCCTAGTTCTAGACTCTCCAACCAGGGGAAACAGCCTCTCAGCATCTACCCTGTCAAGCTCTCTAATACATTTCAATGAGATGAACTCTCATTCTTCTAAACTCCAGAGAATATAGGCCCATTCTACTCAATCTCTCCTCACAGGACAACCCCTCATCCCAGGAATCAATCTAGTGAACCTTTGTTGCACCCCCTCTAAGGCAAGTACATTCTTCCTTAGATAAGGAGACCAAAAGTGTACACATACTCCAGGTGTGGTCTCACCAGAGCCCTATATAATTGCAGCAAGACCTCCTTACTCTTATACTCCAACGCCCTTGCAATAGAAGCTAACATACCATTTGACTTTTTTTTTATTCGTTCATGCGATGTGGGCATCGCTGGCAAGGCAAGCATTTATTGCCCATCCCTAATTGCCCTTGAGAAGGTGGTGGTGAGCTGCCTTCTTGAACCGCTGCAGTCAGTGTGGTGAAGGTTCTCCCACAGTGCTGTTAGGTAGGGAGTTCCAGGATTTTGACCCAGCGACGATGAAGTAACGCCGATATATTTCCAAGTCGGGATGGTGTGTGACTTGGAGGGGAACGTGCAAGTGGTGTTGTTCCCATGTGCCTGCCACCCTTGACCTTCTAAGGGGTAGAGGTCATGGGTTTGGGAGGTGCTGTTGAAGAAGCCTTGGCGAGTTGCTGCAGTGCATCCTGTGGATGGTACACACTGCAGCCACAGTGCGCCGGTGGTGAAGGGAGTGAATGTTTAGGGTGGTGGATGGGGTGCCAATCAAGCGGGCTGCTTTGTCCTGGATGGTGTCGAGCTTCTTGAGTGTTGTTGGAGCTGCACTCATCCAGACAAGTGGCAAGTATTCCATCACACTCCTGACTTGTGCCTTGTAGATGGTGGAAAGGCTTTGGGGAGTCAGGAGGTGAGTCACTCGCCGCAGAATACCCAGCCTCTGACCTGCTCTTGTAGCCATAGTATTTATATGGCTGGTTCAGTTAAGTTTCTGGTCAATGGTGACCCCCAGGATGTTGATGGTGGGGGATTCGGCGATGGTAATGCTGCTGAATGTCATGAGGAGGTGGTTATATTCTCTCTTGTTGGAGATGGTCATTGCCTGGCACTTGTCTGGCGTGAATGTTACTTGCCACTTATCAGCCCAAGCCTGGATATTGTCCAGGTCTTGCTGCTTGCGGGCTCGGACTGCTTCATTATCTGACGGGTTGGCGAATGGAACTGAACACTGTGCAATCATCAGCGAACATCCCCATTTCTGACCTTATGATGGAGGGAAGGTCATTGATGAAGCAGCTGAAGATGGTTGGGCCAAGGACACTGCCCTGAGGAACTCCTGCAGCAATGCCCTGGGGCTGAGATGATTGGCCTCCAACAACCACTACCATCTTCCTTTGTGCTAGGTATGACTCCAGCCACTGGAGAGTTTTCCCCCTGATTCCCATTGACTTCAATTTTACTAGGGCTCCTTGATGTCACATTTGATCAAATGCTGTCTTGATGTCAAGGGCAATCACTCTTACCTCACCTCTGGAATTCATCTCTTTTGTCCATGTTTGGACCAAGGCAGTAATGAGGTCTGGAGCCGAGTGGTGCTGGTGGAACCCAAACTGAGCATCGGTGAGCAAGTGCCGCTTGATAGCACTGTTGACGACACCTTCCATCACTTGGCTGATGATTGAGAGTAGACTGATGGGGCGGTAATTGGCCAGATTGGATTTGTCCTGCTTTTTGTGGACAGGACATACCTGGGCAATTTTCCACGTTGTTGGGTAGATGCCAGTGTTGTTGCTGTACTGGAACAGTTTGGCTAGAGGCGTGGCTAGTTCTGGAGCACAAGTCTTCAGCACTACAGCCGGGATGGATCATCCACTTGGCACTTCTGGCTGAAGACGGTTGCAAACGCTTCAGCCTTGTCATTTGCACTCACATGCTGGACTCCGCCATCATTGAGGATGGGGATGTTTGCAGAGCCTCCTCCTCTCATTAGTTGTTTAATTGTCCACCACCATTCACAACTGGATCTGGCAGGACTGCAGAGCTTGTATCTGATCCATTGTTTGTGGAATCACTTAGCTCTGTCTAGCATGTTGCTTCTGCTGTTTAGCATGCATGTAGTCCTGAGTTATAGCTTCACCAGGTTGGCACCTCATTTTCAGGTACACCTGGTGCTGCTCCTGGCATGCTCTTCTACACTCCTCATTGAACCAGGGTTGAAACCCTGGCTTGTTGGTAATGGTAGAGTGAGGAATATGCCGGGCCATGAGGTTACAGATTGTGCTGGAATACAATTCTGCTGCTGCCTCACATGGATGCCCAGTTTTGAGCTGCTAGATCTGTTCTGAATCTATCTGATTTAGCACGGTGGTAGTGCCACACAACACGTTGAATGGTGTCCTCAGTGCGAAGACAGGACGTCGTCTCCACGAGGACTGTGCGGTGGTCACTCCTACCAATGCATCTGCGACAGGTAGATTGGTGAGGACAAGTAGGATTTTTCCTCGTGTTGGTTTGCTCACCACCTGCCGCAGGTGGACATTGAAGTCCCCACCCACAGTACATTCTGTGCCCTTGCTACCCTCAGTGCTTCTCAACATGGACGAGGACTGATTCATCAGCTGAAGGAGGGCAGTAGGTGGTAATCAGCAGGAGGTTTCTCTTGCCCATGTTTGACCTGATGCCATGAGATTTGATGGGGTCCAGAGTCAATGTTGAGCACTCCCAGGGCCACTCCCTTCCTGACTGTGTATCACTCTACCGCCACCTCTGGTGGGTCAGTCCTGCCAGTGGGACAGGACATACCCAGGGATGGTGGTGAAGAGTCTGGGACGTTGGCTGAAAGTTATGATTCTGTGAGTATGGCTTTGTCAGGCTGTTGCTTGACTAGTCTGTGGGACAGCTCTCCCAATTTTGGGACAAGTCCCCAGATGTTAGTGAGGAGGACTTTGCATGGTCGACTGGGCTTGGTTTGCCTTGGTCGTGATCGGTGCCTGGTAGTCCATCCGATTTTATTCTTATTATGACTTATTTTAGCGAGATTGTACAACTGAGTGGCTTGCTGGGCCATTTCAGAAGGCAGTTAAGAATCAATCACATTGCTGTGGGTCTAGAGTCACATATAGGCCAGACCGGGTAAGGACAGCAGGTTTTCTTCTCTAAAGGGCATTAGTGAACCAGATGGGTTTTTACAACAATCTGGTAGTTTCATGGCCACCATTACTGATACTCGTTTTTTGATTCCAGATTTTATTTAATTAATTGAATTTAAATTCCCCAGCTACCATAGTAGGATTTGAACTCATGACTCTGGATTGATTAGTTCAGGCCTCTGGAATTACTAATCCGATAACATAACCACTATGCTGCCCTGCCGTGCCGTACCGTACCCCTTCCTGATTGCTTGCTGTATGTGTATGTTAACTTTCTGTGATTCATGTACAATGACACCCAAATCCCTTTGACTACTAACATGGTTTAGTCTCTCACCTTTTAAAAAATATTCTGCTTTTCTATTCTTCCTTCCAAATTTCACATTTCCCCACATCATACTCCATCTGCCACCTTCTCGCCCACTCACTTAACCTGTCTATATCCCTTTGCAGTACACTTGATTCTCCAGCTTTCAGCTTACATAGAACATCCAAGTAAACTATATAAATTAAAACATATAAGTCGTAAAAGGGTCGTCAAAGGAAGGGTGGGGTCGACTAAGCACAAAAAAGACCTTCTTGTGGAGGCACAGTACTTTGCATCTGTCTTTGCTAAAGAAGAGAATGCTGCCAATGTCACAGTAAAGGAGGAGGTAGTAGAGAAATTGGATAGGATAAAAATAGATAAAAAGGAGATACTTAAAATATTGGCCGCACTCAAAGTAGAAAAGTCACCCGGTCCGGATGAGATGCATCCTAGGTAACTGAGGGAAATAAGGGTGGAAATTGCGGAGGCTCTGGCCACAATCTTCCGATCCTCCTTAGATACGGGGGCGGTGCCAGTGGACTGGAGGATTGCAAATGTTACACCCCTGTGCAAAGAAGGAGAAAGTGATAAAACCGGTAACTACAGGCCAGTGAGACTATCATCGCAGATGGGGAAACTTTTAGAGACAATAATCAGGGACAAAATTAATTGTCACTTGGAAAAATATTGGTTAATAAATGAAAGCCAGCATGGATTTGTTAAAGGCAAATCATGTTTGACTAACTTGATTGAGTTCTTTGATGAAGTAATGGAGAGGGTTAATGAGGGTAGTGCGATTGATGTTGTGCATATGGACTTTCAAAAGGCGTTTGATAAAGTACCACATAATAGACTTCTTAGCAAAATTGAAGCCCATGGGATTAAAGGAGCAGTGGTTGCGTGGATATGTAATTGGCTAAGGGACAGAAAGCAGAGAGTAGTGATGAACTGTTGCTTTTCAAACTGGAGGAAAGTATACAGTGCTGAACCCCAGGGATCGGTGTTAGGACCACTGGTCTTTTTGATATTAATGACCTGGACTTGGTATACAGGGAATAAAGTCAAAGTTTGCAGATGGCACAAAACTCGGAAATATAGTAAACAGTGAGGAGGATAATAATAGACTCCAGGAGAACATAGACTGGTGAAATAGGCAGACACATGGCAGATGAAATTTAACTCAGAGAAGTGTGATGTGATTCATTTTGGTAGGAAGAATGAGGAGATGAAATATAAACTAAATGGTACAATTTTGAAGAGAGTGCAGGAACAGAAAGACCTGGGGGTGTGCGTACACAATTCTTTAAAGGTGGCAGGACAAGTTGAGAAGGCTGTTATAAAGACATATGGCTTTATAAATAGAGGCATAGAGTACAAAAGCAAGGAAGTTGTGCTAAATCTTTACAAAACACTGGTTAGGCCCCAGCTGGATCATGGCCAATTCTGAGCACCACATTTTAGGAAGGATGTCAAGGTCTTAGAGAGGGTGCAGAGGAGATTTACTAAATGATACCAGGGATGAAAGACTTCAGTTACGTGGAGGGACTAAAGAAATTGGGGTTGTTCTCCATAGAACAGAGGAAGTTAAGGGGAGATTTGATAACGGTGTTCAAAATCATGAACGGTTTTGATAGAGTAAATAAGGAGAAGCTGTTTCCAGTGGCAGAAGGGTCGGTATCCAGAGGACACAGATTTAAGGTGAATGGTAAAAGAACCAGAGGTGACATGAGGAAAAAAAAATTAACGCAATGAGTTGTGATGATCTGGAATGCACGGTCTGAAAGAGTGGTGGAAGCAGATTCAATAGTAACTTTCAAAAGGGAATTGGATAAATACTTGAAGGGAAAAAAATTACAAGGCTATGGGGAAAGAACAGGGGAGTGGCACTAATTGGATAGCTCTTTCAAAGAGCTGGCACAGGCATGATGGGCTGAATGGCCTCCTTTTATGCTGTATCATTCTATGATTCTATGATATTAAAGGGAATTCCATTCTCTTTAGATGTAGCATCTTTAGTTATAGGAAGAGAGAACCACAAGTTTTTTAGCTTTGCCAGCCATGCCACAGGAGATCAATTAACTTACTCGTAAGTTTTATATCAGTATGTATTCATATCAATGAATGTTCAGTGCATCCTGGTTATCTGATTGCTCCCTGTTAATCATATGCTTAGCAGAGACCAATCAGACTAGATCACGAGAAAGAATGTGGAGTCAAACCTCTCATCACCCAAAGCAATGTACAGAAATTCTGCTGGTTATGTATTAGTTCCAAGATCGTTCCAATTTGCACTTAAATTGCTATAATTATGTTCAAAGGTTACTGAGAAATTGCTATGTATGAAGGTAAATTTTATCATTCACACACCCAACACAGAGCTTTGCCCATGGATGGAAAATCCTGTGGGGCCCAATAACCTCAGCACCCATAACCCATATTTTGTGTTTGTGCTCCTGGTGATTGAAGCTCATTGGGAGCTTGGGACTGCAATGGAACAGTCTTTGTCTATGACTGCAGGATTTATCATTTCACTTATCATCAACATATGTTGAGTGTGCTTTCACATTAATTTTAGGATCTTAGCATCACAAGAATATACAGAACCAGAAAAGATCATTGTGATCCATTTGGCCAGTCCCAGCACCCAGCAATTTCTGTAGGGTCCATAGTGAATTTTAGGTCAGTAATCTTCTGCATGACCTACATCAATTTCTGACAGATCCAGAAATGATGTCTCCCAGCCTGATGTTCTGCAGTATCAGCCTTTTATTTAATTACAGTGAGATACCAGGAATTATCCCAGTCCTTGTCAGTGCCAGATTCATGGAGTTATTGTTTGTGTTTTTCAGGCTCTGGTTAAAAACATAAATTTGTAATTTTTTTAAGCATCTTTATTTCAATTCGAGAACGGGTGGTCAAAAACTGATTGATTTTATCTGCTGAAAATGAAGATATTAAAAGAAAGTGGAACTCTCCAAGATGATTGTTGCCTGGAGGTATCCAAAGGAATACCAGAGCATCCTGATTTTGTGGCTAGAAAGGCAAAAATCTGCACCTAAGAAACAGGTGGGGCAGGGAAAGATGTCTTGGCAGAACAAATAGAAGAGACGTGAATAGTGGCTGTCCCTAACAAATAGTAGGCTGCCCCTAGACCTGTGGAGGTACCACACTACCACATGTGTTGTGAACTGAGGAAACATCTAGAGTGGGTCAAAGAAACTGTGTTGTACCACAATAGAGGGGCCTGTATGTGAGCTTCAAATTCCTACAATCAGTAGTTCAGAGAAGATAATAATCACAATCTGAGCAAAAGAAGCAATTGTACATGGATACAGAGGGGTAAAAATTAGTTATAGCCCATTTTTCGTGCCCAAACCAAGAGGTCCAAGGCTCACCCGAAATTAGGCCTCGGGCCTCATTTTAATAATTGGGGTGAGCTCCTGGCACCTGTCGTGCCTCCAGACCCAGCTCACTCCTGTCGCCCAATCCAAGTTGGGCTGCTTTCCTCGCTATAAGGTAATTACTGGAAGGTTGTGGGCAAGAATAATGGGAATGGAGCAATTGCAGGCTGGCAGCGGCCTTCAGAAATGCCATAGGGCCAGGAGCAGCACTCTCCAGCTCCAACCGAAGGTAAATAAAATAAACATACTTTTTGGTGGCGGCTGCTTATTAAGGCACAGCACCTGCTCCGCTCAGCACTGACAAATTTTGCTGAGACTTCCTTAACAGGCGTTAAACCCCTCATTAGCATATGCAAAGGGCCTAACGTCTTTTTAAGGTGGTCGTCCGGGACACCTAAAAGTCATCCAAGACCAATGTGATATTGAATGTATTTCAGGCATTCTTGGGGCGCAGGGAATAGCCCTGCAAAATTAGTCATTTTTGCCTCCATTTTTCACCCCAAGAATGGGCGCAATGAGGACCAGTTACTGCCCGAGAGCTTTTTACTATCTCAAATAAAATGCATAAGCTAAATTGAATTCTCAGCTTATCCATTCCATTACATTGAGTTACATTGCATCTACAGCAGAGAAACAGGCCATTCGGCCCAACTGGTCTATGCCAGGGTTTATGCTCCACATGAACCTCCTCCCTCCCCTCTTCATCTACCCCTATCAGCATAACCTTCTATTCCTTTCTCCTTCTTGTGCTTATCTAGCTTCCCCTTAAATGCATCTTAAGATCATAAGAAATAGGAGCAGGAGTAGGCCAATCGGCCCCTCGAGCCTGCTCCGCCATTCAATAAGATCATGGCTGATCTGATCCTAACCTCAAATCTAAATTCAAGCCCAATTTCCTGCCTGCTCCCTGTAACCCCTAATTCCCATTACTTCTAGGAAACTGTCTATTTCTGTTTTAAATTTATTTAATGATGTAGCTTCCACAGCTTCCTGGGGCAGCAAATTCCACAGACCTACTACCCTCTGAGTGAAGAAGTTTCTCCTCATCTCAGTTTTGAAAGAGCAGCCCCTTATTCTAAGATTATGCCCCCTAGTTCTAGTTTCACCCATCCTTGGGAACATCCTTACCGCATCCACCCGACCAAGCCCCTTCACAATCTTATATGTTTCAATAAGATCGCCTCTCATTCTTCTGAACTCCAATGAGTAGAGTCCCAATCTCGCCTCATATATCCGCCCCCTCATCCCCGGGATTAACCGAGTGAACCTTCTTTGTACTGCCTCGAGAGCAAGTATGTCTTTTCTTAAGTATGGACACCAAAACTGTATGCAGTATTCCAAGTACGGTCTCACCAATACCTTATATAACTGCAGCAATACCTCCCTGTTTTTATATTCTATCCCCCTAGCAATAAAAGCCAACATTCCGTTGGCCTTCTTGATCACCTGCTGCACCTGCATACTAACCTTTTGATTTTCTTGCACTAGGACCACCAGATCCCTTTGTACTGCAGTACTTTCCAGTTTCTCGCCATTAAGATAATAACTTGCTCTCTGATTTTTCCTGCCAAAGTGCATAACCTCACATTTTCCAATATTGTATTGCATCTGCCAAATCTCCGCCAGCCTGTCTATAACCCCCTGTAGGTTTTATATGTCCTCCTCACTCTCCACTTTCCCTCCCATCTTTGTATCATCTGCAAACTTTGATATGTTACACTCTGTCCCCTCCTCCAAATCGTTAATATAGATTGTAAAGAGTTGGGGACCCAGCACCGACCCCTGCGGAACACCACTGGCTACAGGTTGCCAGTCCGAGAATGAACCATTTATCCCAACTCTCTGCTTCCTGTTAGCTAACCAATCCTCCACCCATGCCAGAATATTACCCCCAATCCAGTGATTCTTTATCTTGAGCAATAATCTTTTATGTGGCACCTTGTCAAATGCCTCTGGAAGTCTAAATACACTACGTCCACTGGTTCCCCTTTATCCACCCTGTACGTTATGTCCTCAAAGAACTCAAACAAATTTGTCAGACATGACTTTCCCTTCGTAAAGCCATGCTGACTTTGTCCTATTAAATTATGTTTATCCAAATGTTCCGTTACTGTCTCCTTAATAATAGACTCCAAAATTTTACCCACCACAGATGTTAGGCTAACTGGTCTATAATTTCCAGCCTTCTGCCTACTACCCTTTTTAAATAAGGGTGTTACATTATTAGCAGTTTTCCAATCTGCCGGGACCTTTGCCGAGTCCAGAGAATTTTGGAAAATTATTATCAAAGCATCCACAATCCCTACTGTCACTTCCCTCAAGACCCTAGGATGTAAGCCATCAGGTCCAGGGGATTTATCCGCCTTGAGTCCCATTAATTTACTGAGTACCAATTCCTTAGTGATTTTAATTGTATTTAGCTCCTCCCCCCCAGAGCCCCCTGTTTGTCCAGTGTTGGGATATTCTTAGTGTCCTCTACCGTAAAGACTGAAACAAAATATTTGTTCAGCATTAAATATTTGTTCAGCATGAAATATTTGTTCAGCATCTATGCCATTTGCCTCATCTACTGTGGTAGCGCATTTCACATTCTTACCACCCTTTGGGTAAAGAAGTTTCTCCTGAATTCTCTATTGGATTTACTAGTGACTATCTTATATTGATAACCTCTAGTTTTGGACTCACCCACAAGTCAAAACATTTTCTCTACACCTACCCTATCAAACCCTCTATCAGGTCATCCCTCAGCCTTCTCTTTTCTAGAAAAAAGCGCCCCAGCCTGTTTAGTCTTTCCTAATAAGTATATCCCTCAGTTCTGGTATCATCCTTGTGAATCCTTTTTGCACCTTCTCCAATGCCTCTATATCCTTTTCATAATATGGAGGCCAGAACCGTGCACAGTACTCCAAGTGTGGTCTAACCAAGGTGCTATATAATTTTTAACATAACTTCTCTGCTTTTCAATTCTATTCCTCTAGAAATAAACCCCACTGCTTGCTTTGCCTTTTTATGGCCTTAGTAACCTATGCCGTTACATTTAGTGATTTGTGTATCTGTACCCTGAGATCCCTTTGTTTCTCTACTCCATTTAGATTCTTATTATCCAAGCACCAGGTGGCCTCCTTATTCTTCCTACCAAAATGCATGACCTCACACTTATCTATCTTGAAATTCATTTGCCAATTACACATCCATTCTGCAAGTTTATTAACGTCTTCTTGCATTTTTACACATTCTTCCTTTGTATTAACTAGACCCTCCAATTTCATTTCATCCTCAAATTTTGAAATTGTATTTCCGATTCCTGAGTCCAACAGTGGTCCCAGCACCAATCTTTATTGAAACACCACTTCCCACCTTTTGCTAGTCTGAGTAGTTACCCTTAACCCCTACTCTCTGTTTTCTGTTTTGTTGCCTACTTTCCATCCATTCTGTTACCTGTCCCCTGACTCCACATGCTCTGGCTTAGTCATGAGTCTACAATGCGGTACCTTATCGAAGGCCTTTTGAAATTCCAAATATATTACATCTACTGCATCACCCTCATCTGTGTTAAGAAAAATTAACTTTATTAAAAATTCAAAATGATTACATTTACATACTCAGTCCTGTTTCGAAAGACAATAGGCTATGATGAAATCCAATGTACTAACCAGAAATTTGTTTACAAGACATATCCTTTAACTCAAAGCATCTGTGTCTCTCAAGAAGTTTTTATTAAATAGATTTAGAATAAGATTAAGAGATAGCTATTTTCATTGCATAAATATCCGGTTCTCTTAATCTAATTAGTATTGCTGTTTCTCAAAGCCTGTCTCAATTACATAACCAAGGAAATGAGTATTTACTTTACCTTTAATTCAACATTGGGTTCACTTAGTGCATAATCTGCTTATTCATGGCTCTATTTTAAGTTTATACTGCTTTTAATTATTTGAGAGGAAATTAGTTAAGAAAACAACAATTTTTACAGTTGTATTTTAATGATGAATCATAACTGGAGTTTTATTAAAATGAACAATTTCAGAACTAACATTTGCAGAAGCAAATAATAACATGCTATTGAGTAAGTTTTACAACATTTATTTATACTTAAGGCATGGTTTTAATCAAAAAATTGCTGATAAAAGTGGATTTGTTGCTGTTTATTTCTAGTGCTTTGATCTCATTTAAACAATATACCCATGTTTGCCTGTGTCCTGATTAAATGAGAAAGTGTACAATTAATAGCAGAGTGCCAAGCTCGCATTTATTTGCTTTGTTCATGCTAAACGTTCAAAAGCTAAGATTTAATTACTTATAATTACTGGTTAGTTTTTGATGTATTTTGTTAAGTAACATTTCAGAGAAATTGATCATGTCTGAAGATGTAAATGTTTTAGTTTGTCGAAGTTACATGGGTAAGATGGGTATAGAGGGATATGGGCCAAGTGCAGGCAATTGGGACTAGCTTAGTGGTATAAACTGGGTGACATGGACATGTTGGGCCGAAGGGCCTGTTTCCATGTTGTAAACTTCTATGATTCTATGATTCTAAGATGGTGGGGAAAGGCAAGGGGAAAGAATGGATGGCAGTGAAAGAGGATGGGGAGAATGGATGAATATAAGAACATAAGAAATAGAAGCAGGAGTAGACCATACGACCCCTCGAGCCTGCTCCGCCATTCAATAAGATCATGGCTGATCTTCAACCTCAACTCCACTTTCCCGCCCGATCCCCATATCCCTTGATTCCCTTAGAGCCCAAAAATCTTTCGATCTCAATCTTGAATATTCTCAACGGCTGAGCATCCACAGCCCTCTGGGGTAGAGAATTCTAAATATTCACAACCATCTGCCTGATGAAATGTTTCCTCATCTTGGTCCTTATCTTGAGACTATGATCCCTTCTTCTAGACTGTCCAGCCAGAGGAAACACCCTCTCTGCATCTACCCTGTCCAGCCCTCTTAGAATCTTCATATGTTTCAATGAGATCACCTCTCATTCTTCTCAACTCCAGAGAGTATAGGCCCATTATACTCAATCTTTCCTCATAGGACAACCCTCTCATCCCAGGAATCAATTTAGTGAACCTTCGTTGCACCACCTCAAAGGCAAGTATATCCCTCCTTAGGTAAGGAGACCAAAACTACACACAATATTCCAGGTATGGTCTCACCAAAGCCCTGTACAACTGCAACAAGACTTCCTTACTCTTGTACTCCAACCCCCTGTGATAAAGGCCAACACACCATTTGCCTTCCTAATTGCTTGCTGTTCCTGCATGTTAACTTTCTGTGTTTCATGTACAAGGACACCCAAATCCCTATGAATACCAACATTTAATACTTTCCCACCATTTAAAAAATATTCAGTTTTTCTATTCTTCCTACCAAAGTGAATAACCTCGCATTTCCCCACATTATACTCCATCTGCCACCTTGTTGCCCACTCGCTTACTTTCCCACCTGACTTTGTATCATCAGCAAACTTGGATACATTACACTCGGTCCCTTCATCTAAGTCACTAATATAGATTGTATATAGCTGAGGCCCAAGCACCAATCCCTGTGGTACCCCACTAGTTACAACCTGCCAACCCGAAAATGACCCATTTATTCCTACTCTCTGTTTTCTATCCTTTAACCAATCCTCAATCCATGCTAATATATTACCCCCAATCCCATGAGCCCTAATCTTGTGTAACAACCTTTAATGTGGCACCTTATCGAATGCCTTTTGAAAATCCAAATATACTACATCCACTGGTTCCCCCTTATGTACCCTGCTAGTTACACCCTCAAAAAACTCCAATAGATTCGTCAAACATGATTTTCCTTTCATAAAACCGTGTTGACTTTGCCTAATCATATTAAAATTTTCTAAATGCCCTGTTACTTCATCCTTAATAATAGATTCTAGCATTTTCCCTACTACTGATGGCAGTGGAAAAGGATGGGGAAAATGGATGGGTGGAAGAAGATGGGGAGAATGGATGGCAGTGAGAGAGGATGGGGAGAATGGATGTGTGGAAAAAGATGGGGAGAATGGATGGCATGGAAGAGGATGGGGAGAATGGATGGCAGTGAGAGAGGATGGGGAGAATGGATGTATGGAAGTAAATGGGGAGAATGGATGGGAGTGGAAGAGGATGGGGAGAATGGATGGGAGTGGAAGAGGATGGGGAGAATGGATGGCAGTGAGAGAGGATGGGGAGAATGGATGGGAGTGAGAGAGGATGGGGAGAATGGATGGGAGTGAGAGAGGATGGGGAGAATGGATGGGAGTGAGAGAGGATGGGGAGAATGGATGGGAGTGAGAGAGGATGGGGAGAATGGATGGGAGTGAGAGAGGATGGGGAGAATGGATGGGAGTGGAAGAGGATGGGGAGAATGGATGGGAGTGGAAGAGGATGGGGAGAATGGATGGGAGTGAGAGAGGATGGGGAGAATGGATGGGAGTGAGAGAGGATGGGGAGAATGGATGGGAGTGGAAGAGGATGGGGAGAATGGATGGGAGTGAGAGAGGATGGGGAGAATGGATGGGAGTGAGAGAGGATGGGGAGAATGGATGGGAGTGGAAGAGGATGGGGAGAATGGATGGGAGTGGAAGAGGATGGGGAGAATGGATGGGAGTGATAGAGGATGGGGAGAATGGATGGGAGTGAGAGAGGATGGGGAGAATGGATGGGAGTGAGAGAGGATGGGGAGAATGGATGGGAGTGAGAGAGGATGGGGAGAATGGATGGGAGTGAGAGAGGATGGGGAGAATGGATGGGAGTGGAAGAGGATGGGGAGAATGGATGGGAGTGAGAGAGGATGGGGAGAATGGATGGGAGTGGAAGAGGATGGGGAGAATGGATGGGAGTGAGAGAGGATGGGGAGAATGGATGGGAGTGAGAGAGGATGGGGAGAATGGATGGGAGTGAGAGAGGATGGGGAGAATGGATGGGAGTGAGAGAGGATGGGGAGAATGGATGGGAGTGAGAGAGGATGGGGAGAATGGATGGGAGTGAGAGAGGATGGGGAGAATGGATGGGAGTGAGAGAGGATGGGGAGAATGGATGGGAGTGGAAGAGGATGGGGAGAATGGATGGGAGTGAGAGAGGATGGGGAGAATGGATGGGAGTGAGAGAGGATGGGGCGAATGGATGGGAGTGGAAGAGGATGGGGAGAATGGATGGGAGTGAGAGAGGATGGGGAGAATGGATGGCAGTGAAAGAGGATGGGGAGAATGGATGGGAGTGAGAGAGGATGGGGAGAATGGATGGGAGTGAGAGAGGATGGGGAGAATGGATGGGAGTGGAAGAGGATGGGGAGAATGGATGGGAGTGAGAGAGGATGGGGAGAATGGATGGGAGTGGAAGAGGATGGGGAGAATGGATGGGAGTGAGAGAGGATGGGGAGAATGGATGGGAGTGAGAGAGGATGGGGAGAATGGATGGGAGTGAGAGAGGATGGGGAGAATGGATGGGAGTGGAAGAGGATGGGGAGAATGGATGGGAGTGGAAGAGGATGGGGAGAATGGATGGGAGTGGAAGAGGATGGGGAGAATGGATGGGAGTGAGAGAGGATGGGGAGAATGGATGGGAGTGAGAGAGGATGGGGAGAATGGATGGGAGTGAGAGAGGATGGGGAGAATGGATGGGAGTGAGAGAGGATGGGGAGAATGGATGGGAGTGGAAGAGGATGGGGAGAATGGATGGGAGTGGAAGAGGATGGGGAGAATGGATGGGAGTGGAAGAGGATGGGGAGAATGGATGGGAGTGAGAGAGGATGGGGAGAATGGATGGGAGTGAGAGAGGATGGGGAGAATGGATGGGAGTGAGAGAGGATGGGGAGAATGGATGGGAGTGGAAGAGGATGGGGAGAATGGATGGGAGTGAGAGAGGATGGGGAGAATGGATGGGAGTGGAAGAGGATGGGGAGAATGGATGGGAGTGAGAGAGGATGGGGAGAATGGATGGGAGTGGAAGAGGATGGGGAGAATGGATGGGAGTGAGAGAGGATGGGGAGAATGGATGGGAGTGAGAGAGGATGGGGAGAATGGATGGGAGTGAGAGAGGATGGGGAGAATGGATGGGAGTGGAAGAGGATGGGGAGAATGGATGGGAGTGAGAGAGGATGGGGAGAATGGATGGGAGTGAGAGAGGATGGGGAGAATGGATGGGAGTGAGAGAGGATGGGGAGAATGGATGGGAGTGAGAGAGGATGGGGAGAATGGATGGGAGTGGAAGAGGATGGGGAGAATGGATGGGAGTGAGAGAGGATGGGGAGAATGGATGGGAGTGAGAGAGGATGGGGAGAATGGATGGGAGTGAGAGAGGATGGGGAGAATGGATGGGAGTGAGAGAGGATGGGGAGAATGGATGGGAGTGAGAGAGGATGGGGAGAATGGATGGGAGTGAGAGAGGATGGGGAGAATGGATGGGAGTGGAAGAGGATGGGGAGAATGGATGGGAGTGAGAGAGGATGGGGAGAATGGATGGGAGTGGAAGAGGATGGGGAGAATGGATGGGAGTGAGAGAGGATGGGGAGAATGGATGGGAGTGGAAGAGGATGGGGAGAATGGATGGGAGTGAGAGAGGATGGGGAGAATGGATGGGAGTGAGAGAGGATGGGGAGAAAGGATGGGAGTGAGAGAGGATGGGGAGAATGGATGGGAGTGAGAGAGGATGGGGAGAATGGATGGCAGTGAAGAGGATGGGGAGAATGGATGGGAGTGGAAGAGGATGGGGAGAATGGATGGGAGTGAGAGAGGATGGGGAGAATGGATGGGAGTGAGAGAGGATGGGGAGAATGGATGGGAGTGGAAGAGGATGGGGAGAATGGATGGGAGTGGAAGAGGATGGGGAGAATGGATGGGAGTGAGAGAGGATGGGGAGAATGGATGGGAGTGAGAGAGGATGGGGAGAATGGATGAGAGTGAGAGAGGATGGGGAGAATGGATGGGAGTGAGAGAGGATGGGGAGAATGGATGGGAGTGAGAGAGGATGGGGAGAATGGATGGGAGTGAGAGAGGATGGGGAGAATGGATGGGAGTGAGAGAGGATGGGGAGAATGGATGGGAGTGAGAGAGGATGGGGAGAATGGATGGGAGTGGAAGAGGATGGGGAGAATGGATGGGAGTGAGAGAGGATGGGGAGAATGGATGGCAGTGAAAGAGGATGGGGAGAATGGATGGGAGTGAGAGAGGATGGGGAGAATGGATGGGAGTGGAAGAGGATGGGGAGAATGGATGGGAGTGAGAGAGGATGGGGAGAATGGATGGGAGTGGAAGAGGATGGGGAGAATGGATGGGAGTGAGAGAGGATGGGAAGAATGGATGGGAGTGAGAGAGGATGGGGAGAATGGATGGGAGTGGAAGAGGATGGGGAGAATGGATGGGAGTGAGAGAGGATGGGGAGAATGGATGGGAGTGGAAGAGGATGGGGAGAATGGATGGGAGTGAGAGAGGATGGGGAGAATGGATGGGAGTGAGAGAGGATGGGGAGAATGGATGGGAGTGAGAGAGGATGGGGAGAATGGATGGGAGTGAGAGAGGATGGGGAGAATGGATGGGAGTGAGAGAGGATGGGGAGAATGGATGGGAGTGAGAGAGGATGGGGAGAATGGATGGGAGTGAGAGAGGATGGGGAGAATGGATGGGAGTGAGAGAGGATGGGGAGAATGGATGGGAGTGGAAGAGGATGGGGAGAATGGATGGGAGTGAGAGAGGATGGGGAGAATGGATGGCAGTGAAAGAGGATGGGGAGAATGGATGGGAGTGAGAGAGGATGGGGAGAATGGATGGGAGTGGAAGAGGATGGGGAGAATGGATGGGAGTGAGAGAGGATGGGGAGAATGGATGGGAGTGGAAGAGGATGGGGAGAATGGATGGGAGTGAGAGAGGATGGGGAGAATGGATGGGAGTGAGAGAGGATGGGGAGAATGGATGGGAGTGGAAGAGGATGGGGAGAATGGATGGGAGTGAGAGAGGATGGGGAGAATGGATGGGAGTGGAAGAGGATGGGGAGAATGGATGGGAGTGAGAGAGGATGGGGAGAATGGATGGGAGTGAGAGAGGATGGGGAGAATGGATGGGAGTGAGAGAGGATGGGGAGAATGGATGGGAGTGAGAGAGGATGGGGAGAATGGATGGGAGTGAGAGAGGATGGGGAGAATGGATGGGAGTGAGAGAGGATGGGGAGAATGGATGGGAGTGAGAGAGGATGGGGAGAATGGATGGGAGTGAGAGAGGATGGGGAGAATGGATGGGAGTGAGAGAGGATGGGGAGAATGGATGGGAGTGAGAGAGGATGGGGAGAATGGATGGGAGTGAGAGAGGATGGGGAGAATGGATGGGAGTGAGAGAGGATGGGGAGAATGGATGGGAGTGAGAGAGGATGGGGAGAATGGATGGGAGTGAGAGAGGATGGGGAGAATGGATGGGAGTGGAAGAGGATGGGGAGAATGGATGGGAGTGAGAGAGGATGGGGAGAATGGATGGGAGTGAGAGAGGATGGGGAGAATGGATGGGAGTGAGAGAGGATGGGGAGAATGGATGGGAGTGAGAGAGGATGGGGAGAATGGATGGGAGTGAGAGAGGATGGGGAGAATGGATGGGAGTGAGAGAGGATGGGGAGAATGGATGGGAGTGAGAGAGGATGGGGAGAATGGATGGGAGTGGAAGAGGATGGGGAGAATGGATGGGAGTGAGAGAGGATGGGGAGAATGGATGGGAGTGAGAGAGGATGGGGAGAATGGATGGGAGTGAGAGAGGATGGGGAGAATGGATGGGAGTGAGAGAGGATGGGGAGAATGGATGGGAGTGGAAGAGGATGGGGAGAATGGATGGGAGTGAGAGAGGATGGGGAGAATGGATGGGAGTGAGAGAGGATGGGGAGAATGGATGGGAGTGAGAGAGGATGGGGAGAATGGATGGGAGTGAGAGAGGATGGGGAGAATGGATGGGAGTGAGAGAGGATGGGGAGAATGGATGGGAGTGAGAGAGGATGGGGAGAATGGATGGGAGTGGAGAGAGGATGGGGAGAATGGATGGGAGTGGAAGAGGATGGGGAGAATGGATGGGAGTGATAGAGGATGGGGAGAATGGATGGGAGTGAGGAGAGGATGGGGAGAATGGATGGGATGTGAAGAGGATGGGGAGAATGGATGGGAGTGAGAGAGGATGGGGAGAATGGATGGGAGTGAGAGAGGATGGGGAGAATGGATGGGAGTGAGAGAGGATGGGGGGGGAGAATGGATGGGAGTGAGAGAGGATGGGGAGAATGGATGGGAGTGAGAGAGGATGGGGAGAATGGATGGGAGTGAGAGAGGATGGGGAGAATGGATGGGAGTGAGAGAGGATGGGGAGAATGGATGGGAGTGAGAGAGGATGGGGAGAATGGATGGGAGTGAGAGAGGATGGGGAGAATGGATGGGAGTGAGAGAGGATGGGGAGAATGGATGGGAGTGAGAGAGGATGGGGAGAATGGATGGGAGTGAGAGAGGATGGGGAGAATGGATGGGAGTGAGAGAGGATGGGGAGAATGGATGGGAGTGAGAGAGGATGGGGAGAATGGATGGGAGTGAGAGAGGATGGGGAGAATGGATGGGAGTGAGAGAGGATGGGGAGAATGGATGGGAGTGAGAGAGGATGGGGAGAATGGATGGGAGTGAGAGAGGATGGGGAGAATGGATGGGAGTGAAGAGGATGGGGAGAATGGATGGGAGTGAGAGAGGATGGGGAGAATGGATGGGAGTGAGAGAGGATGGGGAGAATGGATGGGAGTGAGAGAGGATGGGGAGAATGGATGGGAGTGAGAGAGGATGGGGAGAATGGATGGGAGTGAGAGAGGATGGGGAGAATGGATGGGAGTGAGAGAGGATGGGGAGAATGGATGGGAGTGAGAGAGGATGGGGAGAATGGATGGGAGTGAGAGAGGATGGGGAGAATGGATGGGAGTGAGAGAGGATGGGGAGAATGGATGGGAGTGAGAGAGGATGGGGAGAATGGATGGGAGTGAGAGAGGATGGGGAGAATGGATGGGAGTGAGAGAGGATGGGGAGAATGGATGGGAGTGAGAGAGGATGGGGAGAATGGATGGGAGTGAGAGAGGATGGGGAGAATGGATGGGAGTGAGAGAGGATGGGGAGAATGGATGGGAGTGAGAGAGGATGGGGAGAATGGATGGGAGTGAGAGAGGATGGGGAGAATGGATGGGAGTGAGAGAGGATGGGGAGAATGGATGGGAGTGAGAGAGGATGGGGAGAATGGATGGGAGTGAGAGAGGATGGGGAGAATGGATGGGAGTGAGAGAGGATGGGGAGAATGGATGGGAGTGAGAGAGGATGGGGAGAATGGATGGGAGTGAGAGAGGATGGGGAGAATGGATGGGAGTGAGAGAGGATGGGGAGAATGGATGGGAGTGAGAGAGGATGGGGAGAATGGATGGGAGTGAGAGAGGATGGGGAGAATGGATGGGAGTGAGAGAGGATGGGGAGAATGGATGGGAGTGAGAGAGGATGGGGAGAATGGATGGGAGTGAGAGAGGATGGGGAGAATGGATGGGAGTGAGAGAGGATGGGGAGAATGGATGGGAGTGGAAGAGGATGGGGAGAATGGATGGGAGTGAGAGAGGATGGGGAGAATGGATGGGAGTGAGAGAGGATGGGGAGAATGGATGGGAGTGAGAGAGGATGGGGAGAATGGATGGGAGTGAGAGAGGATGGGGAGAATGGATGGGAGTGAGAGAGGATGGGGAGAATGGATGGGAGTGAGAGAGGATGGGGAGAATGGATGGGAGTGAGAGAGGATGGGGAGAATGGATGGGAGTGAGAGAGGATGGGGAGAATGGATGGGAGTGAGAGAGGATGGGGAGAATGGATGGGAGTGAGAGAGGATGGGGAGAATGGATGGGAGTGAGAGAGGATGGGGAGAATGGATGGGAGTGAGAGAGGATGGGGAGAATGGATGGGAGTGAGAGAGGATGGGGAGAATGGATGGGAGTGAGAGAGGATGGGGAGAATGGATGGGAGTGAGAGAGGATGGGGAGAATGGATGGGAGTGAGAGAGGATGGGGAGAATGGATGGGAGTGAGAGAGGATGGGGAGAATGGATGGGAGTGAGAGAGGATGGGGAGAATGGATGGGAGTGAGAGAGGATGGGGAGAATGGATGGGAGTGAGAGAGGATGGGGAGAATGGATGGGAGTGGAAGAGGATGGGGAGAATGGATGGGAGTGAGAGAGGATGGGGAGAATGGATGGGAGTGAGAGAGGATGGGGAGAATGGATGGGAGTGAGAGAGGATGGGGAGAATGGATGGGAGTGGAGAGGATGGGGAGAATGGATGGGAGTGAGAGAGGATGGGGAGAATGGATGGGAGTGAGAGAGGATGGGGAGAATGGATGGGAGTGAGAGAGGATGGGGAGAATGGATGGGAGTGAGAGAGGATGGGGAGAATGGATGGGAGTGGAAGAGGATGGGGAGAATGGATGGGAGTGAGAGAGGATGGGGAGAATGGATGGGAGTGGAAGAGGATGGGGAGAATGGATGGGAGTGAGAAGAGGATGGGGAGAATGGATGGGAGTGAGAGAGGATGGGGAGAATGGATGGGAGTGAGAGAGGATGGGGAGAATGGATGGGAGTGAGAGAGGATGGGGAGAATGGATGGGAGTGAGAGAGGATGGGGAGAATGGATGGGAGTGAGAGAGGATGGGGAGAATGGATGGGAGTGGAGAGAGGATGGGGAGGAATGGATGGGAGTGAGAGAGGATGGGGAGAATGGATGGGAGTGGAAGAGGATGGGGAGAATGGATGGGAGTGAGAGAGGATGGGGAGAATGGATGGGAGTGAGAGAGGATGGGGAGAATGGATGGGAGTGAGAGAGGATGGGGAGAATGGATGGGAGTGAGAGAGGATGGGGAGAATGGATGGGAGTGAGAGAGGATGGGGAGAATGGATGGGAGTGAGAGAGGATGGGGAGAATGGATGGGAGTGAGAGAGGATGGGGAGAATGGATGGGAGTGAGAGAGGATGGGGAGAATGGATGGGAGTGAGAGAGGATGGGGAGAATGGATGGGAGTGAGAGAGGATGGGGAGAATGGATGGGAGTGAGAGAGGATGGGGAGAATGGATGGGAGTGAGAGAGGATGGGGAGAATGGATGGGAGTGGAAGAGGATGGGGAGAATGGATGGGAGTGAGAGAGGATGGGGAGAATGGATGGGAGTGAGAGAGGATGGGGAGAATGGATGGGAGTGAGAGAGGATGGGGAGAATGGATGGGAGTGAGAGAGGATGGGGAGAATGGATGGGAGTGAGAGAGGATGGGGAGAATGGATGGGAGTGAGAGAGGATGGGGAGAATGGATGGGAGTGGAGAGGATGGGGAGAATGGATGGGAGTGAGAGAGGATGGGGAGAATGGATGGGAGTGGAAGAGGATGGGGAGAATGGATGGGAGTGAAGAGGATGGGGAGAATGGATGGGAGTGAGAGAGGATGGGGAGAATGGATGGGAGTGAGAGAGGATGGGGAGAATGGATGGGAGTGAGAGAGGATGGGGAGAATGGATGGGAGTGAGAGAGGATGGGGAGAATGGATGGGAGTGGAAGAGGATGGGGAGAATGGATGGGAGTGAGAGAGGATGGGGAGAATGGATGGGAGTGAGAGAGGATGGGGAGAATGGATGGCAGTGAAGAGGATGGGGAGAATGGATGGGAGTGAGAGAGGATGGGGAGAATGGATGGGAGTGGAAGAGGATGGGGAGAATGGATGGGAGTGGAAGAGGATGGGGAGAATGGATGGGAGTGGAAGAGGATGGGGAGAATGGATGGGAGTGAGAGAGGATGGGGAGAATGGATGGGAGTGGAAGAGGATGGGGAGAATGGATGGGAGTGAGAGAGGATGGGAGAATGGATGGGAGTGAGAGAGGATGGGGAGAATGGATGGGAGTGAGAGAGGATGGGGAGAATGGATGGGAGTGGAAGAGGATGGGGAGAATGGATGGGAGTGAGAGAGGATGGGGAGAATGGATGGGAGTGGAAGAGGATGGGGAGAATGGATGGGAGTGAGAGAGGATGGGGAGAATGGATGGGAGTGAGAGAGGATGGGGAGAATGGATGGGAGTGAGAGAGGATGGGGAGAATGGATGGGAGTGAGAGAGGATGGGGAGAATGGATGGGAGTGAGAGAGGATGGGGAGAATGGATGGCAGTGAAGAGGATGGGGAGAATGGATGGGAGTGAGAGAGGATGGGGAGAATGGATGGGAGTGGAAGAGGATGGGGAGAATGGATGGGAGTGAGAGAGGATGGGGAGAATGGATGGGAGTGGAAGAGGATGGGGAGAATGGATGGGAGTGATAGAGGATGGGGAGAATGGATGGGAGTGGAAGAGGATGGGGAGAATGGATGGGAGTGAGAGAGGATGGGGAGAATGGATGGGAGTGAGAGAGGATGGGGAGAATGGATGGGAGTGGAAGAGGATGGGGAGAATGGATGGGAGTGAGAGAGGATGGGGAGAATGGATGGGAGTGAGAGAGGATGGGGAGAATGGATGGGAGTGAGAGAGGATGGGGAGAATGGATGGGAGTGAGAGAGGATGGGGAGAATGTATGGGAGTGGAAGAGGATGGGGAGAATGGATGGGAGTGAGAGAGGATGGGGAGAATGGATGGGAGTGAGAGAGGATGGGGAGAATGGATGGCAGTGAAAGAGGATGGGGAGAATGGATGGGAGTGGAAGAGGATGGGGAGAATGGATGGGAGTGGAAGAGGATGGGGAGAATGGATGGGAGTGGAAGAGGATGGGGAGAATGGATGGGAGTGAGAGAGGATGGGGAGAATGGATGGGAGTGGAAGAGGATGGGGAGAATGGATGGGAGTGAGAGAGGATGGGGAGAATGGATGGGAGTGAGAGAGGATGGGGAGAATGGATGGGAGTGAGAGAGGATGGGGAGAATGGATGGGAGTGAGAGAGGATGGGGAGAATGGATGGCAGTGAAAGAGGATGGGGAGAATGGATGGCAGTGAAAGAGGATGGGGAGAATGGATGGGAGTGAGAGAGGATGGGGAGAATGGATGGGAGTGGAAGAGGATGGGGAGAATGGATGGGAGTGAGAGAGGATGGGGAGAATGGATGGGAGTGAGAGAGGATGGGGAGAATGGATGGGAGTGGAAGAGGATGGGGAGAATGGATGGGAGTGAGAGAGGATGGGGAGAATGGATGGGAGTGAGAGAGGATGGGGAGAATGGATGGGAGTGGAAGAGGATGGGGAGAATGGATGGGAGTGAGAGAGGATGGGGAGAATGGATGGGAGTGGAAGAGGATGGGGAGAATGGATGGGAGTGAGCGAGGATGGGGAGAATGGATGGGAGTGAGAGAGGATGGGGAGAATGGATGGGAGTGAGAGAGGATGGGGAGAATGGATGGGAGTGGAAGAGGATGGGGAGAATGGATGGGAGTGAGAGAGGATGGGAAGAATGGATGGGAGTGAGAGAGGATGGGGAGAATGGATGGCAATGAATGAGGACGATGGGAGAATGGATGGCTGTTGACCCCCTTGGAAATAAACCACCAATTATGTGCCTTCAAGATTTGGATTTTGCCTTCGGGCTTTCATTTACCTAGATTATTTTTTTCCTCAAATACAACTGAAAAAATGTTATGTGCAGCTTAAGTTACAAAGCCCATGTAACTATTTTGTTTTCTCATGTCAGGGGTCATTACCAAGTTCTCAAATTGTCAGCTTTTTTGGGGCTGCATCGGTTTTTTGAAGCTGCTGGTCAGCCTCTGCTAGTTTTCTAGGTTGGTGTGCATGAGCTAGCAATACTCCAGGTACACAAAGTTGCAGTATTTAGTAGAGAGGGTGAGCAACGATGTGCCTGACTGTCTTTTTTCACCCATCTTTTCACTTGTTCATATGTCTTTGTGGAAGTTTCTGATGATTGACAAAGTAATGGGAAGAAGTAGAGGGGTGGGGTATGGGAAACAGATCTCAGTACATGAAACCTGGAGTTGTTTGTGCGGAACGGGAATCACCTTAGGAGTTATGTTAAAGATTCTGTTCTTGTTCTGAAAAAATGGTTAATTTGATTCAAGCAGAAAAGAGCCAACAAACTGAACCTAGTCGCTCACTCCCATAATGAGACGAATGAGCCTAAAAATTAATTTGTGCAATATTAACACACGGCTGCTTAATATGTGCATACTCTAATACTGCACACTGTAATTTCAAGGCTATATTAGCCCTCACACAACTTGGTATTATGCTTTTTAAAGGCATACAGTCTTTTTCTGCACAAGTTCAAATAAAAGAAAGAAAAAAAGAGAGAAATAACTTGCATTTATATAGTGCCTTTCATGGCCTCAGCACATCCCAAAGTGCTTTACAGCCAATGAAGTACTTTTGAAGTGTAGTCACTGTTGTAATTCCTGGATGAGTGCAGCTCCAATAACACTCAAGAAGCTAGACACCATCCAGGACATAGCAGCCTGCTTGATTGGCACCCCATCCACCACCCTAAACATTCACTCCCTTCACCACCGGCGCACTGTGGCTGCAGTGTGTACCATCCACAGGATGTACTGCAGCAACTCGCCAAGGCTTCTTCGGCAGCACCTCCCAAACCCGTGACCTCTACCACCTAGAAGGACAAGGGCAGCAGGCACATGGGAACACCACCACCTGCACGTTCCCCTCTAAGTCACACACCATCCCGATTTGGAAATATATCGCCGTTCCTTCATCGTCGCTGGGTCAAAATCCTGGAACTCCTTTCCTAACAGCACTGTGGGAGAACCTTCACCACACGGACTGCAGCGGTTCAAGAAGGCGGCTCACCACCACCTTCTCAAGGGCAATTAGGGATGGGCAATAAATGCTGGCCTCGCCAGCGACGCCTACATCCCATGAACGAATTTTTTAAAATGCAGCAGCCAAACTCCCACAAACAGCAATGAGATAAATCATTTGTTTTAGGTGTTGGTTGAGGGATAAATATTGGCCAGGATATCGGGAGCACGCCCCTGCTCTTCTTCGAATAGTGGTGTGGGAACTTTTATGGCTACCTGATAGAGCAATGTCTTACTGGTTTAACATCTCATCTGAAAGATGGTACCTCTGACAGTGCACCACTTCCTCAGTACTGCACAGAAGTGTCAGCCTAGATTATGTGCTCAAGTCTCTGGAGGGGGACTTGAACCCACAACCTGAAAAGATTACAGTTGCTTTATTAAAGTAATGTCGCAATTCAATATTGAATAATCTGCTTGAATTACCACAAAGGGTTTCTGTCACATGGCGCTGGCAATGTTAATTTTTTCTTAAATGTTTTTGGTGAATGCTTGTGCTCATGAAGATGAACAGATGCTCAGTCTACTGTCAGCCAGGAACAGTTTGTCTATAATACCTGGGATGAAGGGGAGCACTCGATTAATCCCTCAGCATCTGTTGTGCTAGGATTTCTTGGGCAATAGCCACTTGTCACCAAAGCTGCTGTTTTCATCTCTTTGATGCCTTTGAGAGGGAGTATCTGGACCTAAAAAATAAGCAGGTTAGGGTTGCCAACTCTAGTTGGACGTATTCCAGGTGGTTGCATCACGTGATGTCCCGCACTTCAAGCAACTATACGTCAGAATGTTTGTGCCTTTAAAATAATAATTGAGCATAAAATAATTTTATGAAAGCTTTCCAATTAACAAAATATAAACAAGCACTGGTACAGAAAAAATGACAAACAAGTCCTGATTTTAAAAAGCTGCAACATCCCTTGAATGAATAATTCAAGAGCAGTCACTCATCACTCTTTTTGTTGAGTACAGCATGAAACAGTATCACTGGGTGAGCAGTCCCTGGATTTATTGTAACAACTACTCGCAGCTCCCACACTCTCCACTCCGCAATCAACCTCCCGCCAGATACACACTCTGACTGAGCCGTGGCAGGTGTTCACTGCATGTTTCTGACTTGGTCTGGACACGGTTGCTGTGCTATCACTTCCACTCAAGGAGCAATGCTGGGAGAAGGCAGCCAAGCGAGTGAGAGCGAGGGTTACTGACTCTACTGCCAATTCCCTATGATTCTTTCTCCCAGGTTGCTCGCAGCAGTGCCCGGGAGATCAATCTTTAATTCCTGGAGACTCCAGGACAGTCTGGCAGGATTGGCAACTCTAGATCAAATAAGAGTGGGACATTTATATGACAAAGCTAATTTTGTGCGAATATTTTTCTATTAATACCTTACTGTATTTTATGTTAGAAATAGGCACGATTTTAGTTAAATGTGAACACGTTAATTTATATCAAAAGGAACACGTGAAAATGTTTTATCTTTTCCTCATATTCCTTGAATGGCTGCTCTTTTTCTTTGCAGTAATCCTCTCAAACATCAAAATCCAACCTCCTCTCTCTTGAACTGATATTCCTCTGTACATTTGAGCTAATATGTGTGCTAAACTACGTTAATATGTAGTAATTTAATGCATTAGCATTAACGGAGCTCCCAAAATTCCTTCATGGCAAAACTGGATTAATAAACATTAACATACAGACCCCATGTCAAAGTTCTTTTGGCTTGTTAAGTGCTTGCTAAGTACCAATTAAAGCTGAATGTCGAAATTTGCTCATGTTTGCACACCAACAGACATCATGTTAAGGGTATATACGAAAAAGTCAGGAGTAAGGCAATGGGAAGAATCAACAGAGGCCAAGCATGGAGTAAAATGGAAGGCCGAGACAGCAAGTCCAGTGCAAGCATTAGAACGACCTCAACTTCACTGAAGGGTAATGTCTGAGATGGCTATCTCTCATTAAGGACACCATAGATGAAATGTGCAATCTCCTAGAACCAAACCTACAAGCAACATCAGCACTGTATTACCAGTAGTGGTAAAGGTGATGATGGCACTTAAACTCTTCAGCATAGGCAGCAGAAGGATCCATCACCCTTATCAGTTACACCTATTGTTCACCTAGGATCATGAAATGACTATCATAGTAATATTATATATGAACCTGGCTGGCAGCCACATTTTTAAAAATTCGTTCATGGGATGTGGCTGTCACTGGCGAGGCCAGCATTTATTGCCCATCCCTAATTGCCCTTGAGAAGGTGGTGGTGAGCCGCCTTCTTGAACCGCTGCATTCCGTGTGGTGAAGGTTCTCCCACAGTGCTGTTAGGAAGGGAGTTCCAGGATTTTGACCCAGCGACGATGAAGGAACGGTGATATATTTCCAAGACGGGATGGTGTGTTACTTGGAGGGGAACGTGCAGGTGGTGTTGTTCCCATGTGCCTGCTGCCCTTGTCCTTCTAGGTGGTAGAGGTCGCGGGTTTGGGAGGTGCTGTCAAAGAAGCCTTGGCGAGTTGCTGCAGTGCATCCTGTGGATGGTACACACTGCAGCCACGGTGTGCCGGTGGTGAAGGGAGAGAATGTTTAGGGTGGTGGATGGGGTGCCAATCAAGCGGGCTGCTTTGTCCTGGATGGTGCCGAGCTTCTTGAGTGTTGTTGAAGCTGCACTCATCCAGGCAAATAGAGAGTATTCCATCACACTCCTGACTTGTGCTTTGTAGATGGTGGAAAGGCTTTGGGGAGTCAGGAGGTGAGTCACTCACCACAGAATACCCAGCCTCTGGCCTGCACTTGTAGCCACAACATTTATATGGCTGGTCCAGTTAAGTTTCTGGTCAATGGTGGCCCACAGGCTGTTGATGGTGGGGGATTCGGCGATGGTAATGCCGTTGAATGTCAAGGGGAGGTGGTTAGACTCTCTCTTGTTGGAGATGGTCATTGCCTGGCACTTGTCTGGCGCGAATGTTATTTGCCACTTATCAGCCCAAGCCTGGATGTTGTCCACGTCTTGCTGCATGCGGGCTCGGACTGCTTCATTATCTGAGGGGTTGCGAATGGAACTGAACACTGTGCATTCATCAGCGAACATCCCCATTTCTGACCTTGTGATGAAGGGAAGGTCATTGATGAAGCAGCTGAAGATGGTTGAGCCTAGGACACTGCCCTGTGGAACTCCTGCAGCAATGTCCTGGGGCTGAGATGATTGGCCCCCAACAACCACTACCATCTTCCTTTGTGCTAGGTATGACACCGGCCACTGGAGAGTTTTCCCCCTAATTCCCATTGACTTCAATTTTACCAGGGCTCCTTGGTGCCACACTCGGTCAAATGCTGCCTTGATGTCAAGGGCAGTCACTCTCACCTCACCTCGGAATTCAGCTCTTTTGTCCATGTTTGGACCAAGGCTGTAATGAGGTCTGGAGCCGAGTGGTCCTGGCGGAACCCAAACTGAGCATCGGTGAGCAGGTTATTGGTGAGTAAGTGCCACTTCATAGCACTGTCGACGACACCTTCCATCACTTTGCTGATGATTGAGAGTAGACTGATGGGGTAGTAATTGGCCAGATTGGATTTGTCCTACTTTTTGTGGACAGGACATACCTGGGCAATTTTCCACATTGTCGGGTAGATGCCAGTGTTGTAGCTTTACTGGAACAGTTTGGCTCGAGGCGCGGCTAATTCTGCAGCACAAGTCTTCAGCACTACAGCTGGGATGTTATCGGGGCCCATATCCGTTGATGTATCCAGTGCACTCAGCCGTTTCTTGATATCACGTGGAGTGAATCGAATTGGCTGAAGACTGGCTTCTGTGATGGTGGGGATATCGGGAGGAGGCCGAGATGGATCATCCACTCGGCACTTCTGGCTGAAGATGGTTGCAAACACTTCAGCCTTGTCTTTTGCACTCACGTGCTGGACTCTGCCATCATTGAGGATGGGGATGTTTACAGAGCCTCCTCCTACCGTTAGTTGTTTAATTGTCCACCACCATTCATGACTGGATTTGTCAGGACTGCAGAGCTTTGATCTGATCCGTTGGTTGTGGAATCGCTTAGCTCTGTTTATAGCATGTTGCTTCAGCTTATCAGCTTTAGCCTGTCATTGTGAGACTGTTAATTGTTGTCTTCTAACAGGTTGGTATTAATGCCATGAAGTGGTACCATATTCTACAAGGTGTAACAGGAAACAAAAGATTCACAGTCCTTCTTGGAAGTGATAAAAAGAGTTTTCTAAGCTACCAGGGAAACTGGCATACATAACTGTGATAATACTCCTAGCATCGCAGACTGCCTGCTAATAGAATAAAGCAATGCCTTTTTTGTTAAGGTAGATGTTTGCATTCTTAGCAAATGCGCATCAGTAACACCAAGGATGTTAGCAAATGGAGCAATAATAATGAATGCTTCACTCGTCTTTTTTGGGGGCTAAAAGGATGTTGGGAAGCTGATACAGTGTTATTTCCTTTAAAGTAAATCATTGGTGACTTTAGAAATGACTTTGGTCAGAGGACAGGATGGCACACTGGGTTAGCACATGCTCCTTTGTAGCACATGCTCAGCTGTTAGAGGATAACTGAACAACCTCATTAGTGTACTCACAAACACAAGCCTCTGGCAAGTGTTTTGAGTCACATACTGTGGAACTTCTCAGTTTATAACATTGCAGCTTTTCCCAGTGAGGAAGAAGAAATTACATCACTTTGGCTATTTTGTGCTCATTAGCTTCCCTTATAACTTTTCACAACATTTTAACTCGTCTATTTTATATTAAACAAGCCAAAGACTATCAGAATTATAATTATAATAAAAAGAAGCACGACTTCTTCTCTGTACAGTAAGTAATATAGAGCAAGAAATTCCTATCATCGACGTTATTGTATGAGCACTAAGTGCACTTGTATCATAGGAACATAGCATCAAAGGAACAGGAGTAGGCCATTCAGCCCCTCGAGCCTGTTCCGCCATTCAATGAGATCAAATTCATCTCTCTGCTATTTCAATGGAGGCATTAACCTGTTTAAAGTAAATTGGTTAGCAACTCTGTTAAACCGCTGGAGAGAGAAATTTGATGTGAGCTCATTAAAGATTTGTAACAATAAAATCACTGACTGCAATTTCCAGACTGTAGTATAAATACTTGGAGATTTCCTAAAGTAATAGCTTGTTAGGCTGATAAGCACTGGTATACTTAATTGTTCCACAAGTGCACAAAGATCATGTTGAAGCTGGACATCTCCCAAAGAAGGGCATCAGATAAGAGGGTAGAACAGGGCAACATATATCCTGAAAACAGCAATCTTCCATTTAAAATATTTTCCTAAATTATAAAATAATAGTATGATATTTAAAGCTGATACTTTGCTAATTCAATTTCTATGATGTCAAATTAGACTTGGAAATAAGAGTGATCTTGTACCAAGTTGGTAGAAAATGTTCTGCAACATGATTAGTTCAGTCTTTATTGGCTGAATTTATTCTATGGAATTTACCACAAGCCATGCTTTTCAAGGGCAAGTCAGAGACAACATTGTCCTACATTGCGGTCATATTTCTCATCTTGACAATCTAACACAACAATGACAATAGGGAATATCATATTGATTTCCTTTAGAGATATAATATAACTGTTTGTTGATCTGTTAAGTGTTTTAAAGCTATTAGTCGGAAAATCCACAGATTATTCCTGAAGTTCATTTGCCCTTTTTCATAATAATCCATTGATTGACTGAAAAAATCAATGTGGCTGTCTAAGGGATTTAATTAAAACATTAAATGTGCTAGCAGATAAATGTAATTGAATTCTTTCATGAAGACTTTTGCTTCTTTGACTGCATGTATTTTGGAAGTTCTAAGCTCAGTATATTTGAATACTCTCCTTCTAGTCCTCCAGGAGCTGGCTTTGAATTTAATCCAGATGGAAATGATGAATCCTCTCCTCGACAGCTGCCAATGATCATAAATGACATTAGTTCAGGTAGTCAAAATCCATCTTCCCAGCGGACATTAGTATACATTACAGAATTGCTGTTCCTAAAAAAGATGCAACAGGGCATAAACCAGAATAAAATTGAAATGACACTGAAATAGGCAACAGAGAAATGCTCAGATTTGCCGACCGGACACAATCCCTTCTGGAAGTGTGTGGGACAGGACTTCTGCCTTCCCAACTGCACTAGTACTGACCCTGCATTGAGGGTGCAATTATAACATTGAAGTTAAGCTCCAGATAATACAAATAGCTTTAATTGGGAACTCGCCAGTTTGGGGGAGGGTAATAGTGCACTGCTGCAGGAGTTAAATGGCTGCAGCACTTTAAAAGGCCAGGCACGTTGAAAACTATTTGTTAATGTAAAATGTCTGTTAGTTCTGCAGAAGAGCACAGACCACCAATGGTCTCCAAGAAGCAAAGGAAGTGCTGCTTTATCAAGTGAGACAGAGGAGGGAGACTCCCAAAGAGATTTGCTCAGGCCCACTGAAAAGAAATTGTCAGGGCAAAGACTGCCAACTCCACAGCCACACGCATTACCAAATCAGGCAAAGTAGGAACAGCCAACTACACCTTCCAAGAATTCAATGTACCATGTCTGTTACTTACAGCCACTTCCTCTTTACTATGTTATAGTGCTTGAAGAACTAGCCATCAATGTTCAAGTAACACAATGCTTTTTACATCCCCAGTTAAGTGTTCCTTTATGTACAGTCTTATATGCCTGCACTCCTTTAAAAGCCTCACGTGGTATGTAATTGTTTGGGTTATTCATCTGTCACTACCTCATTCTGTTCTGTATGATGACACCTGGGTTTGACTGCATCTCATGGAAACCAGATGTCATTCTTATTTTTTTACATTGCTTTTAAAGGGGAAAATCGCCAATAAAGCCAGAAAGAGATTGGAGACCAATGGTGGACCCCATGTGAGGAGGACGTTTTGGAGCTCCTGAGGATGAAGCCAGTAGATGGAGTCAGAGAAGGAAAAGGAAGAGGACAGATGCCACCTGCAGGTTCATCATGACATTCTGCTTCTGTTCTTGTCATCCCATTGTGCCCCACATTACCTGTCAACAAACTAGATCATAAAACCATCTTGTCACTCTTCCTGCTGAAAGTTACATGCAAAGTCTGCTTCTCAGAAACCCATCCTAATCTCTTTGCAGGTTGTCCTCCACAAGATGTGCCAGATGGGAAAAAAGCAGAGGAGAAAGAAAAACAAGCTAGCCCCACTGCTTTCAACTTTTCCAGCAGTTCATTATCTTGTGTACTCCCCTGAGTTCACTCTCTAATGCCCCTGGGTGGATGTTTCTGGGCTGGTGCTTGGGAAGGAGCAAGTGATTAACAGCATTAGAGGGAAACCTCAGAGAGGGGCATAAGGTAATGAGCAACAGAAGAGTGCACAGGATAATGCGCAGAGCATGCGTACATGAGGAGCTGAAGTGGGACACAAGGTGGAAAATTTCCTAGATTCTGGAACGGTCCCATCAGATTGGAAAATAGCAAATGTAACTCCTCTATTCAAGAAAGGAGGGAGACAGAAAGCAGGAAACTACAGACCAGTTAGATTAACATCTGTCATCTGAAAATGCTAGAATCTGTTATTAAGGAGGCTATAGCAGGGCACTTAGAAAATCTCAATGCAATCAGGCAGAGTCGACACAGCTTTGAAAGGGAAATCGTGTTTGACTAATTTATTAGAGTTCTTTGAGGAAGTAACAAGCAACATGGATAAAGGGGATCCTGTGGATGTGGTGTACTTCGATTTCCAGAAGGCTTTTGACAAGGTGCCACATCAAAGGATACTTCACAAAATAAGAGCTCATGGTTTGGGGGGGGGTAACATGGATAAGGATTGGTTAGCTAACAGGAAACAGAGAGTAGGCATAAATGGTGCATTCACAGGTTGGCAAGATGTATCAAGTAGAGTGCCACAGGGATCAGTGCTGGGGCCTCAACAATTTACAATCTATATCAATGACTTGGATGAAGGGACCGAATGTATAGTTGCTAAATTTGTTGATGACACAAAGGTAGGTAGGAAAGTAAGTTGTGAAGAGGACATAAGGAGTCTGCAAAGGGATATAGATAGGTTAAGTGAGTGGACAAAAATTTGGCAGATGGAGTATAATGTGGGAAAATGTGAACTTGTCCACTTTGGCAGGAGGAATAGAAAAGCAGTATATTATTTAAATGGAGAGAGACTGCAGAACTCTGAGGTACAGAGGGATCTGGGTGTCCTAGTACATGAATCACAAAAAGTTAGTATGCAGGTACAGCAAGTGATTCGGAAGGCAAATGGAATGTTGTCATTTATTGCAAAGGGAATGGAATATAAAAGTAGAGATGTTTTGCTACAGTTGTACAGGGTATTGGTGAGATCACATCTAGAATACTGTGTGCAGTTTTGGTCTCCCTATTTAAGGAAGAACATAATTGCTTTAGAGGCAGTTCAGAGAAGGTTCACTCGACTGATTCCTGGGATTAATTGGTTATCTTATGAGGAAAGGTTGGACAAGTTGGGCCTGTATACATTGGAGTTTAGAAGAATGAGAGGTGATTTTATTGAAACATAAAAGATCCTGAGGGGTCGTGAAGGGATAAATGCTGAGAAGATGTTTCCCCTTGTGTGAGAGACTAGAATTGGGGCTACAGTTTAAAAATAACAGGTCTCCCATTTAAGATGGAGATGAGGAGAAATTTTTTCTCTCAGAGGGTCGTGGGTCTGTGGTATGCCCTTCCCCAGAGAGCGGTGAGGGCAGGGTCATTGATTATTTTTAAGGCTGAGTTAGATAGATTCCTGATTAACAAGGGAGTCAAAGGTTATAGTAGGTAGATGGAAAAGTAGGGTTTGAGGTCACAATCAGATCAGCCATGAGGGGCCGAATGGCGTACTCCTGTTCTTAATTCGTATGTTTGTAGGAAGATATTGCTGGCCTGAAGGTCAGGAAACATCATCCCTCAGCTGAAGAGCATGCGAACCCAGATGTCCTAGACACAAAAGGCATCACTAGACACTAAAGGCATCAAGGGGTATGGGGAGAGAGCGGGAATATGGTATTGAGATAGAGGATCAGCCATGATCATATTGAACGGCAGAGCAGGCTCGAAGGGCCGAATGGCCTACTCCTGCTCCTATTTTCTATGTTTCTATGTTTCAATATCATGTTCTGCTTTTAAAACAAGGGTTCTTGCAGAGCATGAAATATATGTGCAGGCAGTGAGGATGTGCAGCAGAGGATGGTAAGTCAGCTGAGGAAGCCCAGTATCTACATCTGTGATATCCTAATGTAAGGTTTCTCTGGATTGCAGTCCATCCTGGCATATGTGGCAGCTGAAGTGAAAGGCGCCTTGACAGAGGCACTAAGGACTGTTTGCCCCCAAATTGGATAGGATAGTCTCTTCCGCTCTCCAAGTGACTGGGGCTGGGATACAGACAAATATTTCTCTGATTCACTGATCTCATTGGTACCATTAGATCTGTTTTCTCACAGATCAGCAGCCATGCAACACCAGTGCCCAGTACCAATGGCATGGCAGGAATGTGCTCAAGCACATGTCCACTTTAGAACATAGCTGACATGAAACAAGGGCCATTTCAGCTCCAATAGGCTTGTATGGCTCCAGAGACAGCAGCCAGCCACCTCACACATTCCTGCATCTTAGGTAACTTCTAGCAAGAACATGAGATTTAACAATTGAAACCTCACACCCTGGCAACAAGGGGAACCACAGTGGTAAGAAATCAGCACTCATACAGTATGAGTTGTAAGTATAATTATGGTAGCACTATTGTTGGTTAAATGCAGACATTGTTTTTGGCAAAGTTTAGAAATGGCTTGGATTAGCTAGAATAAATGGAAAGCTTGTGAGTTCCTGTGCACGTTGGGTCTGTAGATGATATCACATCTGTGGTGAGTCGGGGGAAGATATAGATAGGAATGTTCAGGCAGTGGCCAGATGTAGTAATCATGAGATCTTCCATGTCAAATCACAACAGTCCAAATGTGCCTTAGAGCTGGCAATGGGTTGTCAGAAAATTGATTCAAATTTAAATGAAGTTGTGCTCACAACATAACTTTTGCCTTTAAAACCATACAAGGTACACTTAGCTGTATAAATATTCTTAAAATACTACCATGCTTTTGCATAGTGCCATGTCAAAATTGAACATTAAAATTGCACAGTGTATTTCTTGTAGTATTGTGCACAGGATACACTTTTTTACAAGGACACAAGTATTATACCATGAAATGCACAAACTATTACTACTAAAGTGCAGCTTTGTGTAGACTGGTGTACCTGTTTTAGACCACACCGTCTAATTGCTCTGCCTTCCTGAGGTCAATTGGAGGCTAAGGGCCCGATTTTACCAGGGGTGCGGGTTGGCAGCGGGTGGTCAGTCGGGCTCGAGGAAAACGCGCCGTCCGATTTGAGTGCGTTGTGCGCGCGATCGCGGGATGATTGATGTAATTAGCCGGCAGTTACGGGTTCCGCGCTTCTCAGCTGCGTGCCGGCGGCCTGCGCATGCGCATTGACGTCTGAGCGATGTTGGAGCTCTATTTAAAGGGGCAGTCCACCAAAGCCCCTCCAGCCACAACCTACAGTCCATGAAGGATGGAGGAGCGCAGGGGTAAGGCTGCTCCCCGCTTCACGGACCACGCCCTCCAGGTGCTGCTGGACGGGGTCCGCATGAGGAGGGAGACGCTGTTCCCCACGGATGGAAGGAGGTGCCCTGGCAGCGCCACCAAGAGGGCATGGGAGGAGGTGGCCGCGGAGGTCACAAGCAGGGACAACACCACCCGCACTTGGATGCAGTGCCGCAAGAGATTCAATGACCTCACCAGGTCCGGGAAAGTGAGTACACTAACGCACTCTGCCTCACTCCGTCTTCCACATCACCTCAACCACCTCACAACCCCATCTCCACTGACAGCACTGCGCTCCCGCACCAATCCTCACAGCCACCCAACTATCATCCTCACAGTGCCTGCACGTACCCACCGTCCCTGTCCCCACTCGACCACTACCACACACCCCAATGCCCATACAATGGGATGGCCATGTGGCACACGCATCCTCCCATCCATCTGCCACACGCTCAACCCACTCACACCAATGCTTGAAGCGTCTCACATTGTAATCATCATTCAATAACGTTTTTGTTTTTTGCCCTCACAGGAGAAGAGGTGCAGGAACGCACGCGATAGGGCACGCACCGGAGGGGGCCCGCCACACGAGGTGGCCCTGACAGACGCCGAGGTCGAGGCACTGGAGATCAGCCGCACGCTGCATTGCCTGTCGGTGGCGGACGGCGAGTCTGGTTCTGTCGAAACAGCCGGTAAGGGAAAGCTGGCACTCATCACTCATGATCGCGAATGATCTTAGCATCACATGGCATATGCCGCACCGCCACATTTGGTCACATGCCTGATATTTCCCTCTGTTCTCTTGCAGGGCCGTCTGCGATCGACGTTTCGGTTGAGGGGGATTCCTCAGAGGACATGCCCGTCTCTGAGGGTGCATCGTCACACCTGAGCCTTGCATCCACCAGCGCAGATACACACACCTCGGTGGGTCCCCCCCCCTCAGTTGGTTGGGATTGCACATGGTGAGTCACCGCGCACACCTGAGCATGAGCAGACCCTGGTGGCAGGGTCAGCCGCGGAGTGTCCGCGTCGGTGGGAGCACTCTTCCCCAGGCTCTGCTCAGCCGGACCCAGATGCTGAACCCAGGGGGCCACCAGTCAAAAGGAGAGTCGTCGAGGGGCACCAGCACATTGCCGAGGTACTGGGAGAGGTGCCACGCGCATTGTCCACAATCGCACGGAGGATGGAGGAGTCCAACTCCTGCATGAGGGAAATGGTGGCACAGGTGCAGGAGGGTATCGCCGAGATAGTGTCGCAGGGACGTGAAGGCATCTCTGAGATAGTGTCGCGGGTAGGTGTGGGAACGTCTGCGGTGGAGGACAGGCTAGCCTCCCTCGAGCGTCACGCACAGCTCAACAATGAGTCCATCCAGGACCTCACAACGGCTGTTCGGATTCAGGGTGAACAACATTCTGCCGCCATCAACAGGTTGACAGATACATTGGAGGTGGCCTTGCAAGGTCTCACCCACGTCATCCAAACTGCCGTCCAGCAGGGTGGAAGGGGTGATGTGGGCCTTGGCCATGAGAGGGAAGATGGTGAACGGGGAAATGGAAGTGTGGACGCTACTCAAGGCGTCCCCACGTCTCACCCGTTGCCCCCCTCTCAACCAGTGCCCGCAATAGTCCATCCTCTCCAGGTGGCCGAGTCTGCCCCTGCACAGGTGCAGGAGGAGCAGTCTGTGGAGGTGCCCTCATGGCCACCGAAACCCAGGGGGCGTCGGCCCAAAGCATCTACCAGCTCTGCTGGAGCCACAGGGGTAGCACCACATAGGGGTACCCGGAAACGAAAGCCTAAAGTTCCGTGAGCACACAGGGATTGCACCAGGGTGTTTGTCTATTTTTTTTTTATTTCCACTATTTGAATGTCAACACAAAATAAACTCACTTTTTCTCACCAATGCAGCCACCTCTTGTCCATAATTCTGCGGCTTGTGCAATATGTCCCTTCCGTGCGCCTCATCATGACGACGACCACCCCGTCCCACCCATTGGGCATAATACAGTGGGTACAGGTGTACAGGCACCACTCTTCTGTGGAGGGAGCCTGTATGGACCCTCGTCTGTGCACGTTATGACATGTGAACGCCTCACACAGTGTGATGTTAGGTGAACCGTTGGCATATGAGTGCCTCCCTGGCCTGACGAGCACGCAGGTGAGCCGTTTTTCGGCCCAAGGGTCGCTCCTCCTCCTCTCCCTCTTCCTCCTCCTCCTCCTCCTCCTCCTCATTGTCGTCCTCAATGTGGGTGGCGGGTGTGTATGGGGCCTCCTCCAGCGGCACCCCTCTCTGTAGTGCCATGTTATGCAGGGCACAGCAGACAACTATAATTCGTCCCACTCGGAGTGGCGTGTATTGGAGCGCTCCCCCGGAATGATCAAGGCACCTGAAGCGCATCTTGAGCAGCCCTATAGCCTGCTCAATTGTAGACCTGGTAGCAATGTGGCTGTCATTATATCGACGCTGCGGCTCGGTAATGGGGTTCCTCAGAGGTATCATAAGCCACGTGTGCAGCGGATATCCCTTGTCGCCGAGGAGCCAGCCGTTGCCGGTGTTGGGTGCGTGGAAGAGGGGCGGGACGATGGACTCCCTGAGGACGAAGGCATCGTGGCAGCTGCCAGGGTATCTGGCGCACACGTGTAGGAATCTCTGGCGGTGGTCACAAATGAGCTGGGCGTTCATGGAGTGATACCCTTTCCTGTTGATGAACAGCCGTGGCTCATATGGAGGTGCCCGTATCGCTATGTGGGTGCAATCGATTACACCCTGCACCCGTGGGAAGCCAGCCACAGCATGGAATCCAACCGCCCTCTCCGTCTGGCTGCGCTCATCCATGGCGAAGTTGATGTAGTTCGAGGCCCTGCGGAACAACCCATCGGTGACCTGCCTTATGCACTTGTGTGCAGACGACTGACAGACCCCGGTGATGTCCCCCGTGGCACCCTGGAAGGATCCGGAGGCGAAGAAGTTGAGGGCAGTGGTGACTTTGACGGCGACGGGTAAGAAGATGCTACTTGGTCCATCCGGGAGCAGCTCGTCATTACGGAGGCTGCAGATGTCGGCGACTACCTGGCGAGTGACTCTGAGCCTACGTATGCACTGCTGCTCAGAGAGGTCCATGAAGCTGAGCCTCGGTCTGTAGACCCTGTGCGGAGGGTAGTGCCTCCTGCGATGCATCTCTCTCTGCGGATGCCCTCCATCCTGCTGTGCAGGTGGATGTGCCACAGCACCGTGTTGTGGGGATGCACGTCTCTGAGGCGGACGGCGTGGACTGCGAGGCTGCTGAGGCTGGTCATGCTGTTCGTCCTCCGAGGATGTCAATGCAGCACCCATCTGGCAGGTGTAGGTCCGCGGGGTTGTGCACGCTAGAAAAGTGTGTCCTCGCACTGGGGTTGCACTTCCACGCCGGTGAATCTTCTTGCTTGGAGGAGGGTGGTGGAGGGCAAGCATTGCCCTATGTTACGGAGTGTCCTCCTGCGTTGGTGAAGGCTCTCCCCCCCCACCTGTGGAATGCACCTTGGCAGCTGCCACAGGCTGCTGGCTGCAACACGTCCGTTGGCAGTGTGAGTTTTTCCCCCAGTATGGGAAACAGTTTCATTTCACCGTAAAATCCCACACTTGTTAAATAAACAGCTCAATCAGGTCATTTAATGACCTGAAATACCTAGGTAAATACACTCAAGTGGAACCCCGTTGGCTTTAATTGCCTGCGGGATTCCCACCAGTGGGGGCTACGCACGCACCCCCGCACGTCAGCGCGGAACCCGGAAGTGGGCGGGATTGAGGCGCGATCCGGTCCCGCTCCTCGATTTCGGGATTTTTGAGGCCCCCCCGCCGAGAACGCACCCGAGACCGGGTGCTAAAATCGGGCCCTAAGTGTTCTTAGGTAGATCCCTAACATCAATTAGAAGACAGAAGGAACCAACAGGAAATGTTTGACATACTTTCTTACTTTTTTTACCAAGTAGCATCTGGTCTCTTCTTTTTAACTTTGGTCTCGAAATGTGGTCTTGCTGAAAAGGCTGCAATTATTACCCTTCCCTAATTATCTTGTGAAGGTGGTGGGCTATCTTCAATCACTGCAGTCCTTGTGGCAAGGGTAATCTGTGATGGTGCTATTTTCTGTTGCTAGATTGGACATGACTGGTTTCCATTCGCTCTTTAAAAAAATGTAAGTGTGATACAGAAATTTGATGTATGTTAGTGTGACACCTGAAGTATGATGGATAAACTTCAGTTTTTTAGATTAATGGATATGAGGAGCAGGACTGACTACATTGTGAAAGTGAGATTGAACTAATTTTACCAGACGACACATATCATTCTCTTCTGGAGATACTCTCTGCCGTATCACCCTTAGAATGGAGCAACTTCTCAGTCACAATAGCACTGGATGCTGCCTAAAATGCCCCTTTTGATGGCTTTCAACTGACCCTATCCAGATGTGAATGGTGACATCACAGTATGGTAAATCAGTAGAGTTACAAAGGTTGCCATTGTACGACAGATACCTTACCTAAAGCAGGTCTCTGTATAACGCAAAGTTCATCTGGTAGACTTGAGTTATAATCCAGCTTACACTTCACTGTACACTACACTGTCCCATGGCAGCATAAAGCTTTGCATTTACTTTTTTGCAAGTTTGCACTTCATAAACTTCGCTTTATACTGAGCTGGAGTTACACTAAAACCGGTTTCAAGTCCTTGTGATGTGAGACAATTTACAGGAGGTGGTCTCACAGTTTTTGCTTTAGCATAGTTGGGTTCAGATAGCAATGTGCACCAGCAATCACTTTGTACTGGTGTGAGAATAGTGCTATAATGGCATCCATAGTCTCATCAGTGCATGCATCACGTACCTGAGGAAGGAGGAAGTCTCCGAAAGCTTGTGAATTTAAAATAAAATTGCTGGACTATAACTTGGTGTTGTAAAATTGTCAACCCCAGTCCATCACCGGCATCTCCACATCACCCCAGTCCATCACCGGCATCTCCACATCACGTAACTAGAAAGATGGCATGCTGCTACTTAGCATCTGCCATATTAGGTTATGTTCTCACTCCTGCAAACACAAAGGAATAACACATCACGTTCCTTCTGTATTGATTGAAAGACCAATACAATTGTGGCTTTACCCAAACATGTTTCTTTCTGGTATTAAAAATTCAGGTTTGTGATTAATTAGAAGCCAGGTGATTGCAGTACTTTTGTTTGCTAATTACTTAAACAATCAATGTAATAGAATGAATTATAGAAAAGTGCTGTATTCTTTATGCATTTATTTTAGAGGAACTTAATTAGAATGATCACTTTACATACATTTGCATTAAACAATCTTTAATTTATTCTTTAAAGAGTTATAGTTCCAAAAAAACAATTGCTTGGCTGACAATATTAGTGCCTCAGCACATTACATACACCTCTGTATGATCAAGAAAATGTAGCTAACAACTGGGAATGGGTCAGTGACATCTTGAAAGACTGTTGATAGCTCTATAAAGTTATTGGGCCATGCATTATTGTCAGCCATTCTCATACTTAGAAGACTGAAGCTTCTATGAACAAAGAAATGTATTAACAACTGCTAAGAATGACAGTACATTGTATAATCCAATGGGATCTATCAAACACGTCAAGCTAGTGGAAATGATAAAGAAACTTGAAAGGTATGAAAGATTCAAGGTCAAAATATTGATGTAACCTATGTCAATGGCATCAATGTGGCTTTAATATTTACAAAGCAAAAATAAGCAGTGAAGAAAAGACACAGGCAATATGCATAGACACAAATAATGGTGCAATAGACAGGCAACACAGGTTTGACATTGAATTAGATGTAGCTCAGTCAATAACCCACACTAAGAGTGGTGTGACAGCAAGAAAACAATGAAGGTGTCAAGGGAAAAGTCAGAAAAATAGTAGATAATTTCCCTTCCAGTGACCTTGTGAGCTTATAATACTAACATTATTATTTTCTCCTTTGACTTAGATATTACCAATTTCATTTTTAGTCACATTTTATGAAAGTATTCCTTTATTAGTGTCCTAATAATGAATTCTAACAACATTTGTGAGCAAAGGTTAATGGACTGTGTTATAAATGAATATTATTTATAATTATAAATTGGAGCCCGATTCCCCATAAAGATATTCTCCTTTAATTTGCTTCACCTAATATTTCCAAGTGCATAGCCATATTGGTATGTGAGCTAAATATAATTTTTCAAAATTAATTTGAGTTACCAGTTGACATCCTTACAACTAATGGAAGTACTAAAGAATTCAGTTCTCCAGTAATGTGCTAAATTTCCACAAATGGCTCAAATTCTTGTAATCTGTCAGTTGTATGTGTAGGTAGCAATGAACGGCCACGAACTTCCACCTCTGTTTTTCCCATGAAAGTGGCATAATCTGGATGGGGAGGGGGGAATTAGGGTCCTTTTCTCCACCCAACATTTTCTCTGAATTTGGGGGTGGTCGCAAAAATGCCTGCTAATATATGGCATCATGTAAATGAAGGAAATGCCCCATATGACATATCCCTCTGCATTTGTACCCTAGCAATGCTAGGCGTAAGGGAGATGCCTGTGCAACCAGGAAATCCAGCATTGTTAATGGCTTCAAAGGGCAATTTAAAACGCTAATTTCCCTACCATAATTGATCACAATCAGTCTAATATAAGAACAGATAAAATAGGAGCAGGAGAAGGCCTTTCGGCCCCTCGAGCCTGCTCCACCATTCAATAAGATCACGGCTGATCTTTTACCTCAACTCCACTTTCCTGCCCTATCTCCAAATCCCTTGATTCCCTTAGTCCAAAAATCTATCGATCTCAGCCTTGAATGTACTCAATGACTGAGCATCCACAGCCCTCTGGGGTAGAGAATTCCAAAGATTCACAACCCTCTGAGTGAAGAAATTTTTCCTCATCTTGGTCCTAAATGGCCGGCCTCTTATCTTGAGACCATGGCGCCTAGTTCTAGTCTGACAAGCCAGGGAAAACAGCCTCTCAGCATCTACCCCGTCAAGCCCTCTAAAATTTTATACGTTTCAATGAGATCACCTCATTCTTCTAAACTCCAGAGATTATAGGCCCATTCTACTCAATCTCTCCTCATAGGACAACATTCTCATCCCAGGAATCAATCGAATGAACCTTTGTTGCACCCCCTCTAAGGCAAGTATATCCTTCCTTAGGTAAGGAGACCAAAACTGTGCACAGTACTCCAGGTGTGGTCACACCAGAGCCCTATATAATTGCAGCAAGACCTCCTTACTCTTCTACTCCAACCCCCTTGCAATAAAGGCTAATATACCATTTGCCTTCCCAATTGCTTGCTGTACCTGCATGTTAACTTTCTGTGACTTGTGTACAAGGACACCCAAATCCCTCTGAATACCAATATTTCTTAGTCTCTCACCTTTTAAAAAATATTCTGCTTTTCTATTCTTCCTGCCAAAGTGGATAATTTCATATTTCCCCACATTATACTCCACCTGCCACCTTCTCATCTTGTTAAAAACTTTTTGGGGGAAAAGTTCGATATGGATCCATTTTGGGCGGTGTTAGCGCAATGTGCTACCACCCCGCGCCCGACGGACCCTGCGCAGGCAGGACGCAAGTTTGGACCCACAAGAGCACTTACCTCCAATCAGCATTCCTTTCCAGGCCTTGCACCCAAGGTCTCTAGTACATCAGCAGAAAACCTTGGTGCATGCACTCTCGCAGGCCTGGTACCAACTCAGACGGCAGATTGGATCAATGCAATTTGCACTTTCCACCACCATGGGGAGCCCAATCTCTTAAAGGGAGGAAGTTTCTTAGAAATCTCTTAAAGGTAGCTGGTACCTGTTATTTGCTAAAAAAATAACAATCTACTGTCTACATGGAGTCTGAGCAGAGATCAGACATCGCACATGCATATTCCATCCCTATGTTTAAACACTGATGAGTTATGTTAAAACATTGAATTAAGGTTGCGCACTACTAAATCTCACATCCTCCAATCTGCACACCAGACCTCACCAATCTGCTGATCTGAGTTGGTACCAGGCCTGCAAGAGTGCATGCACCAAGGTTCTCTGCTGATGCACTAGAGACCTTGGGTGCCAGAGGTGGACAGAAGGAGGGACATCCTATATCCGCAGTGGGGTGGTGGTGGGGGGGGGGAACGCAAGAGGCCCTCCAGATATATACTCAAAAAACAGTGGGAGGCAGCGGGGGACGAAGTCAATGCCAGGCGCACAGCATCATGAACATGGATGCAGTGCAAGAAGAAGTTCAATGCTTTGACATGAGTGGTCAAGGTGAGTGAGGTCAACTGTCAAGTGGCGTCTCCTACCAACTGCACCACGCACTACACCCCCCATTCCCCACATACCAATAAACTCTTTCCATCAGTACTCAACTCTTCCAATCAGATGCTTCCTCTCACCCTTACACATTACCACTGTTTCAAGCCTCCCACCCACAACTCACGGGCCACACACACTGGCAGCTATTCAACTATGACAGGCACATCAACCAGACACACGTCCCGCTTTCTTGCAGGAGAAGGTGGCACATATCAAGAGGCAGCAAGTGGCAGTGGCATTTAGCCCCTTGAGCCTGTTCCACCATTCAATGAGATCATGGTGGACCTGTGACCTAACTCCATATACCCGTCTTAGCCCCATATCCCTTAAAACCCTCAGTTCACGAAATCTATCAATCTCAGATTTAACATTCACAAGTGAGCTAGCATCAACTGCGTCTGCAGAAAAGCATTCCAATCGTCTCCCACCGTTTGCATGTAGAAGCATTTCCTAACTTCACTCCTGCCGTCCTGGCTCTAAATGTTAGGCTATGTCCCTGCGTCCTAGTATTCAAGTCTAGGAGACCTCCAAAAACAGTTACAAACGTCTCGGCAGCCAGAAGCAATAATCCAGCCACTAACCTGTAAATCCTGCATAGTCCCTTTAAATAGCACCGGTGACATGTTCAGATGGTCGGGGTTAAAACTGTGCATTGAGTTGAGCGTTAGACACCATTTTGGGACTTATCACTTTAAATCAGCGTTGCACACTGATTGAAGCCATTTTCTTCCTACTTTATATGATTCCAGCGTTCATTATCTGCGCCTGCGCTAACTCCTATACCAAGATGGCGTCCGGTGCACGTCACGCTGGAAACATGCGTGCGGATCCAAGACGCCATCTTGGATGTCGGAGAGGTCATGTCGTGCCGAAACAACGGGCGCTACACAGCCCAATTTAGCACCCTTTATATTTTTATCTTTTAAAACATTTTTGGCTGGATCGCAGACCGACTTAATTTCCTCGCATCCCATCAGAAGATGAAAGTGCTACCACTGAGTCAAGTTCATTTAGGGGACTAGATACTCAATAGTTGCCTGGTGTGTTACCTGTTAAATGTAAGCATTAAAGGCACTATGTAAATGCGAGTTGTTGCAACAATCGTCATCTACACTAACAAAGATAGTAAAGCAAAGGTTCTAATCAGGTTTTAATTAACTCAGTAATATTAGCTCAGTAGCCAAAAAAACAACTCCTCATAGACAGGAATATAACAGATCCATAATAATGAGACCCAATTTGGGTAAAAGATCAAATTACAGCTGTACTATATGATCTAAACTGACTATAGTGTCTAAGCAAAACTATTGCAAGAATTTCAGAAAAACAGGAATACAAGAAGAAAATATGGATTTCACAGTTTTAAAAACTAAAATCTTAATTACTTTAATTTAATACTTAAGCAGCGGTGGGGGGGGGGTGAAATTGAGCCGTGTAGCACCATCTTGGTAAAGGAGTTTGCGTGCGCGCACCTAACGAACACCGACAGCATGCAGATTAGGGAGATTATGGTGCAAATCAGTGTACAATGCTGATTTGAAGCCACCGTTAACATTTTGGATCTCCACACTCCAACCACTGCTGCCATTTTGCAACTCCACATTCCAGCCAATGCCCTGTCTTAACCTCACACAGCTGAACACGACTTTAAATGGTATGAAGGACCCTCCACCAGCGCTATTTAAAGGGATCATGAAGTACTTACAGGTTCGTTGCTGGATTCTTTCTTCTGGCTGCTGGTGCAATTGTGCGTGTTTTTGGAGTTTTCCTATACTTGTCTAAAGTTTGAATACTCTACAGTGAGTGGGGTGGCTGGTCTTGGAGTACTTCTAATGGCATTTAAAATATTGTGCTGATAAGTCGCTTCCAGACATGGGTGGCCTGGTATTGCTTCCTCTGGGAATTGAACATGACTGGGAGAATGAAGAGAGGCCACGTAGAGCAGGACAAGCTGCTAGAGGAGGGAGGAGGAGGAGGAGCAGGGCAATCAGCAGGAGGCCATATCCATGGACGGTCTTCAGAAATCAATTCTCTTACCACAACTTCAGCGATGACCAGTGCATTAGACGTCTTCGGTTCACTAAAGAGGTCGTGACTGAAATTTTTCAACTTCTGCAGCCACAACTGCAACCTCAAAGCAGAGCATGGACAGCATTGCCTGTAGCTGTCAAGGTGACCGTGGCCTCTGGCTCCTTTCAGGCTGCTACTGGAGATATAAGCAACATCTCGCAGTTTGCAGTGCACTACAGTATAAAGGAGGTCACTGAGGCTTTCTATACGATGAGAAACACATTTATCTCATTCCCTCTTGCCAGAGACAAACGGCAAGGAGAAGCGAGCACAAGGTTTTGCTTGCATTGCAGGCTTCCCCATGGTGCAGGGTGCCATTGACTGCCCACATTGACCATTCCTCATCTGAACTCGGCCATATTCATGAAAAGAAAGGGATCCACTCTCTCAATGTGCAGCTGATGAACGACCACAGGTAGTGCATCATGTAGGTGAATGCCCGCTATCCTGGCAGCAGTCACAATTCGTTCATCCTGCAGCAGTCTTCTGTTCTGCCTGTATTTCAACCAGCACAGCAAGTCAAAGGCTGGCTACTGGGCGACAAGAGTTATTCCCTCACGACTTGGCTCCTGACTCCGGTCCGGGAACCAAGCATACGTGCACAGCAAGCCTACAATAAGAGCCATTCTGCCACAAGGAACTGCATAGAGCAGACCATAGGCATCCACAAGCAATGTTTCCACTGCCTGGATCACTCTGGAGGAGCCCTGCAGTACTCAGCTGAGCGGGTATCAAGATTCATCATCGTATGTTGCATGCTGCACAACCTCGCCATTATGAGGGAACAGCCCTTGCCACCACCTGTCAGGCGAGAACCTGAGGAGCCGAAGCACGAGGAAGAGGAGGAGAAGGAGGAGCAAGTTGAGAAGGAGGAGGAAGTGAAAGAGGAAGAGCAAGGGATGCTACAGCGTAGACATGCATTTTCTGCCAGGGCTCTATGTGATCAGATGATTAATGAACAATATTAGTAACCTAAACGACACCTCCCCATTCACCAACAGTCCCCCACTCCTTACCTTTCCTCTCTCACATGATCATCAAATCTGCCTCCTTATGATTACACATTGCTTCCTCCCTCAGCTCATCACAGAAATAAAAACCACCACCAAATGCAAATTCAAATCCACATTTATAAATTAACACATTAAATTATGCAAACAAAATGAGACTATTCACCCTTGTTCATTCCCTTAGTATCTGTCTTTCGTGCGCCTTTAACTTTCCTAGTGCTCCTACGAGGTGCTTCCCCAATGGCGCAGGCTTTCTGTTGGGCTTTCCAATGCATCAAGCATTTGGTTGTGTACGCCCCTCAGCCTTCTTCTGTAGCCTGGCCCATCAAAGTCCTCATCTGAATCCTCTGCAGCAGAACTAGTGTGCGACCTCATCCTCCGGCGAGCTAGTACCTGCGGTATCCATTCCCCCTGCCCTGGCTCCTGTGCACTTGTGCCTGGTGTCTCACCACATGCAGATCCCTCCTCTATCGTAGCCTCTAAAGTATACGCAGTATCAATCTTTGAGCTGGTGTCTGCGAGTGTAAGATCGAGTGACAGTGTCTCTTCATCATCACTGTCTTCTTCCTCTGCATCCTCTGACTGGGAAGGTTCCAGTTCTTGGGTATTTGAAATGAAAAAGGGACAAGGGTTGGGTTGTGGTGAGGGGAGAGGAGAAAGTAAGAAGTGCGTGCTTACACCATCTGCAGCACGTGAGTCAGAAAAGATTGTGGGATGAGGGAGAAGTGGGAGGAGAGAGGGAGGATTAGGTATGTAGAGACCCTCACCATCGATCCCTCCAGCACCGCCAGTGGCCGTGGTCTCAGCGATGCCCCTTCCCACGATGGCCAGCACTGTCTCCTCCATGGGGGTTAAAATGTGTTAGAGAGCTTATCCTCCTCTAGCTCTTTGTTGCTGCCACCTGTTACACGCCACCTTCTCCTGCAAGAAAGAGGGCAGTGTGTCAGTGAGTGTTGTGTAAGATGTTGGGGTGATGTGGCTGTCATGGTTGAATAGCTGCCAGTATGTGCGAGCTGTGAGTTGTGAGTGTGAGGCTTGCAACAGTGTTAAGTATGGGAGGGTGAGATAAAGCATATGAACTGAAGGGTTGAGTACTGATTGATAGAGGTTGTTGGTAGGTGGGTGATGGGGGTGTACAGAATTGAGCAGTGGTGCAGTTGGTACAATATGCCACTTGAAGATTGAACTCATTCACCTTGACAACTCATACGAACATACGAATTAAGAGCAGGAGTAGGCCATTCGGCCCCTCGAGCCTGTTCTGCCATTTGATAAGATCATGGCTGACATAATTGTGACCTCAACCTTACTTTCCCGTCTACCTACTATAACCTTTGGCTCCCTTGTTAATCAAGAATCTATCTAACCCAGCCTTAAAAATATTCAATGACCCTGCCTCCACCGCTCTCTGGGGAAGGGAGTTCCACAGACTCACGACCCTCTGAGAGAAAAAATTTCACATCATCTCTATCTTAAATGGGAGACCCCTTATTTTAAAACTATGGCCCTTAGTTCTAGTCTCTCCCACAAGGTGAAACATCCTCTCAGCATCTACCCCTTCAAGTCCCCTCAGGATCTTATATGTTTCAATAAGATCACCTCTCATTCTTCTAATCTCCAATGTATACAGGCCCAACTTGTCCAACCTTTCCTCATAAGATAACCCACTCATCCCAGGAATCAGTCGAGTGAACCTTCTCTGAACCGCCTCTAAAGCAATTATGTCCTTTCTTAAATAAGGAGACCAAAACTGCACACAGTATTCTAGATGTGGTCTCACCAATGCCCTGTATAACTGTAGCAAAACATCTCTACTTTTATATTCCATTCCGCTTGCAATAAATGACAACATTCCATTTGCCTTCCTAATCACTTGCTGTACCTTACTATCTCTGCAGCCACTTCTTTTAAGACCCTAGGATGAAGTCTGTCAGGACCTGGGTACTTGTCAGCTTTTAGTTCTAATAATTTTTTCAGAACCCTTTCCCTGGTGATTGTAAATATTTTAAGTTCCTCCCTCCCTTTCACCTCTTGATTCACAATTATTTCTGTCATGTTATTTGTATCCTCTACAGTGAAGACGGATGCAAAACATCTGTTCAATTCATCCGCCATTTCCTTATTCTCCATTATTAATTCCCAAGACTCACTCTCTAGAGGACCAATGCTCACTTTACTTACTCTTTTCCTTTTTAAATACCAGTAGAAACTCTTACTATCTGTTTTTATATTTCTAGCTAGCTTTCTCTCACACACTAATTTCTCCCTCCTTATTATTCTTTTAGTCATTCTTTGCTGTTTTTTATAATCTGTCCAATCTTCTGACCTGCCACTAATCTTCGTGGAATTGTATACTTTTTCTTTCAATTTAATACTATCTTTAACTTCCTTAGTTAGCCACAGATGGTACGTCCTTCCCTAGAGTCTTTCTTTCTCACTGGAATGTATCTTTGCTGAGTGTTATGAAATATCTCATTAAATGTCTGCCACTGCATCTCTGCTGACATATCCCTTAACCTAATTTCCCTGTTCACTTTGGCCAGCTCTGTCTTCATGCCCTCTTAATTGCCCTTATTTAAATTTAAAACACTAGACTTCAACCTACTCTTCTCTATCTCAAACTGAATGTGAAATTCAATCATATTGTGATCACTGCTACCGAGAGGCTCCTTTACAATGAGGTCATTAATTAATCCTGTCTCATTACACATTACCAGATCTAGAATAGCCTGCTCTCTGGTTAGCTCTAGAACGTGCTGCTCTAAGAAACTGTCCCGAAAGCACTCTGTAAACCCATCTTCCAGGCTACCTTTGCCAATCAGTTTCTTCCAATCTATATGTAGATTAAAATCACCCATGATTATCGCTGTTCCTTTCTCACAAACCCCCATTATTTCTTCCTGTATTCCCTGTCCTACAGTGTGGTTACTATTAGGGGGCCTATAAATTACTCCCACAAGTAACTTCTTGTCTTTACTATTTCTTATCTCTATCCAAACTGATTCTACATCTTGGTCTTTAGAACTAAGGTCATTTCTCTATTATACTCATGACATCCTTAATTAACAGAGCTACCCCTCTGCTTTTTCCTACCTTCCTGTCCTTCCGAAATGTCAAGTATCCTTGAATATTCAGGTTCCAGCCTTTGTCATCTTGCAGCCATGTCTCTGTAATAGCTATCAGATTGTACATACTTATTTCTTATTGAGCTATCAATTCATCCATTTTGTTATGAATGCTACACGCATTCAGATACAAAGTCTTTAGTGATATCTTTTTACTATTGTTATAACCTCTAGCCTTATCTGCTGGCGCACTCTTAGGTTTGCATGCTCTGTCCCTTTCTGCCACTCTCTGATTATCATTTCCCTTATTGCTACCTTGCTCTCTTGCCTTGTCGTCTTTCTTTAATTTATCATATCTTCCCTTACTGGATCCCTCGCCCCCACTATTTAGTTTAAAGCTCTCTCTATCGCCCTACTTATACGATTCGCCAGAACACTGGCCCTAGCACGGTTCAGATGAAGGCGTCCTAACGGTACAGCTCCCACTTTCCCCAGTACTGGTGCCAGTGCCCCATGAATCGAAAGCCATTTCTCCCACACCAATCTTTGAGCCACGAATTTCACTCTCTAATCTTATTTACCCTGTGCAATTTGCTTGTGGCTCAGGTAATAATCCAGAGATTATTACCTTTGAGGTAACTCATGTTAAATAATTGAACTTCTTCCTGCACTGCATCCATGTTCTTGGAGCTATGCTACTAGCATTGACCTCCTCCCCTACTTCTTCCCACTGCCTCTTCAGCATATGTCTAGAGGCCCTCATGCCCTCACTGTGGATACGGAATATCCCTCCTTGAACAAAGACCTCCAGTGCATTATCAGAGAACCTTGCTGCTTTCTCTCTCCCAGGGTCAGCTTTCTTCAAAGTATTAGAGTGCTGAATCACTTCTCTAAGGACTTGCAGCACTTCTTGCAGCCACAATGCACCTCCCCTTTAAGAGGTGCAGGCTGTCTTGAAGAAGCACGAGCCACTCGTGATATTGGGGTCCCTTGCTGATGTGTGCAGCCAATTAACAGCACAGGTAGCGCTGGCTGTGCACAGCAATCATTTAAAACAGCAGGCGGCACAAATTTAATGTGCTGCCTGCATCGCAACGACTGGGCCTGGGTTAATCGCATACCTGTTTGCGCTCGATTTCAGGGGTAATACAATTTAACCCCCTGGTTCTAATGTTAATGGGCAAAATTCCACAGGAGCAACAAGGAAGGAACTAATCCAGCTCTTTACCCTGATTTTCCTGTCTTCTTTGTTTAATAATGCTGCCCTTACAGTCTTTCTCCAGTACCTTTCTATCACATAAATTCTAAAATTACTCTTGAAAAGGTTTTTACATCAGGTCAAAGAAAAACATATTGGGCACGATTTTAAAAGAAATCTGTGGGTGCGTTGGGGGTGGGGGGGGGCAAAGAAAATCCTAGAATCCCGGCTCCAACCCGCTGAAGAAGTGGGACGATACATAATCCACTAAATCAAGTACTTAAAGTATTTGAAATGTCCATACATGCCATTAACAATGAAGGCAAGTGATTTTAATGCTGCCTCAATGTGTTTCCAGTGCTGTGTGAAACGCAGCATTGGAAAATAATCAGGTTTCAGCCTGCAACCATTTGGCCATTTAAATCCCTGTTTGACAAGTGGGGATAAAAGGTGAGTTATTGCATCAGGGCACTCAGTTATCTCAAACAAACTTTTGGCTGGGAGATCTTTGTGATTAAACTGAGAACTCTTGGTTTCCACTCAAAATTGTTCTGTTTACAAATACTTACCAGCTTTTCGGACCCCCTCAAACTGACACCATCAGGATGGGGGCCGCGATGGCTGCATTCACCAGCACATCCGAGGACGAGGAACATCACCATCCTCACCAGGTGTGGAGTGCACTTCCGCCACTTGGAGCTCCACAATACAATGCTGTGCCACAGGCACCTGTACAAGAACACAGAGGGGAACAACAGAGGAAGCGAGGTCGCAGGAGGTACTACCCTTGTCAGAGGGTCTACAGACCAAGGCTCAGCTTCCTGGACCTCTCAGAGGAGCAGTGCATACGGAGGCTGAGAGTGAGTCGCCAGGTGGTCGCAGACATCTGCAGCCTCCTTCATGCCGAGCTGCTCCCGGCTGAAACTAGCTGCATCTCATTGCCCGTTGCTGTTAAAGTGACCACTGCCCTCAACTACTTTGCCTCCGGATCATTCCAGGATGCAACTGGTGACATTGCCAGGGTCTCCCAGTTGTCTGCCCACAAGTGCATAAGGCAGGTCAACAACAGTTTGTTTCACAGGGCCTCGCAATACGTCAACTTCCCCATGGACGACCTCAGCCAGACGGAGAGGGCAGTGGGATTCCACCCTATGGCTGGCTGCCCACGTGTAGAGGGTGCAATCGATTGCACGCACATAGCAATCCGAGCACCTCCACATGAGGCAGGACTGTTCATCAACAGAAAGGGTTATCTCTCCATCAACGCTAAGCTCATTTGTGAACACCACAAAAGATTTCTCCGCGTGTGTGCGAGATTCCCTGACAGCTGCCATGATTCGTTCATTCTGAGGGAATCCAACATCCCGGATCTCTTCCATGCACCAAACAGCCTTAAGGGCTGGCTCCTCAGGGACAAAGGATACCCCCTGCACATGTGACTCATGACACCTCTGAGGAACTCCATCAGCAAGCAACAGCGTTGATACCACGACAGCCACATCACCACCAGGTCTGTAATTGAACATGCGATAGGACTGCTGAAGATACGATTTGGTGCCTCGATCGTTCTAGGGGAGCGCTTCAATAAGCACCAGCGAGAGTGGGTTGCATTATAATAGTGTGTTGTGTCCTGCACAACATGGCGCAACAGAGAGGGGTACTGGTTGAGGAGGCCCCATGCCCTTATCCAGCATCCACATCTGCCATCCACATTGAGGAGGAGTAGAGCAGGAGTAACAGGAGGAGGAGGAGGAGAAGGGCGAACCCCTGGGCAGAGCAGCTGCTGACCTGGCTGCTCGTGAGGCCAGGGAGTCACTCATGTGAACGGTTCTCATAAGATCAGAAAGTGAGAAGAGTCCAGTCCTCACACCACCTGGAAAGAGCAGCACCAACACCAGCCCCATCACCTTGCACGAAACAGTCCTGCAACTACACATACACCCACTGTAAAGTCACCCATTGGGCAGCATCAAGTGTCGCCGTTCATGGTGCAGCACATGAAAGGGCGCAATCACAAACGCCAGTCAAGAATGAGCAAGACGTGGCAGTAATGGTGAGAATGATACCATTTAATGTGACTTTAACAAAAAACAAATATAAATGAAAAACATGACAGTCTATCAGACACCTTTGTGCGTACCCTTCGTGATCACAAATCCTTAGCCTTTCTCTTCCTACTACTTCTACGTGGTGCATCCCCTGTGGCTGCAGCAGAGGTAGGGCCAGGTTGCTCATGTCCATGGCCAGACTGCTTAGATGCTTTTGGCCTACGCCCTCTGGGTTTTGGAGCCCGTGAGGGCCCCGCCAAAGACTGCTCCACCTGCACCTGTGCAGGAGCAGACTCGGCCACATGGAGAGGAGGCAGCATTGCGGGTACTGGTTGAGAAGGGGGCAACGGGTGAGACGTGGGAGAGCTTTGAGTGGTGTCCCCACTTCCATGTCCCCTTTTGCCATCATCCCTCTCCTAGACCAGGCCCACATCGCTTCTACCACCCTGCTGGAGAACAGTTTGGAGGACATGTATGATGCCTTGTAAGCCCAGTTGTAAAGTTTCTGTCTGCCTGCTTAAGGCGGCAGAATGTTGTTCACCGTGCATCTGAACGGCCGTTGTCAGGGCCTGAATGGACTCATTTGTAAGCCGTACTTGAAGCTCAATGGAGCATACTGAGGTGCTCAACATGCCAATCATTGTTAAAATCAATTTGTGATGTGTGTGATGAATGTTAAAGTTGTGTCACCAGATGTTTGTGGGGTGCCAGTCTCGGCATCCCTGACGGACAGGCACTCAAGGGTCCAGCCGATCTGCAAGTCCTTCTCCTCCGCGTCTGTGAGGACAACTATTTGTTGTGGCCCCCCCCCCCCAGTCCTCGCCCTCTCGTGTGCATTTTGCGCTCTCTTCTCCTAGAGGGGAGAAAGTACAGACGTGTGAGTGAGTAATGGTGAAGTGGTCAGCCAATGAATGAATTGCTTTGGGTGAGGCTGACTGTGAAAGAGATGCATCAGAGGATGAGTATCAGACAGAGACATCACATTGGATCAGGATTGGGGTGAGTGGTAGTGGTGGGGTCACAAATGGGGAGATGAGGAGGTGCTCAAGAAGTGAAGGTAAGTTGAGGATGAGCCTTAAGTGGGTGCGAGGAGTAGTGTTGGCAGTGTAGAATGAGTTGGGGCGGTGTGGGTGAGGGTGGTGATGTGCACCAAGGAATGCAGGAGAATCAGTAAGTGTACTCACTTTTGCTGACCTAGTTAGGTCATTGAAACACTTCCTGCACTGGACCCAACTGCGGGATATGTTGCTCCTGCTCGTGACTTATTCTGCCACCTCAAGCCAGGCCTTCTTGGTGGCAGAGGCAGGACGCTCCCTCCTTTTGACTGGGTAAAATAGTTCCCTCCTCCTCCTCACCCTGGCCAGTGGCACCTCAAGTGAGGTATCACTGAATCTTGGAGCAGTCTTGCCCCTGTGCTGCTCCATTGGGTCTTCTTGCTCTTTGCTCCAGCAAAATCCATTGGAGCAATGGCCCTTTAAATCTAGACGCTCCAGCTGACAGCCTGTCATGTGGGTGCGCAGTCCACCCACTGCGCAGCTTTCGGACGGCAAACCTGGAAACAAGATGAATGGCCACTAATTAAGTCGTGATTGCGTGGGTTTGCCGCGCGCCCATTGACCCCCCCCCCAAACCCCGCTGCCATCCCACCACCTTATTAAAGTCGTGCACATTAAGTTGTAATGATCTGACTGAGTTAACTATTTGTTCCTACATCCTGGAAGTTGATTTCAAAAACTCAGACAAAATAATACTATTTGTTAAGATATACACTGTTTCACAGTAGAAGTATTGCCGTGTTTACTGTTTGCAGAAATAACAGTCTCAGCAGCGAAATTTATGTCACCACCTCTATTAACTGCATAAGTGAATTGGTGTCATTCAGTGTTTTAAGTACATTCTTGCTTTTTCTTTCCACAGTAGGTTCAGCACAAGAGGAGGCCATTTGGCCCATTGTGCCTGTGCCGGCTCTTTGAGAGAGCTATCCAATTAGTCCCATTCCCCTGCTCTTTCTTGATGGTCCTGTAAATTTTTTCCCTTCAAGTTTTTATCCAATTCCCTTTTGAAAGTTACTATTGAATCTACTTCCACCATTCATTCAGGCAGTGCATTCCAGATCATTACAACTCGCATAAAAAAATGTTTCCTCATGTCACCTCTGGCTGTTTTGCCAATCACCTTAAACCTGTGTCCTCTGGTTACTGACCCTTCCGCCAATGGGAACAGTTTCTCCTTATTTACTCTGTCAAAAGCGTTCATGATTTGAACACCTCTATCAAATCTCCCCCTAGCCTTCTCTGTTCTGAGGAGAACAACCCCAGTTTCTCCAATCTCTCCACATAACTGAAGTCCCTCATCCCTGGTACCATTCTAGTAAATCTCTTCTGCACCCTCTCTAAGGCCTTGACATCCTTCCTAAAATGAAGTACCCAGAATTAAACAGTATACTCCAGCTGAGGCCTAACCAGTGTTTTATAAAGATTTAGCATAATGTCCTTACTTTGTACTCTATGCCTCTATTATAAAGCCCAGGATCCCATATGCTTTATTAACAGCCTTCTCAACTTGTGTATGTGCACCCCCAGGTTTCTCTGTTCCCGCACCCCCTTTTAAAATTGTACCATTTTGTTTATATTACCTCTCCTCATTCTTCCTACCAAAATGTATCACTTTGCACTTTTCTGCGTTAAATTTCATCTGCCACCTGTCCGCCCATTCCACCAGCCTGTCTATATCCTCTTGAAGGCTATCACTATCCTCCTCACTGTTCACTACACTTCCAAGTTTTGTGTCATCTGCAAATTTGGAAATTGTGCCCTCTACACCCAAGTCCAAGTCATTAATATATATCAAGAAAAGCAGTGGTCCAGATACCTATCCCTGGGGAACACCACTGTATACCTCCTTCCAGTCCGAAAAACAACCGTTCACCACTACTCTCTGTTTCCTGTCACTTAGCCAATTTTATATCCATGCTGCCACTGCCCCTTTTATTCCATGGGCTTCAACTTTGCTGACAAGCCTATTATGTGGCACTTTATCAAACGCCTTTTGAAGTCCATGTACACTACATCAACCGCATTGCCCTCATCGACCCTCTCTGTTACCTCATCAAAAAACTCAATCAAGTTAGTTAAACACGTTTTGCCTTTAACAAATCCTTGCTGGCCTTCCCTAATTAATCCACACTTATCAAGGTGATTGTTAAGTTTGTCCCGGATTATCATTTCTAAAAGATTCCCCACTACCGAGGTTAAACTGACTGGCCTGTAGTTGCTGGATTTATCCTTACACCCTTTTTTGAACAAGGGTGTAACATTAGTAATTCTCCAGTCCTCTGGCACCACCCCCGTATCGAAGGATGATTGGAAGATTATGGCCAGTAACTCCGCAATTTCCGCCCTTACTTCCCTCAGCAACCTAGGATGTATCCCATCCGGACTGGGTGATTTATTTACTTTGAGTACAGCTAGCCTTTCTAATACCTCCTCTTTATTAATTTTTAGGCCATTCAGTATCTCAACTACCTCTTTTTTTACTGTGACTTTGGCAGCATCTTCTTCCTTATTAAAGACAGATGCAAAGTACTCATTTAGTACCTCAGCCATACCCTCTGCCTCCATGCATAGATCTCCTTTTTGATCCCTAATCGGTCCCACCCCTCCTCTTACTACCCGTTTACAGTTTATATGGCTAGGGAAGACTTTTGGATTCCCTTTTATGTTAGCTGCCAGTCTATTCTCATTTTCTCTCTTTGCTCCTCTTATTTCCTTCTTCACTTCCCCTCTGAACTTTCTATATTCAGCCTGGTTCTCACTTGTATTATCAACCTGACATCTGGCATATGCCCCCTTTTTCTTCTTCATCTTACTCTCTATCTCTTTCATCATCCAGGAAGCTCTGGCTTTAGTTGCCCTACCTTTCCCCCTCGTGGGAATGTACCTAGACTGTACCCGAACCATTTCCTCTTTAAAGGCCAACCATTGATCGATTACAGTTTTGCCTGCCAATCTTTGATTCCAATTTACCCGGGCCAGATCCGTTCTCAACCCACTGAAATTGGCCCTCCTCCAATTGAGTATTTTTACTCTAGATTGCTCCTTGTCGTTTTCCATAGCTAATCTAAACTTTATGATACTATGATCGCTGTTCCCAAAAAGTTCCCCCACCGACACTTGCTCCACTTGGTCCACCTCATTCCCCAGAACCAGGTCCAGCAAAGCCTCCTTCCTCGTTGGAAACGTACTGGTCAAGAAAGTTCTCCTAAACACACTTCAAAAGTTCCTTTAGGTGAAGGAAACCTGCTGTCCTTACCCGGTCTGGCCTACTTGTGACTCCAGACCCAATGTGGTTGATTCTTAATTGCCTCTGAAATGGCCTAGCAAGCCACTCAGTTGTAAAATCTTGCTAAAGAAAGTCATAATAAGAATAAAACCAATAAAAGGCAAACCAAGCCCAGTGAACCCTGCAAAGTCCTCCTCGCTAACATCTGGGGACTTGTGCCAAAATTGGGAGAGCTGTCCCACAGACTAGTCAAGCAATAGCCATATTCACAGAATCATACCTTTCAGCCAACGTCACAGACTCTTCCATCACCATCCCTGGCTATGTCCTGTCCCACCGGCAGGGCAGACCGACCAGAGGTTGCAGTACAGTGATATACAGTCAGGAGGGAGTGGCCCTGGGAGTCCTCAACATTGACTCCGGACCCCATGAAATCTCATGGCATCAGGTCAAACGTGGGCAAGGAAACCTCCTGCTGATTACCACCGACCGTCCTCCTCCATGTTGAGCACCACTTGGAAGAAGCACTGAGGGTAGAAAGGGCACAGAATGTATCTGGGTGTGGGGGACTTCAATGTCCATCACCAAGATTGGCTCCGTAGCACCACTACTGATTGAGCTGGCCGAGTCCTGAAGGACATAACTGCCAGACTGGGCCTGCTGCAGGTGGTGAGCGAACCAACACGAGGGAAAAACCTACTTGACATCGTCCTCACCAATCTACCCGTCGCAGATGCATCTGTCCATCACAGTATTGGTAGGAGTGACCACCGCACAGTCCTCATGGAGATGAAGTCCCGTCTTCACACGGAGGACACCATCCAACGTGTTGTGTGGCACTATCGCCGTGCTAAATGGGATAGATTCAGAACAGATCTAGCAGCTCAAAACTGGGCATCCATGAGGCGCTGTGGGCCATCAGTAGCAGCAGAATTGTATTCCAGCACAATCTGTAACCTCATGGCCCGGCATTTTCCTCATTCTACCATTGTCAATAAGCCAGGGGATTAACCATGGTTCAATGAGAAGTGTAGAAGAGCATGCCAGGAGCAGCACCTGACGTACCTAAAAATGAGGTGCCAACCTGGTGAAGCTACAACTCAGGACTACATGCGTGCTAAACAGTGGAAGCAACATGCTATAGACAGGGCTAAGCAATTCCACAACCAACGGATCAGATCAAAGCTCTGCAGTCCTGCCACATCCAGTCGTGAATGGTGGTGGACAATTAAACAACTAACGGGAGGAGGAGGCTCTGTAAACAACCCCATCCTCAATGATGGCGGAATCCAGCACGTGAGCGCAAAAGACAAGGCGTTTGCAACCATCTTCAGACAGAAATGCCAAGTGAATGATCCATCTCGGCCTCCTCCCGCTATCCCCATCATCACAGAAGCCAGTCTTCAGCCAATTTGATTCACTCCATGTGATATCAAGAAACAGCTGAGTGCACTGGATACAGCAAAGGCTATAGGCCCCGACAACATCCCGGCTGTAGTGCTAAAGACTTGTGCTGCAGAACGAGCCGCGCCTCTAGCCAAACTGTTCCAGTACAGCTACACCACTGGCATCTACCCAACAATGTGGAAAATTGCCCAGGTATGTCCAGTCCACAAAAAGCAGGACAAATCCAATCCGGCCAATTACTGCTCAATCATCAGCGAAGTGATGGAAGGTGTCGTCGACAGTGCTATCAAGCGGCACTTACTCACCAATAACCTGCTCACCGATGCTCAGTTTGGGTTCCGCCAGGACCACTTGGCTCCAGACCTCATTACAGCCTTGGTCCAAACATGGACAAAAGAGCTGAATTCCAGAGGTGAGGAGAGAGTGACTGCCCTTGACATCAAGGCAGCATTTGACCAAGTGTGGCACCAAGGAGCCCTAGTAAAATTGAAGTCAATGGGAATCAGGGGGAAAACTCTCCAGTGGCTGGAGTCATACCTTGCACAAAGGAAGATGGCAGTGGTTGTTGGAGGCCAATCATCTCAGCCCCAGGACATTGCTGCAGGAGTTCCTCAGGGCAGTGTCCTAGGCTCAACCATCTTCAGCTGCTTCATCAATGACCTTCCCTCCATCATAAGGTCAGAAATAGGGATGTTCGCTGATGATTGCACAGTGTTCAGTTCCATTCGCAACCCCTCAGATAATGAAGCAGTCCATGCCTGCATGCAGCAAGACCTGGACAACATACAGGCTTGGGCTGATAAGTGACAAGTAACATTCGTGCCAAACAAGTGCCAGGCAATGACCATCTCCAACAAGAGAGAGTCTAACCACCTCCCCTTGACATTCAATGGCATTACCATCGCCGAATCCTCCACCATCAACATCGTGGGGGGGGGGGGTCACCATTGACCAGAAACTTAACTGGACCAGCCATATAAATAATGTGGCTGCAAGAGCAGGTCTGAGGCTGGGTATTCTGCGGCAAGTGACTCACCTCCTGACTCCCCAAAGCCTTTCCACCATCTACAAGACACAAGTTAGGAGTGTGATGGAATACTCTCCACTTGCCTGGATGACTGCAGCTCCAACAACACTCAAGAAGCTCGACACCATCCAGGACAAAGCAGCCCGCTTGATTGGCATCCCATCCATCACCCTAAACATTCACTCCTTTCACCACTGGCGCACTGTGGCTGCAGTGTGTACCATCCACAGGATGCACTGCAGCAACTCGCCAAGGCTTCTTCGACAGCACCTCCCAAACCCGCGACCTCTACCACCTAGAAGGACAAGAGCAACGGGTACATGGGAACGACACCATCTGCACGTTCTCCTCCAAGTCACACACCATCCCGACTTGGAAATATATCACCGTTCCTTCATCGTTGCTGGGTCAAAATCTTGGAACTCCCTTCCTAACAGCACTGTGGGAGAACCTTCACCACACGGACTGCAGCGGTTCAAGAAGGCGGTTCACCACTTCCTTCTCAAGGGCAAATAGGGATGGGCAATAAATGTCGGCCTCGCCAGCGACGCCCACATCCCATGAACGAATAATAAAAAAAGTATTAATTTAGTGCCTCAGCCATGCTCTCTGCCTTGTCCCTAATCAGTCCCACCCTTCCTTTGACTACCCTTTTACTATTTATATGTTTATAAAAGACTTTTGGGTTCTCTTTTATGTTAGCCACTAATTTATTCTTATACACTATCCTTGCCCCTCTCATTCCCTTTTTTAGATCTCCATTGTACTTTTTGTATTCAGCCTGGTTCTCTACTGTGTTATGATCCTTACATTCGTCATCAGCCTCCATTTTCTGTTTTAATTTAATCTCTATATCTTTAGTCATCCAAGGAGCCCTAGCTTTGGATGCCCTTTCTTTCCCCTTCGTAGGGATGTGTCTACTCTGTACCCGAACCAACTCCTCCTTGAAGGGCTCCCATTGTTCAATTACTGTTTTGCCCACCAATTTTTGTTTCCAATCCACCTGGGCAAGATCTCTTTTTAACTCATTGAAATTTGGCCTTCTTCCAGTTAACTGTATGGTGATTGTGAAGGATTTTTGGACTTTACCCGGATTAATTACCTGCTAAAGGACCGGAGCTTGGTTAGACAAACTGTTAAATTGACTATTCAAGAGGCCATGTTGGGAAGCTTGACCAAACATGAAAAGTGTTATGCAGACTGTCTAGAAGGCTATAGATGATAAGGCTTTGGGAGACTTTGGGAAACCATCGTAAATGCCAGGTGCTGTTTGGTAGCATCAGCCTGTATAACCATAGAAAAGAGGCAATGGAAAATTACTGAGAGGTTATGATTGTCAGCAGGAATGTTTTAAGAGACAAGCCACAAGACCAATCAGTGCTCATTGCACGAGTCAGACCAGAAGAACACGATGCAGGAAGTCGGTGAATTAGTAACCTCACTGTGCAGGATGTCATTGGAGAATTAACCTTTCAGTGTTCACGAAGCAGAAGAATCGGCCATTCTGAGTTTTGAATTGTATTACTGATTTGAAGGTTGTACGTATCTCTCTCTGTAAACCTGTACTGTTTTAATGTTAATAAAACCATTAGTTAGAAAGCTTTAAAGTCTTGGTTGATCTCACCTCTGATTATCCTAAAGAGTTAATAAAGTAAATCATACACCCTACAATGGGACATAGCTAAGTAGCAAATATGGGCAGATTCATTTAAAAATCCCAGATAGATTATATATTGTGGGCAAGAGCCCATTCTGATGAATATTTCCAACTCCCAATGTGCATAGCTTGGATGCATAACAAAAGCTACATTTATTTCTGAAGGAAATCTCATAACTGTTCTATTTGAAAGAAAATAAGCCAGACAACAATAATTACTGATAGATTTTTAAAATGTTTTTCAAAATGTGTAGCACAGTGATACAGAGTATAAAAGGTAATTTTAAACCAAGAAAATAAAAATAACAGACCACTAAATGTGTATGAAATATGAAATGAATGTTGCATAGAAAATAATGGGATTTGGTTTTAAAATTTATGAATTAACATTGCAGTCTAATGCACATCATTGTGTTACAAGTCAGAATCTGTAAAGCTGTGCACACAAAAAGAAACATTTCTCCTTAATCTAACATTGTGTTAGGAATTGGTAGTCAAGGCCCTATTCATTTTGAAGAGTTAAATAAATAATATGCAGCATTGGAGCAAAACACTTGAAGGCAACCACCACCCACGAAACGCATCACAGTAAGGAGTTCATCTTTCAGGAGAGAAGAAAAGGTTAGCGAAGAAAAGTGGGAGAAAAGAAAGAATTTAAAAGAAACCTTTCAGGCTGCTTTGCTGATCCACATTGCTTATACTCGTAGAAAATGGACAAGCAGAGATTAGGAAATCAGGCAAGTAGGCCTTAGGCCTGTTATTCACCTGATTCTAATCTAGTGCGATTTTCAATCAGCAGGATTTAAGTGTGCGCTTGCAAGAAACGTACAAGAGCCTCATTACGGCTCCAAGAGTTATGCAAATTAATTAAAATACTAAGAAGATATGATAGTCCAGGTTAGTCTCTGAGAATGTACCTATTGCTGTGTAAACCTATGTAATATAGACAGTGTTGGGAAGACACGATTTGGCTTTTGAGAGTTTGTTATCTTAAAAGTATGTTGTGGGTTATTTCTGTTGGTTATGATTTATGCATTTTTCCTGCATTTTTGTTGCATTTCATTTTGCTTTTAGTTTTTGAATTTTTGGGAGGGGGAGATCACCTGGTTTTTCCATCTCACCCTTTCTGGAAGCTGCAACTATCGTTGCAACAATTAGAATTCTGGAAGAGGAAAGGTGTATCTAATGGACGATCAGAAGCAGATCTGCTTACACCAGAGGTGGTCTGCCCACACCCACCCTTACCAAATGAGCTGTGTCTTTTGACTAAAGCGCCACTGCCTGGTAAGTCAGAGGAGATCTGCCTTCGCTACATATGCTTCACCATCAAGGTAGTCACAGATTATGCCACATCCTCCAGCTGGACCATCAAACATCTATTACAAGGGTGGCTCTGTTGGTGGTTGTGAAGGTGATGACAGCCTTGAACTTCTATGCCAGTGAGCCACTTAAAAGCTAATTGGATAATATCTGCCAAATTTTCAGTGTACCAGTGCATATTGCAGATGACAGATGTGCTGTTTGCCAGGGTGAATGGAAGTGAAAATCAGTCCTAATATACTTATACACACAGACAGTGCATTGTTAATTGCATTTTTTACTCATTGTCAGGAATGCACAATTTTAATACACAACTTTCTGGAAGCATAGGTGCATTATGGTGCACTAAAAGTAATTCACAACTGAGTAGCTAATCAGAAAGCAATAGCAATAACTAACTAAAACACTTAAGCACCATATACAGGGTATTTCAGCTGTCGAGTGTGTAACTTCTAAGAGAAATGGAGGAGCAGTGCAGACAGAAGAAACCGCGATTGACAGGTGAAGATCTGCACGTCATAGTCAGCTGTGTGAGAGCAAGGAAAACTGATGTATGTGGTTAAGCAAGACATCCCTCCATTAACCAGGAGGCCAAGAAAGTTTTGGAAGCCATTGCCCTGATTGTTAACACTGGTTGTTAAGGACCTCAGGTATGTTAACATACGCTAAGCAACTGGAAAATTATCCACAAGAAGGTGTCTAACTTGATGTAAAGTACAAAATAAGAATTGAAGATGACCGATGGCCCACACACTGAATTAATAACATAGAAACATATAACGATGGTTAACAACAGGGAAAGCAGTCCAAAAGACTGAAAAAGTGCCACTGAAGACTGAATAATTCACAAGTTGAAGCACTCATTCACTTCTCAAATACTGTTATCTTCTCAAACATTCTGTAGGCACGGTACTTTCTAATAAACTGTACACATGGCCATAAAACTATGCTGCAACTTAAATTGCACAGCACAAGGTATCTCCTCATTCAATGCATATTTTCTTCTTTTCACAGAAAAAAGGCACCAAACAATGGAAAGCACCCACGTATACATACTCAGCAGGTCAAACCCCTTACCTTCTTTGATAATGTAATAATACAAGCTATTGATGGGGGAGGGGGCAGTATATGGCATTGATAACACGTAAACCAGAAGAGGGGAATAGACTTCTAGTTTGCCGAATTGACATAATAACATATGTACGCAATTGTATTTCAGCAGGTATGAAGTAATAAATATGACATGCTGCAAAAATGTGTCATGTACTATCTGCACACCAACAACATGGCAAAGTATGCACTAGGGTAGGTTTTCTGAATGAGGAACAATTTTCTGATGTGACTACCTCGTGGATGTTAGGACTCAGAGAATCTGTGTGATCATGTAGCCTTTTCTTCTCTTTAAAGATATATCAGATCTATAAGAGTAGCAAGGCAGGACATCACACCAGCAATCCTCAACACAGTATTCAGCATCATCAGTACTTGAATCATGCACAAGCACAGAGCACTCCAGAGGTTTAGAGAAGTGAGTCACTTCACAGTGAGGGAGTAAGGGCAAAGGTGGGGGCCGAAGAAGGGCTGGCTGCTGCTGGGCAGAAGCTTAGCATCGCCATGATCCTTGTTGATTCACTTTGTGATTCAGAGCTTAAGGGCTTAGCTATGAAATTAAGTATACTACAGGAGCACAAATAGGTGCATCAATCACCTGCCTCCTTGCAGAGGATGATGCAACAGTTGGTTCACAGTTGGATGATGCAGTACAGCAAATGATTACTCTCTACAGACTACTGTTGAGCAGCATACATATCAGCATCGATGACGTCTGTAAGGGAGACCTCAGGCATACAAGCAGTGAGCGCAATTGAAGATTATCTCATGAATACTCCCACTGATGCTGTCAAGGCATTGAGGTCAACAATCTAAGATGAAATTATATCAATACTGATGTAATTTTGGCCTGGATTTTTCAATCCAGCAGGAATTCCACTGGATCCCACATGTGTGCGTATATGTAGTAGATTCCCCAGGACATTGCTCACTGATACACTTGAGTCCTGTGCATATATTGTGGTGGACTGCAAGCTGCACAATAGCTCCTGGGAATTGTACCCCATTTATATGACACAATTCCTGGGGTCTGGATGGGTTACTCTTTCAAATATTATGTTGATCTTCAACAGCGTTACTCAATGATGAAATGTATGGGTTCATCCACCCAAGAGTCCTTAAGGGGATGGGACAGGCGCTGTGGGAAGCCCTTGCCCGTATCCATAATAGCTCACTGGTGTCAGGGACTACTCCAGGCTGGAAGGAAGCTAATGTAGTTCCAATTTTTAAAAAGGGGGATAAGACAGAAGCTGGTAACTATAGGCCCATTAGCTTGATGTCAATAACAGGCAAAATGCTCGGAGGAATCATTAGGGATGTAATATATGTCCACTTAGATAGAGAAGGCCATATCAGGGACACCTAACACGGCTTCTGGAAAAGAATGTTGTGTGTTAACAGTCAGATTGAATTTTTTGAAGAAGTCATCAGGTTAGTGGATGAGGGTAACCCGGTAGTCGCTGGACTTTCAGAAAGCATTTAGAAACTTAGAAACATAGAAAATAGGGGCAAGAGTAGGCCATTCAGCCCTTCGGGCCTGCTCCGCCATTCAAAATGATCATGGCTGATCGTCTAACTCAGTACCCTGTTCCCGCTTTTTCCCCCTATCCCTTGATCCCTTTAACATTAAGAAATATATCTATCTCCTTCTTGAATACATCTAATGACTTGGCCTCCACTGCGTTCTGTGGTAGAGAATTCCACAGGTTCAGCACCCTCTGAGAGAAGAAATTTCTTCTCATCTCGGTTCTAAATGGCATACCCCGTATCCTGAGACTGTGACCCCTGGTTCTGGACTCCCCAGCCATCGGGAACACTTTTGATATGGTATCGCGTCAGAGACTTCTCTACAAAATAGAATCTTGTGGAATTTGTGGTAATCTGCTGCAGTGCATTGAGAACTGGCTGAATGCTCATAGGCAGAAAGTGGTTGTCAATGGATTTGGAACTGTTTGGCAGCCTGTAATGAGTAGTGTCCTGCAGGGATTGGTATTAGGACCTTTGGTATTTACTATTTTCATTAATGATCTAGATGTAGGTGTTGGGGGAATGATCCATAGGTTTGCAAATGATACCGAGATATGTGCAAGAGTTAGGACTGTAGAGGATGCTCGACTACTACAAGCAGATCTAGATGTCCTACATACGAACATACGAATTAAGAGCAGGAGTACACCATTCGGCCCCTTGAGCCTGCTCTGCCATTTGATAAGATCATGGCTGATCTGATTGTGACCTCAACCTTACTTTCCTGTCTACCTACTGTAACCTTTGACTCCCTTGTTAATCAGGAATCTATCTAACTCAGCCTTAAAAATATTCAATCACCCTGCCCTCACCGTTCCCTGGGGAAGGGAGTTCCACAGACTCACGACCCTCTGAGAGAAAACATTTCTCTCCTCATCTCTATCTTAAATGGGAGATCTCTTATTTTTAAACTGTGGCCCTTAGTTCTAGTCTCTCCCGCAAGGTGAAACATCCTCTCAGCATCTAACCCTTCAAGTCCCCTCAGAATCGTATATGTCTCAATAAGATCACCTCTCATTCTTCTAAACTCCAATGTATACAGGCCCAACTTGTCCAGCCTTTCCTCATAAGATAACCCACTCATCCCAGGAATCAGTCGAGTGAACCTTCTCTGAACCGTCTCTAAAGCAATGATGTCCTTTCTTAAATAAAGAGACCAAAACTGCACACAGTATTCGAGATGTGGTCTCACCAATGCCCTGTACAACTGTAGCAAAAACATCTCTACTTTTATATTCCATTCCCTTTGCAATAAATGACAACATTCCATTTGCCTTCCTAATCACTTGCTGTATCTGCATACTAACTTCTTGTGATTCATGTACTGGAACATCCAGATCCATCTGTACCTCAGAGTTCTGCAATCTCTCTCTATTTAAATATACTGCTTTTCTATTCCTCCTGCCAAAGTGGACAAGTTCACATTCTCCCACATTATACTCCATCTGCCAAATGTTTGACCACTCTCTTAACCTATCTATATCCCTTTGCAGACTCCTTATGTCCTCTTCACAACTTACTTTCCTACCTACCTTTGTGTCATCAGCAAATTTAGCAACCATACATTCGGTCCCTTCATCCAAGTCATTGATATAGATTGTAAATAGTTGAGGCCCCAGCACTGATCCCTGTGGCACTCCACTCGTTACATCGTGCCAACCTGAAAATGCCCCATTTATGCCTACTCTCTGTTTCCTGTTAGCTAACCAATCCTTTATCCATGCTAATATATTACCCCCTACACCATGAGCTCTTATTTTGTGTCCTGGGGGATTGGGCCCTGTTTGCCAAATGATGTTTAACTTAGAAAAGCATAGTGTCATGTACGTGGGCAGGTCAAATGTTAAACATACATACATCCTACAAGGCAAAAAATTAACCCAAGCGGTGAAAGAAAGATCTGGGTGTTTTAGTGCATCAATCTCTAAAGTTCCATGACCAATGCCATGAAGCTATAACTAAAGCGAACAGAGGTTCTAGGGTGTAATCATAGGACAATTCACTATAAAATAAAACATACCATTTTGTCCTTGGACAAGAACTTGGTTAGGCTTCAGTTAGAGAATTGTGCACAGTTTTGGCTTTGGAAAGGGTGCAGGGGAGGGCTACAAGATTAATTCCCAGTTTATAACACCTTAGTCACTCAGATAGGGTCAGTGAACTGGGTCTCGATATTTTAGAGAGGCATAGACGTTAGGCTGATTTGATCGAGGTTTAGAAAATAACCAAGGGACTAGATTGAGTTGATGTAGACCAATTACTTCAGCTGGATACGTTAAGGAGAACCATGGGTCACGCTTGCAAGTTATGTAAGGGCAGAACTAGGTTAGATGTTAGGTAGTTCTTCTTTTCCCGGAGAACAATGGACCTGTTGAACAGGTTGTGATGAATGCTGATTCTCTGTTTTCGTTCAAGTGAGAGCTAGATCTGTTTCTGGCAGGGGTGAACATTATCTCGTACAAGAGGTAGACATCCTGTAACATAAATCAGGGCCAATGTGATCTCCTGGACTAGTTTTGATCATTTAAGGGGGTCGGAGAGGAATTTTCAAGTGATTGGACCTGTTTTTTGCCTCTCCCAGGAGATTACATGGCTCAGGGTGGGTGGGGAGTATATATATTGTGATGCGGCATCACAAACGTGTGGGACAGGCTGGATGAACCAGTAGGTCTTTTCCTGTCTGTCATTTTCATATGTTCATATGTTTGTGGAACAACACAGCTTAAGTTACAAATTAAGCCACAAACTTCATTGTTAATTGCAATGAGGAATTCATTAAATAATAACATTTATTCAACATATAAATTCTTTAAATTCAGTTGACAATTATTAAATATAGCTAATTGCCTGTTCACAGCCTGTTGTCTATCTGTTCTAGTCACAGGTTCCTAATTCTTTGTCCGCTCACTAAACTTCTGATCCACGAGGCTTTGTGCTGCCACCTAAAGGAAAGCATTGCATGTGCAGGAATCCACTCTAAGTTCACCATCAATAAGGTGATCCTGGGGATCCTAGAGTGATCAAGTTATGTGCATAGCGGGGTGGGTGGGTGTGTGCGTACAGAAAGATCACAATAGAGTGCACAAAATAAATTTTTAAAATAAAAATAATGAACATAAATCTCAAGTAGGAACAATATTCTAAAGCAATAAATAGCCACCATAACTGTCTTGGTACTAAGCAGTTCTGAAAGTAATAGGCACTCAGTTTGTAAAAGGAAAGCTATTCATAACTCATATATGTTTAAGTGATGCATTACTAAAGGATCGGTAACGAGGCAGGATCTGATTCCTGTGCCACACGGCTCACATAATTGCTGACAGATTTGTCCAGCTCAGTGTCCTTGCTTGGCTCCACTCTTATCTATCCAATAGTAGCCAGAGGGTCTCTGGAAATGGCTTCTCTTTCAGCCCCCACAACATTAGCTCTGAAATTCCCATGGATCTATCTTTGGCCTTACTTTGTCCTCGTTTACATGCTGCCTCTTGGTGACATCATCCGCAGACATGGGGTTAGCTTTCACATGTACACTGACAACGCCCAGCTCTGCCTCTCCACCACTTCTTGCAACTCCTCCTCTATGTTATCAGACTGCTTGTTTGACATCCAGTCCTGGATAAGCTGCAATTTCCTCCAATTAAATATTGGGAAGGCCATTCTCTTCAGTCCCTGCCACAAACTCAGTAACCTTACCACTGATTCCATGCTCTTCTCCGGCCACTGTCTCAGACTTAACCAGACTGTTCACAACCTTGGTGTCCTATTCAACTCTGAGTTGACCTTCCAACCCTATATCCTCTCCAAGACAAAGACTGCCTACTCCACCTCCATAATCTACCTCAACCCATCTACTGCTGAAACCCTCCTCTTTGACTTTATCACCTCCAGACTCGACTAGTCCAATGGTCTCCTGGCCGGCCTCTCATCCTCCATCCTCCGTAAACTTCAGCTCATCCAAAACAATGCTGCTCATATCCTATCCCACACCAAGTTCCGCTCATCGTCACCCCTGTCCTTGCTGGCCTGCATTGGCTTCTGGTCCCCCAACATCTCAGATTTAAAATTCTCATCCTTGACTTTAAATGCCTTCATGGCCTTGTCCCTCCCTATCTCTGTAACCCCTTCCAGCCCTACAACCTACCCACCCCAAACTCCATTCCTCTGAATCTGTCCTCTTATGCATCCCCCTGTTCCTTCACCCTACCATTAGCGATCATGCCTTCAGCCATTTGGGCCTCACACTCTGGAATTCCTTCCCTAAACCCTTCTACCTCTCCACTTCCCTCACCTCCTTTAATAACCTCCTTAAAACCCACCTCTTTGACCAAGTTTTTGGTCACGTCTTGTACTATCTCTTTCTTTGGTTCAGCACCTGTGAAGCACCTTGGGATGTTTTTCTACTTTAAAGACTTATATAAATGTAAGTTGCTGTTGTTGTAGTAATGGAAAATGATGCCCAGATAGTGGATCATGCCGTAGTGCAAGTTCCTTTCTCTCAGAGTACTCTGATTGGAGACGGTACCTTGATCTAACAGGGAGCAGGTGCAGCTACCCCTGGGTGCCAGAGGGAGTCAGTGGGTCCACAATTGCTAGCGGGAGAGAAACCATCTGTGGCCACCAGTCACGTAGACCAAGAACAACTGGTGGGAGAAGATGCTGATAGCAAACTGGCTGCTGGGGTAGAAGCAGTGGATGTGTGGCCTTCATGTATACGCACCCAGCAATGAGGGGCATTGATGTCCTGAGTTTGTGAGGAGGTTCCAAAGGAGGGATTGAGGGCCACTTCACACGTATATGGTCGACCGAAAAGCACTGTTGGAAGGCCCAAGTAAAAAAAACACAGCTCCAAAGATGCAACAGCATGCAAGCCTAAGGTCCTGAAAGAGAAAGATGCCTATTTAGATTTAAATTGTTTAGTGTGTGAGTTTATTGATAAATTTTGTTCAATTCAAATATATGTGCGTGTACGTGTGTGGGTGGGAATATGGCTTCCAGAGTGAAATTTTGATTTTAAAAGTCTTTATATAAATGGTTGCTAAAATGTGACTCCTTTGTTAACTCTGATAATTCTCAGTATTTTAAAGTGCACAGATAAGAAATGTTTTATTTTTCAGTAGTTACTTTGGGAATTTTTAACAACTTCAATGTTATTCATTATTACTAATGAAGCTAGCAGATTGGAAAGAGTAGAATTATCTCATTAGGGCTAAACTGTTAGGACCAATTTCCTAAATGAGCTCAGTGACAAAACTGTAATTGTTAGCTCCATGAAATTCAGCATGAAATCAATGATTATAATTATAAACAATTGCTCTTAGATCTTGATCTGTGTGGTGGTACATTGCCCAATGTATAACTCACAGTCGGAGCTCTCTGTGTCATGAATCTTATAAAGTAGTGGGAGGGAAGAGAGGGAACAATTATCCTACTGAGAATATGAACTAATAGGCCAAATAATTGCAGTACTTCCCTTTCAATCACTCACTACTTTATGGTTAAGCTAATACAGTGTGTACTAGGTCATTTGTTTTCTTTAAACAGATTCTGGAGATTTAAGGGTAGATTTTACAAATTCATGGTCTCAGAAAATCCTGCAGGGCATGCTTATCTTGGCAACTGAATTCTCAATATGCAGCCCCGATGCATGAAGCTCTGTACTGGAAGAGCAAATTCATAAAATCTACCCCTTGGTGTAGATATAATTCAATTTATGAATCCATTTCAAAGCTTAAGCTTTCAGCTCTTTTAGGTGCATCATCTAGATTTTGTCTAGAGGCAGTACTGTTGGTGTGTATTAGCAGTTAATTGCTGTAGAAAATCTAAGAATGTTGTGTGTATGTTTGAATAATATTGAAAATATAAATAACTCCTTTTATAAGATTGGTATATCTGTGCTTTTATTCAGTAGCCATATTCTAAACTATTGATCCTCTTTATACCAGCCAAGAGCTTACTAAATGAACGACATTGGCTTAGAAATTCAATCACGCCACGCCCATTTTTCAGGCCTGAAACGGGCACCTAAGGGTCCAATATGGAGGGCAGTGTGCACGTGCTTGTCCCGCACCACAAGTGCACCACCTGCCACATTGGATTGGGCTCGTCCATAAGCATATAGGGCGCATGCCGGAATTATTCAGGAAGCTCATCATAATATTAAAATAAGGGATCTATGCTGGTTGGAGGTCCTTTTTGTGAAGGGTGGCTGGTAGGCTGCCCAGATCATCTAGCATTTCCTGGTGTATGGCCATCAGCTTCCTTCAGTAGATTGAGCCCGCAAAGTCAACTTCTAAGTCCCCTGCAGCAGGGCTAGTATGTGATCGCACCCTCTGGCAAGCTGGCCCCTGTGCAGTCCCCTGAATGCTGCACTGTTGGAGTTGCCATCTTTTGGGTGAGATGTTAAACCGAGGCCCCGCCTGTCCTCAAAGATGGACGTAAAAGTTCCCACGGCACTATTCAAAGATGGGCAGGGGAGCTCTCTCTGGCGTCTTGGCCAATATTTATCCCTCAACCAACATCACTAAAAAAGATTATCTGGTCATTATCTCATTACTGTTTTGTGAGATCTTGCTTAGTGCAAATTGGCTGCCACGTTTCTTACATTACAACGGTGACTACACTTCAAAAGCACGGCATTGGCTGTAAAGCACTTTGGGATATCCTGAGGGCATAAAAGGCGCGATAAAATCATAGAAAGTTACGGCACAGAACGAGGCTATTCAGCCCATTGTGTCCATGCCGGCTAAAAAAGAGCTATCCATTTTAATCCCAGTACTTGGTCCGTAGCCCTGTAGGTTACGGCACTTTAAGTGCACATCCAAGCACTTTTTAAATGAGTTGAGGGTGTCTACCTCTACCACCCTTTCAGGCAGTGAATTCCAGACCCTCACCACCTACTGGGTGAAAAAAATTCTCCTCAGCTCCCCTCTAATTCTTCTACCAATTACTTTAAATCTATTCCCCTTGGTCACTGACCACTCTGCTAAGGGAAATACGCCCTTCCTATCCACTCTATCTAGGCCCCTCATAATTTTATACACCTCAATTAAATCACCCCTCAGCCTCCTTTGTTTCAATGAATACAACCCCACCCTATCCAATCTTTTCTCATAGCTAAAAGTCTCCAGTCCTGGCAACATCCTCATAAATCTCCTCTGCACCCTCTCTAGTGCAATCACATCTTTCTTGTAATGTGGTGACCAGAACTGTACGCAGTACTTAAGCTGTGGCCTAACTTGTGTTTTGTACAGTTCTAGCATAACCTCCCTGCTCTTATATTCTATACCTTGACTAATAAAGTATACTGTATGTCTTTTTAACCACCTTATCTACCTGTTCTGCTACCTTCAGGGATCTGTGGACATGCACTCCAAGGTCCCTCACTTCCTCTACACCTCTCAGTATCCTCCCATTTATTGTGTACTCCCTTGCCTTGTTTGCCTTCCCCAAATGCATTACCTCACACTTCTCCGGATTGAATTCCATTTGCCACTTTTCTGCTCACCTCATCAGTCCATTAATATTTTCCTGCAGTCTACAGCTTTCCTCCTCACTATCAACCACATATAAATCCAAGTCTTTCTTTCTTTATAACTCCTGCGCACTTGTGCCCAGTGATTTATCGCATGAAGACTCAACCTCTAGCTTACACTCTAAAGTACGCGTGATGCCAGCCTCTGAGCTGGCACTTGCTATAGTAAGATCAAGTGATGGTGCATCTTCAGGAAGGCTGGCCTCCTCTTCCTATAGTGGCAGAGGGGTGTCTACATTTTCAGCACTTGAAATGAAAGAGAGGGATAAGGGTTAGCTTTTAGTGTCAAGGGTAAGCATTGAGTGGCTGGTGAGCAGCTGCAGTTTGTCATGCAGAGTGTGTAGGGCAAGATAGAAGGGAGAAGGGAAAAAGAGGGTATGGTATGAAGAAACCCTGCTCAATATCTCCTCTAGCATTGCCACCTTCGCCATAGCAGTGACTCGCCTCTGCCCATGATGTCTAGAATGTCATCCTCAAGCTCCTCAACCTGCTCGTGCAAGAAAGAAGGGAGTGTGTTAGCTGCTGCCTTGTGAGCTGTTTTGAGAATGTGACTGCCATGGTTGAACAGTTGAGTGTTACAATAGTTCTGAGAGCAGGAGGTGTAGAGTGTGTGACTAGGTATTGTGAATTGTGGTGCAATCAATGTAGGAGAGTGAAGGGAAGTGGGGGAGCGTAGTGTTGTGAGCAAATAATGCAGATGTGTGGAGACAATAATTGAAGCTGGAAGAAGGATTCTTACCTTGACAATTCTGCTGAGGTCAATGAACCTTTTGTGGCATTGCAGACATGTCCTGGGAGCTAAGCTACTGACATTGACCTCCTCAGCAATCTACTCTCACTGGCGGCAGAGGTGTTGCCTTTCTTCCTCTGTGGGAAACAGGATCTCCCTCCTCCTGCCACAGCCTGGACAGGGCCTCCAATGCTGCATCGGAAAACCTGGGTGCCCTCTCTGGACCTCTTGCAACCATTTTACAGAATGTTTCGGAACTGTGCACCTCCCCTTTAAGAGGTCAGAGACGTCCGACTTCCTGCTGCACACAAGACAAGCAGACTGTCAATCAGCATCATGGGTAGCCCTGGCTGACGCCTGTCTCATTACATTGAAGTCCCAGTACCAGTTTCCCGTGGTCCATGCGAACTCATGAACAGGTGTGTGCAGTGCACGGATCACAGCCTGCCACCTGCCTGCCCATTTTCGGGCACGACCGATTTTATAGGCCAGCAACTCCAGGACTTGGCCTCCTCTGCTGAACACAAATTCCATCAGATAATATAGTCTGAATCATATCAGGGGAAATGGTCTTCGATCTGTGCCTAGGATCACCTGGATGCAGCGAATATCAGAAAATCAGCAGCAGTACACTTGTAAAAGAACCCATCTGATTATCTTTCCAATATAGGTGTGTGCTTTGACCTGCCCAATTTTCTGCCAATAATTGTGCCCAGGCTCGCTGGATTGCCTTATACTCTTAAACAGGCAGCTCAGGGAGTAGCTACATGTCTAATTAAACTTTGTGAATAATTGGATTTTTTTTTTAAACTCACTCTTTTTTAACTTACGTTATTTCATTTTTCATTGATGTTTATCTTGCCCAAAATATATTAAAGATATGGCCAAGAAACCTTGTTTGCAAACAAATGATATTGATGTATAATGGGTTCTTGCTGTGCTATTAGTGCTCAATTAATTTTATCTAAATCTCCCACGGCCCCCCATGTCCCTTGTCTACTAACAAACAAGGTGCAAATTGCTCTAATTCACATACATGTATAAATATCTATTCAGTAATCAATTTAATATTCTCATTGGAATAAAAAACCCAGGAGACAATAATTGAGATATTCCTGTCTTCTTGAAACAAAAGATAAGAGAAAAGCACTACTCCTTGTTTATTATTTGGAGATAGCACACAACTTGTAGAAACCGCTCTCAGTATTTTATTTGTAATTTGTTATTCTTCACCTTCCAGGCCTGCTCTATTGTGACACTAGTTGAGAAGGTCTGTTTCAGGTTTTATAATCCCTTTCTTTGCATGTGTGGGCACGTTTCCAGTAAAAGAACATGGGATCTGTGTAAATGAATCCATTGATCCCTTTCGCAATTCAGTCGCAAACCAATTTAGAGTCAGATTTATTTGATGTCAAGTGCACTGTGGAAGCTTTAGAACCACAATGATCAACGCTGTTGCTAAGTCTGAGAAAATATTAAAACTGCAGAGTTCACATAAAATATGAAGGAAAGGGAAATGTCACCTGTGGATTTATCAAGTTTTTTTTAAATTTGAAACTCTATTTCTGTCATGTATTCCCTACCTAAACAGTAGGTATAGACCACACTTCAAGTAATGTGCTCAGTTCTGGTCTCCATATTATAGTAAGGATATAGAGGCATTGGAGAGGGTGCAAACAAGATTCACAAGGGTAATACCAGAACTGAGGAGGATATCCTTATCAGGAAAGGCTAAACAGGCTAAGGCTCTTATCTCCAGAAAAGAGAAGGCTGAGGGGTGACATGATAGAGGTTTTTAAGATAATGATAGGGTTTGATATGGTAGATGTAGAGAAAATATTTCCACTTGTGGGGGAGTCCAAAGCTAGAGGTCATAGGTATAAAATAGTTGCTAATAAATCCAATAGGGAATTTAGGAGAAACTTCTTTACCCAAAGAGTGGTAAGTATGTGGAATACGCTACCACAAGGAGTGGTTGAGGCAAATAACGTAGATACATTTAAGGGGAAGCTAGATAAGCACATGAGGGAGAAAGGAATAGAAGGATAGCCTGATAGGGTTAGATGAAGTAGGGAGGGAGGAGGCTTGTGTGCAGCATAAACGCTGGCATAGACCAGTTGGGCCAAATGGCCTGCTCCTGTGCTGTAGTTTTGTTGTAACTCGATGTAACAGTGCTAAGAGCTCCTACTTTCTAAATCTTTTATGTGGAATATTTATTTACAAGAATGAAAACAATATATTTTTTTCCTGTGCCACCACATTTCCCTGGTGTCCTGAACTACCAGGATTTTCTGGAGTCGGCATAATGATTTATTCATGGTATTAAGCTTGGCTCTGTGAGTTCGCCAAAGGTGGTCACAGGAAATGATAAGTGTCAGCAGTGCTTAAAAGGCTGCTGCTAAAATTTAAAGAATTGAGGCCACTTAAAGGTAAATAACTGCATTTGAGGATGAACATCATTACACCCTTTACAAAAGCTGCAAGTATTTTAAAATTATAATTCAACCTGTCCAAAGGCCGTACAGAGCAAAAACAATGCCTATTCTATTCAAACTCTCCTCATAGGACAACCCTCTCATCCCAGGAATTAATCGAGTGAACCTCCATTACACCGCCTCTAAGACAAGTATATCCTTCCTTAGGTAAGGAGACCAAAACTGTACGCAGGTACGGATCTCACCAAAGCCCTGTACAATTGTAGTAAGACTTCCTTACTCTTGTACTCCAGCCCCCTTGCAATAAAGGCCAACATGCCATTTGCTTTCCTAATTGCCTGCTGTACCTGCATGCTAACTTTTTGTGTTTCTTGTACCAGGAAACCCAAGTCTCTGTTGGCACCAACATTTAATAGTTTCTCAACATTTAAAAAATATTCTATATTTCTATTCCTCCTACCGAAGTGAATAACCTCACCTTTCCCAACATTATACTCTATCTGCCACCTTCTTGCCCACTTACGTGACCTGTCTATATCCCTTTGCAGACTCTTTGGGCACAATTTTAAAATCAAATAACGGGGGCTGCGAAAAAGGCAAAAATTCCGAGCGGGTTTGGAAGCCGGCTCCGACCCGCCGACTTCCGGAGTTGCCACAGATGCACCTGTGTGCACGCGCACTTCACGAGTACGGACGTCCTGCCAGCAATTAAAGCCGGAGGGATGATAGTTAAAGAACCAAATGTACCTCATTGAGGTACTTAAGTTACTTTATTTCTGAAGTAGTAGAGAGTTAAAATGATTTTAAACTTACCTGGGAGGCTTTCCCACGGTTTCCGATTCACGCCTGGTGAAACCGGATGTGAAGTGCTGGATCAGGCAAAAATAAACAAAATAAATTAAATAAAAAAACCATTGCACAAAGTTAAAAACAAAATAAACCTACCTTTCCACCTTGCTCCGATATCTCCCTCACCGCTGTCCCCCTCTACACCCCCCCACCCCGATGTCCCTCTCCAATCACCCCTCTCCCCCGCCGATGTCCCTCTCCAATCTCCCCCCTCTCCCCGATGTTCAGCGCCCTCCGCTCTCTGTTCCAGCACAGGTTGACGTCTTTCTCTTTCTTTCCCCCCGACCATGGCATTGCAGCTCCTGTCGGCAGCCAGTCTGTCAATCAGGCTGGCAGTTGGGCACGAAACCCGGAAACAACTTTAATCACCATCAATTACATCTCGATCGCATCGGAAAAGATACGTTTTTTTTTTATTCGGGTTTGCCACGCGCATCTTCACCGCGACCCCCCCCACCGCTGCCAACCCGCCACCATTTCAAAATTAAGCCTTTTGTGTCCTCCTCACTGCTTACTTTCCTAACTAGCTTTGTATCGTCAGCAAAATTGGATACATTACGCTCAGTCCCTTCATCCAAGTTATTAATATAGATTGCAAATAGCTGAGGCCCAAGCACTGATCCTTGCGGTACCCCACTGGTTACAGCCTGCCAACCTGAAAATGACCCGTTTATCCCTACTTTCTGTTTTCTGGTTACCCCCAACCCCATGAGCCCTTATCTTGGATAACAAACTTTTATTTGGCACCTTATCGAACGCCTTTTGAAAATAATTATTGAAACATATAAGATTCTGAGGGGGCTTGACAGGTAGATGCTGAGAGGTTGTTTCCCCTGGCTGGAGAGTCTAGAACTAGGGGGTATAGTCTCAGGATAAGGGGTTGGCCATTTAAGACTGAGATGAGGAGGAATTTCCTCACTCAGACGGTTGTGAATCTTTGGAATTCTCTATCCCAGAGGGGTGCGGCTGCTGAGTCGTTGAGTATATTCAAGATTGAGATCGATAGATTTTTGGACTCTACGGGAATCAAGGGATATGGGGATCAGGCAGGAAAGTGGAGTTGAGGTTGAAGATCAGCCATGATCTGATTGAATGGTGGAACAGGCTCGAGGGGCCGTATGGCCCACTCCTGCTCCTATTTCTTATGTTCTTATGTAAGAGACAGGCAAACACCAGAGCCTGGCAAAATAAATACGGAGGCAGGAGGTAAAGAGCAGTGCGGTGCAATACCTCACATGGCAGCACCTCCACTTGCCAGCTATTAAACTCCCTGTTTGGTGGCTGGGAAAACGGAGGTACTGCAGCATTAAGTAGGCGCGAAAAGCATTTCCCTGTTTGGTACTCATGCTCCGCAGAAGATCGCAGTGCAGCACGCTCTGCAGTAGATGGCAGCCAGGGTCAGAGTCATATAAAGCAGCTGAGCAATCCTGGGGAGGCCTTTAGGGGCAAAGATTGGAGCCAAGCAGAACCTCTGCATGCCCCACATGATATGCCCCCGACCTTATCTCATATCGGGTTGCCAACTTTGGCTAGACGTATTCCTGGAGGTTTCGTCACATCTTCAGCCAGAAGTGCCAAGTGGATGATCCATCTCGGCCTCCTCCCGATATCCCCACCATCACAGAAACCAGTCTTCAGCCAATTCGATTCACTCCACGTGATATCAAGAAACGGCTGAGTGCACTGGATACAGCAAAGGCTGTGGGCCCCGACAACATCCTCGCTGTAGTGCTGAAGACATGTGCTCCAGAACTAGCCGCGCCTCTAGCCAAACTGTTTCAGTAAAGCTACAACACTGGCATCTACCCGACAATGTGGAAAATTGCCAGGGTAGGGCCTGTCCACAAAAAGCAGGACAAATCCAAACCGGCCAATTACCGCCCCATCAGCCTACTCTCAATCGTCAGCAAAGTGATGGAAGGTGTCGTTGACAGTGCTATCAAGCGGCACTTACTCACCAATAACCTGCTCACCGATGCTCAGTTTGGGTTCCGCCAGGACCACTCGGCTCCAGACCTCATTACAGCCTTGGTCCAAACATGGACAAAAGAGCTGAATTCCAGAAGTGAGGTGAGAGTGACTGCCCTTGACATCAAGGCAGCATTTGACTGAGTGTGGCACTAAGGAGCCCTAGTAAAATTGAAGTCAATGGGAATCAGGGGAAAAACTCTCCAGTGGCTGGAGTCATACCTAGCACAAAGGAAGATGGTAGTGGTTGTTGGAGGCCAATCATCGCAGCCCCAGGACATTGCTGCAGGAGTTCCTCAAGGCAGCGTCCTAGGCCCAACCATCTTCAGCTGCTTCATCAATGACCTTCCCTCCATCATAAGGTCAGAAATGGGGATGTTCGCTGATGATTACACAATGTTCAGTTCCATTCGCAACCCCTCACATAATGTAGCAGTCCGTGCCCACATGCAGCAAGACCTGGACAACATCCAGGCTTGGGCTCATAAGTGGCAAGTAACATTCACGCCAGACAAGTGCCAGGCAATGACCATCTCCAACAAGAGAGAGTCTAACCACCTCCCCTTGACATTCAACGGCATTACCATCGCCAAATCCCCCACAATCAACATCCTGGGGGTCACCATTGACCAGAAACTTAACTGGACCAGCCACATAAATACTGTGGCTACGAGAGCAGGTCAGAGGCTGGGTATTCTGCGGCGAGTGACTCACCTTCTGACTCCCCATATCCTTTCCACCATCTACAAGGCACAAGTCAGGAGTGTAATGGAATACTCTCCACTTGCCTGGATGAGTGCAGCTCCAACAACACTCAAGAAGCTCGACGCCATCCAGAACAAAGCAGCCCACTTGATTGGCATCCCATCCACCACCCTAAACATTCACTCCCTTCACCACCGGTGCAATGTGGCTGCAGTGTGTACCATCCACAAGATGCACTGCAGCAACTCGCCAAGGCTTCTTCAACAGCACCTCCCAAACCCGCGACCTCTACTACCTAGAAGGACAAGGGCAGCAGGCACATGGGAACAACACCACCTGCACGTTCCCCTCCAAGTCACACACCATCCCGACTTGGGAATATATCGCCATTCCTTCATCGTCGCTGGGTCAAAATCCTGGAACTCCCTTCCTAACAGCACTGTGGGAGAACAGTCACCACACGGACTGCAGCGGTTCAAGAAGGTGGCTCACCACCACCTTCTCAAGGGCAATTAGGGATGGGCAATAAATGCTGGCCTTGCCAGCGACACCCACATCCCATGAACGAATAAAAAAAAACATGACCTCCCGCCTCCAACTACCCCGCCCAGTCAAACACCCTTTTTTCCCATCTCCAATAAACAAAAGCATTCAGGGAAAATGAAAAAAAAACACACAATTTTTTTGATGCCCCTATGAATTTTCTCCCGTGTTGCTCGCAGCAGTGTCCAGGAGATAAATCTTTAATTCCTGGAGACTGCAGGGCAATCCTGGAAGGTTGGCAACCTATATCCTGACATCAGGTGGCATTTACACATTGTGGGCAGGTGCCCACTCTACTAGCAGCCCTAATTGAACACCCACCTCAGTTGGCGGAGGGGTTGTGGGGGGAGTGAGGGAAGGAATTTTGCTGCGGTACCTTGCCACAGTGTAAGTGAGCCTGTACTCCTTGCTTAGCAGGTCAAAAAAAAACTTCAGTGCTGCTGCTTTCCTGAATGCAATCGATTGCTTTCGTGAAAACATTTTTAAAATTTTTTAATCTTCCTGAGGCCCTGGATGCCAGGGATGCATGAAGCATCCCTTGTGCCCAGTATTGCTAGGACACAAATGATGCAAAGTACATCCTAGGATGTATCTGCTTCATTCTCATCGTGTCATAATGTGCCTGCCCATGAGTATGCAGGCATATTATGTGCCCAGCCCCATGCCAATTGTAACTTCTGACATGGCAAAAGGGATGGCAAACAGACATAACTAGATTCCACCCAAACTCGCTCGCTCCAACTGGTCAGCGTGAGGCTCATGCCATATCAACCCCACACATCCTATCCCGGCGGGAATGACGCGATGCCTGGTGGGCAATAGAGGGAAATCATGGCAGTAGGCTGCCACCAGGAACCCAAGGAAATGGTCCCCGGCAAGGTAAATGATGAGGGGAGGGTCCCAGGCAATCGCGGTCACAGGAAGGGAACGGGTAGGCCCAATGATTCCTTGTGGGGCTCGGTCAAGAACTCCTACTCCGCCTGGCCCACAAGGAAGCCTTAAAAAATGTTATAAAATACTTACCTGGGTCTCTTCCGGCCCTGGATACGATCCGCAACAGCTTCCCCGTGTGCAGGCGACAATTTCCACGACTCACGCTGCCCAGGGTTGAAATAGTGTCAGGTCCGAATGATGTCATTGGATCCCGAATTTTGAATATTCAGTGAGGGCCTCAAACACCCTCCGAAACCCAGGAGCAGAAATGGCAGAGGTAAGGATGCTGCCGTGATTTTAACTCCTTGCACACCCCGTCAGGTGCAAGGGTTAAAATTGGGGCTCAAGTTTCTCCGGTGTTTCTCATAACTCACTTTGGGCACTAGGGATCAGCCTGAGTGACTCTACTCTGTACTTGAATGTCTCCCTTATTTCTCGGCAACCCAAAGGTGATACAATACTCAAGGTGCGGTCCGACTGGATTCCTGTACAATTTGGTCATGACTTCCTCTGACTTCTATTCCATTGTTTTAGCTATGCAGTTCAACATTCTATTGGCTTTTATGAAAGGTTTTTTCAATTATATATTTTTAAAATGTTCTTTCTTTCTCCTAACAGTACATAATGGAGCTGTGGAACCTAGAATAGCTGAATGTAACAGTGAGTTTTCTGATTTTAAAATCTGCAAGGGGGTGGGGGGAATGTTTCCATTGGTTCCAAGGTCACCCACATAGCCCTGGCAGTCAAGCAGACATGAAACACGATGCATCATTGTTCAGCTTTTATTTCTTTCCCTTTCAAATTTGCTCTCTCTCCCTTTTTCTCTCTTTTCTTGCCCCCACAAAATGGCGGCTCGATACTGCACGATGTCATTGACAGCCCACCAAACCGTTCGGGTTAGGCCTTGCTTGTGCCCATTTTAAAATGTTGGGTGGAATTATGCTTGGAGGTCATTTTTGCTGGATCTTCCCTCAGTTTAGTGTATCCCAGCAACTTAGCCGCAGAGGCAAAAACATAACAGTAAAAAATTATTTCAGTACTGCAACAGTAAGAGGGCAGTTAGTGAGGAGGTAAGAACCATAGGAAACAGGCTTAAAACTGAGGATGAACACAAAACAGTGAATATTTTGAATGATTTCTTCCTCCAGGTATTCACTGGGGAAGACATGAGTAACATACCCTCCCCAACCAGAGATAATCAAAGCAAAATTAATGATTTTGATATAAATTAGATAGAAATCCTAGACAGGCTAAAAGGGCTCAAAACAAATACATTCCCAGGAATAGATGGTGTTATTATGATGCACTGACAACCATTATGAGTGAGACATTGGACATTAGGGACATACCAGTATTCCTGGAAAAGCTACTATTGCGTACATATTCAAAAAAATGATAAAACTGACAGACAACTACAGACCTACTTCAACGGTGTGTGAAATAATGGACTTGATTATCAGGAGTTTACGTAAAGATTATCTGTACATCAATAATCTGGTAAATCTCAGTTGGTGTGGCTTCAGAGGGAAAAGTCCTGCCTGACCGAATCCTCAACTTCTTTGAGGAAGTGACAACCCAAGTGAATTGTAGAAAACCCAATGATATGTTTAAAGAATTTGACAAAAGTCCAACACAAGACTATTAGTCAAGCTCAAAGCTGTGTGAATCCAGCGTAAGGCTTGGGAATGGATAAGAAAGTGACTGGATGCTGGAAAGCAACAGATAATGGTTAGCGGAGTTATGTCAGGGTTGCAGGGGTGGGGGGGGTGGGGAGTACTAAGTGTGGTGTCCCTAGGTCTCAGTGTTTGGGCCACTACTGTAAAAGAATCATGCAGGATTTACAAGTTAGTTGCTTCTGGCTGCTGATGCATTTGTACCTGTTTTTGGAGATCTCCTATGCTTGAATACCAGGACTAGGGGACATAGCATAAAAATTAGAGCCAGGACTTGCAGGAGTGAAGTTAGGAAACACTTCTACACGCGAAAGGTGGTAGAAGTTTGGAACACTGTTCCACAAACGGCAGTTGATGTGAGCTCAATTATTAATTTTAATTTGAAATTGATAGATTTTTGTTAACCAAACGTATTAAGGGATATGGGGCTAAGTTTTGTACATGGAATTAGGTCACAGATCAACCATGATCTCATTGAATGGCGGAACAGGCTCGAGGGGCTAAATGGCTTACTCCTGTAACTGTCTTCCTATGTTCCTATAATAAAGTTTCAACACTCTACAGAGAGTGGGCTGTTTAGCTGACAGGCATCAGCAAGGGCACTGGCAGAGTGGCAGGGGTGGGACAGGAATGCTGTCATCCTGAGAGAGGACAGCAGGTTTATGTTCCATGGAGCCACTGCTACTTGCTACCTCCTGTTATGCACCTGCAAGAAAGCAGGACATGTGTCGGTGAGTATCCTGCAAGATGTTTGGGTGATGTAAAAATATGTTGTAAAACTGGAAAACAAAATCCATTAAAGTAGCATAGGTCCAGCTAAATGATCCTGTGTCACCAGCCTTAGGGACCAGAAAATCACTTGTGTTTTCTTTGATATTTACACAACATATTTTTGAGTTGCATTATATTCCTTTTACAGCAATCTTATTTTACACATAACATCCAAAGCTAATAAAATGTATAATCTGCCTCTGGATTCATTGGATGCACCCGGGCAAAAGCTGCGAGGATCAGCTTATTTGCAGGCAGTGAGTTTTGTTTTGGCAGCTTCGTGGTCTATTTCCTGTTTTATAAGGAATGACTCCACAATCTCCAATCATAAAGCAACTCGGACAACATGAGCAATAAAGGGGAAAAAATGCCACTTCCTGAAGTAATTACTACATCATCTCTGAAATGGCACGTAGCCCCAACCAATTAAACTACAAGGCTAGAAAATGAATAGACGGGACGAAAACCAATCTGTAGAGCTGTGGTTAATAAACTCGAGAAGGGTTTGGTGTATGGCACTTTTCAGTTGATTGATGTTTATTGGAAGAAATAATAAAAACAGATCAAGCCATATCAGAGTGGGAGTTCATTTACCATTTCCTTACAGGCAACTGATAACAGGAAGCAGTTACATCAGAAATCGTGTGCCGTTGGGAACAACAATAAAAGCCTTTGACTCATTATACAGACATATAACGGTAATCTTTCTCCATGTTCTTTTTCTCTATTCTTTACGTAGTATCTAATATAAATGCCCTTTGATGATAATGCCATTTTAGATCCGTAGGCACTCAGACTGGTTTCCTCCTCACTAGACTCCCAATTAGCAGACAGCAGATTACTCGAGAAACCTAATTTCAACTTTATTTGTCTTTTTTTATAACGCTGCATTTATTTACACAGGTGTCTGTATTCTGTGAAAAGGTCAAGCACAGCAGAACCGAAGCAATATTAACGTGTAATGAAAACATCAACCAAGTACTTGTTAATTTGTTCGTGTGCAGAGCCCAACATACATTTTCATTTCTCTGCTTTGGAAAAATATTATATTGTTTTGTCATTACATAGTTTTACCAAACAATGAAGAACACTTGAGGAAAGTGCTCTCAACATGACAGGCATAACAAGAAGGATTTTAAAAACACTTGCATTTATATGGCGCCTTTCACAACCTCAGGATATCTCAAAGCATTTTACAGCCAATGAAGTGCTTTTGAAGTGTAGTCACTGTTGTAATGTAGGAATCGCAGCAGCCAATTTATGCACAGCAAGTTCCCACAAACAGCAATGTGATAATGACCAGACAATTTGTTTTAGTGATGGATAAATATTGGCCGGGATACTGAGGAGAACTCCCCTGCTCTTCTTCAAAATATTGTCATGGGATCTTTTATGTCTCATCCAAAAAACAGCACAGCTCTCCCTCGGTACTGCATTGTAGTGTCGGCTTAGATTTTGTGTTCAAGTCTCTGGAGTTGGACTTGAACCCACAACCTTCTGACTCAAAAGGCAAAGAGTGCTACCACTGAGCCATGGCTGACACAGCTAGATATATAGATTTGACTGTAGTTGGGGAGCCAAACAAACACATTGGGGGATAAATTGGTGGCGCAAACACTGTACGCTCCAGAAGAAGCCGGCCCAAGGACCACCCGAAATTGGTCCTTGGTCTTCATCTCATTATTTCAGGTGAGCTGGCGGCGCCTGTCGTGTCTCCAGCTGCAGCTCACTGCTCTGGCCCCCTCCAATTTTGAGCTGCCTGCCTTGCCAGCTGCAGCCCTACAGTAGATCTTGGGAGGGTTGGAGGAGAACGGAATGGAGGGCTGAGGCCCGCAGTCATGCTAAGGAGCCAGGAGGAGCACTGCTGCTCTTCTTGGTGCCATGTTAAGGTCAGTCTTTTTTTTAAAAACTTACCTTCTTGGTGGAGGCCTCCAGCGGTTAATGACAGCTGGTTAGACTGCATGTAGACCAGCTAATCCTCACTGCAGCAGGCCTGACGTCTGCTCCATTCGGGGCGAACACATTTTTGGAATGGATCCTAAAACAGGTCTCTTATTAGCATATTCAAGGTTCTTAATGCCTGTTTTAGGCAACCGCCAGGGACATCTCTACACTGCCCAAACCAATATGGCGCCAGACATGTTTGCGATATTGTTCGGGCATGGGAGGTTTTCCTCCTAAATTGTACCTCTGTTTTCTGTATGGAAATGCGCACAACGAGGTCCAATTTCGCCCCCATTGTGACTGCCTACTAAACTTGGTCTCTGGGTGGCGCAAGTCAACCATTGTGCCACTGCATCACTTTAGCACTTCAATTCACTGTGCGGCCATAAAACAGTGATGCTCTGTAAAATCAGTCAGTGGGCAGTGGGATAATAGGGTAAAAGCAGTAGAATACCCTTGATTAAACTCCATCCAATGCCTAGCTAATCAGGATAATGCATGATTCCTGAACTCAAGCAACAGTAAATGAATGTCATTCAGCATACATGAGGCAGCATTCTCTGTGTAGCAAGGCTGATCTATACCAGCTTATTTTCTTATTTTTAGTATAATTTCCTTTCAAATGTATTAATGTGTATTTTACTGCTGTCAAACTCCACAGTTGGTCAGTACTTTAGCTGCCTGCTCCACTGCTACAGAGATTTACCACATGGACTGCAGCGGTTCAAGAAGGCGGCTCACCACCACCTTCTCAAGGGCAATTATGGATGGGCAATAAATGCCGGCCTCGCCAGCGACGCCCACATCCCATGAACGAATAAAAAAAAATGGCCCAGAAAATTGGGAGTACACAATTTTGGGTGCTCACCCTGCGCACAACAGGTAGGGTCCAAGGACCCCCGGATAATGGGCATCGGACCTCATTCTCATATCAGCGCCGCTAAGGGAGGAGGCCACGCAGGTAAGTGATAGAAATTCAGGCCGCTGCAGGTAAGTGATCGTGGGCCTCGGGGGTAATTGCGGCCCACAGGTAAGTGATAGGTGGCCTGGGTGGGTGGGTAGGGGGGGGGAGGGGGTGCATGGAGGTTGGGCCGGGGAGAGGGAGACGGGGGGGGGGGGGGGCAGGAGGTCAGGGATCTCGGGGGAGATGGGGATTGGAGGTCAGGGCTTGGGCTCGGAGGTCAGGGATCTTGTGGTGGTGGGGGATGGAGGGGACCGGGAAAAGTGGCTAACGGGAGGACAGTTTGCAGGTAAGTTACTTACCTTCTTTCTGCTGGTGATCTTTAGGGTTGGTTTCCTGAGTTTGCCTTAGGGCAAACCAATGTGGCAGTGGGGACCTCAAGTAGGCATTCGGCACCTTATTTGCAAATGCAGATAAAGGGGAGATAAAGGGGGTAGAATTCAACTTGCAGGGTGCAGAACGGTAGGTAGCGGATCTGCCACCCATTATATAACCTGTCCGATTTTCCTTTCCATTGGCTGATCCATTACCACCAGTTTTACACCCCCACTGGAGTTTAATTTTACCCCCTTAGTGCTTTTGAAGCATAGGACACATAGGGATAGAAATTGGTATGCATCGCGCCCATTTCTTTCGGTGTAAAACAGGCATGAAGCACACATATTTAGGGATGGCCTGCGCCCAATCTGCGCAGGTGTTGGCCCCACTGCCAAATTACTGGGACACATTTTTTAGGCGTCTGCCTGGCATGGCTCCTTGATTGTGTAAATTAGCAGCCTAATTCTTATTAAAGGACCCCTTGCCTGCCCCACTCAGGATTCTTCAGCGGCCCCCGTAGCCGCCAACCAAAGGTAAGTACTTTACTGTTTTTTGTTTAAAATATTTTCCTATGGAGACAGGAGGAGCAGGAGTGCTCGCCGACTCCACAGGAGTCCCAAAATTGGTGGCCCAAAATTGACGTCTTTTGTCGGGCGAGCTGTCTGTGGAGGCACGACCAGCGCCGGCAGCTCGCTCCAATTATTCAGATGAGGCCCTTGGCCCAATTTTGGGCGGGCCTCAGGCCTCTCTGTTCGGGCGCACGGAAACGGGCCAGACTGATTTCTACCCTATCTAGTTTAACAATCAGAAGAGCAATGCAAATGTTTTTCTCTTTGGTTTTGCTGAGAGTTTGCATATCGTGGAAGTGACAGATCAATTAAAATTTTGGACACCAGATCATTATTGCACCACAGCATGAATGAAACATTTTCTGATATGCACTGCTGTGTGGTGACGGTGCCCTTGCAGCATTGCTTTGTTGGTATAGTCATTGTGTTATGACACCATTTTAAGGCAGAAATATAGATTGTAGCAAAAGAGCTGTCATCCCCAAAAGCACTAACAATATGAAATTCTGAGTGGTCATTACCGGCATCAATTCTACTGTATTTCTATAAATTGCAAATGTAAATATTATATTGTACGTGGATTGGTCTTTCCACCGTGCATTACTGGTTTATGTGTCCAACACCAGAGATATCACTGGGGAACATCAACAACAACAAAAACTTGCATTTATACAGCGTCTTTAACATAGTAAAATGCCCCAAGGCGCTTCACAGGAGCGTTATCAAACAAAATCTGACACCGAGCCACATAAGGAGATATTAGGACAGGCTTGGTCAAAGAGGTAGATTTTAAGGAGTATCTTAAAAGGAGGAGGTAGGTAGAGTGGCAGAGAAGTTTAGGAAGGGAATGCCAGAGCTTAGGTCCGCCAATGGTGAAGCAAAGAAATTCGGGGATGCACAAGAGACCAGAATTAGAGGAGCGCAGAGATCTCGGACGGTTGTAGGGCTGGAGGAGGTTACAGAGATAGGGAGGGGTGAGGCCATGGAGGGATTTGAAAACAAGGATGAGAATTTTAACATCAGGCAACAATACCTTTACTTTGCACAAGTCTATTACCCTGTCCTTCTCTTGATATAGTTCTGGGCTGATATGGGCCTAGGGAACAAAGTTTTGAGTGGCTGTGAAGATAAGCTCATCTTTAATCTTATCTCTGATGTCTACAAACAAAAAGAAAATGGAATATCTGACAACATGTTTGGCAGGTGTAGTCAGTCTGACCCAGCCCATTGTTACTCAACCAAACTCACTACCTAAATCTTAGCAATAGCTCCATATTGAGAAAAGTAGAAATCTGCCGTCACCCAATTTTGCAATTATTCTTTCTTCCACATTCTGGTATCACAATAAAATTAAACTCTAAAAACAGAATATGTTAATAACATAAAAGAAATAAGCTCCTCCCACTATCATTTCTTCAGCGTTTTTGCCCCAAGGTACAGATACGGAACACATTTCATCAGCCCTCTGCCATAGAGGATCTCCTGCATATTTTTTTTGCCTTTTTCTTTTTTTAGCTTTGTACATACTTTGACGTCAAAGAATTGCCAATTTTTAATTTCTGTGGCAATTTTTTGAGTTTCTTTTCATTCTTAAAAAATTGTTTATCTATTATATATTGAGAACAGTGAATGGTTTCACAATTCTAATGGTAATACACCTGTAAGTGATGCTGTGACGTAACATTATGAGGGAAAAATTGGATAAGGGCCGTTTTTGAGCGTGGGTAGCCTGATACACTATTACCCCGCGCCCAATGACCCCTGCGCAGGACAGATTCAAGTTTCAGCCGGCCGGAGGACTCACCTGCAATCAGCGTTCCAGTCAGGGCCTTGCACGTGGATCAATGCAATTTGCACTTTCCACCACCATTGGGAGCCCAATCTCTTAAAGGGAGGATGTTTCTTAGAAATTTCAAAGGTAGCTGGTACCTGTTATTTGATGAAAATAACAGTCTACTGTCTGCACGGAGATTAGACATCGCACACGTAAAACACAAATGCACAGATCCCTATGTTTACACGCTGATGAGTTATGTTAAAACATTGAATAACGGTTGCGCACTACTAAATCTCACATCCTCCAATCTGCACGCCAGACCTCACCAATCTGCCGATCTGAGTTGATACCAGGTCTGTGAGAGTGCATGCACCAAGGTTCTCTGTTGATGCACTGGAGACCTTGATGCAAGAGGTGGACAGAAGGAGGGACATCCTATATCTGCGGGGGCAGGCGGACAAGAGGCCCTCCAGACATATATCCAAAAGGCAGTGGGGGCAGCGGGGGACAAAGTCAATGCCAGGCGCATAGCATCATGAACATGGATGCAGTGCAGGAAGAAGTTCAATGCTTTGACATGAGTGGTCAAGGTGAGTGAGGTCAATTGTCAAGTGGTGTCTCCAACCAACTGCTCCACGCACTACACCCCCCCATCCCCCACAAATGTAAGGAATCTTACAACACCAGGTTATAGTCCAACAGTTTTATTTGAAAATCACAAGCTTTCGGAGGCTTGTGATTTTCAAATAAAACTGTTGGACTATAACCTGGTGTTGTAAGATTCCTTACATTTGTACACCCCAGTCCATCACCGGCATCTCCACATCATGGCTACCATCCCCCACATACCAACATTCTCACTCTCTCCATCAGTACTCAACTCTTCCAACCAGATGCTTCCTCTCACCTTTACACATTACCACTGTTTCAAGCCGCCCACTCACAACTCACAGGCCACACACACTGGTAGCTATTCAATCATGACAGGCATATCATCCAGACACACGTCCCACTTTCTTGCAGGAGAAGGTGGCGTATGTCAGGAGGCAGCAAGTGGCAGTGGCATTTAGCCCCTCAAGCCTGTTCCACCATTCATTGAGATAATGGTGGACCTGTGACCCTAACTGCATATATCCGCCTTAGCCCCATATCCCTTAATACCCTTGGTTCACAGAAATCTATCAATCTCAGATTTAACATTCACAAGCGAGCTAGCATCAACTGTCGACTGGAGAAGAACATATCAAACATCTCCCACCCTTTGCATGTAGAAGCATTTCCTAACTTCACTCCTGCACGTCCTAGCTCTAAATGTTAGGCTATGTCCCTGCGTCCTAGTGTTCAAGTCTAGGAGGCCTCCAAAAACAGTTACAAACGTCTCGGTGGTCAGAAACAATAATCCAGTCACTAACCTGTAAATCCTGCATGGTCCCTTTAAATAGCAGAGGTGGGGAGTTCTCCACGCACTCTAAGACATGTTCAGATGGTCGGGGTTATGACTGTGCATTGAATTGAGCGTTAAGTCCCAAAATGGCGTCTATCACTTTAAATCACACTGATTGAAGCCATTTTCTCCCTACTTTACATGATTCCAGTGTTCATTATTTGCGCTAACTCCTATTTCAAGATGGCGTCTGGCGCATGTCACGCTGGAAATGTGCATGTGCATCCAAGATGCCATCTTGGATGTCAGAGAGGCCGTGTAGCACTGAAACAATGGGTGCTACACGGCCCAATTTAGCGCCCTATGTGACTCCTTAACTTGAGTGGGACTCCACCTAATGTCACATGACAGGGTCTTGTGTTCTACTTCTATTACGTTCAAAACTATAACGTATTTTGAAATTCCCTATTGACCTTCATATTTATAAACTGTGTTAAAGTTCCCTTACCTTATTTTGCATAAAAGTGGCAGAAACTAAAACACAATGGGGTAGAAATTAACCTGCACTCTATTTCGATCATGAAGGCGATGATGTGGCCACAACGCACGCCTGAAATTGGGCCTCAAGCCACATCTAAATAATCTGGGCAAGCAGATCTCCACAAACAGCTCACCTGACTGTTGAATCGAATTTCAGGCGACCTTCCTTATAAATAGCGGCCCTCAAGTAAGTCCCACAGGAAGGAGAATGAGAGGGCGAGCCAATCGTGGGCCATCAGCAGGCCTTAGGAGGCACACTCTGCTCCTCCAGGCTACACAGGAACTTTTTAAAAATAATATATTTTTAATAAACTTACCTTTCTTTGGAGGCAGCAGCCACCAAAGAATTCTGAGCATGATATCCTGATGCCTGCCCCGCTCACACACAAATTTAGGTTAGGCCAGGAATGCCTGAAAAATGGTCGGATCCAATCTCAGGTAGGACGTTTTCAAGGTGTCCTTGGGGCGGAGGATGTTGGTCCTCTAGATTGAACCTTGTTGCGTCTATTTTACAGCTGTAAAACGAGCACTATGAGGTCCAATTTCTATTCCAATTTGTCCCTGTCTCCTTTATTACCACTCTATTATTCCCTTAGCAGAAGATTCCCTTTCTTGATTGTATCCTGATATTGTTGACACTGACGTGTTGGATCCTCCATTTTTACTAAAGCACAAGAAGATAATCAACCTCCTATCAGGAAAGTTTCTTGAGTTGTGAGTAAGTTGTATTCCCGAGCCCTGAGCACCAGCACAAACTGCCCGATTTACACAGAAAGTTTATTGTGTACCAGATTATAAACTGGTAATGGTCAAGAGTGATTCACAGAGCTGTCCAGCGGTTTCTAATAATCTGTACTATTCAAAACACACTAAGCTCACATGTACTTGTAGACAGATTTTTGTTTTATGCTTTCGTCCCCCACATTGACTTTTGAAGTGGGAGCCAATGCTAACAAAGTGTCCAGTAGAAAGGTTAATGGGACTATCCCTGCTGAATGACTTCCTGTGCCTCAACCCCCACACCCGTTACCTGAATTCTCCCAACCACAGCTCCCTCACCACCCACCAGCTGAATTTTGCAGTCATTGACACCACCCCCCTCCCCCACACAGAGGGGATTTCCTATGCAGAGATGCAGTCTACTGAATACCACCCCTTCATGTGTCCCTCCTTTCCCCTTCTCCCAATTCCCCCTCTTGTCCTTATCCTTCTCACCCCAACTTCTCCCTCCTCCTTTTCCTTTCCCTTCTCCTTCACTCCTCTCCCTCCTCATCCCACCCTTCTCTTCCCCGCCCCCCCTTCCCTTCCTCGCCCCCCCCTTCCCTTCCTCCTCCTTCTCTTCCTCCCCTACCCCTTCTCCATTCTTCTTCTCCCTCCTCCTTTCCCTCTCACCCTCCTTGCCATGGTCTGCTTCCCTCTCGTCCCTCCAAACCCTGCTTACTTGAACACTGCCCTTGGTCTCGACCCTCTGTGTACAACACCATAAGACCTTGAAGAGTATAAATTAAAAATTGTGGCTCCCGGCTGTCCATCCTTGTTTATCTGTGTTTGTCCACTCCACATATCTGATTGGTTTATGTAAACCATGTGACAGGTACATCTCACCTATAATTGGCCTAGGTATTATCAAACAGATGGTTAAGCTCCAATCAAGAGTAACATGTTAGCTGCCATCTTTTTCTGAGCTCTAGGCTTTGAGGAGTCGAGTGCTGCTTCTGAGGTTTGCCTGGCTGTCTGCTTTGCCTGCTCAGTCCAGCCTTGTTCTTGGATATTCCTGAGCCTGCTGTGTTCATTCAATCCTAAAGGCTCCAATTTCCCTGCTTTCAGGCCCCAGCCTTCCCACTTTTGTGCAGCCCAGTGGGGGCTCTGCCCTGAGCCTCACCCCTTCCTCCCAGCTTGGCACAACTCCACACTCAAATCAGTGGAAGCCTGTGTGTGAGGTCAAGGCTGACACCAAGGGGCTAATTTTAACCCCAAAGAACAGATGGGCTGGAAGCGGGTGGGTAGTCGAAATTTTAGATTTTAGCAGCAGGACAGCAAAGCAGCTTCAACATGCTAGTTCCAGGTTTAACCCAGGTACGTTTGGATGCGCGCGCATCCGAAACCCAGAAGTCCGGTCCCCACTTAAAGCCAGCTGGTGGATTGTTAAAGGGGCAATATGCCTCATTGAAATAGTTGAGGTACTTAATTTTTTGTTGATTCTAATTGTGAAACTAATTTAACCTCAGCTGCACGGGTTTCCAGGGGCTTGTGAATCTCATTCGGTTCCCATCTTCTTTCCTTCCCAACAGGCAGTCATCCTGTTAATGTGGCTGGCTGCCGCGCGGGAAACCCGAAAGTAAAAATAATTTCCTTCAATCGAGTTGCGATCACAAATTCCAACACACTCAACTAATTTTCGGGTTTCCCATGCAAACCTGCTCAGTTCCCGGCTCCAGGTCAAAATCATGCCCCATCTCAGTGTTAAGTGTTCAGTTTACTAATAACCCTAGATTTCTTTCAACTTCACCCTTAACTATTTCATGCCTTTTATGGATCACATATGTCACCATTTTTCTTCCAGTACTATCAACTTATATCTTTTGAATTTCCTTTGACAGTGTTTCACCCACCTACAGATTTTATTTTACTCCTTTTGTAGTTCCTTGGTTTCTTCATTAGACTTGACTGGTTACTTAGGGATCTAAATCGGGCCGCGTAGCGCCCACTGTGTAGGACGCCATCTTGGTAAAGGCATTCACGCATGCGCAGATAACGAGCGGCGGCACCATGTAAAATAAGGAGAACGTGGTAGATCAGTGTACAAAGCTGATTTAAAGGTACAGATGCAATTTTGAAACTCACGCTCCAGCCATCGCATTGTCTTAACCTCGCATAGCTGAACAGATCATAAGCAGTATGGAAGACTCCCCACCAGTGCTATTTAAAGGGATCATGCAGGAGTTACAGGTTAGTTGCTGGATTATTGCTTCTGGCTGCTGATGAATGTGTACCTGTTTTTGGAGGTCTCCTATGCTTGAATACTTGGACTAGGGGACATAACCTAAAAATTAGAGCCAGGACTTGCAGGAGTGAAGTTAAGAAATGCTTCTTCACGCAAAGGATGGTAGAAGTTTGGAACACTGTTCCATAAATGGCTGTTGATGCTAGCTCAATTGTTAATTTTAAATGTGGGATTGATAGATTTTGTTAACCAAATGTATTAAGGGATATGGGGCTATGGTGGGTATGTGGAGTTAGGTCACAGATCAACCATGATCTCATTGATCGGCGGAATAGGCTCGAGGGGCTAAATGGCCTACTCCTGTTCCTACCTTCCTATGTTCCTATAATAAAGTTTCAATACTCTACAGAGAGTGGGCTGTTTAGCTGACAGACAACAGCAAGGGCACTGACGGAATGGCAGGGGTGGGACAGGAATGCTGTCATCCTGAGAGAGAACAGCAGGTTCATGTTCCATGGAGTCTGTGCCACTTGCTGCCTCCTGTTATGCACCACCTTCTCCTGCAAGAAAACGGGACATGTGTCAGAGAGTGTCCTGCAAGATATTTGGGTAATGTGGCCATCATGGTTGAATAGCTGCTAGTGTGTGTGACCTGTGTGTTATGGGTGTGCGGCTTGCAACAGTGGTAATGTGTGAGGGTGAGAGGAAGCATCTGATTGGAAGAGTTGAGTACCGACTGAAAGAGTTTGTTGATAGGTGGGTGATGGGGGAGTGTAGTGCGTGGAGCAGTGGATGCGGCTAGTGGTGCAGTTGGCAGGAGATGCCACTTGACAGTTGACCTCACTCACCTTGACTACTTGTGTCAAAGCATTGAACTTCTTTCTGCACTGCATCCATGTTCGTGGTGCTATGCGCCTGGGCATTGAGTTTGTCCCCAACTGCCTCCCACTGCCTCTTGAGCATATATCTGGAGGGCCTCTTGCCCCCACAGCTGATATAGGATGCCCCTACTTCTATCCATCTCTTGCACCAAGGCACCTGGTGCATCATCAGAGAACCTTGGTGCACACACTCTCGCAGGCCTGGTACAAACTCAGATTGGTGAGGTCTGCCGTGCAAATTGGAGGATATGGGATGTGGTAGTGCATAACCTTTATTCAATATTTTAAAATAACTCAACAGTTTGTAAACATAGGGACTGGACCTGCATCTGTGTTTTACTTGTGAAATGTCTGATCTCCGTTCAGACTCCATGCAGACCCATATCTAATATTTTGCAAATATCTGAGTTGAGCAGCCCAGTTGTTGCTCATTATTCCAGAGGTCCCATCATCACCATGCTGCACTATATTGCAGCACAGGTTCACTTCCCAATTGACTTCCACCACTTCCTACAGCCACAGTGCACCTTCCCTTTAAGAGGTGCAGGCTGCCTTTAAATGGTGCCAGACACTTGCAATATCTGGGCCCCATGCTGGTGAGCAGCCACTCAACAGCGCAGGTAGTGCTGACTGCATGCAGCAAGCCAGTAAATCACCAAACAGCACGAATGTTACGTGCCGCCTGCATCTCAACGACCGGGTGTGGGTTAATTGCGCACCACGACCCCCGCGCCTGGTTTCAGGGGTTATCCAATATAACCCCCAATATGTATGTGGGCAGAAAAATGGCAAATGAAATTTAAAATTGCAATTGACATTTAATACTGCACATGGGAAGGAAAAATGGATGACCCGTATTTTAATGATGTTGAAATAGCTAAGGATGAAGTTGACAGAGATCTAGGACTTTCAGTAGTCACAACACTCGACATGTCCTACCAATGCAGAGTAAGATTCAACAAAGCCAATAAAATGTTGAACTACATAGCTAAAACAGTGGAATACAAGTCAGAGGAAGTCATGACTAAACACCAAGCCCAGTCGACCCTGCAAGGTCCTCCTTACTAACATCTGGGGACTTGTGCCAAAATTGGGAGAGCTGTCCCACAGACCAGTCAAGCAACAGCCTGACATAGCCATACTCACAGAATCATACCTTTCAGCCAATGTCCCAGACTCTTCCATCACCATCCCTGGGTATGTCCTGTCCCACCGGCAGGACAGACCCACCAGAGGTGGCGGTACAGTGATATACAGTCAGGAGGGAGTGGCCCTGGGAGTCCTCAACATTGACTCTGGACCCCATGAAATCTCATGGCATCAGGTCAAACATCGCAAGGAAACCTCCTGCTGATTACCACCAACTGTCCTCCCTCAGCTGATAAATCAGTCCTCCTCCATGTTGAGCAGCACTTGGAGGAAGCACTGAGGGTAGCAAGGGCACAAAATGTACTTTGGGTGGGGGACTTCAATGTCCATCACCAAGAGTGGCTCGGTAGCACCACCACTGACCGAGCTGGCCAAGTCCTGAAGGACATAGCTGCTAGACTGGGCCTGCGGCAGGTGGTGAGCGAACCAACACGAGGGAAAAACTTACTTGACCTCGTCCTCACCAATCTACCTGTCGCAAATGCATCTGTCCATGACAGTATTGGTAGGAGTGACCACCGCACAGTCCTCGTGGAGATGAAGTCCCGTCTTCGTACTGAGGACACCATCCAACGTGTTGTGTGGCACTACCACTGTGCTAAATGGGATAGATTCAGAACAGATTTAACAGCTCAAAACTGGGCATCCATGAGGCGCTGTGGGCCATCAGCAGCAGCAGAATTGTATTCCAGCACAATCTGTAACCTCATGGCCCGGCATATTCCTCACTCAACCATTACCAACAAGCCAGGGGATCAACCCTGGTTCAATGAGGAGTGTAGAAGAGCATGCCAGGAGCAGCACCAGGCGTACCTAAAAATGAGGTGCCAACCTGGTGAAGCTACAACTCAGGACTACATGCATGCTAAACAGCGGAAGCAACATGCTATAGACAGAGCTAAGCGATTCCACAACCAACGGATCAGATCAAAGCTCTGCAGTCCTGCCACATCCAGTCGTGAATGGTGGTGGACAATTAAACAATTAACGGGAGGAGGAGGCTCTGCAAACATCCCCATCCTCAATGATGGCGGAGTCCAGCACGTGAGTGCAAAAGACAAGGCTGAAGCATTTGCAACCATCTTCAGCCAGAAGTGCCGAGTGGATGATCCATCTCAGCCTCCTCCCGATATCCCCACCATCACAGAAGCCAGTCTTCGGCCAATTCGATTCACTCCACGTGATATCAAGAAAGGGCTGAGTGCACTGGATACAGCAAAGGCTATGGGCCCTGACAACATCCCAGCTGTAGTGCTGAAGACTTGTGCTCCAGAACGAGATGCGCCTCGAACCAAGCTGTTCCAGTACAGCTACAACACTGGCATCTACCCGACAATGTGGAAAATTGCCCAGGTATGTCCTGTCCACAAAAAGCAGGACAAATCCAATCCGGCCAATTACCGCCCCATCAGTCTACTCTCAATCATCAGCAAAGTGATGGAAGGTGTCGTCGACAGTGCTATCAAGCGGCACTTACTCACCAATAACCTACTCACTGATGCTCAGTTTGGGTTCCGCCAGGACCACTCGGCTCCAGTCCACTCATTACAGCCCTGGTCCAAACATGGACAAAAGAGCTGAATTCCAGAGGTGAGGTGATAGTGACTGCCCTTGACATCAAGGCAGCATTTGACCATGTGTGGCACCAAGGAGCCCTAGTAAAATTGAAGTCAATGGGAATCAGGGGGAAAACTCTCCAGTGGCTGGAGTCATACCTAGCACAAAGGAAGATGCTAGTGGTTGTTGGAGGCCAATCATCTCAGCCCCAGGACATTGCTGCAGGAGTTCCTCAGGGCAGTGTCCTTGGCCCAACCATCTTCAGCTGCTTCATCAATGACCTTCCCCCCATCATAAGGTCAGAAATGGGGATGTTCGCTGATGACTGCACAGTGTTCAGTTCCATTCACAACCCCTCAAATAACGAAGCAGTCCGAGCCCGCATGCAGCAAGACCTGGACAACATCCAGGCTTGGGCTCATAAGTGGCAAGTAACATTCGCGCTAGTTAAGTGCCAGGCAAAGACCATCTCCAACAAGAGAGAGTCTAACCACCTCCCCTTGAAATACAACGGCATTACCATCGCCGAATCCCCCACCATCAACATCCTGGGGGTCACCATTGACCAGAAACTTAACTGGACCAGCCATATAAATACTGTGGCTACGAGAGCAGGTCAGAGGCTGGGTATTCTGCGGCGAGTGACTCACCTCCTGACTCCCCAAAGCCTTTCCACCATCTACAAGGCACAAGTCAGGAGTGTGATGGAATACTCTCCACTTGCCTGGATGAGTGCAGCTCCAACAACACTCAAGAAGCTCGACACCATCCAAGATAAAGCAGCCCGCTTGATTGGCACCCCATCCACCACCCTAAACATTCACTCCCTTCACCACCGGCGCACTGTGGCTGCAGTGTGCACCATCCACAGGATGCACTGCAACAACTCGCCAAGGCTTCTTTGACAGCACCTCCCAAACCCGCGACCTCTACCACCTAGAAGGACAAGAGCAGCAGGTACATGGGAACAACACCACCTGCACGTTCCCCTCCAAGTCACACACCATCCCGACTTGGAAATATATCGCCGTTCCTTCATTGTCGCTGGGTCAAAATCCTGGAACTCCCTTCCTAACAGCACTGTGGGAGAACCGTCACCACACGGACTGCAGCGGTTCAAGAAGGCGGCTCACCACCACCTTCTCAAGGGCAATTAGGGATGGGCAATAAATGCTGGCCTCGCCAGCGACGCCCACATCCCGTGAACGAATAAAAAAAAACTGTACAGGACTCAGGTCGGACCATATCTTGAGTATTGGGTCACCTTTGGGTTGCAAGGGAAACATACAAGTACAGAGTAGAGTCACTCAGGCTGATCCCTAGTACCAAAAGTGTGAGAACACTAGAGAAACTTGAGCCCCAATTTTAACCCCCCGCACCCGACGGGGTGTGTGAGGGGTTAAAATCACGGCAGCATCCTTACCTCTGCCATTTTTACTCCTGGGTTTCGGAAGGTGTTTGAGGCCCTCACCGAATATTCAAAATTCGGGATCCAATGATATCATTCGGACCTGACACTATTTTAACCCTGGGCCATGTGAGTCGCGGAAATTTTCGCCTGCACACGGGGAAGCTGCTGCTGATCATATCCAGGGCCAGAAGAGACCCAGGTAAGTACTTTATAACATTTTTTAAGGCTTCCTTGTGGGACAGGCGGAGTACGAGTGCTTGACAGAGCCCCACAAGGAATCATTGGGCCTACCCTATTTCAGCACAGATTCACTTCCCAATTTACTTCCACCACTTCCTGCAACCACAATGCACCTTCCCTTTAAGAGGTGCAGGCTGCCTTTAAGTGGTGCCAGCCACTCGCGATATCTGGGCCCTCTGCTAATGAGCAGACACTCAACAGCGCAGGTAGTGCTGGCTGCACGCAGCAATCAGGTAAATCACCAGGCAGCAAGCATGTTACATGCTTCCTGCATCTCAATGACCAGGCACAGGTGAATTGTGCGCCGTGATCCCTGCGTCCGGTTTCGGGGGTTATCCAATATAACCCCCAGCGAGTTTACAGCACAGTAACATGCCATTTGGCCCAACTGGTCTATGCTGGCGTTTATACTCCATACGAGCTTCCTCCCACGCTACTTTATCTAACTTTATCAGTGTATCCTTCTTTTCCTTTCTCCCTCATGTGCTTATCTAGTTTCCCCTAAATGCATCTATGCTGGTCGCCTCAACTACTCCTTGTGGTAGCGCATTCCACACTCTTACCAATCTTTGGGTACAAAAGGTTCTCCTGAATTCCCTATTGGATTTATTAGTGACTATTATGACCTCTGCTTTTGGACTCCTCCACAAGTGGAGACATTTTCTCTACATCTACCCTATCAAAACCTGACATTATCTTAAACACCTCTATCAGGTCACCCCTCAGCCTTCTCTTTTCTAGAGAAAAATGCCCCAGCCTGTTCAGCCTTTCCTGATAAGGATATCCTCTCAGATCTGGTATTATCCTTGTGAATCTTTTTTGCACCTTCTCCAATGCCTCGATATCCTTTCTATAATATGGAGACCAAAACTGTGCATAATGCTCCAAGTGTGGTCTAACCAAGGTTCTATACAAGCTTAACATAATTTCTTTGTTTTTTAATTCTATCCCTCTGGAATGAATCACAGTGCTTGATTTGCCTTTTTTAATGGCCTTATTAACCTGCGTCACTACTTTTAGTGATTTCAGAGATCCCTTTGCGCCTCTACCCCATTTAGACTCTTATTATCCAAGCAATACGTGTCCCCCTTATTCTTCCTAGCAAAATGCAACACCTCACCACCTTATCTATATTGAAATTTATTTGGCAATTACACACCCATTCTGCAATTTTATTAATGTCTTCTTGCATTATTCCTTTGTATTAACAAGTCCCCAATTTGGTGTCGTCCGCAAATTTTGAAATTGTACTTACAATTCACGTGTCCAAATCGTTTAAGTAAATTGTGAACAACAGTGGTCCCAGCACCAATCCTTGTGGAACACCACTTCCCACCTTTTGCCAGTCTGAATAGCTACCCTTCACCTCTAATCTGTTTTCAGTTTTGTAGCCAGCATGCTATCCATTCTGCTATCTGCGACTCCACATGCTCTAACCTTAGTCATGAGTCTACAATGCGATACCTTATCAAAGGCCTTTTGAAAATCGAAATATATCACATCGACTATATTACCCTTGTTTACTCTTTCTGTTACTTCATCAAAGAATTCAATAAGGTTGGTCAAGCATGACCTTCCCTTCTGAAATCCATGCTGACTATTCTTTATTATATTTTCATTTTCTAGATGTTCTATCCTTGAGTAAAGATTCCATTATCTTTCCCAGATGATAAGCTAACTGGTCTATAGTTCCCTGGACTTGTTTTATCTCCCTCTTTAAATATAGGAATAACATTAGCTATCCGCCACTCCTCTGGTACTATTCCATTTTCTAATGAATTTTTATATAAATGTAATAATGCCTCTGCTATCTCTTCCTTAACTTCTTTTAATATGCGCAGATGCAATCCATCTGGACCAGGGGTCTTATCCTCTCTAAGATTGATTAATTTATCAATTATCTCCGCCCCCACCCCGCCCACCTTTCTATCTTAAATTCTTTATATCTTTTTTGATGTCCTCTTCTAATGTCCTGCCCACCTTGTTAGTCTCCCTGGTAAATACTGAGGCAAAGTAAATATTCAATGTTTCTGCCATTTCGCTGCCATTACCTGTGAGTTTATCTTGTGCATCCCTTAGTGGCCCTATCCCTATCCTGATTTTTCTTTTGTTATTTACTATTTCTTTTTATGTCCCTTGATAATTTAATTTTGTACTTCCTCTTTGCTTTCCTAATTGTTTTTTTGACATCTTTCCTAACCTCTTTATATTCCCTTTTGTCATCCTCTCCTTCATTGTCTATGTATTAGAGTATGCCTTTTTTTCATTTCAATTTTACCCTTATCTCTTTATTCATTCATGATGTTTCATTATTGGCTAGTTTGTACTTTTTTTTTTAGAGAGGAATATATTTCTCCTGAACTCTATTGATCACCGTTTTAAATATTTCCCATTGTTGTTCTCCCTCTTTGTTAATTTTTTTTCCAGTTTACCTTCCCTGGTTCCATTCTCATCCCCTCAAAATTAACTTTTTTTAACCAATCTTTTACTTTGGTCTTTGTCTTACTTATATCTTTCTCAATCGTTATTTTAAATCTTATTATTTTATGATTGCTATTGCCTAGATGTTCCCCTACGCTTACTTCTCTTACCTGCTTCGGTTCATTTCCCATTATTAGATCAGCAGCGATTCCTCTTTTGTTGGGCTTCTCACATACAGGGTAAGAAAGGAGTCGTGTACACATTGTAAAAACTCCATTCCCCTTTCCCTACCTCTTGCCAATTTATTTGGGGGCAGTTGAAATCTCCTATGATTATTATTCAATATTTTTTTACTTATTTCATAGATTTGCCTACATATTTCTTCCTCCACTTCCCTTTTACTATTAGGTGGTCTGTAGAATATACCTATTACCGTGATTGATCCCTTCTAATCTTTTGTCTCAATCCATATGGATTCTGTTTCTATCTTAATGTTACTTATGTCCCTTTTTTCTATTGCCATTATGTTGTCCCTAACTAGTACAGCTACCAAGGTCCCTTCTCCCTTTCCTATCATTTCTAAATATGTTTTATCCTGCAATATTTAACTGCTAGTCCTATTCATTATGTAGCTATGTTTCAGTTATCCGTACTACATCTGGCTCCTCGCTACGAATTATTGCCTCCAGTTCCCCCATTTTGTTTCTGATGCTGTGTAAAGGGCTGTACAGGCAATTTAATTTGTTTTTAATAATTGTTCTCCTCACTTTATTTTTAAGTCATTTTGTACTCCTGTACTTCTATAACTGTATTTGTTCCCTGATTGTTTATGTTACCCTTATTCCTTACCTTGGTCTGACCTTTACTCTCATCTCCTTTTTCTTTTATTGTCAGACTTATGTTATTTTCACCAGATCCCTCCCTCCGTCTTACCAAAGCCCTATTTTTCCTTTCCACTGGTTCCTTCCGGTTCAGGTGGAGCCCCTCCCAGTGTCACAGTTCCTTCCTGTCCCAGTACTGGTGCCAGTGTCCCATGAAATGGAACCCCCTCTTTCCCACACCAGTCTTTCAGCCACGCATTCACCTTCCCAATCTGTCTATCCCTCTGCCAATTAGCACATGGCTCGGGTAGTAATCCCGAGATTACCATCCGTGAGGTCCTGTTTTTTAATTTAGATCCTAACTTCTGGTATTCCCTTAGCAGGACCTCCTCCCTATTCTACTCTATGTCATTGGTCTCAACATGGGCCATGACAACTGGACCTTCCTGCTCCCTTTCCAGATTCCTCTCCAGTTGCTCCGAGATATCTTTACCTTTGCACCAGATAGGCAACACACCCTTCTGGACTCTCAGTCGTGACTGCAGAGGATGCTTTCTATCCCCCAATTATCAAATCCACTATGACTGCAACCTTTCTATTCTGCTCTTCCCTCCGCCCCCCCCCCCCCACCTTTGAATTGCCTCCTACTCCAAGGTGCCATGGTTAGGATTCTGGCTGTCCACCCCGCAGCCTGCATCCTTATCCTCACAGATAACAAGTACACTGTACCTGTTGGACAGGATCAATGTCTGTGACACCCACTTCTCTACCTCCCCTCAGTTCCCCTTACCCTGCTGACTAACAGTCACACTCTCCCCTTCCTGTACCTGTGCTTTCCTTTGAGGTGTGACTGTACTCTTCAAAGATTCCTCCCCCTCCCTTATGTGTCAGAGTGTCTCTAACTCACACTCCAACTCAAGGACTCTGAGCTGGAATGTCTCAAGGCAGAGACATTTCCTGCAGATGTGGCAATCCGGGACAGTCTCGCTGTCCACGGACTCCCACATATCACAATCCCAACACATAGCCTGCATTGCCGGTTCTAGTTTTTATTTATTTATTTATTTGTAATAATTTAATTCCAGATATAATACAATTGCTTGATTTAGTTTGATTTCAGATTAATTTGTAACTAATTAGTCGTGTTTTTTGTTTATTAACTTCTTTATTTTAGTATCCCCTTAACTCCAATTTATTATTTATGTATACCAATTTTTTATTTAATGCAATTCAGATCCCTTTAACGTTGGTATCCTCTATTTAGTTAATTTTAATGTTATCCCCTTAGATCTAATTAATTACTCTGATTATTTATTTATACATTTACTTATTTACTGTTGCCCCTTGGTTTAAATTAATTAGCACCTCCTTCCACCTCTGCACCTAATTCCCACTCTCACCAAATTCCCGTCATCACTCTGTTTAGCAAGTCACTCCATTTAGTAGATTCACCCAACTCTCAACAAGCTCTGTGCTTTTGCAGATAGCTCTCTAATATATGCAGATATCCCTCTAATATATCATTCAGTATCGTTTGTGAATTTAACTAGTTTAAATTGATGTAAATTAGAAACAGAAGGGATCCCAGCACCATTCCCTGGGGTCCTCCAATAAAAACTGATCTGATTCACATTCAGAATCTACTTTCTCATTCTTTGATTCTTCGATTATAAAGTTAATTATAAACTTTTTTTTTGGAGTGTTATTGGGGCAGAAATCATTCGCGAAATAACGGAGGAGCTCAACAGTGCTCACCGTTGTTAGTGGTGAAATAGAAAAGCAAGTTCCGGCATTCGCACATGCACAGCGAAACGCGAAAATATGGAACATGCTCCTACTGGTTCGCCAGTGATATGACAGCTTTGAATTAAAGATATATCGCCGGCTGCAATCAGGTAAATCATTGGAAAAGTGCAAACTTGCTCATCTGTCCAGCTAGAAAGTAACTAATATCGCCACAAAACAGATAGGCTTAAAAATACTAGGTCTCAACTAAGTTTTAACAGTGCAGTAAGTCTTAATGACTGCCAAACAACTAAAGAGTAACTTTTAAAAATTTGGAATCTCATTACTCCTTATTTTAGTTGTTTTTGGTCATTAAAAAATGTTTTTTTTAATTAAAAAATTAAAGATTTTTTTTACTTTTCCCTTCTGTCTCTTTTATTTAATTCAATTATTTCTTACCCTCTCTTTTTTTGCTGTCTACAACTGTTTATACATTGATTTTAATGTTGTACCTTTCACTTCCTGGTTTAAAGTTCCAAGCCGCAGCTGTCAAAAATCCTGCGATCTGATTGGTCGAGCGGAGAGTGTGATCTTCTCACTTCTCCCACGGTCCTGAACTGACATTGGGCTCTTTTCCACTTCCTATTTGAGGAAGTGCCTGAAGAAGAGACCATGGTAAGTTAGTGGGTTAGTATTAATCTATGGAGCGGCAAGAAGTGTTGGTTCACCGCTCCAAGCAATTTCTACCCCATACTTGTGCATCTATCTTTAATGAAGCTTTTCATTCAGAGATAAATCAATTACAAAGTTTTAAAGGTTTATTTCAGTTATATTAGCGGCCTAATTTCAAAGTGGTTGGCTTTAGGATTGTAATTATTCTGCAGTACTGCTTTATCAGTAATATTGCTTTCCTTTGAAATTTTGTGACAGCATATCAAGGAAGAATGCACAACACAACAGTTTATGTGAAATGACTGTCTAAATGTAACAGTACTTGTATTAAATTAATACAGGAAAGACCACAACTGTCAAGAGCTCAGACTAACATATGCCATGTGCATATAACATTTTCATTATTCAGTCACTGAGGCCATCACTCAACTGGAGAAATGCAGTGATTGCAAGACAAATGTTTTGTAGGAAATATGTTCCTGTGGTTAAAAACAATTGTCAGTCTGGTTACCAGGTGCATGACAACAGCAAAATTCTGTCAAGCCAATGTCAGTTAAGTATAAGCCTTAAATCATCAACTTTCAAAATATATTAAAAAAAATTGTGAAGATAGTAGCAACTTACAAATTGTTGAATGAACCTTAATCATTAGTGAAGGTGCCTGGTGAAAGGATTAGTGTAATGTCAAGCCCAACACTGTGAAACATTGCACTGTAATTCTAATTATTCCTTTTCACTGCCACTTGGTAAGATGTAATGCCTATCAATGTTCAAGTGATTCACAGTACGTGTACTTTAATATAATTTACTTCTTGGGGTGTAGCATTCATACTGCTATGTAGAAAGAAAGACAAGGCTATTTGCCATGGCAACGGGAACTCTAGGGAGCAACCTTATATACCAAACAAGGGACCATAAGGGAATACAAGAACAAAGCAAAATGTTATCCTGGAAGTATGTTAGCTGATTAATTGATTTGGGAATGAATAATATAACAGCATGATTGCCCATACATGCCACTTTGCAAACACAGCAGAGTTTCACATTGAATCCACTATAAACCTCCAATAACAAAAAGGAACTTGAAGTTAACATTAAAATTTAATAATAAAGCCCCTTTAAATATTTAATAGCAACTCAAAGGTCTCAGCTTTCTTCACCCAGCATGATATTCTGTCTCCACTGCCTTTGTGCAAATTAGTGTTCATTAAAAAAAAACTCCACCTGGTTATACTGCTGCAATGTTTGATATAGCCATCTCTGCACAGTCATACTAATCCACCCCATTCAGTATGTATAGCCGAATAATTTGTTTGAGTTTTATAAATATTTTGATCATACTCAAAATATTATTAAAAAATTCTTTCATATGCTGACTAACCCATTTATTCCAACATTTCCATTTTTTTCTTTTAATCTCCTGATTAAGTATATATGGCCAACTAGTTTACATATTGTGAAGTTCTGTGTGTGTGTTTTACATAAACTGAAACATCCTCCAATAGTTCTTTGAAAATATGCAAAAGTTTTATAAATAATTGTAATGGCCTCTGAAGTCTGGCAGTTTCAGGGTTAAAAATATCATGGTTATTGGGAGCTGGAAATTGGATTGATAATAAAATTATAATTATAATAAAAGTCAGAAAGACAAAAGGACAAAGAGCTCAATTATTTTAGATACACAATTTGTGTGAATGTTGTTACCACCTTATTAGCAAATATTTTTGTGCCATAGCACTTGTTTTGTATTTTAGAATTAGTAATAGCACCTAAATTTGTAAGTCTTTGACTACATAAATCTTTAAATACACTCCAGGCACATTACTGTGCTATACCTAATCTTGGAGCCAGAGAGGAATGACTTTTGTAATGAAATAAAGAAACAATACTTGCTTTTATGTAGAATAGAAACATTTCAAAGCTCTTCACACAATGATGTACTTTTGGAGTGTTTTGACTGTTGTTATCTATGTTTTTCTGCACCAATAACAACCCACAAACAGCATTAAGATGAATAACCAATTAATTTGGTTTTGCTAGCATTGGTTGAGGGAGGAATGTTGGCCAGGATACTGAGGGAATGCCCTGCTCTTCTTGAAATACTGTCCGCCTGAACCAGTAGAACAGGCAGATGAGAACTCGGACAATGCAGCATTCCCTTAGTACTGCGCTGGCATGTCAGCCTAGATTACACACTCAACGTCCTGGGTGGGGCTGAAACCCACAGCCTTCTGACAGAGGTAAGAGTGCTACCAATTGAGCCAAACTGATATGTAAGCTTTCTCATTGTGCAGCTGACATACAAGTCTTCTCAATCTTTCCCTTTGTCTTTTAGTATTTCATATTTCTTTAAAGCGCCTATTTCCTATTCAAAAAAGACAAATGTCTCGGCAGGGTAAATTTTACAATTTAGTACTCCTGCTGTAGAGCTTCATGTGACAGGAGGTTATATGTGGAATTCAGGCATGAAGGCAAAGTTCCCCAAATGACTTTAAACCATTAATTTTAATGTGTGCCGTTGACATCTGCGCCTGAATTCCTGACATGCGTCAGTTGCGCAAAGGTCTGCATCAAGAGCACTAAATTGTAAAAATAACCTGATTGTACTATGATTACTTCACCAGAATTGCGCTTTTGCCTGTAGTGTTAAGGGGTTGCCTTTGGAATAGGATTTTTAAAAACATGTACAATGTAGAGGTCTTTCTAACATTGAAATGAGTAACACTAATGGCTCTGCTAGTCAAACATAACCCCCATCTTATGCTTCAAAACAAATTAAGAATGTAATAACAACAGCAACCTGCATTTTTGTAACAACTGTAAGAAATAAAATGGTGCATGGTGACATAAGAGAGTGCCAATCCCGAGCAGTATTGGGAGTTAGGAGAGAGGATGAAAGCATGGTCAAAAAGGTTTTGAGAAGTAGCAAGAAGTGAGGAAGTTCCAGAGGGTAGGACCATGGTGGCTAAAGGCTCTGTCGCTGATGCAGTAGTGGTGGTGAGGGGGGTGGGGGATGCATTGGAGACCAGAATTGGAGGACAAAGGGGAACAGGCTAGGATGAAGGTACGGTAGCATAGTGGTTATGTTACTGGGCTAATAACCCAGAGGCCTGGACTAAAATCCAGAGTCATGAGTTCAAATCCCGCCACAGCAGCTGGCGAATTTAAATTCAATTAATTAATTAAAAATTCAATTAATTAAATAAAAATCTGGAATTAAAATACTAGTATCAGTAATGATGGCCATGAAACTACCGGATTGTCGTAAAAACCCATCTGGTTCACTAATGTCCTTTAGGGAAGGAAGCCAGCCGCCCTTACCCGGTCTGGCCTATATGTGACTCCAGACCCACAGCAATGTGGTTGATTCTGAAATGGCCTAGCAAGCCACTCAGTTGTAAAATCTCGCTACGAAAAGTCATAATAAGAATAAAACCGGACCGGCATCGGACCATTAGGCACCGGACACGACAACGGCAAAACACCAAGCCCAGTCAACCCTGCAAGGTCCTCCTTACTAACATCTGGGGACTTGTGCCAAAATTGGGAGAGCTGTCCCACAGACTAGTCAAGCAACAGCCTGACACAGCCACACTCACAGAATCATATCTTTCAGCCAACATCCCAGACTCTTCCATCACCATCCCTGGGTATGTCCTGTCCCACCGGCAGGACAGACCCACCAGAGGTGGCGGTACAGTGATATACAGTCAGGAGGGAGTGGCCCTGGGAGTCCTCAACATTGACTCTGGACCCCATGAAATCTCATGGCATCAGGTCAAACATCGCAAGGAAACCTCCTGCTGATTACCACCTACCGTCCTCCCTCAGCTGATGAATCAGTCCTCCTCCATGTTGAGCACCACTTGGAGGAAGCACTGAGGGTAGCAAGGGCACAAAATGTACTCTGGGTGGGGGACTTCAATGTCCATCACCAAGAGTGGCTCGGTAGCACCACCACTGACCGAGCTGGCCAAGTCCTGAAGGACATAGCTGCGAGACTGGGCCTGCGGCAGGTGGTGAGCGAACCAACACGAGGGAAAAACTTACTTGACCTCGTCCTCACCAATCTACCTGTCGCAAATGCATCTGTCCATGACAGTATTGGTAGGAGTGACCACCGCACAGTCCTCGTGGAGATGAAATCCTGTCTTCGCACTGAGGACACCATCCAACGTGTTGTGTGGCACTACCACCGTGCTAAATGGGATAGATTCAGAACAGATCTAGCAGCTCAAAACTGGGCATCCATGAGGCGCTGTGGGCCATCAGCAGCAGCAGAATTGTATTCCAGCACAATCTGTAACCTCATGGCCCGGCATATTCCTCACTCTACCATTACCAACAAGCCAGGGGATCAACCCTGGTTCAATGAGGAGTGTAGAAGAGCATGCCAGGAGCAGCACCAGGTGTACCTAAAAATGAGGTGCCAACCTGGTGAAGCAACAACTCAGGACTACATGCATGCTAAACAGCAGAAGCAACATGCTATAGACAGATCTAAGCGATTCCACAACCAACGGATCAGATCAAAGCTCTGCAGTCCTGCCACATCCAGTCGTGAATGGTGGTGGACAATTAAACAACTAACGGGAGGAGGAGGCTCTGCAAACATCCTCATTCTCAATGATGGCGGAGTCCAGCACGTGAGTGCAAAAGACAAGGCTGAAGCGTTTGCAACCATCTTCAGCCAGAAGTGCCGAGTGGATAATCCATCTCAGCCTCCTCCCGATATCCCCACCATCACGGAAGCCAGTCTTCGGCCAATTCGATTCACTCCACGTGATATCAAGAAACGGCTGAGTGCACTGGATACAGCAAAGGCTATGGGCCCCGACAACATCCCAGCTGTAGTGCTGAAGACTTGTGCTCCAGAACTAGCTGCGCCTCTAGCCAAGCTGTTCCAGTACAGCTACAACACTGGCATCCACCCGACAATGTGGAAAATTGCCCAGGTATGTCCTGTCCACAAAAACCAGGACAAATCCAATCCGGCCAATTACCGCCCCATCAGTCTACTCTCAATCATCAGCAAAGTGATGGAAGGTGTCGTCGACAGTGCTATCAAGCGGCACCTGCTCACCGATGCTCAGTTTGGGTTCCGCCAGGACCACTCGGCTCCAGACCTCATTACAGCCTTGGTCCAAACATGGACAAAAGAGCTGAATTCCAGAGGTGAGGTGACATCAAGGCAGCATTTGACCGAGTGCGGCACCAAGGAGCCCTAGTAAAATTGAAGTCAATGGGAATCAGGGGGAAAACTCTCCAGTGGCTGGAGTCATACCTAGCACAAAGGAAGATGCTAGTGGTTGTTGGAGGCCAAGCATCTCAGCCCCAGGGCATTGCTGCAGGAGTTCCTCAGGGCAGTGTCCTAGGCCCAACCATCTTCAGCTGCTTCATCAATGACCTTCCCTCCATCATAAGGTCAGAAATGGGGATGTTCGCTGATGACTGCACAGTGTTCAGTTCCATTCGCAACCCCTCAGATAATGAAGCAGTCCGAGCCCGCATGCAGCAAGACCTGGACAACATCCAGGCTTGGGCTGATAAGTGGCAAGTAACATTCGCGCCAGATATAGTGCCAGGCAATGACCATCTCCAACAAGAGAGAGTCTAACCACCTCCCCTTGACATTCAACGGCATTACCATCGCCGAATCCCCCACCATCAACATCCTGGGGGTCACCATTGACCAGAAACTTAACTGGACCAGCCATATAAATACTGTGGCTACGAGAGCAGGTCAGAGGCTGGGTATTCTGCGGCGAGTGACTCACCTCCTGACTCCCCAAAGCCTTTCCACCATCTACAAGGCACAAGTCAGGAGTGTGATGGAATACTCTCCACTTGCCTGGATGACTGCAGCTCCAACAACACTCAAGAAGCTCGACACCATCCAAGATAAAGCAGCCCGCTTGATTGGCACCCCATCCACCACCCTAAACATTCACTCCCTTCACCACCGGCGCACAGTGGCTGCAGTGTGCACCATCCACAAGATGCACTGCAGCAACTCGCCAAGGCTTCTTCGACAGCACCTCCCAAACCCGCGACCTCTACCACCTAGAAGGACAAGGGCAGCAGGCGCATGGGAACAACACCACCTGCACGATCCCCTCCAAGTCACACACCATCCCGACTTGGAAATATATCGCCGTTCCTTCATTCTCGCTGGGTCAAAATCCTGGAACTCCCATCCTAACAGCACTGTGGGAGAACAGTCACCACACGGACTGCAGCGGTTCAAGAAGGCGGCTCACCACCACCTTCTCAAGGGCAATTAGGGATGGGCAATAAATGCCGGCCTTGCCAGCGACGCCCACATCCCGTGAACGAATAAAAAAAATTTTTTAAAAAGGGGTGGGGAAGGTTGCAGAAGAACAGTGGGGCAAAACAATGAATGAATTTATAAACATGAAAAATTATGTTTTATTCAGTGCTTTGGGGGACAGTGAGCACAGGGCTATTTTTTTTTGTAGTGAACTTATGATGCATTTACACCACATTATATTAGAAAGACTACACAATATGCTCCAGGGAGTTGTCTCCTCATTCTGAAGTTGGAATCAAGGTGAATTGTTGGGGCATACTAAAGGGAGACTTATTTGTGCTCTATCTGACTTGGAGTGCTTGATGCTGATTGGCTTTATTTTACCTTATTGTTTTAAAGGTGAATCCTTACCTCAGAGTTAATGTTCAATCAAATTGAAGAGATATTACACAAATAATATCAGAAACATTGCATAATTTCCCTGGCTGCAGAGAAGTCTTCAGTCAGTTTATGCCAGTCTTGGTAATTCCAAGTGTGGAGTCTGTGTGCCATCTTCCCATTTTGTTAAAGTCAAGCGGTCTCCTGCCCCTGCAAAGGATTATTTTTTATTTGCAAGGTTTTTCTACTGCTAATGCACCTTTCTAGTTATGAGGGTTTTTTAAAAATCCATAAGCAACATGTATCCTGCGGGTCTACTATGGTGCACAAAACAAAATATTGAGTATTGCATACCAAAAACGACATTTTGGTATTCCCAGTATTGAACAAAGAATAAAATAAATACTGTTACTCAGCTAAAGGCAATGAGATACAAAGTAGACATGTAGTATTGCAAACAATGGAATGGCCCAAATTAGCACTAATCTGGGACTCTCACTCAGATAACCCATAAGGAATGACTGCACAGGGGAAAAATCAGATTGCTGTAGTAGGAAACACTCCTCTGAGGTGCAAATTAAGATATACTGTTGGGGTAGTGTAAAAGGTGCTTTATCTTCCATTTTGCCATACCTGTCCTCTTTGTTGCTGACACTGGATGAGAAAAATTGAAAATATTCAAATCCCCAGCACTTTACCTTGAGTAGCATTAAAAAAAATCAAGAAAGTTATACATTTTAGAAATGCAAGCTACAAAATAATATTGTTAGTCTTTGGGAACCATTCAAAAGACATGTTATAATGAAAGCACAAGTTACAGAGAAGCTTATTTTATAGGGTATCCACATTAAAGGCAAATAGTACTGTAGAGAAGTCATGGCAGAGTAAACTATGTACCCCTTCTGTATCCAATATCATTTCATATTGAATAGGCTCCTTTGAACTATAGTCATTAGTTGAAATATTTCTCAGTGGAGCCTGGCAGACTGAAATTTAATTAAACCAAATGTCCTCTGTTTGACTTAAGGGAGATTGCTCCTTGCCAAAAGCATCCGCTAGCCACAATTAAGAGCCGCATAGCATAGCTTGCTTGTGTGAGGCTTAATGCAAGTCATCTTTTTAAAGCCTACCTTACTGTTCTTGGCTAACCAATAAGCAAAGACAACAGCAGCCGCTCTTAAGAGAAAAGACAGCTCCTACTCAGTGTGTAAATTGCTTAACAATGTGGAACTCAGTGATAGCTAGTGGATATGCTTCATAATCATCCACATGTTTGGTGTGAGCTTAACGTGTTTCCTTCAACAAAATGTCAGTTTGTCAGTGAAGAACAATCATTATTTGAGGTCTCTTCCATACAGTTTGACAAATTGATTCCTGTGTAAATAAGTACAATATTGTACATTGATAGTACTTACACCTACAATGCTGGTGTCTTTAATGAAGAGATTACAAGCAATCAGAGCAAAATAAGACACCGTTGTATATCTGAGGTTGAAGGGCTACTTATCCCAATATTGGGAAATAGGTTACAGTGAATTTTGGGATACTATGTGGCCAATTTTAGTATCATCATCACCCTGATCTGGGGCATAAACGGATGGCAGCAATTCTGTAGAGAATCTATGTCTGCGGTCCCACCTCCTCCACATCATGGGAGTGAGGGAGCATGGAGTAGCAGCTATCGACGGAGTCTGGTTTCAACAGAGTCTATAAATGGGAATTTGGTGAGTGAGGGGATTTTTAAGGGTTGATCTTTATCTAAAATTTGACTAAGTTTGGCATCAAGCATTTAACTTAAATTTAATCTTAACTTGCAGTTTTCAGTTAGTGGTAAACAAGCAGCCTTAAGTGGCAGTTGGTCACCTAGTTAATTAGGTGACTGGTTAGAACTGGTAATCTACTGTCAGCTGCGGCTGACTCAGGTGATTGTCATTCCAGCCAGCATAAATTCAGAAAGGTTTTGCTAACGCATGGAGTAGCAGCTATCAACGGAGTCCGGTTTTGACAGAGTCTATAAATTGGGAATTTGGTGAGTGAGGGGATTTTTAAGGGTTGATCTTTATCTAAAATTGGACGAAGTTTGGCATCAAGCATTTAACTTAAATTTAATCTTTACTTGTAGTTTTCAGTTAGTGGTAAACAAGCAGCCTTTTTTTTCTACTTTTTTTCCTCTTGTGTTTTAGGCCCCCCTTTTATAAGAGGGGGGCTAGGGTGTGTTTATGTGCAGTAAATCAATAATCCCAAAAAAGTGTCAAATTGTAATTTTATTACATCGATCCAGGATGCACTCCAGTCCCTGAGGTGCCCACCGGTCGCAGAAAGCCCAAGCAGCCTGAAGTGGCAGTTGGTCACCTAGTTAATTAGGTGACTGGTTAGAACTGGTAATCTACTGTCAGCTGGGGCTGACTCCGGTGATTGGCATTCTAGCTAACATAAATTCAGAAGGGTTTTGCTAACGCATGGAGTGAGGGAGCATGGAGTAGCAGCTCTCAACGGAGTCTGGTTTCGACAGAGTCTATAACTGGGAATTTGGTGAGTGAGGGGATTCGGTGCAGTAAGGTGTGAGGTGCATTTTTCAGACAGCAGAGAGGAGCGTACCGAGAGCGGGTCACAGCAACAACAAAACTAAACTGCAGTGTGATGTAGCAGATAAGGCAGGTTGGTGGTTGGTGGCGAGTATCTCTTTTGTTTTCTTCTTTCTTTTGACTGTGGGCTAAGTAACTTATAGCATAAAACTAAATTTTTTAAAAATAAAACTAAACTTAATTTAATAAATTAAACAAGGCCAGTACTTGGTTCAACCTAAAAATAATTTGATTGGTATTGTAGTATTCAATTAAATCAATAAAATAGTTATGACAGGGCAGGAGATGTGTTGCAGTTGCAATATGCGAGAGCTACTGGACAGTTTTGTCCAGGGCGACTACATCTGCGGTAAGTGTCTGCAGCTCGAGGAACTTCGGCTCTGAGTAAAGGAGCTGGAGCCCGAGCTGCAGACATTGCGATGCATCAGGGAAAGAGAAAGTTACCTGAACACTTGATCCAGGACGCAGTCACGCCCCTTAGACTAAATACTGTAGAATTGGCACGTGGTCAGGGACAGGATGGTGTGACTGCGAGTGAGGCAGCTACGGGGATCCAGGAGGTAGCATTGCAGGAGCCTCAGCCTCAGCACTTGTCCAATAGATACGAGGTTCTTGCAGCTCTTGTGGACAAGTGCAGGGACTGCAGGGAGGATGAGCAAACTGGCCACGGCACCGTGGTTCAGGGGGCCATTCAAGTGGGGGGAGTAAAAAGGAATGTGGTTGTAGTAGGTGACAGTATAGTTAGAGGGATAGACACTGTCCTCTGCAGCCAGGAGCGAGAGTCCCGAAGGCTGTGTTGCCTACCCGGTGCCAGGGTTAAGGACATCTCCTCGGGGCTGGAGAGAAACTTGGAGTGGGAGAGGGAGGATCCAGTTGTCGTGGTCCACGTAGGTACCAACGACATAGGTAGGACTGAAAAAAAAAAAGAGGTTCTGCTGAGGGCGTTTGAGCAGCTAAGGACTAAATTTAAAAATCAGAACCACAAAGATGATAATCTCCGGATTATTACCTGAGCCACAAGCAAATTGGCACAGGATAAATCAGATCAGAGGTGAATGCGTGGCTCAAAAATTGGTGTGGGACAAGTGGGTTTTGATTCATGGGGCACTGGCACCAGTACTGGGGAAAGAGGGAGCTGTTCTGTTGGGACAGGCTTCACCTGAACCATGCTGGGACCAGTGTTCTGGCAAACCGAATAACTAGGGCGGGAGAGAAGGCTTTAAACTAAATAGAGGGGGGGAAGGTTCAGGTGGGGCGAAGTTTAGATTGATAAAGAGAAAAGATATGGAAGTAGTACAGGGGTAATGATAAACAGTGTGTCAGGAAGGGACAGAGTGTACAAACATAAGAGTGCACTAACAAATGGGGCCGGGGTAGGAAAGAATGGTAAAAAGACAAAATTAAAGGTTCTTTATCTGAATGCGCACAGCATTCGTAATAAGATAGATGAATTGACGGCACAAATAGAAACAAATGGGTATGATCTCGTGGCCATTACAGAGACGTGGTTGCAAGGTGACCAAGGTTGGGAGCTAAATATTCAGGGTTATTTAACATTTCGGAAGGATAGGAAAAAAGGTAAAGGTGGTGGGATAGCTCTGTTAATAAAGGATGTAATTGGTATAATAGTGAGAAATGATCTTGGCTCAGAAGACCAAGATGTCAAATCAATTTGGGTGGAGGTAAGAAATAGCAAGGGAAAGAAATCACTGGTGGGAGTAGTATATAGGCCCCCTAACAGTAGCTACACTGTAGGGCAAAATATTAATCAGGAAATAAGGGGGGCTTGTAAAAAAGGTAATGCAATAATCATGGGTGATTTTAAATTTCACATGGATTGGACAAATCAAATTGGCAAAAATAGCCCTGAGGAGGAGTTCATAGAGTGTATTAGGGACTGTTTCTTAGACCAATACATCAGGGAACCAATTAGGGAACAGGCCATTTTGGATCTGGTAATGGGTAACGAAACAGGATTATTTAATGATCTCAAAGTAAAGGATCCCTTGGGAAGCAGTGATCATAACATGATAGAATTTCACATCCAATTTGAGAGCGAGGGTCTTGGGTCTGAAACTACTGTATTAAACTTAAATAAGGGCAATTATAAAGGAATGAGGGTGGAATTGGCTAAAGTGGACTGGGTAAACAGATTAGATGGTATGATGGTGGATAAGCAGTGGCAAACATTTAAAAAGATATTTTATGACTCGCAACAAAAATATATCCCTGTGAGGAGGAAAGACTCCACAAAAAGGGTGAACCAACCATGGCTAACTAAGGAAGTCAAGGATAGTATCAGGTTAAAAGAAAAAACAAACAACATGGCAAAGATTACTGGTAAGCCCGAAGATTGGAAAACTTTAAAAACCAGCAAAGGATGACTAAAAGAATAATAAAGAGGGAGAAAATAAATTATGAGAGTAAACTAGCAAGAAATATAAAAACTGACAGTAAAAGCTTCTACAAGTATATAAAAAGGAAGAGGGTAGCTAAAGTAAACATTGGTCCCTTAGAGGATGAGACTGGGGAAATAATAATGGAAAACAAGGAAATGGCAGAGGAATTGAACAGATATTTTGTATCTGTCTTCACAGTTGAAGACACTAATAATATACCAATAATAGTAGAAAATCAAGGGGCAAAGGGGAGGGAGGAACTAAAAGCAATCACTATCACTAGAGGAAAAAGTACTAGGTAAACTAATGGGTCTAAAGGCTGACAAGTCCCCTGGACCCGATGGCTTGCATCCGAGGGTCTTAAAGGAAGTGGCTACAGAGATAGTGGATGCGTTGGTTGTAATCTTCCAGAATTCACTAGATTCTGGAAGATTACAACCTAGCTGATTGGAAAACTGCTAACCTAACACCCCTATTCAAGAAGGGAGTGAGACAGAAGGCAGTTAACTATAGACCAGTTAGCCTAACATCTGTCATTGGGAAAATGCTAGAATCCATTATTAAGGAAGTAATAGCAGGACATTTGGAAACTCATAATACAATCAAGGAGAGTCAACATGGTTTTAGGAAGGGGAAATCGTGTCTGACAAATTTATTAGAGTTCTTTGAGGAAGTAACGGGCAGGGTGGATAAAGGGGAACCAATGGTTGCAGTATATTTGCATTTCCAAAAGGCATTCGATAAGGTGCTACATAAAAGATTACTGCACAAGATAAGAGCTCATGGTGTTGGGGGTAATATACTGGCATGGATAGAAGATTGGCTAACTAACAGAAAACAAAGAGTCGGGATAAAAGGGTCATTTTCAAAATGGCAATTTGTAACTAGTGGGGTGCCGCAGGGATCAGTGCTGGGGCCTCAACTATTTACAATATATATCAATGACTTGGATGAAGGAACAGAGTGTCTTGTGGCCAAATTTGCTGATGATACAAAGATAGGTGGAAAAGCAAGTTGTGATGAGGACACAAAGGGGTCAATTTTCGGATGGCCGAGCCGGTGTGTTCGTGGCGGCGGAGCTCCTAAAATTGGGGATTCCCGGAGCGGGTCCGGAGCCCGGCTCCAACCCGCCCACTTCTGGGTTCCCCAATGACGCGAATCGGTGCGTGCACTGCCCCCGCATGCGGGACTCCAACTGGCAATCAAAGCCGGCGGGATCCCACTTAAGATCATTATCTGGGTACTTGAGGTCGTTTACAGACCTCATTAGTTGGAGATTTTAGGAGGATTCGGATTTTGGACTACCCATGCTGGGGAAAACACTCCCTGTTTAAACAGACGTGTTGCAGCCGGCAGCCAGTGGCAGCTGCACAGGTCCATTTAACAGGTGCGGGTAAACCCTCATTCATTGAAGCAGGGCACTCTGTCACCTCAGACAAAGTTTTGCCTGCCACACCATTGTCTCCACACTCCAAATTATTAAATCATACCCTAAACTTTGCCGTCCAAACACATTTACCTACTGTGTGGACCCCCTCACAATCACACCATCAGGATGGGGGTCAGAGGGGTTCCATTGCTACATTCATCACTCCATTGGATGACGACAACATCACCAGCCTCACCAGGCACGCTGTCCACCTCCGCCACGTGGAGCTACACAACACAATGCTGCGCAACAGGCACCTGCACAAAGTAGCCGTGCAACTACACATACACCCACTGTAGGGTGACCCAATGGGTGGCATCAAGGGTGTTCATGGAGAACCTCATGAAAGGGCATTATTGCACAGGCCAGTCAAGAATGGCCAAGACGTGGCAGTAGTGGTGAAAATATAATATGTAATGTGAGTTGATCAGAAATTAAATATAAGTAAAAACCATGACAAACCCTCAAACACCTTTGTGCATCCCCTTCATGCTCATGACACGTTTGCCTTATGCTTCCAACTACACATATGTGATGCATGCCCTGTGGCTGCAGCACAGGTAGTGGCAGGTTGGGTGAGGCTGACAGTGAAAGAGATGAATTGGAGGGTGAGTATGAGAGCCATGAGACTGTATGAGGATAGGGATGAGTACTGACAAGGTGAGTAAGTGCAGGTAAGATGAGGATGAGCTTTGAGTGGGTGTGAGGGGTGATGTGATAGAGTAGTGTTGGCAGTGCAGAAGGAAATGTGGGGTGGGGGCAGACGGAGTGTAGGGGAATGAGTAAGTGTACTCACTTCAGCTGACCTACTTAGGTCATTGAAGCGCCTCCTGCACTGTATGCAGGTGTGTGATATGTTGGTGGTGCTGGTGATCTCCTCTGCCACCTCGAGCCAGGCCTTCGTGGTGGCAGAGGCAGGCCACTTCCTCCTGTCCGCCGGGGAGAAGATCTCTGTCCTCCTCCTCCTCCTCACCCCATCCAGTAAGACCTGGAGTGAGGCATCATTAAACCTGGAAGCAGCCTTCCCCCTCGGCTGCTCCATTCTGTAATTTTGCCTATTTTCTGCAGCATCAGTCAGTGGAGGACTGCCCCTTTAAATGGGGGCTCCTCCAGCTGACAGCCTATGATGCGGGTGCGCAGTCCGCTTGCTGCCCAGTTTTCTAGCGCAAAACCCGGAAGCACAGGTAAGTAGCTTCAATTTACTTACAATCGCGTGCCAAACCCACCGATTTCACTGGGCGCGTAACCCACGCGCCCAGTCGACCCCCCCCCCCCCACTGCCAACTCGCCTCCCTCCTAATATTGGGCCCAAAGTGTCTGCAAAGGGATATTGACAGGTTAAGCGAATGGGCAAAAATTTGGCAGATGGAATATAATGTGGGAAAATGTGAAGTCATCCACTTTGGGAGGAAAAATAAAAAAGCAAAATATTATTTGAATGGAGAAATACTACAAAATGCTGCGGTACAGAGGGATAAGGGTGTCCTCGTACATGAAACACAAAAAGTCAATGTACAGGTGTAGCAGGTAATGTGGAAGGCAAACGGAATATTGGCCTTTATTTCTAGGGGGATGGAGTATAAAAGCAGGGAAGTCATGCTACAACTGTACAGGGTGCTGGTGAGACCACACGTGGAGTACTGCGTACAGTTCTGGTGCCATTATTTAAGGAAGGACATACTTGCATTGGAGGCTGTTCAGAGAAGGTTCACTAGGTTGATTCCGGGTATGGAAGGGTTGTCTTATGAGGAAAGATTGAACAGATTGGGTCTATACTCATTGGAGTTTAGAAGAATGAGAGGAGATCTTATTGAAACATACAAGATTCTGAGGGGACTCAATAGGGTAGATGCTGAGAGGATGTTACCCCTCATGAGGGAATCTAAAACTAGGGGGCATAGTCTCAGAATAAGGGGTCACCCGTTTAAGACGGAAATGAGGAGGAATTTCTTCTCCCAGAGGGTCGTAAATCTTTTGAATTCTTTACCTCAATAAGCTGTGGAGGCTGAGCCATTGAATACATTCAAGGCTGAGTTAGACACATTTTTGATCAGCAAGGGAGTCAAAGGATATGGGGAAAAGGCGGGAAAGTGGAGTTGAGGTAAAAATCAGATCAGCCATGATCTCATTGAATGGAGGAGCAGGCTCAAGGGGCCAAATGGCCTACTCCTGCTCCTATCTCTTATGGTCTTATTGACCCTTACAAGTCCAATAGGGAAATCCCAACATAGGTTAGGAGCCGGCATTTCTCAGGCTATTTCTCTGCCATTCCACTGGATTCCTGCTGAAGATAGGGTGGGAGTCTGCCAGAACACCATATAAATTCTGCCTCTAGTATTCTTAGGACTTCTATAGAGCTTTCTTGTAACTTGTTAAAAAAATGTTTTATGCTAGCAGTTAGGCATTCAGGAGTCAGTTGTTGTTAATTTTTTTTACCTCAAGTTACATCAAAAATACAGCACAGAAAAAGGCCATTCGGTCCAATTGATCGCCAGCATTTATGCTCCACACGAGCCTCTTTGCACCCTACTTCATCTAACCCTATCTGCATACCCTTCTATTTCTTTCTCCCTCACGTGCTTATCTAGCTTCCCCTTAAATGCATCTATGCTATTTGCCTCAACTACTCCTTGTGGTAGCGCATTCCACGTTTTTACCACTCTTTGGGTAAAGAAGTTTCCCCTGAATTTCCTATTTATTAGCGACTATTTTATATTGATGACCTCTAGTTTTGGACTCCCCCACAGTGGAAACATTTTCTCTACTTCTACCCTATTAAAACCTGACATTATCTTAAAGACCTCTATCATGTCACCCCTCAGCCTTCTCTTTTCTAGAGATAAGAACCCCAGCCTGTTTAGCCTTTCCTGATAAGGATATCCTCTCAGTTCTGGTATCATCCTTGTGAAACTTATTTGCACCCTCTCTAATGCCTCTTTTTTCCTTTCAATAATATGGAGATCAGAACTCTGCACAATACTCCAAGTGTGGTATAACCACGGTTCTACACAAATTTAATATAACCTCAGTGCTTGATTTGCCTTTTTAATGGCCTTATTGACCTGCGTTGCTACTTTTAGTGATTTGTGTATCTGTACCCCTAGATCGCTTTGCTCCTCTATCCTGTTTAGCATCTTATTATCCAAGCAGTATGTGGCCTCTTTATTCTTCCGATCAAAATGCACCACCTCACACTTATCAATATTGAAATTCATTTGCCATTTACATGCCCATTCTGCAAGTTTACGACTGTCCTCTTGCATTTTGACACATTCTTCCTTTGTATTAACTATACTCCCGAATTTGGTGTCTTCTGCAAATTTTTCTGCCATTGCTCCCTTTACAGTAGGTTTGCTAGCAGAGATCCTCTGTGATGACATGTTTGGGGGAAGAGGAGGACCAGTAGGGAATGCTGGTCAGTTGCTAAGAGGTGCTCTGTGCCATCTTATTGGCACCTGCACCTCTGCAGAGGTGACATTACCTTTTTTTTATTCGTTCATGGGATGCGGGTGTCGCTGGCGAGGCCAGTATTTATTGCCCATCCCTAATTGCCCTTGAGAAGGTGGTCGTGAGCCGCCTTCTTGAACCGCTGCAGTCCGTGTGGTGAAGGTTCTCCCACAGTGCTGTTAGGAAGGGAGTTCCAGGATTTTGACCCAGCAACAATGAAGGAACGGTGATATATTTCCAAGTCGGGATGGTGTGTGACTTGGAGGGGAACGTGCAGGTGGTGTTGTTCCCATATGCCTGCTGCTCTTGTCCTTCTAGGTGGTAGAGGTCGCGGGTTTGGGAGGTGCTGTCAAAGAAGCCTTGGCGAGTTGCTGCAGTGCATCCTGTGGATGGTACACACTGCAGCCACTGTGCTCCGGTGGTGAAGGGAGTGAATGTTTAGGGTGGTGGATGGTGTGCCAATCAAGCGGGCTGCCTTGTCCTGGATGGTGTCGAGCTTCTTGAGTTTTGTTGGAGCTGCACTCTTCCAGGCAAGTGGAGAGTATTCCATCACACTCCTGACTTGTGCCTTGTAGATGGTGGAAAGGCTTTGGGGAGTCAGGAGATGAGTCACTCGCTGCAGAATACCCAGCCTCTGACCTGCTCTTGTAGCCACAGTATTTATGTGGCTGGTCCAGTTAAGTCTCTGGTCAATGGTGACCCCCAGGATGTTGATGGTGGAGGCTTCTCTTCCCAAAGGAGTTTCTACGAATAGATCCTCGTGGCATCACTATGAAACATGAATGTATAATTATTCGTTATGCTGGAAGGTTCTACAGAATCATCCCAATCGTAGCATGTCATGCTGTACATGAAAGAAGATATCCTACAATGATCAAAAAACAGCATTGCCTATTTGGCTACCCAGAAAGATGCCAACAACCATTACTGCAGGCCCTGACACACCTATCTGAGAATAACATGTGGACAAGGGTTTGGATCAGCAGAGATGCAGGTGCAAGGCTATGCTATCTGCTGCAAGGACACCAATGGCAACTTTGCAGTAAAAATGCCTTTTACTGCTCTCCAAAAGCTTTCAGAGCCACATTGGGGGTGGGGGGTGGCAATCACGAGAACTGTGATGTCATGGGAGCACTCCTGCTCCTCCTGGCTCGACACGAATGGCCCAGATTTTCCTCTTACCGGCGAGCGAATGGCGCCCATTGCTTATTAGACTTGTGCTTACCCACAAACTTTTCTTGTTTTTTTTCATGGCAAATTCCTCTCATGGGGCGCTGAATCCAGTGCAGCGCCCTCTACAGGGCAGCTGGGACCTGTGTGAATGGGACAAGCATTGGTCTATCCCCTTAACCAATCAGATTAAAGCATCTGATGTGCAGCAAAGAACCAGGAAGTGTAAGTTTGGATACTGAATTCAATGTCAGGTCAGGTACAGAAAGTGAAACAATGAGAGCATAAGAAATATTGAATTAAGAGACAAAGATAAAATAGACAGAATAAAAAAGTAAAGGAATTAAAATGTAAAAATTTCCAACAACAATTGAAATCTGAAGGAACGAGACTCAACACTTGTAAAAGTAAATTTTCAGGGCCAGAGACGTTGTTTGGCAGTCATTAAGACTTACCTTGCCGTTAAAAGTGTGCTTAGACTTAAAAAAGTTGATGTACCTTTTTTTGGCGAGATTAGTTCGTACCCACCAGGGCAATACAGGAACTTCACGCCCTGCCATTCATTTGAACGGTGAGTCTGCTGGCACGATGCCGTTCTCACGAAGCTTACGGAGGAGCAGGGCATCTGCTGAAGCAACTTCCGGATTTTTGCATTTAACTGCACCTGTGCAGTTGCCTGAAGTTACTCTACCATTGGCACTGAAATAATGGTGAGCTCTGTTAGGCTCACCGTTATTTTTGCAGCTAAGTCTGGCCCATCGCGAATATATTTCAAAACTTTTGAAAAGAAAACTAACATTTTGATGGCGACCACTGAAGAATCTCAATCGGAGCAGGCCCGATTGAAGAGTTCGGTCCCTTATTTACATATGTTTTAGACGATCGCCAGGAATGCCTGAAAAATGGCCCTACCCAATATTGGGACAGATGTCTTTCAGGCATCCTTTGGGATGTTGGCCCCTGAAATTGGCCTTCGTTGCACCCATTTTCCGCCCGTAAAACAGACAAAACGAGATCCAATTTCTACCCTGATAGATCAAGAATTGACAAATGGCGCCTAACAATTTGTGTTACAATGACTTAGTGTAAACACACAAACTCAGGTAATCCACATGAACATCGGCCAATGAACTGGAGTTTCCTTTCTCTGAGCAACAAAGTGTTAGTCTTAATCATTGATGTTAACCACTAAATTAAAATATGCAAACATCCTCTTGCTTTTGTTCTACTGGTGCTTTTTGGCCAGGAACATAACCACCACCAGCAGAAGCAAGTGGGCGAAAAGTCTGCCCAACCAGACTGCGACAAGGTAAATTTATTCATTGTAATCTCTCTGCCTGAGATGCCATTTGAACACACTGCTGGAGTTCTGGCCTTTTAAGTGCAGCGTTCCAACTGTGTAGGAGTGGAGAGAGGAGGTTAAAAAAACACATAGTTGAAACTGGGAAAAAAAATCAGGAGCAGGTGGATAGTTCTATTGCCCCATCTATAATTGCTCCATTCCTATCCTTTAATTAGTAAGACATTAGCACCAGCAGCATAATGTTTTTACTTATTGCCCTCCATATCCATCAGGTAAGAAATATTCAAAAATTGGATGATGTATTGAATGCTGAGAGGAACATCTTGGCTCAGGTGCTTTGGGGAATCCTCTGATTTGCTTTGAAACTTTTGCTTTCTTTACATGATGTTTATTTTACTGTGCTCTGAATCAGTATGCAGTGCTCCAAAAAATGTCATTTTGCTGCAATCTCGGAATTAGTTTAAAGTAGCACACCATGCTGTTACAGCACTCACAGCATGACTAACAATAAGCTATGATGCTGGCTGTTTGCATGTGAAAACAAATGTTAAAGATGCTTGTTAAGTCAACACGATAATAAATGTCATGGAGCACACAGCAACATAATAAGCAGCATCGTTGTTACATCTGGTTATGGATAGCTTCTTCATATGTTAAATACTGTTGAGCACATCTACTTGCAATTAAACATTTGTAAATTTGATAGACTTCATTAGCTTAAAAAAACTTTGTGACCTTAGCAGTAAACTTTAAAAATTGGTATATAATTAGCATACTTGGACTTATCATGAAGTAGTTTTGTTGTGATTAATTTGTCTGGATAGGAAAGCATTTCAAAAACAAAACTATTATATGGATTGCAAGATTACACCTATTATCTAGGGTCTTATCTGGCTTGAGCAGTTAGCTTGAGCAGACTAACTACAGTGGGGTGTTGTTAGCAGGCCTTTCATGATCCCTACAAACACCTCTGTGTGGTTGTAATTACATATTTTAAGATAATTGTGACTGAAGCTTATGCGTCCTGCTGGGGCAACGGATATAAATCAACAGTCTCCACTCAGGGACTCTGCTAACTGACCTTTCTGGTACCATGCTGCGTTTTGAATCATCTGTCATGTTTTGTCCAACCTTCCCCCATGAAATTGGCTTCAAGTAGGCATTCCAGTTCAGGTAGTCACATTGAATAATGTTTGCTGGCCAGAGAACGTTTTCTTTCTCTGTGATGATGAAGGTCTGCAGATAATAGGAAAATTTCTAGTGTCATCAGCAACAATAGTACTGGCAGAGTAAATACGTAGTTTTATTCCACATTTCTCAGCCACTTACCATTAAGACACTACGCTGAGCAAAAATTTGACTTAGCAAAGTTCTCACTATATAACCTAAAGGCTCAATGTCAGGACTTGATCTTTCTGTAATAATACTTGCATTTATATAGTGCCTCATCACTTCAAAATACCTCAAAGTGCTTCACACAATGAATTTACTTTTGAAGTTCAGTGGCTGTTATGTATGAAAATCTATTTATTACACTCCTCTTAGGAAATAGGTGGGGTCAATGTTAGTCTTGGCTATTGAAACCAAGATAGGTACAACAGCAATATTGGCCACCCACTGCATGCTGCTCCAGGTCTTAAAAGCCACAGTAGCTTAAAGGGGCATTGATGTCCTTCTGGCAAAAAGGGGCAAAAACATTTCGTAGTCATTTTGCTGACATGTCTTCAAGTATTTGTATGAGTGACAAGGTGCCTTGCTTTTCCAATGGGAAATTCACCCCATGGACACATTAGCCTAGATTTTCCAGTATACTGATAGTTTAGCCACGGATGACTAGAAACAAGTACCAAACTCACCTGAAGTGCGGTGTGCTGGTTGGACACAATTTTCTGTGGTCAGCTGATTACCATTATTATTTACAGCTTCAGTTGCAGCTTTGGACATGTACAAGAAGGTGGCCTAGTAATGGGGCCAGAAAATTACAATTCAGTTGAAATTGTAAAGGATGAGGACATTTAATGGGAAGTGGCAGAATAAATGACTAAAAATTATCTTTGAAAAGGCTCAAAAGGCATTTGGACCCCTTGGCAGCCTTTGTCAAGGTTAAAGTGTGAGAGAAGTGAGAAATGGGAGGCAAAAATTAAGTGAAAGGAATTCCAATGTGATGACATAAAACAAAGTCTGTCGGTGAGTGATGGACAGTTTAGCACCCAACCCCCCGGTGTGATGGCTGCTGAAGTGGAAGTGGTACTGCATAACGTGGTTGCAAGGAAGATGTCCCTGTTTGTCACTCCAGTGCACCCTCCTCATAGGGCAACATTGCAGCATGCCTAGAAGGAGGAGCTGATCTCCAAAGGGAGTGATTTCTCTTTGATTTCATTAAACCCACCTCTCGCATACAATGTTGGCAATAAGGATTGGCAAAAGCAGATGAAATACATGAGGAGGAAAAAAAATGTTTGAAATAAAAAAAAGTTAAATTCTACTTGAATTCACAGCTATCAAAAATGGCTTCAGCCAAGCCACTGTGATTCACAGTGCAGAACTGACTAAAAAGGAATGAAGAGGCAATGGCTGGATTGAATTTACTGCACTCAGGCAGAAAAGGGCTCTCTTCGTAAATTACAATTGGGCAGGGTTACAAGAAATTCTGAAAACTCCACCTAATTTGAGCTGTGATCATAATTATGACCACACCAGTAAAAGTAACACTTACCAATCTCTTTAAACCCAATAAAAATGTTATGTACAAAGCAATCCTCTTTCAAAAGTCTCAACAAAATGTGAAATAGACAGTGGATTGCTGTGTACAAGACTAAGGCAGTTAACGGTTAAGTGTGACATTAAGATTGTAGATGGTGAGCTCCAAACATAGATTATCAAAGTTTCATCAACTTGGATTGGAGAAAGATTATGATTCGAATGAAATGTTGATGATTGAGCCAGCATTTAAGCTATCAAAAACAGGGTGGAAGATGTGGAAAATAAATCAAAGATCACTGTCAAGAAGTTAAATATTGAGCAGCGAAAACCAAAACAAAACACCACAAACTCTCAAGAATATTATGGGACAGATTTTGCTGTAGCAGGGCATCCAACAGAGTCTGCCATTAGTTAGACGTGCCCCTGCACCCTTCAGCTCAAAATATTTTTGCCCACTAAATTGCTGAAAGTGCGAGCTGATAATGGCACAGTGAGGGGAACAGGGCACCTGGGGCCTGAGTGAACAGGGCAAGCAACAGGGTATCTCCTTAACCAGTAAGATTTAAGGAGTGGGAAATAAACAGCGGAAGGACAGAGAAGGAGCATGAATTAAAGAGGTTGAATTCAAGTCAAATCAGGTACAGAAAGAGAAATAGAGAGGGAAAGAAACATTGGATTAAGAGAGAGATAAAAAAAAAGACAAAGGAAAAGTAAGAAAATAATTTTTTTAATTTAAAATTTGACATTTTTAAAATCTCCTAAAACAATTCACAACCTGAAGGAACTATACTCCACACATGTACTAGTTAATTTTCAGTGCCAGAGAAGTTGATTGGCAGTCATTAACATTAGGGTACTTACACTAGTAATTACTAGCCCTAAATATCTGTGGTGGGTTTAGTTCGTATCCACCATGCAAATATAGCAACTTCACGACACTCAGTGCATGTCAATGGTGAGGCAGACAGCAAAATTCCATTTTCGCGAAAGTAACGGCGGAACGGCCTAACTCGGACAGCAATTTTTGGATATTCATATTCAGCGATGCGTCTGCCCCTCGCCTGAAATTCTTGTACCATTTACGCATAAATAATGGCGAGTGCCATTAACCTCACTGCTACTTTGACAGCAGAATCTGGTCCTATATGTGTGATAGTGCACATTCAAATGAGAGTGAGTGTCCAGCAGAAGGAAAATCATGCTGATCCCATGGGAAAAGGAGCCATTTATTATGCTGCTGTTTGCAAAATAAAAGTGAGATAAAGAATCCAAGGACTGAGCTGAAACCACAAATCTAGGGCAGTGAATGATAGGGGAAAAACTCACCAGATTAGAATCATATCATGGGACATAGCCAATAGTAGCTCAGAAGAGAAGAAAAGGGGAATAAAGGAGAAAAAATGAGCACTGTCAAGTAAAGAATTAACAATGGTGCTACAGATTGATAGCACCATTGTCAATTCTTTTTAAGAAAGCTTTTTAAGAAAGGAGAGAGAGGGAAACCAGGGAATTATAGACCAGTTAGCCTAACATCTGTTGTGGGGAAAATGCTGGAGTCTATAATTAAGGATAGGGTGACTGAACACCTTGAGAATTTTCAGTTAATCAGAGAGAGCCAGCATGGATTTGTAAAAGGTAGGTCGTGCCTGACAAACCTGATTGAATTTTTTGAAGAGGTGACTAAAGTAGTGGACAGGGGAATGTCAATGGATGTTATTTATATGGACTTCCAGAAGGCATTTAATAAGGTCCCACATAAGAGACTGTTAGCTAAGATAGAAGCCCATGGAATCGAGGGAAAGGTATGGACTTGGTTAGGAAATTGGCTGAGCGAAAGGCGACAGAGAGTAGGGATAATGGGTAAGTATTTACATTGGCAGGATGTGACTAGTGGAGTCCCGCAGGGATCTGTCTTGGGGCCTCAATTATTCATAATATTTATTAACGACTTAGATGAAGGCATAGAAAGTCTCATATCTAAGTTTGCCGATGGCACAAAGATTAGTGGCATTGTAAGCAGTGTAGATGAAAACATAAAATTACAAAGCAATATTGATTAGGTGAATGGGCAAAACTGTGGCAAATGGAATTCAATGTAAACAAATGTGAGGTCATCCACTTTGGATCAAAAAAGGATAGAGCAGGGTACTTTCTAAATGGTAAAAAGTTAAAAACAGTGGATGTCCAAAGAGACCTAGGGGTACAGGTACATAGATAATTGAAGTGTCATGAACAGGTGCAGAAAATAATCAATAAGGCTAATGGAATGCTGGCCTTTATATCTAGAGGACTAGAGTACAAGGGGGCAGAAGTTATGCTGCAGCTATACAAAACCCTGGTTAGACCGCACCTGGAGTACTGTGAGCAGTTCTGGGCACCGCACCTTCGGAAGGACATTTTGGCCTTGGAGGGAGTGCAGCGTAGGTTTACTAGAATGATACCCGGACTTCAAGGGTTAAGTTACGAGGAGAGATTACACAAATTGGGGTTATATTCTCTCGAGTTTGGAAGGTTAAGGGGTGATCTGATCGAAGATTATAAGATATTAAGGGGAACAGATAGGGTGGATAGAGAGAAACTATTTCCGCTGGTTGGGGATTCTAGGAGTAGGGGGCACAGTCTAAAAATTAGAGCCAGACCTTTCAGGAGTGAGATTAGAAAACATTTCTACTCACAAAGGGTGGTAGAAGTTTGGAACTCTCTTCCATAAACAGCAATTGTTACTAGCTCAATTGCTAAATTTAAATGTGAGATAGAGAGCTTTTTGGCATCCAGAGGTATTAAGGGATATGGGCCAAAGGCAGGTATATGGAGTTAGATCACAGATCAGCCATGATCTTATCAAATGGCGGAGCAGGCACAAAGTGGTGAATGGCCTACTCCTGTTCCTATAGTGTACTAGTGAAGGTAGTGGTTGTTTCTGGGTGTCCGTGACACGTCATTAATGAGTTTAGCTTCAGGGAAATTAAGTGGAATGTTTGCTCAAGACTGGGATAGCAGAAAAGCTCAGCAAAACTGTTTTCATGTACTTCTGACACATATGTCAGAGTTTGATACATTATAGCAAGGATAAAAGTAGAAAAGAGAGTCAACACTAGCGAAGGGAAGTGCTGGATCTCTTGTAAGCCTAAGGACAGCATGAGAGTTACAGTTGCTGAGTATAAGTGATAGAATAAATAGAGTGAAGGAAAGTAAGAATTGTCCATATTCTCCAAAGACATAATCTTAAAGTGTATGCAAGTGAAACTACGCAGAGATGAGTTCATGCAGCCCATCAGGAAACTCCCGTTCATATTTAAGAAGAAAATTTTGAAGGAACTAAAAGGTAAAAATTGCATTTCTGCACCAGGTCTGCAGCCACGAACTGGGCCCAAGGGGAAGGAAACTCTGGGGCAGAGAGAGGCCTTGGGCATGATTTTGACTTGGAGCCGGGAGGAGAGGAGCGGGGAGTGGGGTGGGGGAGTTTTTGTCTGATATGTGCCCAGAATGATCCGCCTACTGAGAGAGCTGAAGGCTCGCACTGCTCTTTAGAGGCCTTAATCTTTTAGTCTAGACACTTTCCAGCCCGGCAAATCCCGCTCATTCATGTCAACAGCCAGCAGAAGGCAATTCCTGTTCTTAAAGCAGTGCTGGTAAATTATTTGAAACACTTTTTTGTTCATTTTGGGTTTTGTATCACTCTTGTTGCGTTGTTTTTTACATTGCACTTTACATTACCCTTTTATTTTTGCTTCTTTATCTCTTTTTACCAGCTAAAATTCAAGGGAATTTTACTAAGATTGACAACAGCCTCCTTTGCATCACATGGGCATTCCTTTAGGAACTTCTCCTGCCCTTAGGAAGCTGTAGGATGAGGAGGATTTCTACAGGTTGTACTGCATTGGAGGAGAGCTCATTGCCTATCTGATCAGCCATGTGTATAGACCCCACCATACTTACCTGGACACATCTAAGGAGCTTTCTTTGCCGTTTATAATTCACTGGGAAGACAGTCATAGAACCTTGCTGTCTCCTTTAACTAGACCACCAAACCTCCTCTATGACTCACACAACTCTGCCCATGACAGTAAGAACCACCACTGCTTTGGACTTCTTTGCCATTAGATATTTCAGGTTGCCATGGGTGACAATTGTCAGATCAGCTAGAACGCAGTGAACCATATACATCAGGTAAATGATGAATTGTTTGGCAATGTTGCTGTGAGGTTTATGGAGGCCTTTGGTGGGGTCCTGTCTAGACAATTTACCCAGAATCGTGAACATTAAAGTAAATGGTCAACAGAATCACAAGCAGGTCCTCAGATGACCTCTTGGGAAACCGTTGCACCTATCCATTCCAGAAGTATGTCACTTCAAACACCAGTGGGTAGACTTTGCCCCACTTCTTTACTCAGGGAGTGGTGAGAATGTGGAATTTACTACCACATGGAGTAGTTAGGACGTATAGCATAGATGCATTTAAGGGGAACCTAGATAAGTTCATGAGGAAGAAAGGAATAGAAGGATATGCTGGTAGGGTTGGATGGGAGATGATAGAGTAGGAGGAGGCTTGTGTGGAGCATAAACACCAGCATAGACCAGTTGGGCCGAATAGCATGTTTCTGTGCTGTAAATTCTATGCAGTTTTCGGACAGTCAGTCAGCAGACCGCGCCGACTGACCACCCAATAGTGCTGGCAGGAGGTTTGGTCCACAGGATAGATATTCCCTTCAGGTGGAGTGCATATCTACAGCAAACATACTCACAAAATGAAAGGAGAATACATTTTTATGTTCCTTACATCAATTCCATGCTCCCATCTGTAAAAGATGGTTACAGAGAGATAGTTTTAAATCAGAAAATAAATCTGAGGGTGAACTGTTATTAGAGAATCATAAAACTTTTAATTTACTGGAGTAGCATATAAAAAGGGATCTATTAATGTTCCTTTTGCTCTCAGGAGAAGCAGCATGGAGTGTGCACAAATCCGGACCAATGCAGCAAGCACAACTGAATTTGTTGCATTGAATTGACAGAGCCAGAACCAAGCTTGGCCTTTATTTAAAAAAAAAGTTTCATTGCAGTTGCTTAAGAGAAAATTTTGCAACCTATTTCTAATTTGTGGAGAAACAGTAATAGCACATGACATTTTTTTCTTGTCTCAGGAGATTTCAGCAGTAGTGGGATCATATCACTTTATGATCCCTCAACAACAATAAGCGTAGGAGGGATTGTTGAGCCAGTATTGGGTGCATGACAAAGCTCCATCTGTAAATTAAACCTTAGAGTATTTATTAGAAAGCAGAAAGCATTCATTTTTATTTTAAGCATCAAATGCTAGCCTCAGAAAGCCTCATATCAACTACAAGTAAAGTTGTAGTTCTCAAACTCTGAACGCCCAATGTGTTTGTCAGGGAGATATGAAGTGTCAGACTCAGATTAACATAAAGGGCTCAATTTTGAAATGGTGGCGGGTTGGCAGCCGGTGGGGGGGGGTGTTAAGGTGTGCTTGGCAAACCTGAATAAAAACCTTACCTTTTCCGACGCAATCATGATATAATTGATGGTGGTTAAAGTTGTTTCTGAGTTTCGTGCCCGGCAGCCAGCCTGATGGACAGGCTGCCTGCCAACAGGAGCTGCAACGCCGTTGTGGGGGGGAGCTGGAGAGAAAGAGAGAGCGACACGTCATCCGGTGCTGGAACAGAGAGTGGAGGGCGCTGAAGATCAGGAGGGGGGGAGAGGGGAAGATCGGGGAGGATAGAGGGGAAGATCGGGGGCGGAGAGGGGATGATCAGGGGGAAAGAGTGGGAGATCGGAGAGGGAGACATCGGGGGGAGAGGGGGAGATTGGAGAGGGAGACATCGGACATCGAAGCAGGGTGGAAAGGTAGGTTTATTTTGTTTTTTAACTTTGTGCAATGTTATTTTATTAAATTTATTTCTTTTATTTTTGCCTGATCCGGCTCTTTCAGGCATGAATCGGAACCCGTGGGAAAGCCGCCCAGATAAGTTTAAAATCGTTTTAGCCATCTACTGTGTCAGGAATAAAGTACCTTAAGTATCTCAATGAGGTACGTTTGATTCCTTAACTATCGTCCCTCCAGCTTTAATTGCCAGCGGGACTTCCACATTCGTGAAGCGTGCGCGCACACAGGCGTGTCTGTGGCAACCCCAGAAGTCTGAGCCGACTTCTGAACCTCGCTTGGGATTTTTGCCATTTCCGCAGCCCCCAACGCACCCACAATTTGATTTTCAAATCGAGCCTAAAGCTTCTCCTGTAGCTTTGGTTAAATTTATTAATTTGTTAAAGTGGGATTAAAGGTAGTGATGATAGGATTTTTAGGATTTGAGATAGTGATAGTGAAAGAGATGGGCTATTTTTAAATATTTTAGCATTGGTTAAAATGGTGCAAATGAAATCAAATTGAGCTACCAAAGCACTTTAAGTTTACTTATTTTCAGGAAGGCACTTTTAAACTAAATGACTTTCTACTCAGCTTCCTGAATACATGGAGGCAAGTTATTCTTTTGGCCTGAGGTAGCATCACTCTTTGACTATTAAAGAAAACGTACAGCTATGTGAAAATAAAAATTTGAATAAATACTGCCAAATACTAACAATTCTATTAAATATTACAATTGTAAAAACATAGAGCCATGAATAACTTGAACTAAATAATCAAAAACAAAGGGATTGAGAATGCTGTACAATAATAGTATTGAAATGTATCAATGCATTTGTCTGAAAATTCTCTTGTCTTTTAATTAATTTTAAAATTTTAATTAAGGCATTAAATCTTTTCCTCTATTTAGGGCATGAAAGTTTGAAGTGGAAAAAATCACCACAACAGTTTCCAATGATGGACTGAACTAAGAAATAGAGTGAAAGCCTGTTTCATTTTTTAATAATATTTAATTCCAATTTATGGATTCTGGACCCCTATCGTTGGCATGCAGTGCTTAACTGTGAAACATCAAAGGGTGAAGTTAATTGTCTTGTAGCAGCTTACAGAGCAATCCAAAGTACAGTTCTAAACCTGCAGTGTTCATCATCCAAACCGATAGTGAAATGGTAATGAACCATAATGTATCTAGCACACTGTACCTTCTGGGGCTGAAATTATTTCTGTTACGTGTTAAAGGGTTTTCCACACTGACACCAATTAGTTTTTGGACAGCGGGTGTAAAAATGATGTGCTCAACAATCACAAAAAGGCAACCATAGAGCTCTCAGCACTGGTGCTGCATTCCAGACAAAGTCCTAGACATTCTTTTCCCATAAGCTTCAGTGGTATTATTGTATAACAAAGGATTTAAGCAATGAGAAGATGTCAAGAAGGCACTCAAGCCTCTCTGTAAAAGAGTTCCTGCTTATGTTCATATTTAAATTATATTAATGCTTGCAGCTCTCCACAGCAAATTATTTCTGCCCCATCTTATGATAATCATTTTGAACTGAAATTCTATTGATTATTCTGTTTATAGTAGTAAATGGTTAAAATTAAATAAATCTATTAAATGTTGTTACCAATAATACAATGTCTCCCCCAAAAAATTGTGCACAGGAGCACTGAGGACTGCAACATGCTTGAGGCGCTCAGTGTGAACACAAAGGGGGAGCCTGAGCACAAGCTGTGCACTAAGCTCGTTAGTGCTCCCGACTTCCATGTTAATTTGGCAGCTACTGCTTAATGCGTGTGGAGTGTCTGAGCAGCGTTCCAGCCACACAGTGCCCATCTGGAACAGATGCTGAAGGGGAGGCCACCATCAAAATTTATTAAAAAAATATCAGGCATCTCTGCCATTTAACCCCTAGCAGATGCCCCACTTTTGCCCACCACCCAGGAAAGTGCCCAGTGCACAATAGTTAGCCAACAGCCCTTCACAGGTCTGATAACGCTGCCCTGGTGCTCCTAGTACATCGTGAGAGGTGCCCCTCGGTCACCAATAAACTATTCATTTGGGCTGGTCCTGCATTTTCTGGTGAGTTCAGCCCATTTGTTAGCAGGTACGTGTAGCATATCCTTTAAGTTGTCCAATGAGTATCTCCACTTTTACTTACTGGGGGATTGTCTACTCTCAGACAACTCAGAAAACAATATTCTAGTGCTGAACTGAGTCCAAGGGGCTGGTAATGAGATGTTCGACGCCTATAACACTACTGTTCCATATTATTGGGTGCTGAGGCCTGCTTAATATGTTCACTGAGCTCTTTAAGGCCCAAAAATATTAATGAGGCCTTAATTCAGTTCAGGTGACTGCTCCAGATGCTCAGCTTCCAGGCATGGGAGATGCAGCCACCATGTTGAACTCAGTGGGGCTGAATTTCTGAATGCACTACTGGTAGGTGGCTCACCTGGGCATATCAGGAAATCGTGGATGCACCATCCATGATTTTTTATTCATCAATTTTAATGGGAAGAAAATCGCGGGCAGCATGCCTACAGTTTATCAACACGCACAGCTGGCGGGCAAAGCTCGCTGTGGTAAAACGCAATTGTAAAATCAGTTCTATTATTTTTTAGAATAATATTGTTGCCAATAGCTGATCTGTTTTTTTGTACCATTTTCAGTACTGCTTTACTGTTTTGCTGTGATTCCAAAATTGAACTTACTCAGCTGTACCCCATCTGCTATCTGTGCCTGTTTCCCTCAGAAACTGTCATTGTGTGCATTCCTCACTATCTGCAGGGCCTGAAGGAGGATTGGAAGAGGCTGTAATGTAGGTGCTATAGTACGCCATGTAGTAGGACTCATGTATATATGGGTTTGCCTGGTCCAATAACTTCATCAGTTTTACCAGATAGCAATTGAAAGAGTCAAGCATTTTTACGATCTGGCTTGATTCCCCAAAGTGCAGGTCATTATCGATGGCACACATGTATCCAAATGGATCCATAACCCCAATGTCAATTCTCTTCAGGAACAGAAAGAGGTTGCACTGCCTGAATGTGCAGCTGATCTGTGAGCACAGGTACAGAATCATGCAGATTGATGCCCAAAGCCCTGGCCAAATTGCCATCTTTGCCCACAAGTGTACATCAGGACGCATGATTACAACATAATTTCTCCACAGCTATGTTGTTCTGCCCCATCCTAAATGAAGCCTCACAATACATTACCTTAACTGTTAAGGTATTTATCTTAACAGTGTGTGGTGCAAGTGAGTATATTTTTCCCGAGTGCTCCTTCTTTGTAACAGTGATTACATTTGATAAGATACACATAAGAGCTTTATGGCAAATATAACGTCACATGGAATTAAGGGGAATGCAGCCACTTAAATAGAAGGATAGGAGTGAACCTTTAGCTTAGTGGTAGCATTCCTGCCTCTGAGTCAGAAGGTGCAAGGTTTGAACCCCACTCTAGTCAGCTTTAGCTCTGAATTCTGAGTTCACATCCAATGGTACGTTCACATGTGGTGGGTAGTGGTGCCCCCTCCCTCACCCAGCCCCCGCTTCATCGTATGGGTTGTGAGAGCCCATAAAACACTCCTGTCATGTAGGGCTAACCACCCTCTTGGCTGGTATAAAGATGGTTATGGTCATGGAAGAACTGTTAATGTCGTGGTCTGTCAGACGGTTAAGGGAGCTGTCAGGAGGAGTTGTTCTGTTGGTACGGACTTTACTTAAACCGGACTCGGGCCAGTGACCTGGCGAATCGAATAACTAGGGTGGAAGATAGGGCTTTAAACTAATAAGAGGGGGGAAGGTTCAGTTAAGTGTAAATTTATAAGCCTAAAGAAAAAAGGCTGTAGAGCAAAGTAGCAATTTGGGTAAAAACAAGCAGACTGTGTCAGGAATGGTCAGAGAGTTTAACAAAGGTAATAAGGTAATAAGGTCACATCAGGGAAAATAGTAATAAATTAAAATTAAAGGAGCTATATCTGAATGCATGAAGCATTTGTGACAAGATAGATGAGTTAATGGCACAAATAGAGATAAAAGGGTTTGATCTAGTAGCCATTACTGAGACGTGGTTGCAGGGTGACCAAGGTTGGGAGCTAAATATTTCAGGGTACTTGACTTTTAGAAAAGATAGGCAAAATGGAAAAGGAGGTGGGGGAGGGTAGCTCTGATAATAAAGGATGAGATAAAGGCAGTAGTGAGAAAGGATCTTAGCTCAGAAAATCAGGATGTAGAATCAGAATGGGTGGAACTAAGAAATAACAAAGGCAGAAAACACTGGTGGGACTAGTTTATAGGCTCCCTAACTGTAGTTATAGTGTTGGACAAAGTATAAATCAGGAAATTAGAGGAGCATGTAACAAGGGCAATGCAATAATCGTGGGGGACTTTAATCTTCATATAGACTGGGCAAACTAAATTGGCAAAAGTAGGAACATAGGAACAGGAGTAGGCCATTCAGCCCCTTGTGCCTGCTCTGCCATTTGATAAGATCATGGCTGATCTGTGATCTAACTCCATATACCCGCCTTTGGCCCATATCCCTTAATACCTTTGATTACCAAAAAGCTATCTATCTCAGATTTAAATTTAGCAATTGAGCTAGTATCAATTGCCGTTTGGAGGAAGAGTTTGAGGAATGCATTCGAGGAACCAACTAGGGAACAGGCTATTTTAGATCTAGTATTGTGTAATGAGATAGGGTTAATTAGTAATCTTATAGTTAAGGATCCTCTGGGAAGGAGTGATCATAATATGATAGATTTTCATATTGACTTTGAGAGTGATGTAGTTAAGTCTGAATCTAGGGTCTTAAAATTAAACAAAGCCAATTACGTAGGTATGAGGGGTGAGTTGGCTAAGGTAGATTGGGAAATTAGATTAAAAGATATAATGGTAGATAAGCAATGGCAAAAATTTAAAGAAATAATTCATAATTCTCAATCAATATACATTCCCTTGAGGAATAAAAACTCCACGGGAAAAGTGATCCAACCGTTGCTAACTGGAGAAGTTAAGGATAGTATTAGATTAAAAGACGAGGCTTCCAATGTTGCCAAAAAGTGTCGTGAAGCTGAGGATTAGGAAGGTTTTAGAAATCAGCAAAGGATGAAGCAAGAAATTGATAAAGAGGAAAAAAATTGAATATGAGAGTAAACTAGCAAGATACATAAAAAACAGATTGTAAGACCTTCTACAAGTATGTAAAAAGGAAGAGATTAGCGAAAGTAAATGTGGGTCTCTTGGAGGCAAAGACAGGAGAAATTATAATGGGGAATAGGGAAATGGCAGAGACATTATTTTATATCTGTCTTCACAGTAGAAGACACAAAAAACATTCCAGAAATAATGGGGAACCAAGGACCTAATGAGAGTGAGGAACTTAAAGTAATTTAAGATTAGTAAAGAAAAAGTGCTGGAGAAATTAATGGGGCTTAAAGCCAACAAATCCCCTGGACCTGATGGCCTACATCCTAGGGTTTTAAAAGAGGTGGCCACAGAAATAGTGGATGCATTGTTTTTGATCTTTCAGAATTCCTAGATCCAAAACAGTCCCCGTGGATTGGAAGGTAGCAAATGTAACCCTGCTATTCAAGAAAGGAGGAAGAGAGAAAACAGGATAGGCCAGTTAGCCTGACATCAGTAGTAGGGAAAATGCTCCAATCTATTATTAAGGACCCAGTAACAGGGCACTTAGAAAAACATAATATGATTAGGCAGAGTCAACACAGTTTTATGAAAGGAAAATCGTGTTTGACAAATCTATGAGTTTTTTGAGGGTGTAACTAATAGGGGAACAAGTGGATGTAATATATTTTCAAAAGGCATTCGATAAGGTGCCACATAAAAGGTTGTTACTCAAGATAAGGGCTCATGGGGTTGCGGGTAATATATTAGCATGGATAGAAGATTGGTTCATGGACAGAAAACAGAGAGGAGGAATAAACAGGTCATTTTCGGGTTGACAGGTTGTATCTAGTGGGGCGCCGCAAGGATCAGTGCTTGGGTCTCAGCTGTTTACAATTTATATCAATGACTTAGATGAAGGGACCAAGTGTAATGTATCCAAGTTTGCTGATGATACAAAGTTAGGTGGAAAAGTAAGCTGTATGGAGGACACAGAGTCTGTAACGGGATATAGACAGGTTAAGTGAGTGGATGAGAAGAGGGCAGATGGAGTATAATGTGGGGAAATGTGAAATTATCCACTTTGGTAGGAAGAATAGAAAAGCAGAATATTTTTTAAAAGGTGAGAGACTAAGAAAGGTGTTATTCAGAGGGATTTGGGTGTCCTTGTACACGAATCACAGAAAGTTAACATGCAGGTATGTTAGCCTTTATTGCTAGGGGGCTGAAGTATAAGAGTAAGGAGGTCTTGCTGCAATTATATAGGGCTCTGGTGAGACCAAGCCTGGGGTACTATGTACAGTTTTGGTCTCCTTACCTAGGGAAGGTTATACTTGCTTTAGAGGGGCTGAGTAGAACGGGCCTATTTTCTCTGGAGTTTAGAAGGTCATCTCACTGAAATGTATAAAATTCTTAGAGGGCTTGACAAGGTAGATGAGATGCCGAGAGGCTGTTCCTCCTGGATGGAGAATCTAAAACTAGTGGTCATAGCCATAGATAAGGGGTCAGCCATTTAGGACTAAGATGAGAAAAAAAATCTTCATTCTGAGCGTTGTGAATCTTTTGAATTCTCCACCCCAGAGGGCTGTGGATGCTCAACTGTTGAGTATATTCAAGACTGAGATCAATAGATTTTTGGGCACTAATGGAATCAAGGGATATGGGGATAGGGCAGGAAAGTGGAGTTGATCAGCCATAACCTTATTGAATAGCGGAGCAGGCTCGCGGGGCCGTAAGGCCGACTCCTGCTCCTATTTCTTAATTAGCTTGTGGATCTAAGGGAAGAGCGTAACGATATGAAAACACTAATGGTGAGATGGTTGGAAGGCAGAAATCTAAAGGATAAAAGAAAGTTTCTTGGATTAGAAAGATGTGGTGAGTTCTATTCCACAGGGTTCTTTGTTGGGACCATTCTTATTTACTATAGGATCATGAATTAGGAATTGAGAGAACAATTTTGAACTTTGCTGATAATGCTGGATTATAGAGTATGCAAATTTTGATGAGGATTGAGACAAACTGCAGGAGGACATAGATAAGTGCAGATAGGTGGTAGGTACCGTTCAATATAGAAAAAATATGAAATAATGCATTTTGGAAGTAAGAATAAGGAATCAAATAGACCTTAATCTGTAGGATTTTAAATGGAGTAGAGGAGCAGAGGAACCTTGGTGTACAGATACACTGGTCATTAAAGCTGACAGTGAAAGTAGATAAGGAAAGCTATAAAAAATGCAAATTGAATCCTTAGCTTTGTTTATAAGCATAGAATACAAAAACAAGTAATATTGAACTTGTACAAGACCATATTTAGGCAGCAGTTGGAGTATTATGTACAGTTTTGGACACCCAAAATAGGAAGGATAAAAAAGTAATGTAATCGGTGCAATATAGACCTTCCCTGTACATTGGGTGAGGGGTTGCAGTCGTAAAGAGAGATTTGAGAAGTTAGGTTTTATCCATTAGAGCTGAGAAGATTAAAGGGTGACCTGATAGAGGTCTCAAGATTATGAAGGGTTATGTATGATGAGGTAAATAAGGTAAATAGTGATAGATTGTTTCCACAAGTCAGGTAGATGGTAACGAGAGGGCACCATTTTAAGATAAATAGGAATTAAAGGGGAGATTAGAATAAAATTCTTTATATAGAATTTACTTCTCAGCCACAGACTATTATTTACGCAGAGCCCATAAATTCTTTTAAAAGGGAATTAGACAATTGCTTGAAAGATAAGGAATGGGGAGCAAGCGGGATTAGACTAAATGACTTGTGGAGAAAAAATATTGGCACAGATTCGATGGTCCAAATGACCTGTGATGCTACATATGGTGTATATCTCCTACCTCCTGACCATGTATTTCTTCTAAGAGTTTCATTAGTGAGAGGAGGAATTGAGGTGGATGGCTGCTATGTGATAGTGTCTGCCCATTCACTAAGAATAGGCCACCATACTCCTTATAACAGGTATTGTTGTACACTCCACTGCTTAATGCCTCACTGGTTCAAAGTCATAAATATTAAATAATGTCCTACCTAAAGTTCCTTCTACACATCTTTCATGGCTAGAAGTACAAATTTAGCAGCCTTACCTACATATATCAACAAAGCAGAGTGGAGGGAAGGTTTTAATGTGGAAGAAACCTAAAAATTGAAAAATAGTTAAACTAATTTGCACTTTTCTTATTCACCAAATATCTTGGCAACCGTACCTAGTATTACCAAAGAGATTCTGTTTACATATCCTGTCTAAATTCAGGGCTATTTATCCATAACATCTCTCCTTACTCAAATAGTAGTACAGTCCTACCAGGATTTAGCCCCTTTAAGTTAACATTTTATTTCCAATTCTGTTCCCTCTCGAACACATAGAAATAAAAGACACAGCAACCCTCCAACCACTTGAAGCACATTACAACAATGGCACAGTTACACTTGTTACATCAATGAAACCATATCCCAGCTTAAATCAGCACCATCAGGAAAGGCGATTTTTAAAAAAGGGAAGAAAATTGGGGTGAAAAAGAAAAAAAATGTTTTACTTATTGCAATCCAGCCCTTCTTTATATTTAGCCTCCTCCTCTTTCTCCTCCCCATCTTGCCCCATATAGCCAATCAGTTGGACTTCCAACTCTCTCTTTATCATGGGCAGTGACCATGTTTTTGGCCTGAATATTATCAGAACACCACTGACAAACACTTAGCTACTGTAAAGTGGCAGTTACCAATAGTTGCGAAAGATGGTTATGTTACTGGGCTAGTAATCCAGAGGCCTGGACTAAAATCCAGAGTTATGAGTTCAAATCCTGCCACGGCAGCTGGCGAATTTAAATTCAATTAATTAATTAAATTCAATTAATTAAATAAAAATCTGGAATTAAAATACTAGTATCAGTAATGATGGCCATGAAACTACCGGATTGTCGTAAAAACCCATCTGGTTCACTAATGTCCTTTAGGGAAGGAAGCCTGCCGCCCTTACCTGGTCTGGCCTATATGTGACTCCAGACCCACAGCAATGTGGTTGATTCTTAATTGCCCTCTGAAATGGCCGAGCAAGCCACTCAGTTGTAAAATCTCGCTACGAAAAGTCATAATAAGAATAAAACCGGACGGACCACTAGGCACCGGACACGACAACGGCAAAACACCAAGCCCAGTCGACCCTGCAAGGTCCTCCTTACTAACATCTGGGGACTTGTGCCAAAATTGGGAGAGCTGTCCCACAGACTAGTCAAGCAACAGCCTGACATAGCCACACTCACAGAATCATATCTTTCAGCCAACGTCCCAGACTCTTCCATCACCATCCCTGGGTATGTCCTGTCCCACCGGCAGGACAGACCCACCAGAGGTGGCGGTACAGTGATATACAGTCAGGAGGGAGTGGCCCTGGGAGTCCTCAACATTGACTCCGGACCCCATGAAATCTCATGGCATCAGGTCAAACATGGGCAAGGAAACCTCCTGCTGATTACCACCTACCGTCCTCCCTCAGCTGATGAATCAGTCCTCCTCCATGTTGAACACCACTTGGAGCAAGCACTGAGGGTAGCAAGGGCACAAAATGTACTCTGGGTGGGGGACTTCAATGTCCATCACCAAGAGTGGCTCGGTAGCACCACTACTGACCGAGCTGGCCGAGTCCTGAAGGACATAGCTGCTAGACTGGGCCTGCGGCAGGTGGTGAGCGAACCAACACGAGGGAAAAACTTACTTGACCTCGTCCTCACCAATCTACCTGTCGCAAATGCATCTGTCCATGACAGTATTGGTAGGAGTGACCACCGCACAGTCCTCGTGGAGATGAAATCCTGTCTTCGCACTGAGGACACCATCCAACGTGTTGTGTGGCACTACCACCGTGCTAAATGGGATAGATTCAGAACAGATCTAGCAGCTCAAAACTGGGCATCCATGAGGCGCTGTGGGCCATCAGCAGCAGCAGAATTGTATTCCAGCACAATCTGTAACCTCATGGCCCGGCATATTCCTCACTCTACCATTACCAACAAGCCAGGGGATCAACCCTGGTTCAATGAGGAGTGTAGAAGAGCATGCCAGGAGCAGCACCAGGCGTACCTAAAAATGAGGTGCCAACCTGGTGAAGCAACAACTCAGGACTACATGCATGCTAAACAGCGGAAGCAACATGCTATAGACAGAGCTAAGCGATTCCACAACCAACGGATCAGATCAAAGCTCTGCAGTCCTGCCACATCCAGTCGTGAATGGTGGTGGACAATTAAACAACTAACGGGAGGAGGAGGCTCTGCAAACATCCCCATTCTCAATGATGGCGGAGTCCAGCACGTGAGTGCAAAAGACAAGGCTGAAGCGTTTGCAACCATCTTCAGCCAGAAGTGCCGAGTGGATAATCCATCTCAGCCTCCTCCCGATATCTCCACCATCACGGAAGCCAGTCTTCGGCCAATTCGATTCACTCCACGTGATATCAAGAAACGGCTGAGTGCACTGGATACAGCAAAGGCTATGGGCCCCGACAACATCCCAGCTGTAGTGCTGAAGACTTGTGCTCCAGAACTAGCTGCGCCTCTAGCCAAGCTGTTCCAGTACAGCTACAACACTGGCATCCACCCGACAATGTGGAAAATTGCCCAGGTATGTCCTGTCCACAAAAAGCAGGACAAATCCAATCCAGCCAATTACCGCCCCATCAGTCTACTCTCAATCATCAGCAAAGTGATGGAAGGTGTCGTCGACAGTGCTATCAAGCGGCACTTACTCACCAATAACCTGCTCACCGATGCTCAGTTTGGGTTCTGCCAGGACCACTCGGCTCCAGACCTCATTACAGCCTTGGTCCAAACATGGACAAAAGAGCTGAATTCCAGAGGTGAGGTGAGAGTGACTGCCCTTGACATCAAGGCAGCATTTGACCATGTGTGGCACCAAGGAGCCCTGGTAAAATTGAAGTCAATGGGAATCAGGGGGAAAACTCTCCAGTGGCTGGAGTCATACCTAGCACAAAGGAAGATGGTAGTGGTTGTTGGAGGCCAAGCATCTCAGCCCCAGGGCATTGCTGCAGGAGTTCCTCAGGGCAGTGTCCTAGGCCCAACCATCTTCAGCTGCTTCATCAATGACCTTCCCTCCATCATAAGGTCAGAAATGGGGATGTTCGCTGATGACTGCACAGTGTTCAGTTCCATTCGCAACCCCTCAGATAATGAAGCAGTCCGAGCCCGCATGCAGCAAGACCTGGACAACATCCAGGCTTGGGCTCATAAGTGGCAAGTAACATTCGCGCCAGATAAGTGCCAGGCAATGACCATCTCCAACAAGAGAGAGTCTAACCACCTCCCCATGACATTCAACGGCATTACCATCGCCGAATCCCCCACCATCAACATCCTGGGGGTCACCATTGACCAGAAACTTAACTGGACCAGCCATATAAATACTGTGGCTACGAGAGCAGTTCAGAGGCTGGGTATTCTGCGGCGAGTGACTCACCTCCTGACTCCCCAAAGCCTTTCCACCATCTACAAGGCACAAGTCAGGAGTGTGATGGAATACTCTCCACTTGCCTGGATGACTGCAGCTCCAACAACACTCAAGAAGCTCGACACCATCCAAGATAAAGCAGCCCGCTTGATTGGCACCCCATCCACCACCCTAAACATTCACTCCCTTCACCACCGGCGCACAGTGGTTGCAGTGTGTACCATCCACAGGATGCACTGCAGCAATTCGCCAAGGCTTCTTCGACAGCACCTCCCAAACCCGCGACCTCTACCACCTAGAAGGACAAGGGCAGCAGGCGCATGGGAACAACACCACCTGCACGTTCCCCTCCAAGTCACACACCATCCCGACTTGGAAATATATCGCCGTTCCTTCATTGTCGCTGGGTCAAAATCCTGGAACTCCCTTCCTAACAGCACTGTGGGAGAACCGTCACCACACGGACTGCAGCGGTTCAAGAAGGCGGCTCACCACCACCTTCTCAAGGGCAATTAGGGATGGGCAATAAATGCCGGCCTTGCCAGCGACGCCCACATCCCATGAACGAATAAAAAAAAAAACGGTGCGGTAGATTTTGTGAATTAGCGTTCCTAGCACAGAGCTTCACATGATAAGAGTGCATATTGGGAATTTGAGCATGGACATCAGTGCACTCAGCATGATTTTCCATCCATTAAAATTAATGAATACAACTTACATACTGGAGGTAGCTCATTATTCGCTGCTATTGGAGAAATCTAAGCCCAGGGGCAAAGGTGATTTCTTTTCATTTTGCTTAACATTCTTATTCTTACAAGCGAGATTAGTTTGTATCCATCAAGGCAGTGCAGGAACTTCATGAATTTACGAATGGAAGTCTGTTTCCAGTGTTGTGCCACAGGGCTCAGTGTTGGGTCCCTTGCTGTTTGTGGTATATATTAATGATTTGGACTTGAATGTAGGGGGCATGATTGGCAAATTTGCAGACGACACAAAAAGTGGCCGTGTAGCAGATAGTGAAGAGGATAGCTGTAGACTCCAAGAAGATATCAATGGGTTGGTGGAGTGGGCGGAAAAGTGGCAAATGGAGTTCAACCCGGAAAAGTGTGAGGTAATGCACTTCGGGAGGGCAAACAGTAAAAGGGAATATGCAGTAAACGGGAATATATTGAGAGTGGTAGAGGAAGTGAGAGACCTTGGAGTGCATGTGCACAGGTCCCTGAAGGTGGCAGTACAGGTAGATAAGTTTGTGAAGAAGGCATACGGAATGCTGTCCGTTATTAGCCGAGGTATAGAATACAAAAGCGGGGATGTAATGATGGAACTGTATAAAACGCTGGTAAGGCCACAGCTGGAGTATTGTGCACAGTTCTGGTCACCACATTACAGGAAGGACGTAATTGCTCTGGAAAGAGCGCAGAGAAGATTTACAAGAATGTTGCCAGGGTTTGAAAATTGCAGCTACGAGGAGGGATTGGATAGGCTGGGGTTGTTTTCCTTAGAGCAGAGGAGGCTGAGGGGTGACTTGATTGAGGTGTACAAAATTATGAGGGGCCTAGATAAAGTGGACAGGAAGTACCTGTTTCCCCTAGCGGAGAGTTCAAGAACTAGAGGACATAGATTTAAGCTGATTGGCGGAAGGATTAGAGGGGACATTTTTTTACCCAGAGGGTGGTGGGTGTTTGGAATTCGCTGCCCGAATTGGTGGTAGAGGCAGGGACCCTCAACTCTTTTTAGGTGCAGGTCCAGGTACTTTTTAAGTGCTGTAAGCTGCAGGGCTATGGACCAGGTGCTGGAAGGTGGGATTAGAATGGGCACCTGGTCATTCTTCGAGCCGGCGCGGACACGATGGGCCGAATGGCCCCCTTCTGTGCTGTATCTTTTCTATGGTTCTATGTTCCTAAACACGGACATACATTGCATTGTAGCAACATAACACACAATACCGTGGCATGTAAATTGTGTTTGATGGGGTACTTTTCATTGTAAGATATATTTTTGTAAGAATTGTAAGATATATTTTCTTTTGATCCTCTAAGTGGCCATATAGAGAAGTCCACCGATGGTTCATTGAGGTTGCATAAAGTAGAAGTGCAGAATGGAATGGTATCCACGGTGCTTGATGTAAAGTTGAGGGAAATTATGGGAATATTGTTCTGTTCCACTTTATTGGGAAATAATTAAGGTTACCTAACCTAATTTAAACAATCTTAATTTAATCTGTTGTTCCGTATTTGCTTAATACATCAATTAAATAAAGAAAACTTGACAATATCAATTAATGTATAATTTTCCTGAATGGAATACAACTTTCATGCAAATCATGCAAAATCAGAGCGAAACATCTCCAAACTATTATCCTTCTTACCATATCGAAAAGGTACTAACACCTAAAACTGGAACAAACGCGCAGAAAAAATAGTGAGGAATAGATTCCAATAAAAAATAGTGAGGAAAAGACCCCCAGAGAAGGTAGTTGATTTGGGGTTAACCAACATCTTTAAAAAGGGAGTTGGACTTTATGTTAACATTCAGGAGAACCACGGTGCTGATAAATGCTTCAAAAAACCTTCAATTGAGGACAGGAAGCTTGAGGAGACATGAGGCAGTCAGGCTGGGGGCTATAATTTTTTTTCAAAAAATATACTTTATTCATAAAATTTGCAACAATACATACAATACAGTTGTCAGATCACATTCCAAACATACACAATACAGGTTATACAATTTGCAGGTTACATCAAGTACAGTTCAATAAACACATTGTACATAATTACAGTTCATGACACTCTAGGGTGCCCCATTGCATTACACTCAATACAGATTATTGATTACAGATTCATTACAGGTGCATTACAGGTACGTTACATCAATTTGAATTTTACATTCTGCCCGAGGGAGTTTTTCCCCGATTGCATCCCCTCAGTATACAATGGCGGGAAGGCTCTAAACGGTTGCCTTTCCCCACAGAGCCTAATTTTTTATTATTACTTTAAAGCAAGTAAAATTGCTTTCATTGCTGCTATGTGGCAGGAAAGGGGATACCAATGCTGTATCTCTCAATAACACCTTTTGAAAATCCACCAAAAAGAGTGGATTTCTTTTATGTTGGGTTCTGTGGAATCTTGTTAGAATGGTAAATGTGTTGTTACATCTTCTTGCTACTACAAATGAACTATCAGTCTATACATGCTCAGCCACATCAATTTGACTTGCACAATGGGTCTGATCCAATTCGTCCTGCATATTACGCTAATAGACATTCTATTTGTTCTCACTCGGTGACAGGGTCCAGAGGGGTCAGAAAACCACTTGAAAGTTTAAAAACTGATATGCTGTAAATGTTCTATAACAGTTGGAATGGAATGAGTTACGGACTGTAACAGTGTTATTTGAACCTGCAGTGTATGCCATTATCAGAATTGCTTGGTTATGTTGCAGATTTGGAATACCAACTGTTAGTCTATATATATAAATATATGCATGTATATTGTGTCACTGCTTTCAGTCTCCTTTATCCTTCCAATTTCTTTTTAAGTATTCTTACCATACTGAGTGTAAAAATACCAATTCAGTTAAGCTGCTTTGCCACCAAGATTGGCTTAAGAGCATCAAATTCAGTGCTGTATAGCAGGGCTATTTATGGCAAATCCTGCAGTCATGTTAAGAATAGGTTCCTAATGTACTTCATATTGTTTTCTTAGAACTTGATCTATCAGCTGATTGAATATAGCAGTATTGTATCTCAGATACTGTATGTACGCATTATAAATGATTCTGTTACAACACAACAACAACTTGCACATATAAAGCGCCTTTAACGTAGTAAAACATCCCGAGGCACTTCACCGGAGCATTATCAAACAAAATTTGTCACCGAACCACTATTAGCATGTGCCCAACTGTTACTATGCTGACTCCACCTCTATTTCCAGATTCAGCCTAATTTGCAATGTGTGGTGGAACCCCCGGCCTCAATAACACCTCTCTTTGGGAGATCGCCAATTAGCGGATTGTCAGCTGCATCTGCAGCAGTTTAAAGGGCCACAAGGAGATATTAGGACAGGTGACCAAAAGCTTGGTCAAAGAGGTAGGTTTTAAGGAGCGTCTTGAAGGAGGAGAGAGAGATAAAGAGGCGGAAAGGTTTAGGGAGCGAATTCCAGAGATTAAGGCCTAGGCAGCCAATGGTGGAGAGATTAAAATCGGGGATGCGCAAGAGGCAAGAATTGGAGGAGGGCAGAGATCTCGGAGGGATGTAGGGCTGGAGGCGGTTACAGAGATAGGGAGGGGTGAGGCCATCGAGGGATTTGAAAACAAGAATGAGAATTTTAAATTCGAGGCATTCCCCAATCAGGTGCCAATGTAGGTCAGTGAGCATAGAGGCGATGGGTGAATGGGACATTCTGATTGATATTGGATGAAACTTTTCATAAAACACTTGGCCAAGGGTTTTACTGTTAAGAAAATAAATAAGTGTTTATTTTGAAGTGTGTTTTATTTATGTAGTTGATTAATTCTTAACCCAAGTCCTAAAAAGGTTTGTTATCATGTAACATTATGTACCATTTTTCTACATAATTTCACTATACTGTTGATTACCAAGTTTCCTTTCAGAGATGCATTTTAACAACTTGAATAATTTCCCAGTTAGAGCAGCAATTCTCTGACTCTCATCAGCATTATGAACTATAATTCCAGAATGATGGGTGGCATCAGTTGTGGGTCTTCATAGTGATCCTCAGGAAAGGGCATTATTGCACAAACCAGACAAGATTCGCAAAGACGTGGCAGTAGTAGTGCCAATATAATATGTAATGTGAGTTGCTCAAAAATTAAATATAAGTAAAAACCATGACAAACCTTCAAACACCCTTGTGCATCCCCTTCATGCTCACGACACGTTTGCCTTACGCTTCCTACTGCACATATGTGATGCATGCCCTGTGGCTGCAGCACAGGTAGTGGCAGGTTGACTGTGAAAGAGATGCATGAGAGGGTGAGTATGAGATAGAGCCATGAGATTGTATGAGGATTGGGTTGAGTGGTAGTGGCGGGATGAGTACTGGCGAGGTGAGTAAATGCAGGTAAGATGAGGATGAGGTTTGAGTGGGTGTGAGGGGTGATGTGACAGCGTAGTGTTGGCTGTGCAGAAGGAGATGTGGGGTGGGGGCGGTGATGTGGCAGATGGAGTGTAGGGGAATGAGTAAGTGTACTCACTTTGGCTGACCTACTTAGTTCATTGCAGTGCCTCCTGCACTGTATGCAGGTGCGCGATATGTTGGTGGTGCAGGTGACCTCCTCTGCCACCTCGAGCCAGGCCTTCTTGGTGGCAGATGCAAGCCACTTCCTCCTGCCCGGTGGGGGGAAGATTTCTGCCTTCCCCTCCTCCTCACCCCATCAAATAAGAGCTGGAGTGAGGCATCATTAACCTGGGAGCAGCCTTCCCCCTGGGCTGCTCCATGCTGTAATTTTTCCTATTTCCTGCAGCATCAGTCAGTGGAGGACTGCCCCTTTAAATAGAGCTCCTCCAGCTGACAGACCTTACTGCGCATGCTCAGTCCGCCCGCCGCGCAGCTTACCAGCGGGGAACCGGGAAGACCAGGTAAGTGGATCCAATCAGCCTGCGATTACGCGCGGGGCAGACTGATTTCACCGGGCACGTTACCCACGCGCCCAATCGACCCTCCCACCGCGAACCCGCCGCCATGGTAATATCGGGCCCCTGATCTCTCCAATAAATGGAAAATATCATGTTAACAGACCGTATAGCTCTGGCTAAAACAACTGATTTAAATTTATTAACAGTACGCAACATAGCAAAATGGGTCACTACAGTAAAATAAAGTTCAGTGCTTAATTCGCACCAGTGCTATAAAATCATTTTCTGATACCAAAATAACTTAGATGAGCTTTTTGTATATGCACAAACCTTTAATCTCCGAGTTGTTGCAATGACCTGTATATATGGTTGATTTGGGCAAACTAACTCAATGATCAGCAGCTGTCATGTTTATTCTCAGTCTGTAAGGCTTCTGGATACCGAATTATCAATCAGGTCAGATTTCAAGGACACAAGGAGCTGCTTCTCAAACACTTTGTTCAAGCAGATTCTCACTCCTCCAGGACAATGTAAATCTGCCACAATAGGCAACATTCTTGTTATCAAACACTCCCTGGTGAGACAACCCTTACAGCTAACAATTCTGACTCTTCCTCAACAGCCTGGTAAACAATTTAATTATTCCTATCACTTGGGTGGGTTTTGTACCTTCTAACGCTTGATAAGGCATTACAAATCATTTGCTTCTAAGTGACTGTTATATGTTTGATAGGAACAAAAAATAGCACATCCCTAATAACACGCCTGTTATTTTACAAGGGATCTAAAACTTGATGGACTATAGTTCACAAATCACCAGGATGATGAAAAGTTTTTGTAACCAGGAAAGAATATCTTCTACCGTTAACATGTGGGTCTGGACTCTCTTTCGTGATCCTGCCTGAAATCGAGTGGGATAGCAGCAAAGAAAATTCAGGCAGTGATGTCTACTCGCCCTGCCGGCAGTGGCCTGATTGTAAGTCATGGGGGGGAGGGGTGGAGTGACAATGGGTGAGGGGAGAGGCCGATACTGTGGAATCGAGGAACATTCCTCCTGGCTCCGCAGCAGTGTTTTTATTTAAACTAACCTTTTGGTGGTAACCGCATATTAGGCCACCTCTGCCGTTGCTCCACTTTGTGATATCCAATTTGGTAGAGGGGGGGTCAAACACGCATTAGGCCCCTCATTTACATATATAAGGGTGCTAGCACCGATTTTAAATGGCCGCCAGGGACACCTAAAAATGGTCTGACCCAATAGTGAGTCGGATGTCTTTCAGGCGTCCTTTGGGCATGGGACATTGATCCCCGAAATTGCCCTTTGTTGTGCCCATTTTATGCCCGTAAAACAGGCTTAATGAGGTCCAATTTCTACCCAAGGTATATGTTCTCACAAACCCATGGAAAGCACAGATACTCCCATATCTCCAACCCCAACTGTCAGGCAAGACTAGAAGTCAGTTTTAGTCATTGCTTCCTCTTCATATGATGTCAAATGCTGGATGTTGGTATGTCATCCTCCAGTAGTCTGGTGTTCCCTGACTTTGTTCTCCTGCAGGAGGAATGCAGAGTGTTAACTGACTGCTGCTGTCTCCAGATCCTGCAGTCACAATCAGTCAAGATTCATGAAATGGATGTTAGTAAGGGTAGGTGTGAGGGAACAAGGATCTAGATTATGAGACACTCATTGTGTCAGCAAGCATTACAGCATATGAGATATTTAACAGGAGGGTTGCCAAGTGATTTTGCCTATGGACAAAGGACATGGTGCCATGTGATACCCTAAAGGGCAATTTTTAACTATTGTTCTATAGAATATCCATGCACTTCTTTCTGATTCAGTTATCTACCCTGATATTCATTTGAAAACACTCTCACCTTTGCTGATCTACTGATGTAAGGACTTGCACAACACCAGGTTATAGTCCAACAGTTTTATTTTAAATCACAAGCTTTCAGAGCTTACCTCCTTCATCAGGTGAGAACATTACAATACTACTGAGAACATTAAACTCTCTGACACTGCGAGGTCTTTGGGGTTATGGCGGTCCCAACCAACTTTGCTCCGTATGGCCTGTGCTATTGCATGTGATGGTCTCACCTCTGGTTTTCCAACAATGGAATCCCTCTGTTCTAGAATTTGTGGTGGCAGCATTTCCACATCAGCCTCTGAAATATTAGAAGCTCGCCTTTTCCTTCTGTATCCCAGCCATTTCAGTTCCTCCTCCAAATGCCTGCTTAGCCCTTTAAATAGGGAAGTTGCACTATTGCTCTGCTCCCTTCCTGAATTTTCCAGGCTCCCCCGGTATCTGGATCTCTGCTGGCGGAACTTCCGGCCTTCTACGTGCATTATTTAAATTTGCTGATGCTGGTATTTCTGGCAGGATCAGCCTCCTCCGATTTTGGTGGGTATAAGTTCCACTCCTTGCAGTTACACCAGTGGAGCAGGGCTCCAGGAATTTCCAGGCCATTCAGCTAACAAGACAGATGGATTCCATTCTCGGAAACAGTCAAGAGACCAGGTTAAATTGTTACAATACTGGGCCTAGCTACAAATTCATTAAAAAAAATAAGAGTCTAAAAATTCTTATAACTTGAAATGGTGCCAATTTTGTTCTGTCATACAAGATAATTTGATCTCTGGTCGTGTAGTGAGAAAGGGGATATCTAATCCCTGGCATTTAGAATCAGGATCTAATCTTCAGGATCAGCTTCACACCAACCTGTGTATGAGATCTGTAAAGCTGAATCCTAGTGAAAAAATAAAATGATCGCAGTAGCACTGTGTAAATTGTGATTTATTTAAGTGCAAACAACTAAATGACAGCACACAGAAAGATCTCGGAGTTTGAAAGAGTTAAGACTTGAAGCCTGGAATAGTGATAAAAATGTATTTTGCTGAATGAAGTAGACAAATAGCAAATGTGGGCAGGAGAAACTGAAGAAAGACATATCAGTCGAAAAGTACGTCGATCAAAAAATGAAAGTCTAACGATTATTGCTGTTTAGTGGAAGACGAGAGAAAGTGAAATACATGAACAGAATGTGAAAAGGGTATATTACAAAGTGGGAAATCAAAGTTCTGAAAAGATTAAGAAATGAGCATTTGAGACCTAGGAATAGGATCGATTTAATTGACATTTTTATAAGTTTATTTGATTCAGGAAAGGATTCATGAGGATTTGAAAATAGCAAACACAACTCTATTATTTAAAAACAAAGATCAAAAGGGTGTACAAAACCATAGACCACAAAACCTACGATCAAGTACAGAGAAAACCTTCAAGCAGGTTTAAAGAATCTGAGGGGAGGGAAGGGCATTTGGCAAAGCACAGCTTGATAAAGGACAACCAGCATGAATTCAAGAAAATGAGGTCATACTTAATTAACTTACTAGAGGTCTTTGAAGATATCACTGGCATGGTGCAAAAGGGAAAGGCAGTGGATGTTACAAACATAAAATGAAGTGACAAGTTTCCACAATGGAGATTAAGATAAAGTAAGGCTAAGGGAAATCTGGGTAGAAAATTCATTTGAAAATAAGAAACAGAGTAAACATAAATGGGAACTTTTTATGCTAGATCGTGTACCCTAGGATTGGCCTTGGGGCCCATGCTATTTGTAAAGCATAATCTATAAAAGATTTAGATGACTGGATTTAAAGAAGAATCTCCAAATTTGCAAATTTTGCTAGAATTAGAGGCAAAGCAAAAGATGCAAATAATGTACTCAGATTCAGAAGAATATGGAAAGTTGGGCTAGATGTCAAATACAATTCAATGCACACAAATGTAAAATATTTAACATTGGGAAAGGAACCCAAATAGGAAGTGTGTGAATGGAAAATATTTTGCATACTGAGCAGGTAAGGGATTTGGGAGTCATTGTGTAAACATTGTCATACACTCCGCTCAGTGCATGGCAGTCATTGGTTTAGTCTCATGTGACAAGAAGGCAGAACAGTGAGTTAGGCGCAGAGGTCCTTCCTGCTGTTCTTTTTCCTCTCCCCTTGTTCCATCTTATTAGGGGCTTGTTTATATTTATATCTCAAGAGTCATCATGATTTAGAAACAGCAGAGGAAAGATTACGTATAACACCTGGAGAATAAAGGGTGCAAATGATGAAACGCATTACTTTATTAATCTGATTACCAGAAATCAAAGAATATAATAATACAAGCAACGGGGACAGTTTAACTGGCCACCCGTCGGAAACTGGGCGGTTTCCACCTGCTTCGCGCTGATCCTGATTTTAACCTGTTTTGAGCAGATTGCAAATGCACACATCTAAAGCTGACGGGGTCCTTCTTTAAATGTGTAGGTCAGGGTCCGATGGTATAATTGAACCCTCCCTGCAATTTTAACTGTGGCCTGAATGGGAAAGCCACTGTGGTTTTCCTGCTAGGTGAAGACAATAAAAGAGGATCCTGGACCAGAAGAGGCCATTTAAGGTAAGTTTATTTACTTTCCTTATGGGACCAGGAGGAACAGGAGCACTCCTCTGAACCCTACAAGGAAAGTTTAAGCCTTCCCTGCCCTGAACTTCCCTGCAAAACCCTCCTGAAGCCCCCTCCCACAGCTTACCTTCTAACCAGCGAGCCTCCCTTTGATGCCAGCTGGCGGCCTCCTGCCAACCAAACATCTGCTCCTGTCTGCCGGCCAGCTGCCACTTTGCGCTCGTTTCAGGCCGGCACCTGACCTGCGGCATACAAATGAGGCCTGCCCCAATCCCAGACTCAGTTAGAATTCCCCTTAATGACAGCAGTTTACTGTGTGAAATTCTAAAGAATTTGCTGTACTAAAGCAGCCTTCAGCTTTGGGTGCAATTTGTTTATTATACCTGTGAAATAAAAACCAATGGGGTATAAATTTATCGTGTTGGTGTTTCCATGCACTTGCTGCTCTTGTCTTACTAGGCGGTGGAGGTCACAGATTTGGGAAGTGCTGCCAAAGAAGCCTTGGTGAGTTGCTCCAGTCAATCCTGTAGATAGTAGACACTACAGCCATGGTGCGCCGGTGGTGGAGGGAGTGGATGTTTAAGGCAGTGAATGGAGCTGCTAATCAAGTGGACTGCTTTGTCCTGGATACTGTCGAGCTTCTTGAGTTGCGTTGGAGCTGCACGCATCCAGATAAGTAGAGAGTATTCCATCACTTATTCCATTTCTGACTTATACCTTGTAGGTGGTAGAGAGGTTTTGGAGAGTTAGCAGGTGAGCCAATCGTCGCAGAATGCCCAACCTTTGACTGCTCGATTAGCCACAGTATTTATGTGGCTGGACCAGTTCAGTTTCTGGTCAACGGTGATCCCCGGGATGTTGATGGTGGGGGATTCGGTGATGGTAATGCCATTGAATGTCAAGGGGAAATGGTTAGACCCTCTCTTGTTGGAGATGGTCATTGCCTGACACTTGTGTGGCACGAATATTACTTGTCACTTATCAGCCCTAGCCTGGATGTTGTCTAGTTCTTGCTGCATGCGGCCATGGACTACTTCCTTATCTGAGGAATTGCAAATGGAGTCAAACAGCGTGAAATCATCAGTGAACAGCTTTACTTCTGATCTTATGATGGAGGGAAGGTCATCGATGAAGCAGCTGAAGATAGCTGTGTCTAGGACGTTGCCCTAAGGAATTCATGTAGCAATGTCCTGGGCTGAGATTGGCCTCCAACAACCACTATCATCTTCCTTTGTGCCAAGTATGACTCAACCACTGGAAAGTTTTCCCCCTGATCCCCATTGACTTCAGTTTTACTTGGTGCCACACTCGGTTGAATGCTGCCTTGATGTCAAGGGCAGTCACTCTCACTTTACCTCTGGAATTCAGCCCTGTGCCCATGTTTGGACCAAGGCTGTAATGTGGTCTGGAGCCGAGTGGTTCTGGCGGGACCCAAACTGAGCATCAGTGAGCAGGTTATTAGTGAGTAAGTGCCACTTGATAGCACTATTGACAACTCCTTGGGATTAGGCCGATAGAGCGGTAATTGGCCGGGTTGGATTTGTCCTGCTTTTTATGGACAGGATATACCTGAGTAATTTTCCATATTGTTGGCTAGATGCCAGTGTTGTAACTGTTCTGGAACAGCTTAGCTAAGGACTAGTTCTGGACCACATGTCTTCAGCATTACAACTGGAATATCGTCAGGGCCTGTAGCCTTTGCTTTGTCCGGTGCACTCTGCCCTTTCTTGATGTCATATGGAGTGAATCCAATAGGCTGAAGATGGCATGTGTGATGGTGGGAATCTCAGGAGGAGGCTGAGAATGATCTTCCACTCGACACTTCTGGCTGACGATGGTTGCAAACACTTCAGCCTTGTCTTTTGCACTCAAATGTTGGGTGTGAGTGGGAGTCATGGTGGGCAATGGTGATGCTGTAATTTTTACCCTTATAGATCCGAAAATTGTTACTTGCTTTAAATTCACTGCCGTAACACCTGTAACTTCATCTGAGTAAATAGAAAATGCACTCTCCAGCACAGATTCATAGCCCAGGACTGCTCTAGCAATATAGAAGTACAGCTATTTCCTACTAGGTTCTCACTTTATAGAAGCACCTTGGCCACTATCATTACAACAGTAGCATCACATGTTTTTACAGGAAATGTGATTTGTTTGCTAGATTGTAGCTGCTCCTTTGCTTTTCAGAGACACATAAAGTGCTAATAATTGTAGACTAAATCATCACCTCACAGTGGCTGTTGATTCCTTAAATTATAGGCTAAATCATATCTCCAGTGGACTGCTCATATTACAGATTGGTCACATACTCTTTTGTTATCTATGCCCTTTGCTTGAAACCCTCCACTTAAAATCTAGCATTTTCTATTACTATCCACAATAAGCCTCAAATACTACAATTATCATCATTACCAAAGTACAGGTTATTTTGTATTCTTGCAGTAGCTCCAAATGAGAAGAGCGAGACATCTAACAGCGCTGTGCTATTACTCTCTCCTCACCCAAAAATTAAGGTTCACTCTTTCTCTGTGTTTCAAATATACTCTTTGAGTTATGATAAGGTATAGATAGATAACAGACTGGTGCTGGTGCAAACCAGTCCTGGGCCTCAAAAATGGACTTGCAGATACAAGCCAAATCTCCCAAAAGTCATAGCTCTTCTTTTAAGTATTTGTATCTTTTAAATAGTCACATATTTGATATTAATAATCTTGAAATACAGTTTTAACTTTTTTGATGCTTAACTCTCCTTTAAGGCCATTAAAACCCAAGAGTGTTTTCTACTATAAACAGGCCATTATTTTACTTTTGTGCCCTCAAAGTGTCATTTGATTCAAGATCACGAAGAGCAGTTTTACGTCACAAGGTAAATGTGCATGTCATTATAGCGCATTTCTAATGTGAAATACTATATAAAGTAGAATTAAAGAAATATATAACAGCAGTATGATTGAAATCCCAGACCATTTACTGCACAGTAGTGCTCTTTTGGAAAACTAAACCCTATCATCTAATTAAGTTGTCTTCTATACAACATAAAACTGTTCTTTGTGATCTTGAATAAAATGACACTTTAAGGGCACAAAAAAAATAATGGCCTGTTTATAGTAGAAAATATCCTCTATACAGATATTTGCTGAGGTCCTATTGCATCAGATCAATTGCTTGACTTTACCAATAAGTGTGCTGGCTGTTTCTGACAATATATAGCAGAACAAACTGAAATAGCAAACTATATTTTCCAGTATGATTTTCAAAGTGAAGTAATGAAAAGTTCTTGACAAAAAGAAGGCAGCAATTTTTACTCCACAAAGTATATCTGTTATTGCTACCAATAAAGTGTTTGATCAATCACATATTGCAATGTGAGGAAAACCAATTCTCAATATTTTATACTTTGAATTATTACCAGCACACCTCCTACTGCCCTAAAAGTGATCAGATGGCCAGAAACTAGTCTTGTCACATTCTCAGTACCTGTTTCAACACATCTCTAGACAACATAAAATCTATGTTGCTCTTATACCTATAACTGCAGCATGACAGTATTGATGTCATTGAGACAGGCAGCATTAAACTCACTTACACCTGCCGTGTTACACTTACTTGGCACTTGCAGGCACCTGAGGCTGTGATTGTACAAGACTCTCCAAATTACAGCCAAAGCCAGAGCAATTGCTGCTTGGGAATTACTTCCCTTGGCCAAACATGTCCAGCTTAGCTATTGATATGTGTCAAATTTACACTAGTTACCTTCTCAAAGAATGCCAGTAGATTAGTGAGGCATTATGTATTGCTGCAAAGAAAGAAATGCATTTTATATAGCATCTTACGTGTCCTCACCATGTCGTAAGAAACTTTATAGCTAATAAAGTACTTTTCAAGTGTAATCACTGTATTGTTGGCAAACATGACATCCACTTTGACCACAACATGGTCCTACAAACAGCAATGACCAGATAATCTTTTTTTTAGTGATGTTATATGATGTTAAATGTTGGGCAGGACACTGGGAGAACTCCCCCATTCTTCTTTGAATAGTGCTACAGGATCTGATATGCCTACCTGAGAAGGCAGACAGAATCTTGATTTAACGTCTCATCTAAAGATGGCACCTCCACTGCAGCACTCCCTCAGTACTACACTGAAGTGTCAGTCTAGATTATGTGCTGTCAAATTTCTGGAGTGGGGCTTGAACCCATGACTTTCTGACTCAGAGACGAGAGCTAAGGCTTCTAAATTTATATTGACTGCTATATAAACTTTTTAAATGCACATTAATAACATCCCAGTAAATACTCAAGCATTTTCCCCACTATGAGTCCTGGCCTTAAGTTCATTCACTTTGTGTTCACTTTGGATATTATAGTGAAGCTAATACAACACGAATGCCCAAGATCATTCCTGTGGGATCCTTATAGCCAGCAGAGACAAAGATACAGAGAGAGAGAGAGAGACTTTTGTCCCATCAGTTTTGGCTGGATTCCAACCTAGGTCTCACTAAAGGGTGGAAGGCCTTTAATCAGTATCAACAACATAAAACTGCAGCTGGATTTTCTTCCACTATTCTGCCATAAATTCGGTGGGATAGCAGTGGAAATGGCAGGAAAATGGGATGGGGAGGAATATCTGGATAGTTTACTCTAGAACACAGTCGCATCACATAGTGAGATACAGGTACAGGAAGAGGAAGAGGAGTGTATGACTGACAGACAGCAGGGTAGGGGAACCTAGTGGAGGAACAGAAGGAGGAACTGCAGAATCTGGTCCTGTCCAACAGGTACGATGTACTTAATACCTGCGGGAATAAGGAAGAAGGCTGCTGGGAAGATGGGCAGAATGCTAACCAAGGCACTGTGGAGCTGGAGGCAGTCGAAGAAGGGGGAGGAGCAGAATAGAAAGGTTGTAATTATTCTCTGTAGTCATGATCAAGAGTCCAGGAGGGTGTGTTGCATACCCGCTGCCAGGTTAAGGGATATCTCAAAGTTTTTTTTAATTCATTATGGAACGTACGCATCACTGGCAAGGCCAGCATTTATTGCCCATCCCTAATTGCCCTTGAGAAGGTGGTGGTGAGCCGCCTTATTGAACCCGCTGCAGTCCATATGGTGAAGGTTCTCCCACATTGGCCTCCTTCTGGTCGAAGTGACTGGAAAAGAACTTGGAAAGGGAGGGGGAAGAACTAATTGTCATGATCCATGTCGGAACCAACAAAGGAAAGAATAGTGAGGAGGTCCTGCTAAGGGAGTATCAGGTGCTAGGAGCTAAATTAAAAAGCAAGACCTTGAGGGTGGTACCACCCAAGCCATGTGCTAATTGGCATAGCGATAAATAGATCAGGAAAGTAAATGTGCAGCTGAAAGGGTGGGGTGGGAAGGAGGGGTTCCATTTTATGCAACACTGACACCAGTACCGGGACAGGAAGGAACTGTACCACTGGGATGGGCTGTACCTGAACCAGACTGGGACCAAGATCCTAACGGAAATGATAAATTGGACTTTAGACCAATAAAGGGTGGGAGAGCTTGGGTGTAAGTAATAGTAGCCTAAATATGAGGAAGTAAGGGATAAGAGCAAAGGTCAGAGTGCAAAATAACATGAATGTCCTGTTATAGGAAGTAATAATAAATTACCTATTGAAAATAAAGCAGGAGTAATGACAAATAAGAACATATTAGATTGCCTGTGTAGCAAAGTACAGAACATCAGCAACAAAAAGTGGGATAAGTCAAAAAATGTGAGAAATACATCATCGGGGTATATGGACAGGGTGGGGATAGTTACACAAATAAAAGTTCTATACATGAAGCATAAGAAATAAAACACATAAGTTCGAAGCACAAATTCAGCTTAAAGGGTATGATGTAGTAGCTATTACAGAGACCTGGCTATAAGCTGGGCATGACTGGGAGCTAAATATTCCAGGCTATAGGATCTTTAACAAGGACAGGGAAAATGGGAAAGGAAGGGGAGTAGGAATATTGATATAAGACACAATTACAGCAGTGGAAAGAAAGGATGATCAGGCAGTAGAAACAGTATGGGTAAAACCAAGGAACAATAAAGAATGCTAGACTCTGGTAGGAGTTGTCTACAGACTGCCTGACAGTAATGATGTAGTGGGGAGATGCATAAGTACAGAGAAATTGGAAGCAAGTAGCAGAAACAATGTGATTATAATAGGAGATTTTAACTCTCACATAGACTAGGAGAAGCAGAACAGCTCAATTAGGAAAGGCAATGAATTTCTAGAATATGTTGGGGACAGGTTTCTGAAACAATGGGGGCGAAATTCGACTTGGACGGTGAAACGAAACGGGTGGTATTGCACCCGCCACCCATTATACACCCTGTCTAGTATTCAGTTCCATTGGCTTCCCTGGAACCTAATTATCAGGTGGGGAGTATAACTGGCGGTGGCTGCAATACCCCCCTTTTTAGGTCCCCGCCCAACGTGTATTTCACCCCCACAATGTTTTAGAATTGACAAGGGAGCAGGCCCTACTAGATTTATTGGTGAGTAACAAACCAGAAATAGTTAACAACCCAATGACAAGGGAATATCTTGGGAATAGTGAACATAATATGATTGAGTTTGATACTAGGTTTGAGAGGGAAAAGGGAGAATCACAAACTAAGGTTTAAACTTTGAGTAAAGAAAGAACTTGCATTTATATAGCACCATTCATGATCTCAAGACATCCCAAAACACTTTACAGCTAATGAGGTACTTTGAAGTGTAGTCACTGATGTAATGTAGGAAATACGGCAGCCAATTTGCACACAGCAAGGTCCTACAACCAGCAATGAGATGATGACCAGATAACCTGTCCTTTAGTGATGTTGGCTGAGGGATAAATATTGGCTAGGACACTAGGGAGAACTCCCCTGCTCTTCTTCGAATAGTGCCATGGGATCCTTCACTCCTTCAGAGCTGCACTGAAGTGTCAACCTAGATTATCTGCTCAAATCTCTGGAGTGGGATGAATCCACACTCTGAATCCACACTCTTCTGACTCAGAGGTGAGAGTACTACCACTGAGCTATGGCTGACACCTAAGGCAAACTTCAAAAGAATGAAAAATAAATTGATCACAGTTAACTGGGCTGAACTCTTAATGGGTAAATCTACAGACAAACAATGGGAAGAATTCAAAGTATTTGGTATAATACAAAACCAGTACATACTCCCAAAAGGAGAATAACCACCTTATCTCAAAAAAATAACTGCAGCCAGTACTGAAGGAAATAAATCTTCACATAAAATAACAGTCCCAGAAAGTTCCTTTTGAGGAGTTTTGAGGAAAGTTTTTGGAAGTTGGAAGTCAGCAGCATACTTGTAATATAGACCTATTTTAGGGACAAACAATGAATAAACACATACCCCTAATGAGGACTCAGAAACTAATAGCTCATTTAAAATCTTCTGCCTCACAAAAAATGGGAGCGACAATAAAATCTGATTGGCTTTTGTTCCGCAGGCTCCAGTCCCATTTTACAAATGATCTGATTGGTTGAACAAAAGCAAAATACTGCGGATGCTGGAAATCTGAAATCAAAACAGAAAATGCTGGAAACACTCAGCCCGTCAGGCAGCATCTGTGGAGAAAGAAACAGGGTTAACGTTTCAGGTCGATGATCTTTCATCAGAACTGGAAGTAGTGAGAGACGTAACAACTTATAAGCAAATATAGAGCCAGGGAAAGAAGGGGGAATAGCGAGGAAAGAACAAAAGGGAAGATGTGTAACAGGGTGGAGGGCAGGATTCATTAAATAACAAAAGGTGCAAGCAAGAAGGGTGGTAATGGGACAAGTGAAGAAACAAAAGATGGGTCTAGAGGAGCAACAGCAAACAACAGCAGAATGGCAACAGCAGAACCATTACCAGCAGCTGCTGTCCGAAAAAATAGGAGCAGTGGTTATGATCTGAAGTTGTTAAAATCAATGTTGAGTTCAAAAGGTTGTAAAGTGCATAACCACTGCTCCTATTTTTTCGGACAGCAGGTGCTGGTAATGATACTGCTGTTCCACCCTATCACAGACCTTCCCTTTTGTTCTTTCCTCCCCTTCTCCCCACTCCTCCTTGTTTCCCTGGCTCTGTACTTGCTTGTAAACTGTTAAATCTCTAACTTCTTCCAAACAAAAGGCCATCGACCCCTGAAACGGTAACTTTGTTTCTCTCTCCACAGATGCTGCCTGACCTGCTCAGTATTTCCAACATTTTCTGTCTTTATATCTGATTGGTTGATACTGATCATTTTCAGTGCCAGTAAAAAAAACTTGATGGAGGAAAAAATTGGATAAGGGCCGTTTCCGGGCGGGGGTAGCATGATGCGCTAGTACCCCGCGCCTGATGGCCCCTACGTGAACTTTGTGCTGCCTGCTACTTACCATGATATCTCCGTGCAGCCAGCGCTACCCTCGCTGCTGAGAGGCTGCATGGAGAATGAGGAAGTTGGAAATGGGGCGTGCACAGCGCACGTCATCAGCAGCCTGCATCTCTTAAAGAAGCAGGTGCACATTTCAAATGGCAGGTACACAGTTTACTAGGAGGAGGGAAAGATGGCCACTAGGATAGCAGGAACGGCACGAGAGGGGGCTCAATGCTTCTCCAATATTGCACTGGAGGACCTGGTGGAAGGGGTGGACAAAAGGAGGGCCAACATGTACCCGCAGGATGGCAGGAGAGCCTCCAGACTGCAGCTCCGCAGGCATTGGCAGGCTGTGGTGCAGGAAGTCAACGGCAGGAGCATTGCATCACGCACATGGGTGCAGTGCCGAAAGAAGTTCAATGATTTGACACGAGTGGTCAAGGTGAGTGAATGCAAGTGTCAAGTGGCGCATCCAACCAACTGCACCACTGCTCCACGCATCACACCCCCCGAGACCCATCCATACGCAATGCGGCACTCGGCATGCTGCATCTCACCTGCACATAGTACCACACTTGCAGGCCACATAAGCACCACTCACAGGTCACACAAACTGGCAGCTATTCGACCACAACAGGCACATCGCCCACATACCTTGCAGCATACTCACTGACACACTGTCCTCTGTCTTGCAGGAGAAGATGGCGCATAACAGCCGGCAGCAGGAGAGACCTGAGGGTGGACGGGGACACTTACACATCCTCACCCCCCCCAGAGGAGACAGTGCTTCAGATCATTGGGCGGGCCATCGCTGCAGCCATGACAACATGCCACGCTGGAGGTTCCGATGAAGGGGGTCTCTGCATATTTAATGCTCCTTCTCCTTTCCCACATCTCCCTCCATCCATAATCTTCTCTGACTCACGCCCTGCAGATGCTGTCAGCACACACCTCTTACTTGCTCCTCTCCCCACTCCATGAATCAACCCGTTTCCCTTTGTCATTGCAGACACCCAAGAACACGTGGCGGCACCATCCGAGGAAGAGGGGGACACTGAAGCCACACCATCACTCAATCTGACACTTGTTTCCACCACCTCAGAGACTGACACTGCGCGTCCTTTAGAGGTTAGGTTAAAGGAGGGATCTGTATGTGGTGAGACACCGAGCACAAGTGCACAGGAGCCGGGGCGGGGGGAACGGATACCAGAGGTGCCAGCTCGCCGGAGGGCAAGGTCGCTCACTAGTTCTGCTGCAGAGGAGTCAGATGAGCTCTTCGATGGGTCAGGCTACAGAAGAAGGCTATTGGGAGTACACCACCAAATGCTTGGGGCACTGGAAAGCCTGCCAGAAAGCCTGAGGAGGGGCATGGAGGAGTCCAGCTCCAACTTGGCACAGGGCTTTGCGCAGAGTTTGGAGCCCATCTTTTCCAACATGGAACGGGTGGTCACCTCCATCAGCACACCTGTGGAAGCCACCATGATGCAGCGTCTGATGACTGATGTCACAGCTTCCATTGTACACAAACATCTGCCATTCAAGGTCTGACTGCTGCATTTGCAGCTCAGATTGCTGCCTTGGAAGCTCAGACTGCTGCTAGCGTGGGTCTGAGGACCACTGTGGAACGGGTCTTCCAGGGCGTCACAGCACTCCAGCAATCTGTTCTCCAACTGATCACCAGGATTGCTGAGGTGCCGCCCCAGGAGAGTGGCAGTGGCGACATGGCAGTCGGACCTGCTGTCCTCTCTCAGGACTACAAACTTCCTGTTACCATCCCTACCACTCCGCCAGTGCCCCTGTTGCCTATCGGCCAGCCAGGCCAGATTGCTGCAGCCCATGCTGAGATGGTGCAGTCTGAAGCCGGGCCCTCCCGGCCCAGAGCTGCTCGAGGTCGTCCTCCAAGGCCATCTGCACGCTCCTCCATTGAAGGCCAGCAGCCTCCCACCACCCATGCTCCAGCCACTGGGGAAGCACCTCATAGGAGCACCATGATAGGTAGAGGCACACGAACAAAACGCACTGAGGGGATGCACAAGGGTGAATAGTTCTGCTATGTTTGCATAATTTCATTTGTTAATTGATAAATGAGACTTTGAATTTGCATTTGGTGGTGGTTTATATTTGTGCGATGAGCTGAGGGGGAAACCAATGTCTAATCAGATGGAGGACGATTTGATTGTCTTGTTAGGAGCAGAAAGTTGGGGAGTGTAAGACTGTTGGTGAGTTGGGGGATGTAGTTGATATTATTGATAGCGGGCACAGATCAGGCACCACGCAGAGCCCTTGCAGACAAGGCGTGTGGTTCCTGTTGCATCCTTGCGTCTTCCTCCACTTCCTCTTCTGGCTCCAACCCCTCCTCCTCAGCCTCTTCCTCCTCAGCCTCCTCCTCCTCCACCTCTGGCTCAGGGTCTTCTCCAATCATTGGTGGCAAAGGCTGGACCCTCATGATGACGAGGTTGTGCAGCATGCAGCATACCACCACGAGTCTGCCCACCTGCTCAGGGGAGGAGTGCAGGCTTCGTCCAGACCGGTCCAGGCAGCAGAAGCGTTGTTTGAGGAGGCCAATGGTGTGTTCCACGATGTTGCGTGCAGCAGCATCCATCTCATTATTGGCCTGCTATGCACATGTGCATGGGTTCCTGACCGGTGTCATGAGCCACGACATGAGGGGATAGCACTTGTCGCCCAGTAGCCAGCCTTTGACTTGCCGAGTCGGGTGAAAGTTAGCTGGCATGTTGGACTGCCGCATAATGAAGGCGTCGTGACTGCTCTCAGGGTAGTGGGAATCGACCTCCATGATTCGATGCATGTGGTCACACACCGGCTGCATGTTCAGGGAGTGGAAGCCCTTTCAGTTGACGAAGACAGCTGAGCTGATATGCGGAGCATGCAGGGCAATTAGCGTACAGTCAATGGCACCCTGCACCATGGGGAAGCCAGTAATGCGAGCGAACCCCCGTGCTCACTCGTTCTGCTTGTCTCTGTCGAGAGGGAAGGTGATGAACCTGTTCCTCATCTGGTACAGTGCATCTGTGACCTCCGATATGCAGCAGTGCACTGCATACTGCGAGATGTTGCACATGTTGCCAGCAGAGGCCTGAAATGATCCTGAGCCGTAGAAATTCAGCATCATGGTGACCTTCACAGCCACAGGCAATGCTGTCCTCGCCCTGCTCTGAGGCTGCAGTTGTGGCCGCACCAGTTGACAGATCTCGGTCACGGCTTCCTTGGTGAACCTCAGGCGTCGGATGCAATCCTCCTCGGTCAAGTTGAGGTAAGAGAATTGGTCCCGGAAGGCCCTCATTGAGGAGGGCCTCCTGCTCAGAGCCCTGCGCCTCCTCCTCCTCCCTCTCCTCACAGCTTGACCTGCTATGAGTGGTCTCTCTGCATCCTCCCAGTCATGTTCAATGCCCAACGGGAGCCCTAGCAGACCACCCATGGTTGCCAGAAATGTTGTTCAACCACAGTTGTAACTTTCCAACCCGTAAGGCAGTACCTGCCAAACCACTCTCAAATGTACTCCAGGAACTCTCAGTAAGAATAGAGAGCATCAAAAAACATTTCCTACTCCACCAGCAGCAAGAAGCAATAATCCAGCAACTAACTTGCAACACTTGCATGACCCCTTTAAATAGCGCTGGTGGGATGTCCTCCAGGCACTCTAAGATATGTTCAGATGGTTGGGATGAAGACTGTGCGTTGAGTTGAGCGTTAAGGTCCAAAACGGTGTCTATCACTTTAAATCAGCATTGCACGCTGATTGCACGCATTTTCTCCCTACTTTACATGCTTCCAGCGTTCGGTATTTGCGCATGTGCTAACTCCTATACCAACTTGGCGTCCGGCGCATGTCACGCTGAAAACATGTGTGCGCATCCAAGATGCCATCTTGGATGTCAGAGAGGCCGTGTAGCACCAAAACAACAGCCGCTACATGGCCCAATTTAGCGCCTGATATTTCTTGTAAAATGCTAACAAGTTGAGACATGGATTGATAACCTGATGGTTTGGTATGTATGAAAGTGCTTAACAAGATACAAGTTTAACAGAAACATAATTAAATCAGAATACCTGAAAGAAATGCAGACATTTGGGCAATGGAGTTTAGATGATGTCATTCTATTCAATTCAGGAACACAGGAACATAGGAACAGGAGGACGTCACTTAACCCCTCAAGCCTGTTCTGCCTGTTCTGCCATTCAATGAGATCATGGCTGATCTGTGACCTAACTCCGTAGCCTTAGTCCCATATCCCTTAATACCTTTAGTTAATAAAAATCTATCAATCACAGAATTAAAATTAACAATTGAGCTAGCATCAATAGCCATTTCGGAAGAGAGTTCCAAACCTCTACCACCCTTTGTGCATCGAAGTGTTTCCTAACTTCACTCCTGAAAGTTCTGGCTCCGATTTTTAGGCTATGTCCCATTGTCCTAGACTCCCCAACCAGTGGAAATAGTTTCTCTCTATCCACCCTATCAGTTCCCCTTAATATCTTGAAAATTTCGATCAAATCACAACTTAATCTGCTAAATTCCAGGGAATATAACCCTACTTTGTGTAATCTCTCCTCGTAATTTAACCCTTGGAGTCCAGGTATCATTCTAGTAAATCTACATTGCACTCCCACCAAGGCCAATATATCCTTCCTAAGGACCCGTGCCCAGAACTAAACACAGTACTCCAGGTGTGGTCTAACCAGGGCTTTGTATTGCTGTAGCATAACTTCTACCCTCATGTATTCTGGTCCTCTAGCTATAAAGGCCAGCATTCTATTAGCCTTTTTGATTATTTTCTGTACCTGTCCATGACATTTTAATGATCTATGTACATGGACTCCTAAGTCTCTTTGGACCTCTACTATTTCAAGCTTTTCACCATTTAGAAAGTACTCTGATCTATCCTTTTTAGGTCCAAAGTGGATGACCTCAAACTTGCCTACATTGAAATCCATTTGCCACAGTTTTGCCCATTCACTTAATCTATTAATATCTCTGTAATTGTATGCTTCCACCTACATTGCTTACAATGCTGCCTATCTTTGTGTCATCAGCAAACTTGGATACGTGGCTCTCTATCCCATCATCTAAGTCATTAATAAATACAATGAATAGTTGAGGCCCCAACACAGATCCCTGTGGGACACCACTAGTTATATCCTGCCAATTTGCGTACCTGCCCATTATCCCTACTCTCTGTCTCGACGCAGTATAAAGGAGCAGCAGAGAGAGAGAGCAGCCCAGTGAAAGCGTGGGAATGCCCCCTCCCCCCAGCGACCCAGTATAAAGGAGCAGCAGAGAGAGTGAGCAGCCCAGTGAAAGTGTGGGAATGCCCCCTCCCCCCAGCGACCCAGTATAAAGGAGCAGCAGAGAGAGTGAGCAGCCCAGAGAAAGCGTGGGAATCCCCTCTCCCCCGCCCCCAGCGGCCCAGTATAAAGGAGCAGCAGGGAGAGAGCAGCCCAGTGAAAGTGTGGGAATTCCCCCCTCCCCCCAGCGGCCCACTATAAAGGAGCAGCAGGGAGAGAGCAGCCCAGTGAAAGTGTGGGAATTCCCCCCTCCCCCCAGCGGCCCACTGTAAAGGAGCAGCAGGGAGAGAGCAGCCCAGTGAAAGTGTGGGAATTCCCCCCTCCCCCCAGCGGCCCACTGTAAAGGAGCAGCAGGGAGAGAGCAGCCCAGTGAAAGTGTGGGAATTCCCCCCTCCCCCCAGCGGCCCACTGTAAAGGAGCAGCAGGGAGAGAGCAGCCCAGTGAAAGTGTGGGAATTCCCCCCTCCCCCCAGCGGCCCACTATAAAGGAGCAGCAGGGAGAGAGCAGCCCAGTGAAAGTGTGGGAATTCCCCCCTCCCCCCAGCGGCCCAGTATAAAGGAGCAGCAGGGAGAGAGCAGCCCAGTGAAAGTGTGGGAATTCCCCCCCTCCCCCCAGCGGCCCAGTATAAAGGAACAGCAGGGAGAGAGCAGCCCAGTGAAAGTGTGGGAATTCCCCCCTCCCCCCAGCGGCCCACTGTAAAGGAGCAGCAGGGAGAGAGCAGCCCAGTGAAAGTGTGGGAATTCCCCCCTCCCCCCAGCGGCCCACTATAAAGGAGCAGCAGGGAGAGAGCAGCCCAGTGAAAGTGTGGGAATTCCCCCCTCCCCCCAGCGGCCCAGTATAAAGGAGCAGCAGGGAGAGAGCAGCCCAGTGAAAGTGTGGGAATTCCCCCCTCCCCCCAGCGGCCCAGTATAAAGGAGCAGCAGGGAGAGAGCAGCCCAGTGAAAGTGTGGGAATTCCCCCCTCCCCCCAGCGGCCCAGTATAAAGGAGCAGCAGAGGCGGTGAGTCTGAAACAGACAGAAAAAAATAATCAAAAAGTGAAGTCACAAAACAAGGCGGAGCGACGAGAGTAAGTTACAGATAAGTATTTTGTTTTTTGGTTAAGTGTATTGGTGGTTAGTGTTAAGATAAATGCAAGGAATCTTACAACACCAGGTTATAGTCCAACAGTTTTATTTGAAAATCACAAGCTTTCGGAGGCTTTCTCCTTCGAAGGCTTTCACCTGACGAAGGAGAAAGCCTCCGAAAGCTTGTGATTTTCAAATAAAACTGTTGGACTAGAACCTGGTGTTGTAAGATTCCTTACATTTGTCCACCCCAGTCCATCACCGGCACCTCCACATCAGTGTTAAGTTAGTGTAAGTATTTGGTTTATTAGTTAAGTATTGGTGGTTCGTGTAAGTGGCTGCAGGGGAGTGGTTTAAACCAGGAACCTATGACTTGCTAATACTTATTAAATTAATAACTTAAACTGGATAAATTATTTCGTTTAAAAAAAACAAAAAATAAACCAAGTGAAGTAATTACATAAAAACTTTAATTAAATGAATAAATAAAACAAGGTTAGATAGGGATGGCAGTGCAGGTGGTGTGCCATAACTGCAGCATGTGGGAGTTTGTGGAGAGCAGCATGTTCCCAGGCAAACACATTTGCAGTAAGTGTCTGCAACTCGAGGAACTTGGGCTCAGAGCTGTTGAGCTGGAGTCCGAGGTGCAGACATTGCGATGTATCAGGGAGGGGGAAGAGTTACCTGGACACTTTGACCCAGGAAGCAGTTACACCCCTTAAGTTAGGTAGTGGTTTAGATTTATTTAGTGGTCAGGGACAGGAGGATGTGACTGTGAGTCAGGCAGGTAAGGGGACCCCAGATGCAGCGGAGGAGGAGCCTCAGTCTTTGCCCTTGTCCAATCGATACGAGGTACTTGCTACCTGTGTGGATGAGAACAAAGACTGCGAGAAGGATGGGCAAATTGACCACGGTAACGTCGTCCAGGAGGCCATTCAAATAGGGGGAGTAAAAAGGAATGTGGTTGTGGCAGGGGATAGTATAGTCAGGGGGATAGATACTGTTCTGTGCAGCCGCGACCGGGAGTCCCGAAGGCTGTGTTGCCTGCCCGGTGCCAGGGTTAAGGACATCTCCTTGCGGCTGGAGAAGAACTTGAAGCAGGAGGGGGAGGATCCAGTTGTTGTGGTCCACGTAGGAACCAATGACATAGGTAGAACTAGGAATGAGGTTCTGCCAAGGGAGTTTGAGGAGCTAGGGTCCAAATTAAAAAGCAAAACCTCAAAGGTAATAATCTCTGGATTACTATCTGTGCCACGTGCAAATTGGCATAGGGTCAAACAGATTAGATGGTTAAATGCGTGCCTGAAAGAGTGGTGTGGAAGCAGGGGTTTCAATTCATGGGGCACTGGCACCAGTACTGGGGAAAGAGGGAGCTGTTCCTTTGGCACGGGCTCCACTTAAACCAGTCTGGGACCAGTGTCCTGGCGAATTGAATAACTAGGACGGTATATAGGGCTTTAAACTAATAAGAGGGGGGGAAGGTTCAGGCAAGGGTAAATTTATAAGTTTAAAGAGAAAAGTCAAGGCTGTAGAGCAGAGTAGCAATTTGGGTAAAAACAAGCAGTATGTCAGGAAGGGACAGAGAGTTTTACAAAGGTAATAGGGCATTAGTGACTAAAGTTACATCAGGGAAAAATAGTAAAAAGTTAAAATTAAAGGCGTTATATCTGAATGCACGAAGCATTCGTAACAAGAAAGATGAATTAATGGCACAAATAGAGATAAATGGGTTTGATCTAGTAGCCAGTACTGAGATGTGGTTCTGGGGTGACCAAAGTTGGGAACGAAGTATTCCAGGGTACTTGACTTTTAGAAAAGATAGGCAAAATGGGAAAGGTTGGGGGAGCCCTGATAAGCTCTGGGGAATAAGGAAATGGTGGAGATGTTAAACAAATATTTTGTATCTGTCTTCACAGTAAAAGACACAAAAAACATTCCAGAAATAGTGGGGAACCAAGGGTCTAATAAGAGTGAGGAACTTAAAACAATTAAGATTAGTAAAGAAGTACTGGAGAAAATAATGGGACTAAAAGCCAATAAATCACCTGGCCCTGATGGCCTACACCCTAGGGGTTTAAAAGAAGCAGCTGCAGAGTTAGTGGATGCATTGGTTATGATCTTCCAGGATTCCCTAGATTCCAGAACTGTCCCCGTGGATTGGAAGGTATCAAATGTAACCCTGCTATTCAAGAAAGGAGTAAAAGAGAAAACAGGGAACTATAGGCCAGTTAGCCTGACATCAGTAATAGGGAAAATGCTCGAATCCATTATAAAGGACGTAGTATCAGGGCACTTAGAAAATCATAATATGATTAGGCAGAGTCAGCACGGTTTAATGAAAGGGAAATTGTGTTTGATAGATCTATTAGTGTTTTTTGAGGGTGTAACTAATAGGGTAGATAAGGGGGAATTAGTGGATGTAAAATATTTGGATTATCAAAAGACATTTGATAAGCTGCCACACTTGAGAGTGTTACTCTAGATTAGGGCTCATTGGATTGGAGGTAATATATTAGCATAGATTGAAGATTGGTTAAAGGACAGAAAACAGAGAGTAGGAATAAACAGGTCATTTTGGGTAGGCAGGTTGTATCTAGTGGGGTGGTGCAAGGATCGATGCTCGGGCCTCAGCTGTTTACAACATCTATATAAGACTTAGATGAGGGGACCGAGTGCAATGTATACAAGTTTGCTGACGATCCAAAGCTAGGTGGGAAAGTAAGCTGTGAGGAGGATGCAAAGAGGCTGTAAAGGGATAGAGACAGGTTAAGTGAATGGGCAAGAAGATGGTAGATGGAGTATAATGTGAGGAAATGTGAAATTATCCATTTTGGTAGGAAGAAAAGAAAAGCAGAATATTTTTTAAAAGGTGAGAGACTAAGAAAGTTTGGTATTCAGAGGGATTTGGGTGTCCTTGTACATGAATCACAGAAAGTTAACAACCAATTAGGAAGGCAAATGGTATGTTAGCCTTTATTGCAAGGGGGTTGGAGCATAAGGGTAAAGAGGTCTTGCTGCAATTATATAGGGCTCTGGTGAGACCACACCTGGAGTACTGTGTACAGTTTTGGTCTCCTTACCTAAGGAAGGATATACTTGTCTTAGAGGGGGTGCAATGTAGATTCACTAGATTGATTCCTGGGATGAGAGGGTTGTCCTGTGAGGAGAGGTTGAGTAAAATGGGCCTGTATTTTCTGGAGTTTAGAAGAATGAGAGGTGATCTCATTGAAACGTATAAAATTCTGGGAGGGCTTGACAGAGTAGATGCTGAGAGATCGGCCATTTAGGATCGAGGTGAGGAAAAATTTCTTCACTCAGAACGTTGTGAACCTTTGGAATTCTCTACCCCAGAGGGCTGTGAATGCTCAGTTGTTGAGTATATTCAAAATTGAGATTAATAGATTTTTGGATACTAAGGGAATCAAGGGATCTGGTGATAGGGCAGGAAAGTGGAGTTGAGGGAGAAGATCAGCCCTGATCTTACTGAATGGTGGAGCAAGCTCAAGGGGCCATATGGCTACTCCTGTTCCTATTTCTTTTGTTCTTATGTTATGTTCTTATGTTTAGCATAACTTCCTTGCTTTTATACTCTCTGCCTCTATTAATAAAGCCAAGGATCCCATATGCTTTTGTAACAGCCTTCTCAACTTGTCCTGCCACCTTCAAAGATTTGTGTACATACATCCCCAGGTCTCTCTGTTCCTGCACCCCCTTTAAAATTGCACCATTTAGTTTATATTGCATCTCCTCATTCTTCCCACCAAAATGTATCACTTCACACTCCTCTGCGTTAAACTTCAGCTGACGTGTGTCCGCCCGTTTCACCAGCCTGTCTATGTCCTCATAGAATCATAGAATCGTAGGAAATTTACGGCACACAAGGAGGCCATTCGGCCCATCGTGTCTGCGACGGCTGAGAAACGAGCCACCGAGCCTAATCCCACTTTCCGGCAATTGATCCATAGCCCTGCAGGTCACGGCTCTTCAGGTGCACATCCAGGTATTTTTTAAATGAGTTGAGGGTTTCTGCCTCTACCACCCTCTCAGACAGTGAGTTCCAGACTACCACCACCCTCTGTGTGAAAAAACATTTCCTCATTTCCTCTCTAATCCTTCTACCAATCACTTAAAAATCTATGCCCCCTGGTTATTGACCCCTCCGCTAAGGGAAATAGGTCCTTCCTATCCACTCTATTTAGGCCCCTCATAATTTTATACACCTCAATCAAATCACCCCTCAGCCTCCTCTGTTCCAAGGAAAACAACCCCAGCCTATCCAATCTGTCATCATAGCTAAAATTCTCCAGTCCTGGCAACATCCCCGTAAAACTCCTCTGCACCCTCTCTAGTGCAATTACATCCTTCCCATAATGTGGTGACCAGAACTATGCGCAGTACTCAAGCTGCGGCCTAACTAGTGTTTTATACAGTTCCAGCGTAATATCCCTGCTTTTATATTCTATGCCTCGGCTAATAAAGGAAAGCATTCCATATGCCTTCTTAACCACCTTATTTACCTGTCCTGCTACCTTCAGGGATCTGTAGACTTGCACTCCAAGTTCCCTCACTTCCTCTCCACCTCTCAGTATCCTCCCATTTATTGTGTATTCCCTTGCCTTTCCCCAAATGCATCACCTCACACTTCTCCAGATTGAACTCCATTTGCCACTTTTCTGCCCATTTGACCAGTCCATTGATATCTTCCTGCAGTCTACAGCTTTCCTCCTCACTATCAACCACACGGCCTATGTTTGTGTCATCCGCAAATTTCTTAATCATGCCTCCTACGTTTAAATCCAAATTGTTAATGTATACCACAAAAAGCAAAGGACCTAGTACCGAGCCCTGCGGCACCCCACTGGAAACAACCTTCCAGTCGCAAAAACACCCGTCGACCATTACCCTTTGCTTCCTGCCACTGAGTCAATTTTGGATCCAATTTGCCACATTCCCTTGGATCCCATGGGCCTTTACTTTTTTGACCAATCTGCCATGTGGGACCTTGTCAAAAGCCTTGCTAAAATCCATGTAGACCACATCAATAGCGCTACCCTCATCAATCCTCTTGTTACCTCCTCCAAAAATTCAATCAAGTTAGTCAGACACGACCTCCCCTTAACAAATCCGTGCTGACTGTCCTTGATTACTCCGTGCCTTTCTAAGTGACAGTTTATCCTGCCCCTCAGAATTGATTCCAATCATTTGCCCACCACCGAGGTTAGGCTGACTGGCCTGTAATTACTCGGTCTATCCTTCGCTCACTTTTTAAACTCCGGCACTACGCCTCTATCCAGTGAAGTTTGGAAAATGATTGTTAAAGCCTCCGCTATTTCCTCCCTGGCTTCTTTTAACAGCTTGGGATACTTTTAATCCAGCCCTGGCAATTTATCCACTTTCAAAGATGCTAATCCCCTTAATACTTCCTCTCTCACTATGTTTATCCCTTCCAATAATTCACACTCCTTCTCCTTAACTTCAGTCCCTGCATAATCCCTCTCCTTTGTGAAGACAGATGCAAAGTATTCATTAAGAACCATACCCATTCCGCCTCCACACATAGATAAACTTTTTGGTCTCTAATAGGCCCTATTCTTTCCTTAGTTATCCTCTTGCTCTTAATGTATTTATAAAACATTGTTGGGTTTTCTTTGATTTTACCTGCTAATATTTTTTTCATGCCATGAGACACAGAACTGGTTTATACCCCTGAGGGGCAAGAACTCTACTTGCCAAAAAAAACAGCCATGAACAACTAAAGAGGTAAGGGACAGTATAAGACATAAGGAAAGGGCATACAAAAAGGCAAAAAATAGCACAGATCCTGGCGAATGGGAAAGATACAAAGATCAACAAAGGGTCACAAAACAGATAGTAAGAGCTACAAAAAGAGAGTATGAAAAGAAACTTGCAAGGGATATCAAAACCAATACAAAGAACTTTTATAGTTATATTAGGAAAAAGAGGGTGGTCAAGAGCAGTGTTGGCCCCTTAAAAACTGAAAGTGGGGATATTGTCATTGACAATGGGGAAATGGTGGACATGTTGAATAATTACTTTGCATCAGTATTTACAGTAGAAAAAGAGGATAGCATGCCGGAAATCCCAAGAAAACTAATATTGAATCGGGGACAGGGACTCGATAAAATTAACATAAGTAAAGCAACAGTAATGAAGAAAATAATAGCACTAAAGAGTGACAAATCCCCAGGACCAGATGATTTCCATCCCAGGGTTTTAACGGAAGTAGGTGAGAAGATTGCAGATGCCCTAACTATAATCTTTCAAAGTTCTCTAGATTAAGGAACTGTCCCTCTAGATTGGAAAATTGCACACGTCACTCTGCTTTTTAAGAAAGGAGAGAGAGGGAAACCGGGGAATTATAGACCAGTTAGCCTAACATCTGTTGTGGGGAAATTGCTGGAGTCTATAATTAAGGATAGGGTGACTGAACACCTCGAGAATTTTCAGTTAATCAGCGAGAGCCAGTATGGATTTGTAAAAGGTAGGTCGTGCCTGACAAACCTGATTGAATTTTTTGATGAGGTGACTAAAGTAGTGGACAGGGGAATGTCAATGGATGTTATTTATATGGACTTCCAGAAGGCATTTGATAAGGTCCCACATAAGAGACTGTTAGCTAAATTAGAAGCCCATGGAATCGAGGGAAAAGTACAGACTTGGTTATGAAATTGGCTGAGCGAAAGGCGACAGAGAGTAGGGATAATGGGTAAGTATTCACATTGGCAGGATGTGACTAGTGGAGTCCCGCAGGGATCTGTCTTGGGGCCTCAATTATTTACAATATTTATTAACGACTTAGATAAGGGCATAGAAAGTCTCATATCTAAGTTTGCCGATGACAAAGATTGGTGGCATTGTAAGCAGTGTAGATGAAAACATAAAATTACAAAGGGATATTGATAGATTAGGTGAATGGGCAAAATTGTGGCAAATGGAATTCAATGTAGACAAATGTGAGGTCATCCACTTTGGATCAAAAAAGGATAGAACAAGGTACTTTCTAAATGGTAAAAAGTTAAAAACAATGGATGTCCAAAGGGACTTAGGGGTTCAGGTACATACATCATTGAAGTGTCATGAACAGGTGCAGAAAATAATGGAATGCTGGCCTTTATATCAAGAGGACTAGCGTATAAGGGGGCAGAAGTTATGTTGCAGCTATACAAAACCCTGCTCAATTGCTAAATTTAAATGTGAGATAGATAGCTTTCTGGCAACCAAAGGTATTAAGGGATATGGGCCAAAGGCAGGTATATGGAGCTAGATCACAGATCAGCCATGATCTTATCAAATGGCGGAGCGGGCACGAGGGGCTGAATGGCCTACTCCTGTTCCTCTGTTCCTATGTTCTCTTTGCTTTCCTAATTTCCTTTTTAACTTCACCCCTGCAAGCTTGAAGTATGTTACTGTCCTCCACATTGTTTACTATATTTCCTAGTTTCGTGTCATCTGCAAACTAATGCCCAAGTCCAGGTCATTAATATATATCGAAAAGAGCAGTGGTCCAAATACCCAACCCCTAAGGAACATCACTGCATACTTCCCTCCAGTCTGAAAAACAATCGTTCACCACTACTCTCTGCTTTCTGTCCCTTAGCCAATTTTGTATCCATGCTGCCACTGTCCCTTTAATCCATGGGCTTTAATTTTGCTAACATTTCTATTATGTGATACTTTATCAAATGCCTTTTGAAAGTCCAGATACACATCAACCACACTACCCTCATCAACCCTCTTCGTTACTTCATCAAAGAACTCAATTAAGTTAGTCAAACACGATCTTCCTTTACCTTCCATGGTTACTTTCATTTATCAATCCATACTTTTCCAAGTGCCAATTAATTTTGTCCTGGATTTAAAGGTTTCCCCACCACCAACGTTAGGCTGACTGGTCTGTAATTGTCAGGTTTATCCTTCTCCCCTTTTTTGAACAGGGGTGTAACATTTGCAATCCTCCAGTCCTCTGGCACTGCCCCCATATCTAAGGAGGATGAGAAGATTGTTGCCAGGGCCTCCATAATTTCTACCCTTACTTCCCTCCGTAACCTAGGATGCATCCCATCTGGTCCAGGTGACTTTTCTACTTTGAGTATTGCCAACCTTTTAAGTACCTCCTCTTTATCTATTTTTAGTCCATTCAGTATCTCAACTACCTCTTCTTTTACCGTGACTTTGGCAGCATCTTCTTGCTTGGTAAAGACAGATGCGAAGTATTCATTTAGTACCTCAACCATACCCTCTGCTTCCACAAGAAGATCTCCTTGTTTGTCCCTAATCGGCCCCACCCTTTCTTTGACTACCCTTTTACTGCTTATATGTTTGTAGAAGACTTTTGGGTCCCCTTTTATGTTAGCCACTAATCTATTGTCATACTGTCCCTTTGGCTCTCTTATTCCCTTTTTTAGATCTCCTCTGTACTTTCTATATTCAGCTTGGTTCTGTACTATATTATGAACTTTAAATTTGTCGTAAGCCTTCTTTGTCTGTTTCATTTTAATCTCTATATCTTTAGTTATCCAGGGAGCTCTCGCTTTAGATGTCCTTCCTTACCCCTTCGTGGGAATGTGTCCACTCTGTACCCGAATCATCTCCTCCTTGAAGGCCTCCCATTGTTCAACTGTTACTTTGCCCACCAATTTTTGATTCCAATCCACCTGGGCAAGATCCCATTTTAACTCACTGAAATTAGCTCTCCTCCAGTTAAGTATTTTCACATTTGATTGTCACTTGTCCTTTTCCATAACTATTCTAAACCTAATGATATTATGATCACTGATCCCCAAATGCTCCCCCACTGGAACATGCTCCACTTGCCCCACTTCATTCCCCAGAACTAAATCCAGTACTGCTTCCTTCCTCATTGGGCTGGAAACACATTCATCAAGAAAGTTCACTTGTACACATTTCATGAATTCCTCCCTCTCTTTGCCCTTTAATCTGTTACTATCCCAGTCTATATTGGGATAATTGAAGTCCCCCATTATCACTACTCTATAGTTCAAATAGAGATAAATGGGTTTGATCTAATAGCCATTACAGAGACATGGTTGCAAAGTGACCAAGATTGGGAACTAAATATTCCAGGGTGGATGATGTTTAGAAAAAACAGGCGGAATGGAAAAGGAGGGGGTGTAGCCCTAATAATAAAGGATGACATAAGGACAGTGGTGAGAAAGGATCTTGGCTCGGACGATCAGGAAGTAGAATCAGTATGGGTGGAGATAAGAAATAGCAAGGGGCAGAAAACACTGGTGGGAGTAGTTTATAGCCCCCCTAATAATAGCTATACCATTGAACAGAGTATTAATCATGAAATAATAGGAGCTTGTAACAAAGGTAATGCAGTAATCATGGGGGACTTTAATCTTCATATAGACTGAGCAAATCAAATTGGCAAAAGTAGTTTGGACAACGAGTTCATGGGATGCATTCAAGACTGTTTCCTAGAGCAACACATCATGGAATCAACCAGGGAACAGGCTATTTTAGATCTTGTATTGTGTAATGAGACAGGGCTAATTAGTAATCTCACAATAAAGGATCCTCTGGGAAAGAGTGATCATAATATGATAGAATTTTACATTGAGTTTGAGAGTGACGTACTTAAGTCCGAAACTAGAGTCTTAAACTTAAATAAAGCCAACTACATAAGTATGAGGGGCGAGTTGGCTAAGGTAGATTGGGAAATTAAAAGGTATGATGGTTGAAAAGCAGTGGCAAACATTTAATGAAATAATTCAATATTCTCAACAAATATATATTCCATTGAGAAGTAAAAACTTCATGGGAAAAGTGATTCAGCCGTGGCTAACTAAAGAAGTTAAGGATAGTATTAGATTAAAAGAAGAGGCCTATAATGTTGCCAAGAAGAATAGTAAGCCTGGGGATTGGGAGAATTTTAGAAATCAGCAAAGGACAACAAAAAAATTGATAAAAAGGGAGAAAATAGAATATGAAAGTAAACTAGCAAGAAATATAAAAACAGATTGTAAGAGCTTCTACAAGTATGTAAAAAGGAAGAGAGTAGCAAAAGATTGAGTTGGTCCTCTAAAGGCTGAGACAGGAGAAATAATAATGGAGAATCAGGAAATGGCAGATGTGTTAAACAAATATTTTCACAGTAGAAGACACAAAAAGTTATTTGCAATCTATATTAATGACTTGGATGAAGGGACCGAGTGTAATGTATCCAAGTTTGCTGATGATACAACGCTAGGTGGGAAAGCAAGCTAGGAGGACACAGAGTCTGCAAAGGGATATTGGCAGGTTAAGTGGGCAAGAAGGTGGCAGAAGAAGTATAATGTGAGGAAATGTGAGATTATTCACGCCGGTGGGAATAATAGAAAAACAGAACATTTTTTAAATGGTGAGAAATTATTAAATGTTGGTGTCCAGAGAGTGACTTGAGTGTCCTGGTACAAGAAACACAAAAAGTTAGCATGCAGGTACAGCAGGCAATGAGGAAAGCAAATTGCAAGTTGGCCTCTATTGCTAGGGAGTTGGAGTACAAGAGCAAGGAAGTCTTATTACAATTTTATAGGGCTTTGGTGAGACCTCGCCTGGAGTACTAAGTACAATTTTGGTCTCCTTATCTAAGGAAGGATATACTTGCCTTAGAGGCAGTGCAATGAAGGTTCACTCGATTAATTTCTGGGATGAGAGGGTTGTCCTATGAAAAGACGTTGAGTAGAATGGGCCTATACTCTCTGGAGTTTAGAAGAATGAGAGGTGATCTCATTGAAACATATAAGATTCTGAGGGGGCTTGACAGGGTAGATGCTGAGAGGTTGTTTCCCCTAGCTGGAGAGTCTAGAACTATAGTGCATAGCCACAGGATAAGGGATCGGCCATTTAAAACTGAGATGAGGAGGAATTTCTTCACTCAGAGGGTTGTGAATCTTTGGAATTCTCTACCCCAGAGGACTATGGATGCTGAGTTGTTGAGTATATTCAAGGCTGAGATAGATAGATTTTTGGACTCTAGAGGAATCAAGGGAAATGGGGATCGGGCAGGAAAATGGAATTGAGGTTGAAGATCAGTCATGATCTGATTGAATGGCGGAGCAGGCTCGAGCAGTCGTATGGCCTACTCATGCACTTATTTCTTATGTTCTTATGTTCTTGCATCTTTCTGTAATTGGCCTGCAAATTTGCTCCTCTATTTCCTTTCCACTATTTGGTGGCCTATAGTATACACCCAGTAGCATACTAGCTCCTCTATTGTTCCTTAATTCTTACCAAATAGAATCTGTCTTTGACCCCTCAACTACATCATCCCTTTCCAGTGTTACAATAGTTGCTTTGATCAATACTGCCAATCCCCCACCCTCCTTTCTTTCCTTCCCTATCTTTCTTGAATACCTTGTAGCCATGAATATTAAGTCCCCAATCCTCCCGTTCTTTGAGCCAGGTCTCTGTTATTGCCATCATATCATCGTCCCATGTGGCAACTTGAGCCTGCAAATCACCAACCTTATTTACCACGCTACGTGCATTTACGCACATGCACTCCAAACTCATCTTAGACTGCCTCACATTTGCCCTTATCTGTTCCCTTCTATTTCTGAACTGTTCTTTACTCTAGTTCTATTTGCCTCTCCCGGTCCTTTGTGCACTTTGTTTCACCTCTCTAATGTTTCTTCCTGGTGCCCATCCCTCTGCCAAATTAGTTTAAACCCTCCCCCACAGCATTAGTTAACCTCCCCACGAGGACATTGATCCCAGCTGCGTGGAGGTGCAGCTCATCCATCTTGAACAGGTCCCTCCTGCCCCAGAACTGGTCTCAATGCCCCAGGAATCTGAAGCCCTCCTTCCTGCACCATTGCTCCAGCCACACATTAACCTGTCCTTTCCTACTATTCCTATACTCACTAGTGCATTGCACTGGGAGTAATCCAAAGATTACTACCTTTGAGGTCCTGCTCTTTAACTTCCTTCCTAGCTCCTGAAAGTCTGACTTCAGGACCTCAACCCTTTCCCTTCCTATGTCATTGGTTCCCACATGGACCATGACATCTGGCTGTTCCCTTTCCCCCCTCAAAATGTTCTGCACCCTCTCGGCGATGTCCTTTACCCTGGCACCAGGGAGGCAACATGCCATGCAGGGTCATGTTAGCCTTTGCAGAAATGCCTGTCTGTCCCCCTGACTATTGAATCCCCAATAACCACTGCATTCCTACACTTCGCTGTGTTCCCCTGTGCAGTCCTTTGCCTCGTGATGCAATGCTCTGGACTGCACGCCTTCGAGGTGTAATCACCCCCACTGGTATTCAGTACTGAAAACTGTTAGTGAGCAACAGGAGGATTCTTGCACTGCTGCCTCTTCCTACCTTGTCGGGTGACTTACTGTCCTGAGCTCTCAGTGGCTGTGGGGTGGCCACCTACTGGAATATATGATCCAGGAAATTCTCAGCCTCCCGTGCAGTGATTCCAGTCGCTCCTTAAGCTCAGAAACTCTGAGCTCGAGATCGAGCAACTGGAGGCACTTCCTGCACACTTCCTACACACCCAGGACACCTGAAGTATCCTGGAGTTCCCACATGGTGCAGGAATTGCAGGCAGCGGGCTTCATTATGCCAGCAATAATGACCTTAACAAGTTTATCACTTAACTTCAGTGCTATTGTGCCAACAAGTTACTTCCTCTCAACAGTAATTTGGCAGCGAGCTAGGTGTTAAGTGCACGCCACTCCATATTTTCAATATTACTGCTGTCTAACCCATGAATAGTACAAGCGTTTGCTGTAATGCCAACGGGAATTTCCAGGCTAGGATTCTTTGATAAGTTTCTTAATTATAAATGAACTATCTCAACCTATTTGATATTACAGCATTAAGTTTAGCTATTTTAAATGATAAACATACAGCACACAAGGGTTGACTTACAGTTTTTAAATTCCTTATACGTTGATCCTTATCTTTTGCCTCCCAACTAAAGCACAATTTGGGTGAGACTGAAGGGTGCTTACCCTGGACCATACACGTGAACTAATTGTCAGTTACATTTGTGTACAGCTGGGCAATTGCAAGTAAATCTAATGTGCCTCTTAAACAAATCCTTTGATATGTTTTGTAGTGTAACCAGCACAGTAGTGTAGCATTTGGTACGGCATGCATGTGCTGTTTACATCTGTATGTGCAGTGTATTCCAGATGTCACTGAAGTAAGCAGTATAGAGTTGAGTTTCAGTGTAAAGTGAAGTGCTCATGAAATAATGGTTATAGAAATTGTTGAAATGAGCAAAGGTTAATTAAAAAGGCAATTTCTCCTTGTTAAAAAAGCCATACTTTCTCAGTTTGCAAACATGTTCTTACACAATAGATCATGCATATTAAGATCATTCTATGAAACACAAACATAACTTTGGTCTTTCCCAAAAGACTTTTGAAAAGAATGTGCTGCAGTACATAGAAAGAGCCTGCTGCAGCGAAATCTGTTCCCCAGACTGGAAATTTATGAGGCTGGCTGTTTTATGTATTGAGTCCACCCACAGAACTCCCCAGTAAAAGGTCAATGCCCTTTTCAGTTGATGGAAAATTACTGGGAACCCAGATGTTCAGAAAAAAAATTACAATCTGATCATTTATCGGATCAAAAAATATATAGCAATTTACAAACTGTGCGCTGAAATCAATCAATCATAATAAAAAGACAGCATTATACTTCAGGCAAAGGGTAAGTGACAGCATTTTGTAATCTAATTTTGTTGAAATTTTGTGATACATATTTTTCCAGGAAATAACAGTGCAGCAGCTTAAATCAATAGCTGCTCCTGCAGTTAAACTCAGTATTCAATTAGCAATCATTAGATTTGTTGATAAATATATACGTTTTACTGCAAGTGTAGGACGAATAATACACAACAGCCTCAGCAGGAAGAAGGAGTGGGTGGGTAAGGATAAAAGGGATAACAGAAACCGAAGTGTGAATTCTTCTGGGAAGTGCTGTCAAGGCCACTTTAGCCATTGACTGTCAATTTTATAGACGCAAGAAAGCAAATGTCTCTAGTGAAGCTGAAGACTGACTGGGCTAGAATGGTTAATTAGTTAGTCTCAAACTATTTAAGTTAATTTCTCTATAACTTCAATAACATGTCTTGCCTTTCACAGATAGTACAAACAACTGTGTTTTTGTTTGCTGTGTGGGTTTGAAGTTGCCCTGCAACCAGCATGTTGACCATATTGATCATTTTCACCTCCGCATTACAAGTACGTGGGCTGAGGTACAGAGATGTTAATCTTAATAAATTATAACCAAGAGAAAAAGCAATTCAATGAAGTTTCCATGATGGAAAATTGTACATATTAATCTTCGTGAGTTGACACTGCTGAAATAAGGTTTTTTTCTTAAACATGGATTACTGGGACTGGTAATTTACAGAATCCCCTTAGGTTGTTCAGTCTTTCAGCAGTGTAGTAAGCTCTTGTACTAGAATATAAGCTGTGTTGAAAACTTATCCCTTCCCTTATAAATGTTCCTGTCACAATGGTTGAAAATAAAATGGAATGGAATTCTAAATTATCACAGTATACCAGATCGCCTGTGGCATTGCTCGTGGTAAATCAAATGATCTGCTGTTTTGGGCTAGATTTCCCACCCACTACCTATGAATGAGCAGAAAATCTATATCACGTAACTGATGATATATAATTCTACTGTGAAGATGGAGCTGTGTTTTAGCTACCTTTGAGGCCATGGATTCTAATAGTTGCAAGTAACCACAGCCAAAGGCCAATCAGAGCTTATTGCTGTTTGATGAGGGAAGCGTGCAGATTAGAGGCTGCTTGTAAATTTCAGACTCCAGATCAGGAAAACAAAACAAGAGATAAGTGCCTTTTCTGATACTTTTGACACTTTGAAGTATAATGTTTTGAGTGTGATGGTTGCTCTCAAAACCTTTATATAGAATAATGGATCTCCCGAGCAGCGCTCATGAATAGTCCAGGGACTGGAGCACCACCTACATGGCCTTTCACTTTAGAAGTGATACTACTACTACAACAATAACAACAATAACAACTTGCATTTATAAAGTACCTTTAACGTAGTAAAACGTCCCAAGGCATTTCACAGGAGCGTTATCAAACAAAACTTGACACTGAACCACATAAGGAGATATTAGGACATGTGACCAAAAGCTTAGTCAAAGAGGTAGGTTTTAAGGAGCAACTTAAAGGAGGAGAGAGAGGTAGAGAGGCGGAGAGATTTTGGAAGGGAATTCCAGAGCTTAGGGCCTAGGCAAGTAAAGACATGGCCGCCAATGGTGGAGCAATCAAAATCAGGGATGTGCAAGAGGCCAGAACTGGAGGAGCACAGAGATCTCGGAGGGTTGTAGCACTGGAGGAGGTTACAGAGATAGGGAGGGGCGAGGCCTGGAGGGATTTGAAAACAAGGATGAGAATTTTAAAATCGTGGCATTGCCGGACCGGGAGCCAATGTAGGTCAGGGTGAACAGGACTTGGTGTGGGTCAGGATACGGGCATCAGAGTTTTGGGTAGAAGATGGGAGGTCGGCCAGGAAAGCATTACAATAGTCAAGTCTGGAGGTAACAAAGGCATGGATGAGGGTTTCAGCAGCAGTTGAGGTGCTGAGGCAGAGGCAGAGGCGGGTGATGTTATGGAGGTGGAAGTAGGTGGTCTTGGTGATGGGGTGGATATGTGATCGAAAGCTCATCTCAGGGTCAAATAGGGCACCAAGGTTGCGAATGGTCTAGTTCAGCCTCAGACAGTGGCCAGGAAGAGGGATGGAGTTGGTGGCTAGGGAACGGAGTTTGTGGCGGGGACCAAAGACAATGGGGGTTAAATTCGATAAGGCCTGAAACCAGGTGCAGGAATCGCGGTGTGCAATTAACCCGCGCCCAGTCGTTGAGATGCAGGCAGCACGTGAGAGTTGTGCTTGCATTTACCTGATTGTGGTGAGCAGCCAGACCTAGCTGCACTGGTGAGCGGCTGTTTATTGTCTGCTCACCAGCAGGGGGGGCCCGCTATCGCGTGTGGCTTGAAGGCGGCCTGCACCTCTTAAATGTAGACTGCACCTCTTATTTTTAAATATACGATACAGGTCCACAAGGATTCTGAACGGAGATCAGACATTGCACACGTAAAACACAGGTGCCGGTCCCGTCCTTGTGTTTACAAACTGTTGAGTTATGTTAAATCATTGAATAAAGGTTGCGCACTACTAAATTCCACATCCTCCAATCTGCATGCCAGACCTCACCAATCTGCAAATCTGAGTTTGTACCAGGCCTGCAAGAGGGTGTGCACCAAGGTTCTCTGATGATGCACTAGAGGCCTTGGTGCAAGAGGTGGACAGAAGGAGGGGCATCCTATATCCGCAGGGGGCAAGAGGCCCTCCAGACATATGCTCAAGAGACAATGGGAGGCAGTGGGGAACGAACTCAATGCCAGGCGCATATCATCACTAACATGGTTGCAGTGCAGGAAGAAGTTCAATGCTTTGACACAAGTAGTCAAGGTGAGTGAGGTCAACTGTCAAGTGGCATCACCTACCAACTGCACCACTAGCCGTATCCACTGCTCCACTCACTATAACCCCCCATCACCCACATACCAACAAACTCTTCCAATCAGATGCTTCATCTCACATTGCAAGCCACACACCCACAACTCACAGGTCACACACACTGGCAGCTATTCAACCATGACAGGCACATCACCCAAACATGCTGCAGGAAACTCACCGACACACGTCCTGCTTTATTGCAGGAGAAGGTAGTGCATAACAGGAGGCAGCAAGTGGAAGTGGCATTTTGCCCCTCGAGCCTGTTCCGCCATTCAATGAGACCATGGTTGGTCTGTGACCTAACTCCATATACCTGCCTTAGCCACATATCCCTTAATACCCTTGGTTAACAAAAATCTATCAATCTCAGATTTAAAATTCACAATTGAGCTAGCATCAACTGCCTTTTGCAGAAGAGCATTTCAAACTTCTACCACCCTTTGCATGTAAAAGTGTTTCCTAACTTCACTCCAACAAGTCCTGGCTTTAAATTTTAGGCTATGTCCCCTAGTCCTACTATTCAAGTATAGGAGACCTCCAAAAACAGGTACAAAAGCATCAGCACCCTGAAGCAATAATCCAGCAACTAACCTGTAAATCCTGCATGGTCCCTTTAAATAACGCTGGTGGTGGGGGGTCCTCCAGGCCATCTACAACATGTCCAGCTGTTTGTGGTAAAGACAGTGCATTGGCTGGAGTGTTGAGTGCCAAAATGATATCTATCCCTTTAAATCAGCGTTGCACACTGATCTAACGCATATTCTCCTTACTTTACATGGTACAAGATTTTGTTATTTGTGCGTGCTCAAACACCTTTACCAAGATGGCGTCCGGTGCACGTCATGCTAGAAGCGTGCGGCGCATTCCGGATGCCATTTTGGGACCTTAGGAGGCCGCTGTAGTGCCTAAAAAACAGGTGCTTGCAGCCGAATTCATAGCCCAATGGCTTCAGTCTTCCTAGTATTTAGTTGGAGGAAATTTCTGCTCATTCAGTACTCGATGTCGGACAAGCAGCATGACAAATCAAAGACTTTCTAGGGGGTCGAGAGAGGTGGTGATGAGGTGTCGTCAGTGTACATGTGGAGCCTGACATGTTTTCGGATGATGTCGCCAAGGGACAGCCTGCAGATGAGAAATAGGAGGGGACCAAGGATAGGTCCTTGGGGGACTTCCAAGGTAGCGCTGTGGGAATGGGAAGAGAAGCCATTGCAGGTGATTCTCTGGCTATGACTGGATAGATAAGAATGGAACCAGGCGAGGGCAGTCCCTCCCTGTTGGTTAATGGAGGAGAGCTCTAAATAAGCAAATCCCATAAGAGCTGGTTGCAAACTAATGAGGTCATTCAAGGGCATGCATAACTGCTTGTAAACTTCAGGCTACAGGTCAATAACTATCTTTTTAATATATTTTGCATCTGTAACAATGTAGGACAGACACAAGCTTGACTTTTTAATATAGTGTTAGCCTTGGCTCAGTGGTAGCCCTGTTGTTTCTGGGTCAAAGGGTCATGGATTCAAGCCCTACATCAAGATGAGTATATAATCTAGGTTGACACTTCAGTTTAGTAATGAGGAGGTGCTGCACTGTTGGATGGGATGATAAGCCAAGACCCCATCTGCCTGCTTAGGTGGATGTTAAAGATCCCATGATATAATTTAAGAGCAGAAAAGTTCTCTGTGTCCTGGCAACATTTTTTCCTCAACCAACACCACTAAAGCAAATTATGGGATCACCCATCTCATTGCTGCTTGTGGGACATTGCTGTGTGCAAATTGTCTGCTGTGTTTCCCTACTTTACAACAGTCACTGCACTTCAAAATTACTTCATTGGTTGTGAAGCACTTTGGGACATACTCAGGACATGAAAAGTGCTACATAAATGCAAAGCTCTTTATATGCTAGGAGCTTATCTGTAGCATTGCTCATGGTGAGTCAAAAGATAAGCTATTTATAGTGCTAACAGTTCTTCTACTTTCTTAGTAAAAATACAGTAAGTCTTTAAACAATTTAAAGCTAGTTTCCAAATCACAGTCAGGAACACAGAATTGGGGGTTTAAATCAATAGTGGGTGGACAAGGGTGTTCGGACAGCAGTGGTGAAAGGTAGTAGTCAGGATAAGAAGGAATGGGGGCTACAGCAGGAGGGAGGATTGAGTAGTGAGGGATCTGAAGACATGGGTATTCAGTGTGGTAGCAGAAGAAGTGGGCACTTTGGGTGGGAGTTGGTAGGAAGCAGATGGGAAAGGTAGGTTGGGCTGGGAGCAAGAGAAGATGGGCGAAGAAGAATGAAGGCTGCACGCCTTTAATTCTCCTCTTTCTAAAGGTTTAATAAAGAACTTCCTAATGTTTAGGGGGATGTTAGTGTTACTTAATGTATTTGCCCTTAAATAATAGAGGCGTCCAAAAGTTGCTCGCCTCATTTGAAAAGTCGTGTCTGATCCTAACCAAGAACTAGCTTCTGAAGTGTGGGGTCAGGGCTTGGGTAAAAGCGAGATGAGGGGAAAGCAGCAACACAGAGCAGGAAGGAGGGAGAAGGCCAACTCAGGATTCTGTGAAGCCAGGCTTGGTTTGGGTCAGATGTAGCGCGCAAAAGGCAACTTTGCAGGCTGTAAAGGATTGTGGATTGATCTGGGCTAGGATGGGTCAGTTGGGAAAACAAGCAACAGACAAGCAGCAACAGCTGGAAAAAGATCAGCCCAGGGGCTCTGTGGGATTGCAGGCCAGGTCAAAAAGCAGGAAAAGGCCACATTGTGTGGAGCCTGGTGGGGCGCTGGTTGGAGATGGAACTGGGAGGACTTATGAGAGGTAAGTTTAATCGCGTGATGGAAATAGAGTAACAGGAGGTGACTAAAAAGGAAGTGTGCACATTTACAAGACTTATAATATATTACTAGCAGACCTCCTGTGGCACTGTTAATGATAAATTGGAGGACACACTTTTATAATAGAGGTGTTATCAACAAAGTGTAATGAGGAAAGTGCGGTGAGGAAAGTGGTACTGAAATTTGTGCCACTTATAGTAAGAGCTATATTCAAGACTTTAATATATTATTAGTTGGCCTCTCATGGCTTTCCACTTGGGGAGACAAGCTACTGATGCATCTTGTGAATTGTCCACACTCCACATGCTCAGACTGTAGGATCTATCTTAAGCTAAGAGAGTCACAATTCTGGGCAAAAAAGTCAAGTGCAAGCTTAGGCTCTGGAAGAGGCTCAGGCCTTCAAGTGAAAACTTTAGTGAAGATACTAAAAGATAGAAAAGACAAATTAATGGACAAATTTAATCATGTTATTGTGAAATATGTAAGTTTTTAAAATTTTATTTTGGATATGGAAATTTAAGTTACTGAGAAAAATGGCAGACTTTTTTTTCAAAAAACATTGAGTGATTCAGTTGGTTCATTGTTTTTTCATTCTTTTATTTGTAGGTTCTCCTCACAGAGCAGTCAAGATTACTTGTTGACATAAGTCCTGGCAAATTTCTAGCCCCTTAACTTGCTTTTGATTCAAAGTGGGTGAAATTGGACCTCATTGCAGAAAACGGGGACATAAAGGACCAATTTCACGAGAATTGTGGGGAAACTTTAAGAAACGATAATCAAGGACAGAATTAACTGTCACTTGGATGAGTATGGATTGATTAGGGAAAGCCAGCACGGATTTGTTAAAGGCAAATCGTGTTTAACTAACCTGATAGAGTTTTTTTGATGAGGTAACAGAGAGGGTAGATGAGGGCAATGCAGTTGATGTGGACTTTCAAAAAGTGTTTGATAAAATGCCACATGATAGGCTTATCATCAAGATTGCGGCCCATGGAATAAAGGGGGCAGTAGCAACATGGATACAGATTTGGCTAAGGGACAGGAAACAGAGAGTAGTGGTGTTTTTCTGGCCAGAGGGTGGTTTATAGTGGTGCTCCCCAGAGGTCAGTGCTGGGACCACTGTTTTTCTTGATATATATTAATGACATGGACTTGGGTGTACAGGGCACAATTTCCAAATTTGCAAAATTTCTAAAACTTGGAAGGGTAGTGAACAGCGAGGAGGATAGTGATAGACTTCAAGAGGATATAGACAGGCTGGTGGCATGGGCGGACACGTGGCAGATGAAATTTAACACAGAAAAATGCGAAGTGATACATTTTGGTAGGAAGAATTAGGAGAGGCAATATAAACTAGAGAGCACAACTCTAAAAGGGGTACAGGAACAGAGAGATCTGAGGGTATATGTGCACAAATCGTTGAAGGTGGCAGGGCAGGTTTTTTTTAATTCATTCATGGGATGTGGGCGTCGCTGGTGAGGCCAGAATTTATTACCCATCCCTAATTGCCCTTGAGAAGGTGGTGGTGAGCCGCCTTCTTGAACCGCTGCAGTCCGTGTGGTGAAGGTTCTCCCACAGTGCTGTTAGGAAGGGAGTTCCAGGATTTTGACCCAGCGACGATGAAGGAACGGCGATATATTTCCAAGTCGGGATGGTGTGTGACTTGGAGGGGAACGTGCAGGTGGTGTTGTTCCTATGTGCCTGCTGCCCTTGACCTTCTGGGTGGTAGAGGTCATGGGTTTGGGAGGTGCTGTCGAAGAAGCCTTGACGAGTTGCTGCAGTGCATCCTGTGGATGGTACACACTGCAGCCACAGTGCGCCGGTGGTGAAGGGAGTGAATGTTTAGGGTGGTGGATGGGGTGCCAATCAAGCGGGCTGCTTTGTCCTGGATGGTGTCGAGCTTCTTGAGCGTTGTTGGAGCTGCACTCATCCAGGCAAGTGGAGAGTATTCCATCACACTCCTGACTTGTGCCTTGTAGCTGGTGGAAAGGCTTTGGGGAGTCAGGAGGTGAGTCACTCACCACAGAATACCCAGCCTCTGACCTGCTCTTGTAGCCATAGTATTTATGTGGCTGATCCAGTTAAGTTTCTGGTCAATGGTGACCCCCAGGATGTTGATGGTGGGGGATTCGGTGATGGTAATGCCGTTGAATGTCAAGGGGAGGTGGTTAGACTCTCTCTTGTTGGAGATGGTCATTGCCTGGTACTTATCTGGCGCGAATGTTACTTGCCACTTGTGAGTCCAAGCCTGGATGTTGTCCAGGTCTTGCTGTATGCGGACACGGACTGCTTCATTATCTGAGGGGTTGCGAATGGAACTGAACACTGTGCAATCATCAGCGAACATCCCCATTTCTGACCTTATGATGGAGGGAAGGTCATTGATGAAGCAGCTGAAGATGGTTGGGCCTAGGACACTGCCCTGAGGAACTCCTGCAGCAATGTCCTGGGGCTGAGATGATTTGCTTCCAACAAACACCAGCATTTTCCTTTGTGCTAGGTATGACTCCGGCCACTGGAGAGTTTTCCTCCTGATTCCCATTGACTTCAGTTTTACTAGGGCTCCTTGGTGCCACACTCGGTCAAATGCTGCCTTGATGTCAAGGGCAGTCACTCTCACCTCACCTCTGGAATTCAGCTCTTTTGTCCATGTTTGGACCAAGGCTGTAATGAGGTCTGGAGCCGAGTGGTCCTGGCGGAACCCAAACTAAGCATCGGTGAGCAGGTTATTGATGAGTAAGTGCCGCTTGATAGCACTGTCGACGACACCTTCCATCACTTTGCTGATGATTGAGAGTAGACTGATGGGGCGGTAATTGGCCGGATTGCATTTGTCCTGCTTTTTGTGGACAGGACATACCTGGGCAATTTTCCACATTGTCGGGTAGATGCCAGTGTTGTTGCTGTACTGGAACAACTTGGCTAGAGGCGCGGCTAGTTCTGGAGCACAAGCCTTCAGCACTGCAGCCGGGATGCTGTCGGGGCCCATAGCCTTTGCTGTATCCAGTGCACTCAGCCGTTTCTTGATATCACATGGAGTGAATCGAATTGGCTGAAAATTGGCTTCTGTGATGGTGGGGATATCGGGAGGAGGCCGAGATGGATCATCCATTCGGTACTTCTGGCTGAAGATGGTTGCAAATGCTTCAGCCTTGTCTTTTGCACTCACATGCTGGACTCTGCCATCATTGACGATGGGGATGATTACAGAGCTTCCTCTCCATGAGGACTGTGCGGTGGTCACTCCTACCAATACTGTCATGGACAGATGCATCTGCGACAGGTAGATTGGTGACAACAAGGTCAAGTAGGTTTTTCCCTCATGTTGGTTCGCTCACCACCTGCCGCAGGCCCAGTCTGGCAGCTTGGTCAGTAGTGGTGCTACCGAGCCATTCTTGGTGATGGATGTTTAAGTCCCCCACCCAGAGTACATTCTGTGCCCTTGCTACCCTCAGTGCTTCCTCCAAGATGTGCTCAACATGGAGGAGGACTGATTCATCAGCTGAGGGAGGGCGGAAGGTGGTAATCAGCAGGAGGTTTCCTTGCCCATATTTGACCTGATGCCATGAGATTTCATGGGGTCTGGACCCAATGTTGAGGACTCCCAGGGCCACTCCCTCCTGACTGTATATCACTGTACCGCCACCTCTGGTGGGTCTGTCCTGCCGGTGGGTTGAGAAAGTGGTTAAAAAGCATACGGGATCCTGGGCTTTATAAATAGATGCATAGAGTACAAAAGTATGGAAGTCATGATGAACCTTTTATAAAACACTGGTTCGACCACAACTGGAGTATTGTGTCCAGTTCTGGGCACCCCACTTTAGGAAACTTGTGAAGGCCTTAGACAGAGTGCAGAAGAGATTTACAAGAATGATTCCAGGGATGAAGGGCTTTAGTTACGTGGATAAACTGGAAAAGCTGGGGTGTTCTTTTTGGAACAGAGACAGTTGCATGGAGATTTGATAGAGGTATTCAAAATCATTAAGAGTCCAAACAAAGTAAATAGAGAGAAACTGTTCCCATTGGCGGAAGGGTCAAGAACCAGAGGACATAGATTTAAGGTGATTGGCAAAAGAACCAAAAGGGACATGAGGAAAAACTTTTTTACACAGCGAGTGGTTAGGATCTGGAATGCACGCCTGAGGGGGTGGTGGGGGCAGATTCAATCATGGCTTTCCAAAGGGAACTGGATAAGTACTTGAAACTAAAAGATTTGCAGGGCTACGGGGATAAGGCGGGGGAGTGGGACTAGCTGGATTGCTCTTGCATAGAGCCGGTGCAGACTTGATGGGCTGAATGGCCTCCTTCCGTGTTGTAACCTTTCCATGATTCTATGTATTGGCATAATTTTGTTAAAGGGTTTTACCATTATAAAATGTTTACATAGCGGTTTCCCATCACAAAGTCTATTATATATTAAATTCGATAAATGGGTCACAACATTCCATTTCAATATGCATTGAAAGCTTCTATGTCAGGTTCTGTCTTTGGGAAAATGCATTTTAACAGTGTTAACAGTTAATTACACTTGTAGATTGTGTTGTAATAGAGATTTGTAATATAATTGTGTTGTTTGTGACATGACAGCCTAACTCTAAATATTTTATATTTTAACAAAGGCAAAATGCTGGAAATCTGAAATAAAAACAGGAAATGCTGGAAAACCCTAAGCAGGTCAGGCAGCATCTGTGGAGAGAGAAACAGAGTTAATATTTCAGGTTGAAGATCTTTCATCAGAACTGATGAAATTTATATATTATATATTTATATTTTATACTGGGAGTAGGTACAAATGGTAAAAAAAGTGCTTTCAATCTGCCTGAAGTTGCAGGTTCTAGCCATGGGGTGGCATTGTGGAGTGACCTCTGATCTGTTCCTATGTGCTGGCTCGCCATGTTTTTTTTCTGTTTTTCGGTTGGTAAACTTTCAGATAAGTAATTTTTCAACATTTGTTTAAACTTTTAACTTTAAAAGTTCTAAATGTTATTTATTTTAAGCATTTCCCCCAGGGTTTCCTCTCTCCTCTTTGCATGTTTAAATGAGTAGTAGGACTTCTAGTTGGAGCCCTCCTCTTCCTGCAGTCTTTGCAGCTCTCACTCCTGACAGGCTTCCTGTCCACCCACTTCTGCAAAACCCTGTTACATTGATATGGTTGGCCATTGCTTTTCCTGCCTTCATTCTCTGGCCAGTTGAAGCCCTCTGATCATATCGGCCGTACCAGTGTATGACATTTTTCATCTGGACACAGAAGATTCTCTTAACTAAATGGTGGTTGTCAGATTGCCCTGAACCTTATATTCGTGCTCTTCCTCACCTGACAGTATAACAATAGCAATATTCTTTTTTTCTGTCCCATTACTGGGTTTGGTGGAAGACCGTATTGTTGACCAGAGGTCACCGGTTACGGTTATTGGCTTAGTACAAAGAGGAGACGAGTCAATTCTCTCTTAATTCGCAATTCGCTTTATTAACGTTGTTAGATCATGTACATATAGCTTATATGTCTGGTTAGATATAGGCATGCAGTTTACAGCAGGTTATACAGTTTTATACCCAAACTAGGATTTAAACGCACACCCACTAGGTTTCTCTGACACTCCCTGAGTGGTCACAGAATAGAAAGGATATTATATTACCCGGAAAGGAGAGCTGACACTGGCCAGGCGTTCTGTTCTCTCTCTCTCGACGTAGTCTCTACGTCCCTGACGTAGGGTCTTCCGCTTTCGCGTTGGTTAGTCTCCGGAGTTTCGCACACACACTGGCACCAAGCCTGCAATTCTTCAGTCTTATTTCCAAGTCTGTCTTTCTCCTGTTGGCTTAGATTTGCTCAAGTGGTCGGTGTCATCCCCTGATTGGCTCTGTTCCAAGGGGTTAGGTAGCATTACCTCATTACTCCTTTTCTAAATAAGGACTGGTGTCTCATCACAGCCCCTTTGTCTCTTAGAAGCGTAACTAATTCAAACCGGTTCCGGCCAGCTCAGACCAGTGACTGAACTGCAGGTTACTTCAGTTCAAAAGTTACTTTTGCCTGAGCTTTAGCAATTCGGAATAAACTCAGTAGTTTGTCGCAGCCCCTGGCCAACAGTATCATGTTAGTGCCATTCTGAGCTTGCCTTATCACTGATACATTCACATGTCTCTTCAGTGATCGGTAACCACAAAATATCCTTTATTGATTAGCCCCACCTTCCACTCATCAGACTTACTATTGTTTCTGCGATAGTTGTAACTTATGTTGGAAACTGGTCTGCTTTGTCCACAACAGATGATTGTTCTGTTACAACCAGAAATGCTTTTTACAGGATGTTGTTAATCTGCCAGAAACATTGCTGGCAAACTCTAACTGAAATAGCTGAGACATAAAATAGCATTGAAGAGAATTATATACATTTCTTTATAGAGAAAATAGGCACAAAACTATCCACTATATAACATAGTTTGTCTAATGTGCCAAATAGTACAGAAAGAGGTCTGGCCCAATGAGATCACCTCCATGTACATTGTCACCGGTCTTAAATGACTAATCAGGAAGGCTTAGTATAACTATAAACAGAGGATTCTCTTCAAAAGCAAGAAGATATTCTGTAGACTAAGTAAATGGGATATCCCTTCAGCGCATTGCAATTATTGGCATGCAATAATTATAGAAATTCTAATGAATTTTCTGTAGTATCCTGCTATTCCAAGAAATTTCCTGACATTCGAGGCAGTTTTAGGTGGAAATGCAGTTATAGCTGTTATTGTTCCAGGATCCAACTTAATGCCTTGCAGAGTAACAGTATGTGCATTTTTATATTCTTAAGGAACTATAAAATTGACATTAACCTTTGTATGGTGACATTGAAGTCGATGTATGAGTGTAAGTAATGTAAATACTTCACTCTTTTTCATAAAACATCCTGTGTTGCTCAGAATGCAGGATGGTGAAAGAATCACATGCCATGAACTGACTTGTAAGAACATAAGAACATAACAAAAGAAGATAAGAAAAAGGAGTAAGAGTAGGCCATACAGCCCCTCGAGCCTGCTCTGTCATTCAATCAGATCATGGCTGATCTTCGACCTCCACTTTCCTGCCTGATCTTCATATCCCTTGATTCCCCAGAGATAAGAATCTATCTATCTCAGCCTTGAATATATTCAATGACTCAGCATCCACAGCCCTCTGGGGTAGAGAATTCCAAAGAGTCACAACCCTCTGAGTGAAGAAATTCCTCCTCATCTCAGTTTTAAATGGCCGACCCCTTATCTTGCGACTATGCCCCCTAGTTCTAGACTCTCCAGCTAAGGGAAACAACCTCTCAGCATCTACCCTGTCGAGCCCCCTCAGAATCTTATATGTTTCAATGAGATCACCTCTCATTCTTCTAAATTCTCCACAGAGTATAGGCCCATTCTACTCAACCTCGCCTCATAGGACAACCCTCTCATCCCAGGAATTAACCTAGTGAACCTTCGTTGCACCACCTCTAAGGCAAGTATATCATTCCTTAGATAAGAAGACCATTTTCCTTTGATGTTTATGGAACAGACAGTACCATACTCAAATATGTTCTAAATTTACCTTAAGCTATTAAACCTCTTTCAGCCATTGTTTTTGACGACTCCCAAACTATGCTTCTGAAATTCCATGGCGGGTCTCCCAGTCCCCTGCTGTAACATCAGTGGAACCTGCAAGGAAACAGTGTAAAAGCTGATCTTCTAGATCACGGGAGACCGGGTGAACCCCGTCGGAATTTCAGGACCCATGTCTTTTTGTTGTTTTAACTCGAGATTTACCAAAAGCAGCAGTAAAGCATGACTGTTTCACTTGTCATCAGGTTTCATATGGCTGAATAGGAGAGGTGTTTGTTGTGACCTTCTGAGGCAACATTTGATTGGATAAGAAAACAGTGGAACAGTTTGGTAACACAAGGGTTTTCCCAAATTGCTTTGCAGCAATTCTGCAATAAAGGAAAATAATAAATGAGTGTTTTCATTGTGTTATTCAGAAATGCCACAATTTTTAGCAGCAGCAACAACATTATGCATTTAAATAATGCCTTTTAGGTAAAAAAAAGTCCCAAGGTGCTTCACAATAATCAAAAATATGGAAGCCATGGCAAAGGAGATACTAGCAGGGGTAACCAAAAGTTTGCTCAAAGAGTTGGGTTTTCAGGAGAGGGAGGTAAAGAGGCAGGGGAGGGAATTCGAGAACATAGAGCCTAGACGGCGGAAGGCATGGCTGCCAATAGTGTGGTGAAGAGAAGGGGTTGCACCAGAGTTGGAGGAACGCAGAGTTATGGAGGAGTGGTAAGGCTGGAGGAGGTTACAGAGATAGGGAGGGATGAGGCCATGAAGGGATTTAAATACGAAGATGGGAATTTTAAATTGGATGCACTGGGGGACCAGGAACTAATGTAGGTCAGCAAGGACAGGAGTCATGGAAGAGCTGGACTTGGTATGGGGTAGAAGTGGTCCAGGATGGGTTTTTTGAGGAGGAGGTGATGATGTTGGTTTGAAATAGGAAGGGAACTGTGCTTGAAGAAAAGGAACCATTTACAATGTCAGCTAGCTTAGGGGCCACGCAAGGAAGTTGAGTGGTCAGCGGTTTAGTGAGAATGGGGTCAAGGGAGCAGAAGGTATGTCTCATGGACGAGATCAGCTTGGAGAGGATATGTGGGGAGATGGGCGAGAAACTAAGGAGAGACACAGGTTCAGGGCTAGAGCAGGGGGAGTCGGGGGGGAGGTTTGGTTGGTGGAATAGGAAAAGGGGAGAAGCAACAGAGGCAATTGAATGGATTGTCTCAACCTTAGTGACAAAGAAGTCCATGAGCTCCTTGCACTTGTTGTTGGAAATGAGCGTGGAGGGTGCAAGGGACAGGGGTTTAAGGAAACAATTGGTGGTGGAGAAAAGAAGCCAGGAATTATCTTTGTTCTCCTGGATAAACCTAGAGTAGTGAATGGTTTGACAGAGAAGAGTGAGGCCCAATAGTGCTTATTGTTGTTCAGCCAGATCTGATGATTGATGGCTGAACTAGTTGTGTACCAGGTATGCTTAAGTCTGCACCGCTTGGACATGAGGACATGATAATGGGGACCATACCAGCAGAAATGACTAGGATGGAAGAGAGCAAGGGTTTTACTGGGAATAAGGACATCAAAGATGGAAGAGAGGGAGTCATTGAGCAGATCGACAAATGCAGAAGTATGATGGATAAGGCGAAGACTAGGCAATTTGCAGCTTGAAAGTACTAGGTAGACATGCTGCCCCACCATAGTTCCGGTGGTACAGCTGTCAAACAGGAAATTCTAGGCTCCTGTTTTTTATTGAAGGTGGTTTTCTACTCTATGCTCTACTCCTATGAACCATGCACCATCCGTAGCCATGAGGGTGGGTCGTAGACCTGCTTCTGGATCTCCACGAATAGTGATTGTTAAGTAATAGCTTTACCATTGAATTTCCCTCTTCCTCACATCTGAGGTGGATAACTCAGCATATGGGGCACTGTAACCAAAAACCTATGCCTCATCACTCCAAGGTACAATGTGTGGATACTGCAGTAAATTATGCCACCATACTCTCCTTTGTACATATGATTTCAATAGTATTTTCACAGAGACATTTGAGACATCCAAACAAATTGACAAGTACTCCTTTAATGTGGAATTTTAAGCTGTCAACTCCTGCAAAGGGACAATTGTTTTGAAAAAAAGTTTTTGGCAATGAAACAAAAACAAGTTTGCCTAACACTTTTTAATGAAGGCCTTGCTGCTTTAAGCTGGTTGCATTTTTATACATTATATAATCTGGTGTTTTGCTTTGCTTTGATGAAACAACTTTATTTTTCTTAGCCAACTAAGAAGTGCTGGCTGTTATTTTAACACATTTGTCACCTTTACCCCAAGACAGCTGGTTATGATGCTACAGTCTTCAGGCACATAATTGCAGCCAAAACTTGTCCTCCGTTGTGATTTATACCAGCAACAGAAGGGGTGATTCATTAGCACAGAATCGGGTATTTTTGAGATTTGAAGGCTGTGTACATCAGCACCAGCAAATCCATTGTTCTAAACAACATTGTACCTGAAAATCTAAAAAACTGAAAATTCAATACCTCTTAAAGGGGCTCTTTATTTCTCAAGAAAGTGTTCAGCAAACATTATGTTGTTGTCAGTTTACATACTGAAATGATGCAAATCGTATGCACTGCATTGCCCCATCACTTGAGTGTGAGGTTACCATGACAAAAATGGTATGGGGCTTTGAACCTTGCCAAACCTACCACACACTTTTTCATGAAGACAAAAACTTTCAAATCAAGAATTAAACACTATAAGCAGCCCAGTTAAGAATGAAATATCCATTTCCTTTTGGTGTATCAAAATCTGCAATTTAAATACTCCAAAATCAAATTATAGGACATAACAAATACATTTAAACTTCAATCGCATCCAAATATGCCACATACTTTTATGTAAGCAAAAGCAAAATACTGCAAACACTGTAAATCTAAAATAAAAACAGAAAATGCTGGAAACACTCAGCAGATCAGGCAGCATCTGTGGAGAGAGAATGATCATCAACCTGAAACGTTAACTCTGTTTCTTGCTCCTCATATGCTGCCTGATCTGCTGGGTGTTTCCAGCATTTTCTGTTTTTTGCGTAAGTGTAGTTTCTGTATAGCAGTGAAACTTAACCAACCCACTAAACATTTAAAACAATTCTGTTTAGTGTATAACTCATTGTTTTCATCCTTTGTTCCATGACATCACACACTTATCTCCACATTTAATTATTATCTAGTTCCCTGCCACAATTTGCAAAGCTAAAGAAAATTGAAAAATTGTGGTCTGAACATCTGCTATCTCCTCTGACTTCCTTCAATAGTCCGTATATAAGGTACTGCTGGCTAAGAGTAGATACTTTTGCTACCAGTCTCAGATTGGTGGTTACAATATAATTGCAACCCTAATTGTTGTATACTTAAGATGAAGTACAAACATTGTAGGATCAATTAGAAATGACAAAGTGCAGAGTGTGACTGTCGCTGAGACTTTTGTGGACGCCATCAATGATTGTTTCTTTACTCAACATGTTGGTGAAGCAACAAGGGATAGACAAATTCTAGATCTAGTTTTTAGCAGTGACCCTAGTGCTCTATCAAACCTTCTTGTGGAGGAACACCTGGCCAGCTCTGATCATAATGTAATTAGGTTTAATTTTCTAGGCCAATCAAAGACTGCAGCCAATTTAATGCTGGTCCCAGATTTTAAGAAGGCAAATTTTACAAAAATGGCTGAGAAACTGGCAAAACTGGACTGAGCACCCCACTAGGCAATCAAATACTGAGGACCAATGGGTCCTCTTTAAAACCATTTTCAAACAGAATGAAGCCATTTATGTCCCAATAGTCAAAAGAAAGGCACATGACAAAACAAAACCATTATGGTTGACAAGGAATGTGCAGAGAGAAATCAGATTGAAGCAGAAGGCATTCTACACACTTAAGGAATTCAATTCACAGGAGATCAAGGACAATTATCACATACAATTGAGGGAGACAAAAGCAGCCTAAGAGCAGCGAAGAGATCTCAGGAAAAGAAGATGGTGCGCAATCATGGCAGTAATAACAAAAGCTTTTTCAGATATGTTAGGAGTCAGAAGACTATTAAGGATCATATAGGACCACTGAAGGGTACTGTAGGACAGATTCAAACTGATTCTCAAGTTATGTCAGAGCTGCTAAATGACTATTTCGCATCAGTCTATACTCCTGTAGATGATGCTCATGTTCCAGATGTGGGGTGCTCTATATTAAATAGCACTATTAATATTAAAATAGATAGTAATGTCATCTTGGATAGGTTAGGAAAGCTCAAAATTGATAGGGCTCCAGGTCAGGATAATATCCATCCAAGGGTGATTAGAGAGATGGGACAGGTACTCTGTGAGCCCTTTGCTCATATCTTTAATAGTTCAATAGAGTCAGGGATAGTTCCCTTAGACTGGAAGCTAGCTCATGTAGTTTCTACTTCAAAAAGAGGGGCGAAATCAGAGCCAGAGAACTACAAGCCCATCAGCCTGACATTCATTATTGGGAACATGCTAGAAGGTATCATAAGACATGCCCTTTATGATCACTGGGAAAGGGAAGGGGCCATTAAGAAAAACACAACACGGCTTCCAGAAAAGTAGATTGTGTTATACAAATTTGATTGAGTTTTTTGAGAAAGTCACCAAAGTAGTGGATGAGGAAAATCCAGTAGGCATTGTCTACCTGGACTTTCAGAAAGCCGTTGATAAGGTACCTCACACTAGGTTACTTCACAAGATAGAATCTTGTGGTATAAGTAGGAATTTGATATGCTGAATTAGAAATTGGCTCCAATCCCACAGCCAAAAAGGTGTAGTTAATGGATGTGGATCAGCCTGGAGGCACGTCATTGGTGGTGTCCCCCAAGAATCGATCGAAGGCCCGTTACTGTTCACTATCTTTATTAATGACCTGGCTAGTGGTGTTGGGAGTTTGGTCAGTAAGTTTGCAGATGATACCAAAATCTGTACAAGGGTTGAGACAGTAGAGGAATGCAATCTAATGCAAGGAGATTTGATGTGCTAGGAGAGTGGGCCACACAATGGCAAATGGCATTTAACTTAGATAAACGTTGGACGATGCCTAGTTTAAGGAACCTTGGTTACTCAGATAGGCTTAAGGAGCTGTGTCTATTTACTTTAGAGCAGTGTAGACTTAGAGGCGACCTGAGAGGTTTATAAAATAATGAAAGAGCTGGACAACACGCTTATTGATAGATTATTCCAGCTTGACAGATTGGGGAGGACCAGGGGACACGAGTTTAAACTATGCAAGAGTAGGAATAGACTGGATGTTAAGAGGTTCTTCTTTTTCCAGTGAATAGTGAGCATCTAGAATGCGTTGCTGGCTGGTGCAGTCTTTGCTGACTCTCTGCATGCCTTCAAGAGGGAACTGGACCGGGTTCTTGATTGGGGCAGAGATCACATCATATAGAAGGGGGGGGGGTGGAGATGTGAGTGATAAGAAGAGTCTGGTCATGATGCTCCAGCCATCATGAGTGTGAAGCAGGGGCTTGATCGATTAGCTGGTCTTTTCCTGCCCATCGTTTTCGTATGTTCGTATTTCAGGATTTTTTTGACCATTGTTCCACAGAAAGGAGTTAGTAAAAAGTTAGAACATGTTGAGAAAAGGAATATGTACAAAGATAGTGATTTTGTAAAAAGAGTAGTTTCTCATCAGTTTTAGTTTTAACTCAGCTCATACACAAGAGGATTATCATAGAATCTTACAGCACAGGGGGGGCCATTCAGCCCATCGTGCCTGTGCTGGCTCTTTGAAAGAGCTATCCAATTAGTTCCACTACCCTGCTCTTTCCTCATAGCCCTGCATATTTTTTCTTTTCAAGTGTATACACTTTTGAAAGTTACTATTGAATCTGCTTCCACCACCCTTTCAGGCAGTGCATTCCAGATGATAGCAACTCGCTACGAAAAAAAATTCTCCTCATCTCCCCTCTCATTCTTTTGCCAATTATCATAAATATTTGTCTGACCGACCCGCCAATGGTAACAGTTTCTCCTTATTTCCTCTATCAAAACCCCTCATAATTTTGAAGACCTCTATTAAATCTCTCCTTGACCTTCTCTGCTCTAATGAGAACAATTGCAGATTCTCCAGTCTCTCCACATATCTGAAGTCTCTTTTCCCTTGTATCATTCTGGTAAATTTCCTCTGCAACCTCTCCAAGGCCTTGACATCCTTACTGAATTGTGGTGCCCAGAATTGGACACAATACTCTAGCTGAGGCCTAACCAGTGAATTATAAAAGTTTAGCATAACTTCCTTGTACTCTATTATGCCTCTATTTATAAAGCCAAGGATCCCATGTTTTTTTTTAAACAGCTTTATCAACTTGTCCTGCCACCTTCAAATATTTGTGTATGAGAAAGGACATTACATCATTGGAGATAAAGCTCTTCAAGCATATCACTAAATGTTTTATGAGTAATTTCCACTCCTTGAAAATAGGAGAAATACACTTACAGTGTCTTATTGAGAAAAAATATATTAGTATTATAGTAATGTTAGTCATGCCCAATTGAAACACAGGAGGTTTAACCTGGCTATATCACAAGTGGGCCCTAATTAGAGTCCTTGAAATTCCCTGTTTGACACAAAGCTTGAAGTCAGAACCCATGGAAACTGAGAGTTAAGATCGGGATTATTGACTTCAAAATTTCCGTGGTTCACATCCTGAACTCAGCTTCAGTGAATTAGGGGTCAAGTTGAAGTGAAACATAAATCCAGCCCAAGGCTAATGTTCTTATAAATGTTAATGCAAATAGAAAAATATTTACAATAGAATGGCTTCTTATTCATGAAAGGAATTCTCCTATTGGTCAAACTGACATCTCATTCTCCAAATAAGTTTGCAACATTGTGAGTAAAATGTTTGACAAATCAAAAGACACAGATAAATGATTCCAAAAGAGAAAATTATTTTTTTTTATAATTGTTAGGGCAGGATAGTTTTGAATATAGTAGAAAAAGAATGGCTTGATACGCTCGAGCCTACGTGTCAGAATCTGTAACAGCTATGAACGAAGCATAGGCGTGATTAGTAAACGATCAGGGTGGGGGGTGCGGACCTAACGGTTGGGTGACTGACAGAACAACCATATATGGATATATCCTGTCTTTGTAAATCATTGAACATTGCTTCCGCCCTAATGGTGTATAAAACTGGATGTAATAGTTTAATCAGGAAGACTCCTATGCTAAGGAGGCCTCCTCTGCATGCTTGTAATAAAGAATCTCTTGTGACCGTCCTCCTAGACTCCGAGTGGTGATTTGTCCCACAACAACAATATTATTATACTCTTTTGAAGCCATATGAAAACATTGATAAAGGAAAGGAATAGATTGTACATGAATCTACAGTCAGTAAAGAAACCAATAAAGATTGTTATATCAAAAAGCAATTATAAAGAGGGTATATCGTATTCACTTAAAACTTAATAGTTGCAGTTAGCAATTTTTCTTTTGTGCAAGAAGTTCTGCTTACTGAACAGGAATAATATGAGATAAATTTGACAGTATTTCACAGTCATGTTTTCAATATTTCATACAAATCTTACAGATACTTCTATTGTGAGCATTGACAAGCATTAAAACTGAATATAAAGATGCATTCCAAAATGTTACATCCAGGAAAAACTAATTAAAATGTTTTTATTGGGAACTTAACTAATGTGCTTACCAATCTTTTAAAGATAAATTCTACCTAAAGCAGCAGCATAGGTGAACTCCATTCCATTATCATTAGTTTAGACTGTGTTCATGTTCTACTCACTCCACCCAAATTAGAATTCCATTTATTTTAAAGGCTATCATGTCAACACTAATGAGTCACTGCACATGATGCAACCCAGGATTCATTTTTGTTCCTGAAGTAAATGATATCCTGGAGAAATTCTAACATTATAAGATACCTGCTTCACAATCTGTGGGATTTTGATGAAGCTATTGAGACAACCAAGGCATGATGCAGCCAGACTAAAGCAATAGGATTGTGAAAACCTACTCATTTTATTTCCCAACTGAATTAACAGAGCACTACTGCCTTTCAGATATCACTACTGCCTTAGTTAATTTTCTGCTCCAGACCTTTGTATATTAGAGATTAATCAAATTGTATTTGACATTTTAAATAGTTCATAAAATGTAGCTTACTGTTATTGACTTATTTTACTTTCACTATTTATGTACCCAGAAAATTTCTGGAAGATGCTTGGAAATGTTTTTCCATTGAGTGTTGTTTTTTTTTCGCTAGAAACAACTGCCAATAACCATTATCTTAATTCATTGGAGTAGCACTCAATGACTTCAACATCTCTTTCTTTGAAGTTTGTTGCTGCCATTTAGCAGTTGAATGTGGCTGTTGGGCATTCTATTGAAGGGCAATGGGCTCTGGCAAGTATTTCCAGTGTTAATTGCTCAGTTAAACTCATATCATTTGCAATTATTCAATTTCCATTCAACTGGAGTGCCAGATGTTCTGATCTGTGGTGTTTCATTCCCTCAACAGCCCTTTAATATCTGACTTTGGGTTATCAAATTCTCAATTACCCAAACTAATTTATTGTTACTGAAGATACTTGGATAATTTGAAGTGTACTTTATCTCATGCAGCCCATCCACTTTATAGCACAGTGTTTGCAATTCAAGCATTTTATGTATTTAAAGTTTACGCTAGGGATGAGAGACAAATTGTGAACTTAAAATGACCAAATTAGGCCATTTCAGGTTATTCACAAACATCGAAGTTTTGTTCAAGTTTAATTAATTCAAGTTTAGATGGACTTGCTCCATTTTAAAACAAAATGGCTGCATGGATGAAATGAGGGACAAAATATCCTCTTTTTACATGCAGTGCTTTGGATGAAGGAATAGAGAGTTGTATATTCAACCTAGCCTTGTAATTTAATCCTTTAAGTCCTGGTATCTTTCTGATGAATCTGCACAGTACCCCTTCCAGCGCAAATATATCTTTTCTGAGGTGCAGTGTCCAAAATTGAACACAGTAGATATACAATGCAGAAGGAAGATATAGTTGAGATACTGGTTGGGCTAAAAATTGATAAAGAGGAGGTACTAGAAAGGCTGGCTGTACTTAAAGTAGATAAGCCACCCGGTCCGGATGGGACGCATCCTAGGTTGCTGAGGGAAGTAAGGGTGGAAATTGCAGAGGTACTGGACATAATCTTCCAAACATCTATAGATACGGGAGTGGTGCCAGAGGACTGGAGAATTGCAAATGTTACACCCTTGTTCAAAAGAGGGTGTAAGGATAAAGTCAGCAACTATAGGCCAGTCAGTTTAACCTCAGTTGTCGGAAACTTTTAGAAACGATAATCCGGGACAGAATTAACAGTCACTTGGATGAGGGTGGATTGATTAGGGAAAGCCAGCACAGATTTGTTAAAGGCAAATCGTGTCTCACTAACCTGATAGAGTTTTTTGATGAGGTAACAGAGGGGCTAGATGAGGGTAATGTAGTTGATGTGGTGTATATGGACTTTCAAAAGGCATTTGATAAAGTGCCGCATGGTAGCCTTACCATCACGATTGCAGCCCAAGGAATAAAGGGGGCAGTAGCAATATGGATACAGAATTGGCTAAGTGACAGGAAGCAGAGAGTAGTGGTGAAAAATTGTTTTTTGGACTGGAGGGAGGTGTACAGTAGTGTTCCCCAGGGGTCAGTGCTGCGACCATTGCTTTTCTTGATATATATTAATGACTTGGACTTGGGTGTACAGGGCACAATTTCCAAACTTGCAGATGACACGAAACTTGGAAGAGGAGTGAACAGTGAGGAGGATAGGGATAGACTTCAAAGGGATATAGATAGGCTGATGGCATGGGCGAACACCTGGCAGACGAAACATAACGCATAAAAATGCGAAGTGATACATTTCAGTAGGAAGAACAAGGAGAAGCAATACAAACTAGAAGGCACAACTCTAAAAGGGGTACAGGAAAAGAGAGATCTGGGAGTATATGTGCACAAATTGTTGAAAATGGCAGGGCAGGTTGAGAAAGAAAAGCATACGGGATCCTGGGCTTTATAAATAGAGGCATAGAGTTCAAAAGTATGGAAGTTATGATGAACCTTTATAAACACTGGTTCGACCACAACTGGAGTATTGTGTCCAGTTCTGGGCAAAGCAGTTTAGCAAAGATGTGAAAGCCTTAGAGAGGGTGCAGAAGAGATTTACTAGAATGATTCCAGGGATGAAGGGCTTTAGTTACGTGGATAAACTGGAGAAGCTGGGTTGTTCTCCTTGGAACAGAGACAGATGCGAGGAGATTTGATAGAGGTATTTAAAATCATGAAGGGTCTAGACAGAGAAGATAGAGAGAAACTGTTCCCATTGGCGGAAGGGTCAAGAACCAGATAGCATAGATTTAAGGTGATTGGCAAAAGAACCAAAGGTGATATAAGGAAAAACTTTTTTACACAGTGAGTGGTTAGAATCTGGAATGCACTGCCCGAGGGAGTGGTGGAGGTAGATTCAATCATGGCCTTCAAAAGGGAACTGAATAAGTTCTTGAAAATTTGCATGGTTACGTGGATAGGGCGGGGGAGTGGGACTAGCTGGATTGCTCTTGTACAGAGCCAGCGTGGACTCGAAGGGCCGAATGGCCTCCTTCCGTGCTGTAACCTTTCTATGATCCAGTACTCCAGATGGGATCAGACCAAGGCTCTGTACAACTGAAGCACCACTTCCTAAGCTGATGATCATAGAATCATAGAATGGTTACAACATGGAAGGAGGCCATTCAGCCCATCGAGTCCGTGCCGGCTCTCCGCAAGAGCATTCCAGCAAGTCCCACTCCCCTGCTCTTTCCCCGTAGCTCTGCAAATTTTTCCCTTCAAGTACTTATCCAATTTCATTTTGAAAGCCAGGCTTGAATCTGCCTCCACCACCCCCTCGGGCAGTGCATTCCAGATCTTAACCACTCGCTGTGTAAAAAAGTTTTTCCTCATGTCGTCTTTGGTTCTTTTGCCAATCACCTTAAATTTCCCCCAGTACGGGAAACAGTCTCAGTTAATTTCAAAATCCCAGCCCTCCTAAAATATCAGGTCAATTAGGTCTGTAAATGACCTGAAGTACCTGTTTAAGTACTTTAAGTGGCACCCGGCCGGCTTTAATTGCCGGCGGAAGTCCCACATGCGGGAATCCCCAATTTTCGCAGCCCCCCCGCCACGAACGCACCCGATCGCAGGTATGAAAATCGAGCCCATAATCTTCGATCTAACAGGTCAATCTCCACTCTACTGGTTTTTAATTGTGTAAAAAATAGCCTCTTAGCAAACTTATTTTTATAAAAGTTAATCCCACCAGCAAAACAGAGGATGGTAACTAGGAAACCAAAGGAAAAAAGGCAACTAAAAAGTTCCCAAGTTAGTTTCTTAGAGAAATAAGGTACAGAAAAACAGCCTCCTCCTCCACCTCTGGCTCAGGGTCTTCTCCGATCATTGGTGGCAAAGGCTGGTCCCTCATGATGGTGAGGTTGTGCAGCATGCAGCAGACCACCACGAATCGGCCCACCCGCTCAGGGGAGTACTGCAGGGTTCCTCCAGACCGGTCCAGGCAGCGGAAGCGTTGTTTCAGGAGGCCTATGGTGTGCTCCACGATGTTTTATGTGGCAGCATGGCTCTCATTATAGACCTGCTGTGAACTTGTGCGTGGTTTCCTGACCGGAGTCATGAGCCAGTGAGGGGATGGCACTTGTCGCCCAGTAGCCAGCCTTTGACTTGCTGAGTCGGGTGAAAGATAGCTGGCACGTTGGACTGCCTCACGATGAAGGCGTTGTGACTGCTCCCAGGGTAGTGGGCATCGACCTCCATGGTTCGATGCGTGTGGTCGCACACCAGCTACACGTTCAGGGGGTGGAAGCCCTCTCAGTTCACAAAGACGGCTGAGTTGATATGCGGGGCACGCAGGGCACTCTGCACCATGGGGAAGCCAGCAATACGAGTGAACCCCTGTGCTCGCTCATTCTGCTTGTCTCTGTCAAGAGGGAAGGTGATGAACCTGTTCCTCATCTGGTACAGTGCGTCTGTGACCTCCCCTACGCAGCAGTGCACTGCATACTGCGAGATGTTGCACATGTCGCCAGCAGAGGCCTGAAATGATCCTGAACCGTGGAAATTCAGTGCCATGGTGACCTTCACAGCCACAGGCAATGCTGTCCTCGCCCTGCTCTGAGGCTGCAGTTGTGGCCGCACCAGTTGACAGATCTCGGTCACGGCTTCCTTGGTGAACCTCAGGCGTCGGATGCAATCCTCCTCGGTCATATTGAGGTAAGAGAATTGGTCCTGGAGGGCCCTCAATGGTTAGGGCCTCCTGCTTATTGCCCTGCACCTCCTCGTCCTCCCTCTCCTCACAGCTTGACCTGCTGTGTGTGGCCTCTCTGCATGCTCCCAGTCATGCTCAATGCCCGGCAGGAGCCCTAGCATGGTTGCCAGAAATGTTGTTCAACCACATTTGTAACTTTCCAAACCGTAAGGCAGTACCTGCCAAACCACTCTCAAATGTAGTCTAGGAACTCTCAGTAAGTATAGGGAGCTTCAAAAAACACTTCCTATTCCACCAGCAACCAGAAGCAATAATCCAGCAACTAACCTGCAACACCTGCATGGCCCCTTTAAATAGCGCTGGTGGGGGGTCCTCCAGGCACTGTAAGACACATTCAGATGGTCGGGGTTAAGACTGTGCATTGAGTTGAGTGTTAAGGTCCAAAATGGTGTCTATCACTTTAAATCAGCGTTGCACACTGATTGCATGCACTTTCTCCCTACTTTACATGCTTCCAGTTGTTTGGTATTTGTGCATGCGCTAACTCCTATACCAAAATGGCTCCTATACCAAGATCACGCTGGAAAAGTTCATGCGCAGCTAAGACGCCATCTTGGATGTCGGAGAGGCCGTGTAGCGTTGAAACAACGGGCGCCACATGGCCCAATTTAGCGTCAGACATTTCTAGTTTAGGGCTAATATTACAGGGATAAAGTTACAGTAAACCATCTACTTCTGACATTTAAATAGCTCTATTACTGAAATATTAACGTTTATTTTAGTGTCACTGTGCATGAGCTCCAACTGTATAAAACCATGTGGGCCATGAAGATGGTTATTTCTTTGGACCTGTTTGCTGTCTGCATTAACTTGAAATCCCTTAAAAAAATACTTGTTGGAATAGATATCAAAAAGGTTAGTTAACAATCAGATAGAAAGAAAGAAAGAGTTTGCATTTATCTAGCACCTTTCATGACCTCAGGACGTCCCAATGTGCTTCACGGCCAATTAAGTAGTTTTGAAGTGTAGTCACTGTTGTAATATAGGGAAATGTAAATTTTTCATTTGTACCAGACCCCACTTACATTTTAAAAGAAACACTGCAAAGGTCTTCCAATTTGATATAAAAAGAAGAGAGCAATGGCTGAAAAAAGCAAACCATCAAGTGCACATAACATATGATTGCTACTAGTTTGCATGAGCTATGTTAAATGACATTTTTCTTTCAAAAATTGAAGTTGAATCCGAAACTAGGGTCCTGAATCTAAATAAAGGAAATTACGAAAGTATGAGGTGCGAGTTGGCTATGATAGACTGGGGAACTTTACTAAAAGGGATGACGGTGGATAGGCAATGGCTAATATTTAAAGAACGTGTGCAGGAATTACAACAATTATTCATTCCTGTCTGGCGCAAAAATAAAACAGGAAAGGTGGCTCAACCGTGGCTTACAAAAGAAATTAGGGATAGTATTAGATCCAAAGAGGAGGCATATAAAATTGCCAGAAAAAGCGGCAAGCCTGAGGATTGGGAACAGTTCAGAATTCAGCAAAGGAGGACAAAGAGATTGATTAAGAGGGGAAAAATAGAGTATGAGAGTAAACTAGCAGGGAACATAAAAACTGACTGTAAAAGCTTCTATAAATATGTCAAGAGAAAAAGATTAGTGAAGACAAATGTAGGTCCCTTACAGTCAGAAATGGGGGAAATTATAATGGGGAACAAAGAAATGGCAGAACAATTAAACACATACTTTGGTTCTGTCTTCACAAAGGAGGACACAAATAACCTGCCAGAAATATTAGGGAACCAAGGGTCCAGTGAGAGGGAGGAACTGAAGGAAACCAGTATTAGTAAAAAAAAATAGAGCTAGGGAAATTAATGGGACTAAAGGCTGACAAATCCCCAGAACACTTGGAGGGCATTAATGGGATTGGACAAAGTTAGCATGGGTTTATGAAAGGGAAATCATACTTAACAAATCTACTGGAGTTTTTTGAGGATGTAACTAGTTGAATAGGTAGGGGAGAACCAGTGGATGTGGTGTATTTGGATTTTCAGAAGGCTTTTGATAAGGTCCCACAAAAGAGGTTAGTGTGCAAAATTAAAGCACATGGGATTGAGGGGAATATACTGGCATGGATTGAGAACTGGTTGACAGACAGGAAACAGAGAGAAGGAATAAACAGGTCTTTTTCCAGGTGGCAGGCAGTGACTAATGGGGTACCACAGGGATCAGTGCTTGGGCCCCAGCTATTCACAATATATATCAATGATTTGGATGAGGGAACTAAATGTAACATTTCCAAGTTTGCAGACGACACAAAGCTGGGTTGGAATGTGAGCTGTGTGGAGGATGCAAAGAGGCTCCAATGTGATTTAGACAAGTTGGGTGAGTGGGCAAGAACATGGCAGATGCAGTATAATGTGGATAAATGTGAGGTTATCCACTTTGGTTGTAAAAACAGAAAGGCAGATTATTATCTGAATGGTGATAGATTGGGAAAAGGGGAGGTGCAATGAGACCTGGGTGTCCTTGTACACCAGTCGCTGAAAGCGAGCATTCAGGTGCAGCAAGCAGTTAGGAAGGCGAATGGTATGTTGGCCTTCATTGCAAGAGGATTTGAGTACAGGAGCAGGCATGTCTTACTGCAGTTATACAGTGCCTTGGTGAGACCACATCTGGATTATTGTGTGCAGTTTTGGTCTCCTTATCTAAGGAAGGATGTCCTTGCATTGGGGGGAGTGCAATGAATGTTTACCAGACTGATTCCTGGGATGGCAGGACTGACGTATGAGGAGAGATTGGGTCAACCAGGCCTACATTCACAAGACTTTAGAAGAATGAGAGGTGATCTCATCGAAACATATAAAATTCTAACAAGACTAGACAGACTAGATGCAGGGAGGATGTTCCCGATGGCTGGGGAGTCCAAAACCAGGGGTCACAGTCTCAGGATACGGGGTTTGCCATTTAGAACCGTGATAAGGAGAAATTTCTTCACTCAGAGGGTGGTGAACCTGTGGAATTCTCTACCACAGAAGGCAGTGGAGGCCAAGTCATTAGATGTATTCAAGAAGGAGATAGATATATTTCTTAATGCTAAAGGGATCAAGGGATATGGGGAAAAAGCGAGAACAGGGTACTGAGTTAGATGATCAGCCATGATCATTTTGAATGGTGGGGCAGGTCCAAAGGGCCAAATGGCCTACTCTTGCTCCTATTTTCTATGTTATTTGTCTATCATGCATTCTACAGGATCCTGAAAATCTGGATTTCTAAACCTCCCAGGGGGTAAATTTCTATGGGCGTTCTCCCTCTAATGTGCCATAACTTCAGTGAATAGTTCCTGAAAACCCAGAAAAATGGCTTATATGTTTTTTATGCTGTTTCTCCAGGGCTTCCATGGTTCTCCCACCGAAGTTATGGCAGATAATCAGAAGAACCCCTACATAAAAATCAACTACCCCCTTTTTTAAGACAACATCCAAATATAGTGGTCAAACTTATAGAACCATTAGTAACACTATGCTATCAATGCACTAAACATTTTTGTGGGCCAGCAATAATATTTTATATTTTGTTCAGTTTTGCATTGAAATACATTGGCCTGATTTTAGCAGGCCTGCGGGTTTCCGGCGGGTTGGGTTTCGGGTGCGTGGCCTCCGCGCCCGGTGAAATTAGTGGGTTGCCCGCGCGATCGTAGCAGGCAATCCACTAATTGGAGCCACTTACCTGCTCCTCCGGGGTCCGCACTGCGCATGCGCAGTACGATCTGTCAGCTGGAGACTCTCTAGTTAAAGGGGCAGTCCTCCACTGACAGATGCTGCAACCAATGGAACAAATTACAGCATGGAGCAGCCCAGGGGGAAGGCTGCTCCCAGTTTAATGATGCCTCACCCCAGGTATCATCAGATGGGGTGAGGAGGAGGGGGAGGACAGAGATCTTCCACCCGGCGGGCGGGAGGAAGCGGCCTGCCTCTGCTACCAAGAAGGCCTGGCTCGAGGTGGCAGAGGGGGTCACCTGCGCCACCAACATATCGCCCACCTGCATACAGTGCAGGAGGCGCTGCAATGACCGCAGTAGGTCAGCCACAGTGAGAATACGTAGTCTTTCCCCTGCACTCCGTCTGCCACAACACTGCCCCCACCCCACATCTCCTTCGGCACCGCCAACACTACTCTGTCACATCACCCCTCATACCCACTCAAACCCCATTCTCATCTTACCTGCACCTACTCACCTCGCCAGTACTCACCCCGCCACTAACACGCAACCCAATCCACATGCAATCTCATGGCTCTATCCCATACTCACCCTCTCGTGCAGCTCCCTCACGGCCAGCCTCACTCAACCTGCCACCACCTGTGCTGCAGCCACAGGGCATGCATCACATATGTGCAGTAGGCAGCGTAAGGCAAACGTGTCGTGAGCATGAAAGGGATGCACAAGGGTGTCTGAGGGTTTGCCATGGGTGTTACCTATATTGAATTTCTGAGCAACAAACATCACACATTATATTGGCACCAACACTGCCATGTCTCCGCGAATCCTGTCTGTTGTGTCCAATAATGCCCGCTCCTGGGTATCACTATGAGGACCCACCACTGATGCCACCCATTGTGTTACTGCAGAGTAGGTGCAGGTGTATTTGCAGGGCTCTTCCGCGCAGACGACTGAGAGACATCGGCGGTGTACCCGGCTGCACCCTGGAAGGATGCAGAGGAGAAGTTGTGGAGGGCAGTGGTGACTTTGGCAGTGACAGGTAAGCAGATGGAGCTGGGGCCAGCCAGGAGCAGCTCGGCATGAAAGAGCCTGCAGATCTCCACGACTACATGTCGAGTGAATCTGCGCTTCCGTGTGCACTGCTGCTCAGAGAGGTCCGGGGAGCTGCGCCTCGGTCTGTGGACCCTGTGGTGAGGGTAGTGCCCTCTGCGACGCATCTCTCGCTGCGGTTGCCCTCCCTCCTGCTGTGCAGGTGGGCGTGCAACAGCACCGTGTTGGGAGGCTCCACGTCTCTGCGGCGGACGGCGTGGACTGCGAGGCTGCTGGGGCTGGTCATGCTGTTCGTCCTCCGAGGGTGTCCACGCACCACCCATCTGGCAGGTGTTGGTCTGAGGGGTTGTGCAGGGTAGGTGGGTGGTTCCTCGGACAGGGGCTGCGGTTTCGCGTCGGTCTGTCCTCTGGCTTGGCGGGGGGTGGTGGGGGGCAGGGGTTGCCCTATGTGACGCGGTGGCCTCCTGCGTGGGTGAGGGCTTCCCCCCCCCCCCAACCTGTGGAGTGCACCTTGGCAGCTGCCACAGGCTGCTGGCTGCAACACGCCTGGTTGGAGGGAGACTGTTTCCCCCAGTGTGTGAAACACTCTGCGTTGAAGGTAAAATCCCACACTTCCTGTTTTGACAGCTGCTTCAGCTCATTTAATGACCTCAACAAGCAAGGTAAGTACACTCAAGTGGAACCCCGCTGCCTTTAATTGCCTGCGGGATTCCCACCAGCGGGGGCCGCGCACGCAGCCCCGCACGTCATCGGGGAACCCGGAAGTGGTCGGGATCGTGGCGCGATATCGGGATTTTCGGGGCCCCCCCGCTGGAAACCCACAGGAAACCCGACAGTAAAATCGAGCCCATTGTATCAGAATTTCAGCATTGGTTGGCGATGATTTTCCATACAAAGAATATTCAAAATCAGCCAAGTAGGAAGCCATCTATTCACATGTACATGGGAATGAGACTGAACTCAAAAGGCATGGAAAGAGGAAAATGTCTTGGTTAAAAAGCTTTAGGATTTCAAACAGATGAACATGTACTTTTATTCCATTGCGTCTCAGTGTAGACTTATAAAAAGACCAAGAATATGGAAACTACGATTACAATCAATGCAGGAAGCTTGCTAAAAGTAAGAAGTGACCCTTTTTATTCCTATTTTTTGAAAAGGTTCTTACCTGGCCTAAAGGCAAATAGAGATCTATTAAAGATGATAGAAACATGGCACAGACAACAAAACATATCTATTCTTTTAACATTCTTACATTTCTATCCCTTTCTTTCCTCTGCTATTCACTGTGGTCCAATTGCTTGCTTAAAATTTATCTATCTTAAACCATATTTAACGCTGTGTTTGTTTCCTTGGCCCAACCTCAGCTATACACATTGCTAACCTCTTCCACCCTTGGATTCTGTACGTGTTTGCTTTGCTCAGCGGTAGCACTCTTGCTTCTGAGTCAGAAGGTTGTGACTTCACTTCTATGCTATACTAAGGGCATGCTGCATTGTCAGAGATGTGGCATTTTGGATTAGATGTTAAACTAAAGTCCCATCTGCCTGCTGAGTTGGATGTAAAAGATCCCATGGCACTATTCAAAGAAAAGATAACAATGTCTTGCTCACATTTATAGAATCGTAGAATCATAGAATGGTTACAGCACAGATGGAGGCCATTCGGCCCATCGAACCCATGCCGGCTCTTTGTAAGAGCAATCCAGTTAGTCCCATTCCCCTGCTCTTTCCCCATAGCCCTGCACATTTTGTCCCTTCAAGTATTTATCCAATTCCTTTTGGAAAAATGTAAGGAGTCGCACGTGAAGTGACGAAGGAGCAAAGCTCCGAAAGCTTGTGATTTCAAATAAAGCTGTTGGACTATAACCCGGTGTCGTGCGACTCCTTACGTTTGTCCACCCCAGTCCATCACCAGCATCTCCACATCATGGCTCCTTTTAGAAAGCCATGATTGAATCTGCTTCCACTTCCCTTTCAGGCAGTGCATTCCATGTCTGGTTATGTCTCAACCAACATCACCAAAACAGATTAGCTGGTGATTTATCTCATTGCTGTTTCTGGAACCTTGCTGTGCGCAAATTGGCTGCCAGGTTTCTCTACATAACAGTGACTACATTTCAAAAGTAATTATTGATTGTGAAGTGCTTTGGGACATCCATAGAAAGACACCGTATATTAGCAAGTTCTTTCTTTCCTTAACCTCTAGAATTGCTGTATTTGCTGGAGCTCCCCTCTCTACAATAGTGCGATCACCTTTTAGTTCTGCTACTGAAGCCTGTGCTCCTAATAACTTTAGGAATAGTTCCTCTGTTATTACTCCCATTGACATTATTAATTTATTTAGTAGCTTCTTCCACAATTCCTTAACAATGAAGATATTAAAACTAAATATGCAAAATAAATATCCAATTTTTCAAATGTCAGCATCAAATGCATGAATACTCTTACTGGTCTGGAGGTATCTAATTGCTAATTTACAACCTTCAGAACCCTTGTGATCAAATATCACAAATCCATGCCTGAATAATATTGAAATGATTGATTAATAATATGGTAAAAATGTAATTAGCCAATTTTTGAAATGGTTTTCAGAAGTATGCTTAAGCTTCAATTTTTTGTTATTAAACATTTATTTTATATATTTACAACAAAATGTGGTTCAGTGCTATTGGATGACCGGGGAATCGTAACATGATAACATTACTGCAAAGTAGCCTCAATTCATCTTTCCTGTGCCAAATATTGTAGCATCTGGAGCTATACAAAACCCTGGTTAGACCGCACCTGGAGTACTATGAGCAGTTCTGGGCATCGCACCTTCGGAAGGACATATTGGCCTTGGAGGGAGTGCAGCGTAGGTTTACGAGAATGATACCCGGACTTCAAGGGTTAAGTTATGAGGAGCGATTACACAAATTGGGGTTGTATTCTCTGGAGTTTCGAAGGTTAAGGGGTGATCTGATCGAAGTTTACAAGATATTAAGGGGAACAGATAGGGTGGATAGAGAGAAACTATTTCCGCTGGTTGGGGATTCTAGGAGTAGGGGGCACAGTCTAAAAATTAGAGCCAGACCTTTCAGGAGCGAGATTAGAAAACATTTCTACACACAAAGGGTGGTAGAAGTTTGAAACTCTCTTCCGCAAACGGCAATTGATACTAGCTCAATTGCTAAATTTAAATCTGAGATAGATAGCTTTTTGGCAACCAAAGGTATTAAGGGATATGGGCCAAAGGCAGGTATATGGAGTTAGATCACAGATCAGCCATGATCTTATCAAATGGCAGAGCAGGCACGAGGGGCTGAATGGCCTACTCCTGTTTCTATGTTCCTATGTTCCTAGATTGAAGAACACAATTTGACAGATGAAATAAAATCCTGATAACTTTTTCAGTTGAAGTAACCATTTGGCAGTGATAATATCAGACTACCATATGTACTCTGCAACAAATTCCTTGCAGCTATATTGATAAATTAGAAAAATTTGGGGTAACGAGAGCCCATAATGTACTCTACATATTTTATATATTCTATTTGGTGCAAAGTGGGCTGTGGAATTGCTTGTCGAATCAGAGATGATTTCATGGTTGGACAAGTGCACTTAACATTAAGGCTCTTCAGAGACTGGGCATATGGATTGCTGAGATCATTCTCAGGAAATTCCAGATATTCTCTTTTAAGAAGAGGTGCTTTTTATATATAGCGTCGTGTTTAACACAATTTCAATCCAAAGCAGTCTAATCTGATATCAATTGCCATGAACAACAGCTGACCCTAACTAATTTGAATTTCTTTCACTCTCTGTCTCTTTTCTCTCTTGGTCTGTCTTTTTCTCTTTTCGTCTCTCTTGTATCTGATGAAAATGTTGAAAGTTTCAATGATAAATCCTGAAAAATTATTTCCAATAGCTGATGAACTGGTAACAAGGGAGTTTAAATTTAGAATTAATTCTAGATGCATAAAGGGGAGCTTAGATTTTTTTCACGCAGTACTCAAGCTGTGGCCGAACTAGTGTTTTATACAGTTCAAGCATAACCTCCCTGCTCTTATATTCTATGCCTTGGCTAATAAAGGAAAGTATCCCGTATGCCTCTTAAACACCTTATCTCCCTGTCCTGCTTCAGGGATCTGTGGACATGCACTCCAAGGTCCCTCTGTTCCTTGTTAGAATATGGAATGCATTATAACAAATAGCTACTGAAGCCAAGTCAATCATGACGTTTAAGAGGGAATTATAAAAATACTTGAAGAAAACTATCAAGGATATGAGGTGGAATGAGATTAGAGTAGAGAACTGATGTGGAGCTGTCACAGGCATGATGCTCATCTGTATTAAAATTTCTATGATTCTTTCTTTGCCATATTTCACATATTTCACCTCAACCGGGATCTTGGGTTCATGTCACGCTACACGTAACCCCACCAGCGAACATATGTTATCTGTTTTTAATATAACGGGTCATTTGCTGTCTTTTCTATTTTTTTTTTGGTGGTTTGTATATTCGGTGGCCTTTTAGGTAACACCTCTCTGTCTGCACACTGTGATTGTCGTGGCAACGGGCAGTTGGAAAGACTATCTGTAATCACCAGGCATTGTTCTGTGATTTATAAATGCGAAGGGTTCGAGGATTTCATTTCCACAACATTCACCTGAGGAAGGAGGAAGCATCCGAAAGCTTGTGAATTTCAAATAAAATTGTTGGATTATAACTTGGTGTTGTAAAATTGTTTACAATTGTCAACCCCAGTCCATCACCGGCATCTCCACATCATATTTCACACAGTCACGGACTCCCACCAGCTCGACTTCACTTTTCATGCTCTCTCTGCGGTCTGTACTAAACTCCACATCATCTCACTTCCCTACCTGGCCCCGATATTAGCTAATATTATAAATTATTTCCTATCCTCAAGCTCTGTCCCTCTGCCTTAAAAAAAATGTAATTACCACCTTCCTAAAACAATCCTCCATCAACCCTTCTGTTCTCACTAACTACCATCTCATCTCTAAACTCCCCTCCGGGTGAGCAGAGGATTGACCTGAGCTGTGGTACACTCTGCTTCCCCTCCCCCTATGGCCAAATAACCTGTCAAGATGCACTGTTAAAGCTCAGACTCAGACAGGAATATTGGCCACTTGGGCAAAGTTCTGGAAAGCACCTAATGCCTGGGGAATTGTACCCTAACCAGGGAGTTAAAGTCCCTGCTAGTGTCAGAAATGGACTGGTCAGGTGGGCAGAAAAGTGGCAAATGGAATTCAATCTGGAGAAGTGTGAGGTAATGCATTTGTGGAGGGCAAACAAGGCAAGGGAATGCACAGTAAATTGGAGGATACTGAGAGGTGTAGAGGAACAGAGGGACCTTGGAGTGTATGTCCACAGATCCCTGAAGGTAGCAGAACGGGTAGATAAGGTACTTAAGAGGCATATGGAATACTTTACTTTATTAGCCGAGGCATAGAATATAAGAGCAGGGAGGTTATGCTAGAACTGTATAAAACAGTAGTTAGGCCTCAGCTTGAGGACTGCGTACAGTTCTGGTCACCACATTACAGGAAGGATGTGATTGCATTAGAGAGGGTACAGAGGAGATTTACAAGGATGTTGCCAGGACTGGAGAATTTTAGCTATGAGTAAAGTTTTAAACTGATGCAATACATATAAACAGTTAACGAGCTATAACATTGGGTGAAAAATTAATGATTTTAATTGAAAAATATTTAGAGGTAGAATTTCTAATATCTCAAAAGCAGCTTCAGAAAAATAGGGGGGTCTTGCAGCTTCTCCTGTGCCTGCCATTATCAATAATCTTCAGTAACAGTTGTCTGCAGCCAAAGTGCACCTCCTCATTAAAAGGTGCAGGCTGCCTTTAAATGGCACCAACAATGCGCGATATTGACGTTCTCCCCCCCCCCCCACCTCATTAGGCGACCCAATGAACAGCGTTGTTTAGGTCAATCAATATTTTCCTACTAATAGTCAGAGAAGTAGTAAACAGTGACGAGGATAGTAACAGACTCAGGAGGACATTGACAGACTGGTGAATTGGGCAGACACATGGCAGATGAAATTTAACACAGAGAAGTGTGAAGTGATGCATTTTGGAAGGATGAATGAGGAGAGGCAATATAAACTAAATGGTACAATTTTATAGGGGTGCAGGAACAGAGAGACCTGGGGGCTTACATACAGGAATCTTTGAAGGTGACAAGACCAGTTGAAAAGGCTGTTAAAAATGCATACGGGATCCCTGGCTCTATAATTAGAGTACAGAAGCAAATAAATTATGCTAAACCTTTATAAATCACTGGTTACGCCTCAGTTGGAGCATTGTGTCCAATTCTGGGCACCACACTTCAGGAAAGTTGACAAAGCCTTGGAAAGGGTGCAGAGGAGATTTACTAGAAGGGTACCATGGACGATGGACTTCAGTGACGTGGAGAGACTGGAGAAGCTGGGATTGTTCTCCTTAGAGCAGAGAAGGTTAAGGAGAGATTTAATGGAGGTGTTCAAGTCATGAAGGGTTTTGATAATAAATAAGGAGAAACTGTTTCCACTGGCAAGAGGGTCAGTAAGCAACGGACACAGATTTAAGGTAATTGGCAAAAGAGCAAGAGGTGAGATGTGATTTTTTTTTACGTAGCAAGTTTTATGATCTGGAATGCATTGCCTGAAAGGGTGGTGGAAGCAAATACAATTATAAGTTTCGAAAGGGAATCAGATAAATACTTGAAGAGGAGAAAATTACAGGGCTAGGGGGAAAGAGCAGGGGATTGGAACTAATTGGGTAGCTCTTTCAAAGTGCCAGTACAGGTACGATGGGCTGAATGGCCTCCTTCTGTGATTCTATGGGCTCAATTTTAGCACCCAAATCCAGGTGGGTTGGTGGGTGGGGAGGTAATTAGAATCGTGGATTTCTGGAGCAGGAACAAATCCTGGCTCCGACCCACTGACTTCTGCGTTCAACCCAAGCGCATCTGGATGCACGCGGGCTTCAGGAAGCCAGAAAATTGCCGGCGGGCCAATAATTAAAGCTGCAATTAAGGCACTTCAACTTGTTAAACTGTTCAATTTTATGTGGATTGAGGCAACGTAAGGATTTTAACTCTGCCTCAAGGTGTTTCCCGTGGTGTCTGAAAGACATCATGGAGACGGAGGTGAGTTGCAGCCGGCAGCCATTTGGACATTTAAATCACTGTTTGACAGATAGGGATAAAAGGTGAGTTTTTGCAGCAGGGCAAGCAGTTCTCTCAGACAAACCTTTGGCTGGGAGTTTTTTGTGTTTAGACTCAGATTTCTTTGTTCGCACTCTTCTGTTCACACATATTTACCTACTTTTTGGACCCCTCAAGCTGACAACGTCAGGATTGTGGGGGGGGGGGGGGCGCAATGGATGTATTCAGCAATACATCTGAGGAGGAGGCACATCAGCATTCGCAGCAGGCACGGTGTGCAGTTCCGGCACTTGCAGCTCCACAAGACAGAGGTGTGCCATAGGGACCTGCAGAAGAGCAGAGTGGGGAACAACGAAGGGGCCGCCATCTCAGAAGGCACTATCCGCATGAGAGGGCCTACAGGCAGAGAGTGAGCTTTCTGGACCTCTCTGAGGAACCAGTGCTTACGAAGGCTCAGAGTGAGTCGCCAGGTGGTCATAGACATCTGCAGCCTCCTTCATGCAGAGCTGCTCCCAGCTGGGCCTGGTGGCATCGCATTGCCCATGGCAGTTAAAGTCACCACTGCTCTCAACTTCATTGCCTCCAGATCCTTCCAGGGCGCCACCGGTGACATCGCTGGAGTCTCTCAGTCGTCTGCTCACAAGTGCATACAACAGATCACGGATGGATTGTCAACTACGTCAACTTCCCCATTGATGACATTAGCCAGACTGAGAGGGCAGTGGGTTTCCACTCTCTGGCTGGCTTTCCATGGGTACAGGGTGCAATTGATTGCACACAGGTAGCAATCCAAGCATCTCCACATGAGCCAGAACCGTTCATCAACTGAAAGGGATATCATTCCATCAACGCGCAGCTCGTTTGCGACAATCAGAAGAGATTTCTGCAGGTGTGTGCCAGATTCCCGGGCAGCTGCCATAATTCCTTCATTCTGCGAGAATCCAATACCCCAGCCCTCTTCCACGCACCAAACAGACTTAAGGACTGGTTCCTTAAAGACAAGGGATACCCCCTGCAGATGTGGCTCATGACACCTCTGAGAAACCCCACGAGCGAGGCACAGAAGCGGTACGACGACAGTCACATCACCACAAGGTCTGTCATTGAATATGCCTTATGACTGCTTAAGATGCAGTTTTGGTGCCTGGATCGATCTGGGGGAGCCGATCAGTACTCACAGGCAAGAGTGGGTAGAATTATAGTCGTCTGTTGCATCCTGCACAACATTGCTCATCAGAGAGGATTACCAGTTCATGAGGCCTCATCCGCTCATGAAGCATCTGCATCTGGAATCAACATTGAGAAGGAGGAGGACGATGGGCAACCCATTGGCAGAGCAGCGGCTCACCTGGCTGCTCATGAGGCCAGGAAGTGAGTCACATTTGATAGATTCTCATAAGGAGATCTGCAAAGTGAAGATAGTCAAGTTCTCAGACCACCTGGAATGAGTACCACCAACACCAGCCCCCGCCCCCCTACAACCACACATACACCCATTGTAAACGCACCCATTGGGTGGCATCAAGGCTCGTCGTTCATGATGAAGCACATGAAAGGACGCTTTTACCAAAGGGACTCAAGAATGGTCAAGATGTAGCAGTGGTGGTGAGAATTATAACATTTAATGTGCATGGAACAAAAAACAAATAGAAATGATAAACATGACAGTCTGTCAAACACCCTTGTGCATACCCTTTGTGAACACAAAACCTTAGTTTTTCTCTTCCTACTACTTCTACGTGGTGCATCCCCTGTGGCTGCAGCAGAGGTAGTGGCAGGTTGCTCATGTTCATGACTGCTGAGATGCTTTCAGCCTACGACCTCTAGGTTTTGGAGCCCGTGAGGGCCCCACCAAAGACTACTCCACCTGCACCTGTGCAGGGGCTGACTCAGCCACCTGGACAGGAGGCAGCATTGTGGGTATTGATTGAGAGGGTGCAACAGGAGAGACGTGGGAGCGCTTTGAGTGGAGCCCCCACTTCTATGTCCCCTTTCACCATCATCCCTCTCCTGAGCCAGGGCCACATCACTCCTACCACCCTGCTGGACAATCGTTTGGAGGACATGTGTGATGCCTTGTAAGGCCACCTATAATGTATCTGTCAGCCTATTTAAGGCGGCAGAATGTTGTTCACCCTGAGTCCGCACAGCTGTTGTCATGGCCTGAATGAACTCATTTATGAGCTGTGCTTGAAGGTCGATGGAGGCTAGCCTTCTCTCCATCGTGGACATTCCCGCACTTACCTGTGCCCCAATTCCACTAAAGCTGGAGGTGGACTCCTCCATCCTCTCCACTATTGTGGAGAGTGTGCGTGACACCTGTTCCAGTACCTTGCAAAGATGCCGCTGTCCCTTGATATTCTCCTTTTAAAGGATGGCCCTCGGGGTTCAGCATCTGCATCCAGCTGAGCAGAGCCTGGACAGGAGTGCGCGCACCGATGCGGACTCTCCACTGTTACCCCTGACACCAGTGTCTGCTTGTGCTTACTTGTGTATGGTGACTCACCAGCTGACAACACAACTAACTGACTACTAGGACCCACTGAGGTGTGACTATTTGCACTGGTGCATGGCTCACTAAGGTGTGATAGTGCGCCCTCAGAGGCAAAGAAGTCCTCTGAGGAATCAGTCTCTTCCGTCACTTCTATTGTTGAAGGGCCTGGAAGAGAACAGAAGGCAACATTAAGAATTATCACAGATGTAATGTTGCGATAAGTATACTGAGGTGTTCAACATGCCAATCATTAATAACATCAATTCGTGTTATGTGTGATGAATGTTAAAGTTCTGTCACCAGACGTTTGCGAGGTGCCAGTCTTGGCATCCCTGAGGGACAGACACCCGACCACGTGGCTAGGTTCCAAAGCCTCCTCCCCGACCTCTGTGAGGACCACTATTTGTTGTGGCCCCCTCCATCCCTCGTCTTCTCCTTTTCTTTCTGAACTCTCTTCTCCTACAAGGGGAGAAAGTACAGACGTGTGAGTGAGTGAGGGTGAAGTGGTCAGCCGATGGATGCATTGCTTTGGGTGAGGCTGACTGTGAAAGAGATGCATCAGAGGGTGACTATAGGACAGATTCATCACATTACATCAGGAGTGGGGTGAATGGGAGTGGTGGGTTCACAAATGGGGAGGTAAGGAAGTGCACAGAAAGTGAAGGTAAGTTGATAATGAGCCGTAAGTAGGTGTGAGGAATGGTGTCATGGAGTAGGCTTCGTAGGGTACAATGTTTTGTGGGGGGGGGTGGTGGTGAGTAATGTGCACCACAGAATGCAGGTGAATCTGTAAGTGTATTCACTTTTCCTGACCTGGTTAGACATCTGAAGCGCTTCCTACACTAGACCCAAGTGCAGGAGATGCTGCTGCTGGTCACCTCCTCTGCCACCTTGAGCCAGGCCTTCTTGGTGGCAGAGGCAGGGCGCTTCCTCCTGTCTGCTGGGTAGAGGGTGACCCTCCTCCTCCTCACCCTGGCCAGCAGCATCTCAAGTGAGGAATCACTGAACCTTGCGTCGGCTTGCTCCTCTGCTGCTCCATTTCCATCAATTCTTCCTTTCTCCAACAAAAGCCATTCATGCAATGGCCCTTTAAATTCTTCAGCTGACAGCACGTCATTCAGGTGCACAGTCCGCCCGCTGCGCAGCTTTCAGACGGCAAACCCAGAAGCCACATTAAGGGCCTTCAATTAGGTTGCGATTGCGTGGAGGAAGGTAGGAACTTTTTCTCAGGTTTCCCACGCACCCATTGACATCCCCCTGACATCCCACCACCATGATAAAATCCTGCCCTATGATTCTATCAATATTTTCTTGTGGCTCTTCCCACAAGGCAGCTAAACAGTGCATTTGTGAGCCACATCTCAGCCACAGAAGAGCTGCATGTGCTTTTCTGGTATGAAGCTTTTGAAGGAGACATTTATCTTTCTTGTGTCTGATCTTGATTTAATTTTGGATTGCTACACCTTAATGGGCCTTACAGTACATGATTTTAGATTTCACATGATTCTTGACCAAATGTAGTGCTCAATAACTGGTTTATTCTCATTATGTCACATGATTCGGTCTGACTCAGTAAGAGGGATAGTGGAGTTGAGCCCAGTGTTGAAAAATTGATTCTACATTCTTCATTCTTTTGAAGCTATTTTGTGATCTCGCTTTGGAATTTTGATGCTATTTACCAGTAGAAATATAATTTTTATTTTCATTACTTTTTCCCTAGATAAAAGTTTCTTGATTTGGGAAGTATGGTTCAGATGACATCATAAACCAGGAGAGCAAAGGACAAGCAGTTTGTTAGTCATCTGAATCCCAATATTGGATTACTGCCTATAATCTTCTGCCACTCATCCAGCACTTACATCAACTTATTTTTAACCTCTGTTATTACTGCCACTTTTTCCGTACCATTGCAATGACAATGACGCAAAATGATGAGAAAGCTCATAGCACATCAAGCTGGTGACTCAATGTTGCAGGAACATCAAAGAATATCAAATTCTTTCGGAAGTTATATTACATAATAATTCAATGTGATCTACAAAATATGTTGAGATGATATGCCATTGACAGACCAGGCATATGATAAATATTTCCACATTATCTTTGTCTCATAACTGGAGATGTTTATTATATGTCATGACTAGGTATGATAAACCTACTGTAAATGTTTGAAATACAATATGTCATTTTTAATATTGAATATAAATGACCAATTTTGTGACTATGGAAAGAATTAGGAATTTCAAAAATCTGAAGCTGTACTGTGCTGTTACTATCATGTAATACGATGGAAGTATCATTTGTATTGTCATTATGTTTTCTCTACATAAATGTTCTAAATAAGCATATATACACATCAGCCCCGATATTTATGGGGATGCAGGGGGTGGGGGCAGGAGGGGATGTCATTGTGGCTGGGAAACCCAGAAATGCTGGTAACATGGAAGTCCCGCAGAACTTAATGGCAGGACCACATTTGAGTTTTGATCTCCATTTCCCAGCCAGCAGCCAGCCAGATTGAGAAGGCCGCAGCCGGAGATCAAAGCATGGGTCAGGGGGAAGATCGGAGCGTGGGTCGGGGGGGAGTTCGGAGCGTGGGTCGGGGTGGGGGAGATCGGAGCGTGGGTCGGGGTGGGGGAGATCGGAGCGTGGGTCGGGGGGGGAGATCGGAGCGCGGGTCGGGGGGGAGATCGGAGCGCGGGTCGGGGGTGAGATCAGAGCGCGGGTCAGGGGGGGAGTTCGGAGCGTGGGTCAGGGGGGGGGAAGACGGAGCGTGGGTCGGGGGGGAGATTGGAGTGTGGGCTTGGAAGCAGGTTTGCTTGAGGGGACGGAGGGAAGCACTCCTACACCTCCTGGCCCACAAACAGTGCTGGAAAGGCACTTACCTGATGGATCCGGCCCTTCTCACATCTCTTCAGCTGCCAGGTTTCCCGAGCCCTGGGAAACCCGGCCCACAGCACTTAAATCTGAAAGGCTGTTAAAATTTGAGGCACGTAGTCCCATTAACATATTTAAATAACGGATCCACCTCTCGAGAGCAGATTAGTCACCCGCCCCCAACCCACCTCCGTTAGAACCGGAAGCGTGTGCGTTGGAGGCGGGTTGAAGTCAGGTTTCAGGTTTTAAAAATTTTAACCTACCCCCTGCCCCTTTCCCGCCCGTCATGGGGGGTTAAAATTACCCCCCTCATTGCTCCCCCCACACCCACAAACTCACCTCTACCAAATGGACTCAACTCAAAGGTTAGATTTCTTTTAGAAGTTGACTAACCTGCTCATTTCTAGCATTTTCTATTTGAATTACCAAAGCACAGATACTATTTATACACTTGTTAAATGTAGAATAGCCTTCTAATTCATTATCGCATAAGTTACTATAAGGGAAAATGGAAGACATATAAGCCCATGTTTTTTCAAATTTATTTGAAATTTCTATCCTATTATAGAATTGCCCTTAATCTGTTTAGTTTTTGGGTTCCAAAGTTGTAAGCAAAATAGTTTTGAAGGAGAGATTCAGTCATTAATGGAGAGAGCCTTTAGTGAGTGATGACACAAATATTTCTTCCTCCTTTGCTGTTGGTTTATGAGTTTCCAATAACAGCAAGCTTAAGGGAGGGACGCCCTCCGCCACTTTAACAGTTTCCAGTTCTCCAGCCCTAACCATCTCCTTTCCATCATGGACGTCCAGTCCCTCTACACCTCCGTTCCCCATCAGGACAGCCTGCGGGCCTTCCGCTTCTTCCTTGAATGGAGGCCCAACCAGTCCCCATCCAGCACCACCCTCCTCCGCCAGGCTGAACTTGTTCTTACATTGAACAACTTCTCCTTTGATTCCATTCACTTCCTCCAAATAAAAGGTGTCACTATGGGAACTTGTATGGGTCCTAGCAATGCCTGCCTTTTTGAGGGATACGTGGAAGATTCCTTGTTCTAGTCCTACTCAGGTCCCCTCCCTCACCTCTTTTTCCAGTACATTGATGACTGTACGGTGCCATTTCCTGATCTTGCCCCGAACTGGAAAATGTCATCAACTTGGTTTCCGATTTCCATCCTTCCCTCTCCTTCACATGGTCCATCTTCAACTTTTCCCTTCCCTTCCTTGACTTCTCTCTCTCCATTTCTGGGGATAGTCTTTTAACCAATATCTATCATATGCCCACCGACACCCACAGTTAACTTGATTACATATCCTCCCACCCCACTTCCTGTAAGGACTCTATTCCCTTCTCCCAGTTTCTCTGTCTCCATCGCACCTGTTCTGACGATGCCAACTTCCACACGGGTACTTCCGAAATGTCTTCCTTTTTTCTCAACCAAGGATTCCCCTCCACTATAGTTGACAGGGCCCTTGACTGTGTCAGTCCTATTTCCCACACTTCTGCCCTCACCCCTTCCACTCCCTCCGAGAACCATGATAGGGTCCCCCTTGTCCTCACCTTCCACCCACCATCTTCCACATTCAACTTCGTCAATTCCGCCACCTCCAGCGCAATCCCACCGTCAAACACATCATCCCCTCCCTTCCCCTCCCCTTTCAGCATTCTGAAGGGACCGCTCCCTCCACGACACCCTGGTCCACACTTCCATCACCCCCAACACCCGCTCTCCTCCCCACGGCTCCTTCCTGTGCGAACGCAGGAGATGCATCACCTGCCCTTTCACCTTCTCCCTCCCCACTGTCCAGGGCCCCAAACACTCCTTCCAGGTGAATTGGCGATTTACTTGTACTTCTTTCAATTTAGTATACTGTATTCACTGCTCACAATGTGGTCTCCTCTACACTGGGGAGACCAAACACAGACTGGGTGATCGTTGTGCTGAACACCTCTGCTCAGTCTGCAAGCGTGACCCTGACCTGCCAATCACTTGCCATTTTAATTCCCTGTCCCACTCCCTCTCTGACCTCTGACCTCGGCCTCTTACACAATTCCAATGAATCTCAACGGAAGCTCGAGGAACAGTACCTCATCTTTCGATTAGGCACTTTACAACCTTCCAGACTCAACATTGATTTCAATAACTTCAGATCATAATCACTGCTCTCATTTTTTCGGACAGCAAGTGCTGGTAATGGATCTGATGTTGCCATTTACACCTCCTCTAGACCCATCTTTTGTTTCTTTACTTGTCCCATTACCACCCTCCTTGCCTTGCACCATCATCCCTTTTTCATTTAATCAGTCCTGCCCTCCACCCTATTAGAGACCTTCCCTTTTGTTCTTTCCTCCTCCTCCTTTCCCTGACTCTATATTTGCTTAAAAACTGTTTAATCTTCAACTTCTTCCAGTTCTGTTTCTTTCTTCACGGGTGCTGCCTGACTTGCTGAGTGTTTCCAGCATTTTATATTTTTATTTAAGGGAAGTATTCTCATAACTAATTAGTATCCCAATATGCTACCTCACGTGGCTGCAACTTTGATGGCTTTGATGTATTTTAGATTGATCAGAATCAGTTTTCTGACCCTAAATTGCTTTACTGATTCTTCTCATGTTGAATCACTTTAGCCACTGATTAAGTATCATGTTGTGTACAAAGGTCACCAATGGTATAGTTACTTAATACAAAATAACTTTTAGTTACAATCTTAGGGTGAATAGCCATAATAATTGTATATTTTGATAATTTGCTGTGGATCCACTTTGAATTTCAATTTTGCTGATTTTTTCACACTCTAAATATTAACAAGACTATAAATAAACCGTATTAATGTCGTCATACGGCCTTTCCACTAACTACAGGCACAGCGACACACTTTCTGCTTCAGTTCCTTCTCAAACTGCCAATTTTGAAATATGTTTACATTTTCAGTGCCAGTGAGTCATGCAGCCAGAAATTCAGACTAGCACTGTGACAGATTATTAAAATATACTATTTTGGGATTATTAACTGCGGCAATTCCAGTGGTTTGATATAAAAGGGAATTGGACCTTGTCTATAAATGTGAATAAATTTATGCAAATTAGAGACTGTTGAATAACAAATATATTAGATGGTCTTTATTTGGACATATATGTTATAAACTAGGATTCCAGATCGATAGACAACCTTTGAACTATTTATATAATAAACTTTGCACTTTTTACAAAACTTGTATATATTTATATTCATCTCCTAAATGAGAATGAAGTTTTAAATCTCTTGTGAGTCAGTTTTTCCTCTTTTTAAGATCTCAAGAAAATTGAATTCTGGCAGTGTCAAGCAACAGAATTGTAATTCATTCATCTTTATTCATGGCTTCACAGCATTAAACTGCCGTAACCCTTTGAGACTAGGGCTATTTTTAAATTTGTCAAGAACAAGTGATTTATATCACATTGTTGAAAAAAAGCAAATTTTGCTTAAACCTAATGATAAAATATTACAAGCTTTGATCAGAAATAACGCATCGAGGATTTAACCATCTCAGAATATTTTCATTGACCTATGTAGGTTTGGATTGCTAGATTTACTCCAAAAAATAAATATTCAGCAATCAAACATAGCTGAGAAGCTGTTGTGCTGAAGTGCTGGATTCCAAACTGACATACACAAGCTCCAATCACAACCTCTCAACTAACATTCTCACTTGGACATCTCCCAAATCAAGAAGATGTGTGAGAAAGTTAAACAGCTCTTCCAAAAGACCTTTGATCTCTGTCAATATAAGCACTAGAGTTCTCAAAACCCTAGGTGAAAATCAATCTGTTCCCTAGGTTTATCTATTTTAGCTGTCCATCAGCTGGTGTTTCTCCCCATTGAGTGGAAAACAGCAAATAAGGAAATTACTGTGAGCAATGCTAATATTCATATCAAATTGCTCTCTTTGCTATTTTAATTAACTTAACTTGTTTAAAATAATTTGGTTAACAACTCTGTTAAGATAACTGAGGGAGGAATTTGATATGAGCGCATTAAACTTTTGTAAAATAACATCACTCACCATAATTTCTAGTCTATTGGGGTAAATCTTCGTCTTCCCCACTTGGGCGGCAAACTGGCTTATTAAAGACCCCGCCCAGTTTTATTCCATTGATTTCATTCAGTCCATTCACTACAAAGCATTGATATCAGACACTAATTTCTACAAGCCAGCATCTCCACTGACAAATTGTCATCCTCATGGAAACCACAGTGAATAAGAAATTATTACAACAGCTCACCACAACAACCTGCTATAAGGTTACTAATTTGGCTTTAAAGCAAATTGCTTGCCTTGTGGTGCTGTCACTCTCATGGTCCAGAAATAGAGTGATTCTTCAAAGGACCAGCATGAAAATAGAGCAAGGCCTTCAGCATTCATAGAACATATAATGTCGCACTGCATTTTTGGCTTACTGGAAAGTTAGCCACTTACAACATATCTGACGAACTGCTGAACCAGGCAGACAACACCTGTGGTGGTGGTGAGGCACCACTGGATTAATATCAGGCATACATAATAATTATATTTTAAAAAGGAGGTCAATCTAATGCAGTAAACTACAGGACTTTTAACATGACTGCTACAGCAGGTAAAGTAATGGAAACCATTCTAAGGGTTTACCTGCACAGAAATTATCTTGTTAGAAATAGTCAACATAGTTTTAGAAAGAGATCATGTCTGAAAAACCTCACTGACTTCTCTAAGGACAATAGAAGTAAAGCGCTTCTCAAACTATGAGGCATGAGACCTGTCACGGTACGACGCATCAATGGGAGGGAGTATCAGAATTTGGATTATGAATTTAACTTGACTGATGCTGGCACTATACTGGTTCATTTGAATTGGCTGAAGTATATGTCCATCATAGTTCAGCAGAGCCATATTCCCATTTGGTATTCTTTTTTTAGATCCACAATGTCTGCTTTTTCCACGGTTTTGTCAGTCCACTCCCTCCTGCTCCATGTGCTACTTTACCTCCTTGTTCTGTTTCAGCGACTTAATCCCACACCTGCTCTGAGTTATTGTTCAGCTGCCTGCTCTCTCCCAACACCCCCCCCCTCCCCCCCGAAGTTTCCCACACGTAAGCATGAATATAGCAAAGAACAAAATAGAGATAAATCAGACAAACAAGAGAAAGAGAAAGGGGAATACACAGAAAAGTAAGAAAGGAACAGGGAGAAAAAAAAATAAGAAACTGAAGTGAAAGAAAGAAGAGGGAACTTGCATTTATATTGCACTTTTCATGTCCTCAGAATGTCCGAAAGCATTTTAGCTAATGCATATTTTTAACAACTAAGAATCCTGCTATGGATTTCCAGAAGGTTTTGGATAATTTTTTCAATTAGACAGATAGATGTTAGATGAAATATTGATAAGTACGAAGTATTGCACATTAGATGAAATAATCTGTGACATAAGAGGGCATGACTGAGGTACTAAATGAGTACTTTGCATCTGTCTTCACAAAAAATGAGAATGAAGTTAATGTCGCAGAAGAGGAGGGGGGAGTAGAGATATTGGATAGGATAAAAATAGATAGGCTGGCATCGCAAAAAGTTAACATGTCACCTGGTCCAGATGGGATGCATCCTAGGTTGCTGAGGGAAGCAAGGGTGCAGATAGGAGAAGCTCTGACCACAATCTTTCAATCCTCCTTGGATATGAGAGTAGTGCCAGAGGATTGGAGGATTGCAAATGTTACACCCCTATTCAAAAAAGGGGAGAGGGATAAACCTGGTAACTACAGGCCAATCAGCTTAACGTCAATGGTGGGAAAATTACTAGAGACCATTGTCAGGGATAAAATTAATTCTCATTTGAAGAAGCATGGATTAATAAGGGACAGTCACCATGGATTTGTTAAAGGCAAATCGTGTCTGACTAACTTGATTGAGTTCTTTGATGAAGGAACAGAGAGGGTTAGAATCATAGAATCATAGAATGGTTACAGTACAGTTCTGAATACTGGTGGGGGAGATGCTTCCTCTGGGGAGTGCAGCCAGAGCCAAGTCCACAGCACCATGGATGGCTCAGCTGTACAGGAGGGGAGGAGAAAGGTCAGGAGAGCAATAGTTAAAAGGGGATTCCATAGTTAGGGGAGCAGACAGGCGTTTCTGCGGCTGCAGACGTGAATCCAGGATGGTATGTTGCCTCCCTGGTGCCAGGGTCAAGGATGTCACTGAGCAGCTGCAGAACATTCTGGGGGGTAGGGTGAACAGCCAGAGGTTTTGGTCCATATCGGTACCAACGATATAGGTAGAAAGAGGGATGAGGTCCTGCTGGCAGAGTTTAAGGAGTTAGGAAAGAGATTAACAAGCAGGACCTCAAGGGTAGTAATCTCGGGATTACTCCCAGTGCCACGCGCTAGTGAGTATAGAAATAGGAAGATAGAGCAGATGAATGGGTGGCTGGAGAGATGGTGCAGGAGGGAGGGCTTTAGATTCCTGGACCATTGGAACCGGCTCTTGGGGAGGTAGGACCTGTACAAGCCGGACGGGTTGTACCTCAACAGGGCTGGGACCAGGCAAAAAGGAAAAGGAGGTGGGGTAGTGTTGTTAATAAAGGATGAGATCAGTACAATAATGAGAAAGGATCTCGGCTCAGAAGATTAAGATGTAGAATCAGTTTGGATGGAGCTAAGAAACAGCAAGGGGCAGAAAACATTGGTGGGAGTTGTTTATAGGCCACCAAACAGTAGTGGTAATGTAGGGCACGGTATGAAGCAGGAAATTAGAAGTGAATGAAAGAAGGGTGATACAGTAATCATGGGGGACTTTAATCTACATATAGATTGGGCAAACCAAATTAGGACTAATACTGTGGAGGACAAATTCCTGGAATGTATACGAGATGGTTTTCTAGATCAGTATGTTGAGGAACCAACTAGGGAATAGACTATTTTAGATCTAGTATTGTGCAATGAGAAAGGATTAATTAATAATCTTGTTGTAAAGGAGCCCTTAGGGAAGAATGACCAAAATATGGTAGAATTCTTCATTGAGTTTGAAAGTGATGTAGTTCAATCTGAAACTAGGGTCTTAAATCTAAACAAAGGAAACTATGAAGGTATGAGGCACAAGTTGGCTGTGGTTGATTGGGGAACTACATTAAAAGGTATGACGGTAGACAGGCAATGGCTAGCATTTAAAGAATTAATACATAATTTGCAACAAATATATATTCCTTTAAGGCACAAAAATCCAACAGGGAAAAGTGGCTGACAAGAGAAATTAAAGATAGTATTAAGTCAAAGAAAGAGGCATATAAAGTTGCCAGAAAAAGCAGTAAGCCTGGGAGCATTTTAGAATTCAGCAAAGGAAGACCAAGAAATTGATAAAGAAAGGGAAAATAGAATATGAGAATAAACTAGCAAGAAACATAAAAATGGACTGTAAAGGTTTCTCTATGTAAAAAGGAAAAGACTGGCAAATGCAAATGTGGGTCCCTTATAGACAGAGACGGGAGAATTTATCATGGGGAATAAGGAAATGGCAGAGAAATTAAACAAATACTTTGGGGGTGATTTTAGGAGGCAAATGTGGGTGTGTTGGGGACGGGGGGCTCTGAAAATCACACAAATCCTATTCGGGTTCGGAAGCCGGCTCCAACCTCCCTACTTCCGAGTTTCCCAGGGACCCACCTGTGTGCATGCGGGCGACCCGAAAACGGAAGTCCCACCAACAATTAAAGCCGGCAGGATGACAGTTAAAGAGCCAAATGTTCCTCGTTGAGGTACTTAAGGCACTTTATCTGTGACAGATGAAGAGATTAGAAAGATTTTTAACTTACCTGGGCAGCTTGCCCACCGCTTCTGATTCATGCCTGATGAAACCAGGCGTGAAGGGTCGGATCAGGGAAAAAGAAACTAAATAAATTAAATAAAAAACCGTGCAACAAAGTGAAAACACTAAATGCACCTACCTTTGAAACCTGCTCCGATGTCCGATGTCCCTCGTTCCAATGTCACCCTCTTCAACACCCCCCCCCAATGTCCCCTGATATCCCCCCGATCTTCCCTTCTCCCCCGATCTTCCCCTCTCCCCCCCCGATCTTCCCCTCTCCCCCCCGATCTTCCCCTCTCCCCCCCACCCCAGTCTTCCCCTCTCCCCCCCACCCCAGTCTTCCAGTCCAGCGCTGGATCTTCCACTCTCCTCCCCCCTGGGCTTCCGTTCTGGCGCCGGATGATGTCTGGCTCTCTCTCTTTCTCGCCCCCCACCCCGCCTCGTGATGCAACTCCTGATGATAGCCATCCTGTCAATCAGGTTAGCAGCCAGCCGCGAAACCCAGAGAGGACGTTAACCACTATCAATCAACGTACGACCGCGTCGGAAGTTTGGTTCATGCGGGTTTGCCACGCGCCCAATCGCCCCCTGCTGCCATCCCGCCTCCCCACTAATATCAGGGCCTTTGTGCCTATCTTCACGGAAGAAGACATAAAAAACCTCCCAGAAATATTAGAGAACCAAGGGGCTGGCGAGAATGAGGAAAGAAAGAAACTAGTATTATTAAAAAAATAGATTAGAGAAATTAATGGGACTGAAAGTTGATAAATCCCAAGGACCTGATAATCTACATCCCAGGATTTTGAAAGAGGTGGCTATAGAGATAGTGGATGCATTGGTTGTCATCTTCCAAAATTCTATAGATTCTGGAACAGTTCCTGCAGATTGGAGGGTAGCAAATGTAACCCCACTATTTAAGAAAGGAGGGAGAGAGAAAATGGGGAACTACAGACCTATTAGTCTGACATCAGTAGTAGGGAAAATGTTAGAATCTATTATAAAGGATGTGATTACAGGACACTTAGAAAATAATAAAAGGATTTGGCAGAGTCAACATGGATTTATGAAAGGGAAATCATGTTTGACAAACCTATTGGAGTTCTTTGAGGATGTAACTAGTAGAATAGATAAGGGGGAACCTGTGGATATGGTGTATTTGGATTTTCAGAAGGCTTTCGATAAGGTCCCACACAAGAGGTTGGTGAACAAAGTTAGAGCACGTGGAATTGGGGGTAATATACTGGCATGGATTGAGAATTGGTTAACAGACAGAAAACAGAGGGTAGGAATAAACGGCTATTTTTCAGGTTGGCAGACTGTGACTAGTGGGGTACTGCAGGGATCGGTGCTTGGGCCCCAGCTATTCACAATCTATATCAATGATTTGGATGAGGGGACCAAATGTAATATTTCTAACTTTGCTGATGACACAAAACTAGGTGGGAATGTGAGTTGTGAGGAGGATGCAAAGAGGCTTCAAGGGGATATAGTCAGACTAAGTGAGTGGGCAAGAACGTGGCAGATGGAATATAATGTGGAAAAATGTGAAGTTATCCACTTTGGTAGGAAAAACAGAAATGCAAAGTATTTTTTAGATGTTGAAAGATTGGGAAATGTTGATGTTCAAAGGGACCTGGGTGTTCTTGTACCTGAGTCATTGAAAGCTAACATGCAGGTGCAACAAGCAATTAGGAAGGCAAATGGTATGTTAGCCTTTATTACAAGAGGATTTGAGTACAGGAGTAAAGATGTCTTACTGCAATTATACAGGGCCTTGGTGAGACCGCACCTGGAGTATTGTGTACAATTTTGGTCTCCTTACCTAAGAAAGGATATACTTGCCATAGAGGGAATGCAACGAAGGTTCACCAGACTGATTCCTGGGATGGCGAGATTGTCGTATGAGGAGAGATTGAGTAGACTGGGCCTGTATTCTCTAGTTTAGAAGAATGAGAGGTGATCTCATTGAAACATACAAAATTCTTACAGGGCTCGACAGGGTAGATGCAAGGAGGATGTTTCTCCTGGCTAGGGAATCTAGAACCAGGGGTCACAGTCTCAGAATAGGGGATAGGCCATTTAGGACTGAGATGAGGAGAAATTTCTTCACTCAGGTTGTAAAGGCTCAGTCATTGAGTACATTCAAAACAGAGATTGATAGATTTATAGATATTAAAGACATCAAGGGATATGGGGATGGTGCAGGAAAATGGTGTTGAGGTAGAAGATCAGCCATGATCCTGTTGAATGGCGGAGCAAGCTTGAGGGGCCGGATGGCCTACTCCTGCTCCTATTTCTTATGTTCTTATGTTCTTAGCACAGAAGGAGGCCATTTGGCCCATTGAGCCCGTGCCGGTTCTCGGCAAGAGCAATCCAGTTAGTCCCACTCCCCTGCCCTTTCCCCGTAGCCCTGCAAATTTTTTCCCTTCAAGTACTTATCCAATTCCCTTTTGAAATCCACGATTGACTCTGCCTTTCAGGCAGCGCATTCCAGATCATAACTACTCGCTGAGTAAAAATTTTTTTCCTCACATCGCCTTTGATTCTTTTGCCACTCACCTTAAATCTGTGTCCTCTGGCTCTCAACCCTTCCGCCAACGGGAACAGTTTCTCTTTATTTATCTAAACCCTTCATGATTTTGAACACTTCTATCAAATCTCCTCTTAAACTTCTCTACTCTAAGGAGAACAACCCCAGCTTCTCCAGTCTATCCACGTAACTGAAGTCCCTCATCCCTGGAACCATTCTAGTAAATCTTTTTTGCACCCTCTCTAAGGCCTTCACATCCTTCCTAAAGTGCAGTGCTCAGAATGGGACACAATACTCCAGTTGTGGCCGAACCAGTGTTTTATCAAGGTTCAACATAACTTCCTTGCTTTTGTACTCTATGCCTCTACTTATAAAGCTTTTTTAACTGCGTTTTCAAGCTGTCCTGCCACCTTCAAAGATTTGTGCAGATATACCCCCAGGTCTTTCTGTTCCTGCTCCCACTTTAGAATTGTACCATTTAGTTTATATTGCCTCTCCTCATTCTTCCTGCCAAAATGTATCACATAAGAACATAAGAACATAAGAAATTGGAGCAGGAGTAGGCCAATCGGCCCCTCGAGCCTGCTCCGCCATTCAATAAGTTCATGGCTGATCTGATCCCAACCACAAATCTAAAGAACACAAGAAGTCGGAGCAGGACCCGGCCACATAGCCCCTGGGCCCTCTCCGCCACCCACAGGGCATTGACCGATCCGAACTCAGCTTCATGTCCAATTTCCTGCCCGCTCCACATAACCCCTAATTCCCTTTACTTCTAGGAAACTGTCTATTTCTGTTTTAAATTTATCTAATGATGTAGCTTCCACAGCTTCCTGGGGCAGCAAATTCCACAGACCTACCACCCTCTGAGTGAAGAAGTTTCTCCTCATCTCAGTTTTGAAAGAGCAGCCCCTTATTCTAAGATTATGCCCCCTAGTTCTAGTTTCACCCATCTTTGGGAACATCCTTACTGCATCCACCCGATCAAGACCCTTCACAATCTTATATGTTTCAATAAGATCGCCTCTCATTCTTCTGAACTCCAATGAGTAGAGTCCCAATCTACTCAACCTCTCCTCATATGTCCGCCCCCTCATCCCCGGGATTAACCGAGTGAACCTTCTTTGTACTGCCTCGAGAGCAAGTATGTCTTTTCTTAAGTATGGAGACCAAAACTGTATGCAGTATTCCAGGTGCGGTCTCACCAATACCTTATATAACTGCAGCAATACCTCCTTGTTTTTATATTCTATCCCCCTAGCAATAAAAGCCAACATTCCGTTGGCTTTCTTGATCACCTGCTGCACCTGCATACCAACTTTTTGATTTTCTTGCACTAGGACCCCCAGATCCCTTTGTACTGCAGTACTTTCCAGTCTCTCGCCATTAAGAAAATAACTTGCTCTCTGATTTTTCCTGCCAAAGTGCATAACCTCACATTTTCCAATATTATATTGCATCTGCCAAATCTCCGCCCACTCACCCAGCCTGTCTATATCCCCTTGCAGGTTTTTTATGTCCTCCTCACTCTCTACTTTCCCTCCCATCTTTGTATCATCTGCAAATTTTGATATGTTGCACTCGGTCCCCTCCTCCAAATCGTTAATATAGATTGTAAAGAGTTGGGGACCCAGCACCGACCCCTGTGGAACACCACTGGTTACTGGTTGCCAGTCCGAAAATGAACCATTTATCCCAACTCTCTGCTTCCTGTTCGATAACCAATCCTCCACCCATGCCAGAATATTACCCTCAATCCCGTGATTTTTTATCTTAAGTAATAATCTTTTATGTGGCACCTTGTCGAATGCCTTCTGGAAGTCTAAATACACTACGTCCACTGGTTCCCCTTTATCCACCCTATACGTTATATCCTCGAAGAACTCAAGCAAATTTGTCAGACATGACTTCCCCTTCATAAAGCCATGCTGACTTTGTCCTATTAAATTATGCTTATCTAAATGTTCCGTTACTGTCTCCTTAATAATAGACTCCAAAATTTTACCCACCACAGATGTTAAGCTAACTGGCCTATAATTTCCAGCCTTCTGCCTACTACCCTTTTTAAATAACGGTGTTACATTAGCAGTTTTCCAATCTGCCGGGACCTCTCCTGAGTCCAGGGAATTTTGGAAAACTATCACCAAAGCATCCACAATCCCTACTGCCACTTCCCTCAAGACCCTAGGATGGAAGCCATCAGGTCCAGGGGATTTATCCGCCTTGAGTCCCATTATTTTACTGAGTACCATCTCCTGAGTGATTTTAATCGTATTTAGCTCCTCCCCCCCGAGAGTCCCCTGTTTGTCCAGTGTTGGGATATTCTTAGTGTCCTCTACTGTAAAGACTGAAACAAAATATTTGTTCAGCATTTTTGCCATCTCCATGTTTCCCACCATTAATTTCCCGGTCTCATCCTCTAAGGGACCTATGTTTGCCTTAGCCACCCTTTTTCTTTTTATATAACTATAGAAACTCTTGCTATCTGTTTTTATATTTTTTGCTGCGTTAAATTTCATCTGCCATGTGTCCGCAAATTCCACCAGCCTGTCTATGTCCTCTTGAAGTCTATTACTATCCTCCTCACTGTTTACTACACTTCCAAGTTTTGTGTCATCTACAAATTTTGAAATTGTGCCCTGTACACCCAAGTCCAAGTCATTAATATACATCAAGAAAAGCAGTGGTCCTGGTCCCGACCCCTGGAGAACACCACTGTATATCTCTAAACAAGAGGGTAGTGCAGTAGATGTTTTTCACTGGAGCTGGCATAGGCACAATGGGCCAAATAGTTTCCTCCTATGCTGTACCTACTATGATACTATGATACTATGTTGTATATATGGACTTTCAAAAGACATTTTATAAAGTACCACATAACAGACTTATTCGGAAAATAGAAGCACATGGTATTAAAGGGACAGTGGTAACTTGGGTACGTAATTGGCTAAAGGATAGGAGGCAGATCGTAATGGCAAATGGATGGTTTTCTAACTGGAGAGAAGTATGCAGTGGGGTCCCCCAGGGATCGGTATTAGGACCATTGCTTTTCTTGTTTTTTATAAACGACATGGACTTGGGTATAGGGATTACAATTTCAAAGTTTGCAGATGATACAAAACTTGGCAACAAAATAGTGAACAGAATAGTAGCAGACTTCAGGAGGACGTGGACAGACTGGTGAAATGGGCAGACTCTTGGCAGATGCAATTTAATGCGAGTAAGCATGACTCTGGGAGGAACAATATAGAGAGGCAGTATAATCTAAATGATACCATTTTGAGGGGGGTGCAAGAGCAGAGGGACCTGGGGTGCATATTCACAAATCTTTGAAGGTGGCAGGGCAAATTGATAAGGCGGTTAAGAAACCATATGGGATACGTGGCTTTGTAAATAAGGGCATTGAATGCAAAAACAAGGAAGTCATGCTAAACCTTTACAAATCACTGATTAGGCTTCAGCTGGAGTAGGAAGGATGTCAAGGCCTTGGAGAGGGTACAGAGGAGGTTTACCAGGATGATGCCATGGATGAGGGACTTCAGTTATGTGGAGAGATTGGAGAAGCTGAGATTGTTCTCCATAGAGCAGAGAAGTTTAAGGGGAGACATAATAGAGGTTTTCAAAATTATGAGGGGTTTTCATAGAGCAAGTAAGGAGAAACTTTCCTCTGGCAAGTGGCTCAGTAACCAAAGGTCATAGATTTAAAATAATTCGCAAACGAACTAGAGGAGAAATTAGGTGAAATTTTTTCACACAGAGGTTTGTTAAGATCTGGAACACACAACCTGAAAGGGTGGTGGAAGCAGACTCCTTAGGAACTTTCTAAAGGCAATTGGACATGCACTTGAAGAGGACTAATTTACAGGGTTATGGAGAAAAACCTGGGGTGTGGGACTAAATGGGATATCTGTTTCAAAGTGCCGGCACAGGCACAACAGGCTGAATGGCCTCCTTCTGTGCTGTAAGATTCTATGATTGTATGATTCTAAGCATAAAATTTAAGGAATACAATCAGCACAGGGTGACCCATGAAAAGACCTGGGAGTAAAGGTGGATTTGTTCTATTAATATTTAGACAGTGTGGTGAACTAATTAAAAAAATCTAATAAAAAGTTGGATATTTAGCCAGAACATTCCCAGGACCAGATGGTTTCCATCCCAGGGTTTTAAAGGAAGTAGGTGAGCACATTGCAGATGCCCTAACTATAATCTTTCAAAGTTCTCTAGATTCAGGAACTGTCCCTCTAGATTGGAAAATTGCACATGTCACTCTGCTTTTTAAGAAAGGAGAGAGAGAAGGAAACCAGGGAATTATAGACCAGTTAGTCTAACATCTGTTGTGGGGAAAATGCTGGAGTCTATAATTAAGGATAGGGTGACTGAACACCTCGAGAATTTTCAGTTAATCAGAGAGAGCCAGCATGGATTTGTGAAAGGTAAGTCGTGCCTGACAAACCTGATTGAATTTTTTGAAGAGGTGACTGAAGTAGTGGACAGGGGAATGTCAATGGATGTTATATATATGGACCTCCAGAAGGCATTTGATAAGGTCCCACATAAGAGACTGTTAGCTAAGGTAGAAGCCCATGGAATCGAGGGAAAAGTACGGACTTGGTTAGGAAGTTGGCTGAGCGAAAGGCGACAGAGAGTAGGAATAATGGGTAGGTACTCACATTGGCAGGATGTGACTAGTGGAGTCCCACAGGGATCTGTCTTGGGGCCTCAATTATTCACAATATTTATTAACGACTTGGATGATCTAAGTTTGCCGATGACACAAAGATTGGTGGCATTGAAAGCAGTGTAGATGAAAACATAAAAAAACAAAGGGATATTGATAGATTAGGTGAATGGGCAAAACTGTGGCAAATGGAATTCAATGTGGACAAATGTGAGGTCATCCACTTTGGATCAAAAAAGGATAGAACAGGGTACTTTCTAAATGGTAAAAAGTTAAAAACAATGGATGTTCAAAGGGACCTAGGGGTACAGGTACATAGATCATTGAAGTGTCATAAACAGGTGCAGAAAATAATCAAGAAGGCTAATGGAATGCTGGCCTTTATATCAAGAGGACTAGAGTACAAGGGGGCAGAAGTTATGCTGCAGCTATACAAAACCCTGGTTAGACCGCACCTGGAGTACTGTGAGCAGTTCTGGGCACCGTACCTTCGGAAGGACATATTGGCCTTGGAGGGAGTGCAGCGTAGGTTTACGAGAATGATACCCGGACTTCAAGGGTTAAGTTACGAGGAGAGATTACACAAATTGGGGTTGTATTCTCTAGAGTTTCGAAGATTAAGGGGTGATCTGATCGAAGTTTATAAGATATTAAGGGGAACGGATAGGGTGGATAGAGAGAAACTATTTCCGCTGGTTGGGGATTCTAGGAGTAGGGGGCACAGTCTAAAAATTAGAGCCAGACCTTTCAGGAGCGAGATTAGAAAACATTTCTACACACAAAGGGTGGTAGAAGTTTGGAACTCTCTTCTGCAAATGGCAATTGATACTAGCTCAATTGTTAAATTTAAATCTGAGATAGATAGCTTTTTGGCAACCAAAGGTATTAAGGGATATGGGTCAAAGGCAGGTATATGGAGTTAGATCACAGATCAGCCATGATCTTATCAAATGGCAGAGCAGGCACGAGGGGCTGAATGGCCTACTCCTGTTCCTATGTTCCTAACAGTGAAAAGCAGGTCTTGGGCTGCACAACACACTAATTAAGAGAAAAGAAGAAAAATAGCAAAAACTACCAATGAGAAACAAGTAACCAGCAGAAATTTAGCAATCAAATCATTTTTTTTGCAAAGCTACAATTCATGATTAGTGCGGTCGATTTTAACTTGGGGGCGGGGGGGTGGGGGAGGTTTTTTAGATGGCCGATGGACCCGAGCTCCATCATTGGTGCAAGGCTCAGCCTATTTTAACTGCCTGGCCTCATTTACATGTAGCTTGTCTGCTTCCCAGCCGAACCCACTGTCTGTCTGCCGAGCAGGAGTGGGATTTCCACCGCGCAGAGGCGGGGTTCAAATTAACCCCAGTGAATATCACAAAACCGACCATTCAAATCCCCCAAATAATTTCTTCCTGTTGTTTTCAGTTTCTATTTTTCTTCTTCACTGAGGGAGTCTATAAATAATAGATACCATTTTCCGAGGACCCGCATCACAGGTCTCGTATGCAGCAGGCAGCTTATTGGAAAATTATGCATGTATTGCCCATAATTTTCTACCCATTAATGTCAACCCATGCCAGGCACCAGGCAAGCACAGTGTACCTGTAAATGGAGAAGAATGGCCAAACATCCCAGCCTGGGCCATTATCCTGGCAAGGCTTTATACTGGGAATGGGGAGGGTGAGCAGAAACAAGAGTGCAGCTTCAGGCCTGAAAGGCCTGCAGCTGTCCTCCCAATTGTTGGCCATGGGGTCTTCTGCCTGCTGCTGGAGATCAATAGCAAGAAGGCCCCGAGGCCTAAACATTGATCTGGGGAGGACAAAAATATCAACATACCTGCAGCCATCTCCTATAAGCAGGTTGCAATAGGCCCCTGTGCAAACCCCACTGCCAGTTGTTTGGGGCAACCCTGCATCCAGGTGTCCCACGGGTGGATACAGCAGAAAGCGAGGTGGTAGGGCCAGGACACTCCATCCACCCTCATATGAACACTGGGCCTGTTCCGATTGTAGGCCCAGATAAATCCGATCCGGGCTCCCCAAGAAATCCCAGAGCTGCAAGGTGAAGACAGAGTCCTAAAGTAACAAGTCTCTGCCCTCTATTCCTCTTTACTGTACTTGGGAATTTGATATTCCCCAGGCCCAGCAAAGAGGAAAATCTCCTATATAATTTTTCCAGTGGTTTATACAACTTAAACCATTAAACAGAAGTTCTAAAGTAAAGGTATTTTTTTTTTGACATTAAAGGAGGACTAATGATTTCACTGGGGCAAGGGATGGATGTTTATGAGGCATTCTGATGTTATCCTTAGACATTGCAGCCAGAGCCTTGATTATGGTGAATGACTACCTGTAATGATACTGGTCATCAGAGACTCAACTGTGAGGAAAGAAAGCGCCCTGGGCAGTGATATGGTAAAGGCAGTTACAGCAAAAATACAGATCCATTGTAGGAAGTCATCAGATGAAAAAATATCTTTCATATATCAGTAACTGCATTCTAGACTCAGGTCAACTAGTATTTAATTATAATTTTACAAAATAAATATGATCACATGTAATGTATGTACAATTAATCTAAAATTAGTAGATTTCATTTACAAATACTTTAGAGATAGTAGCATGTTACAAATATAATCAAGAACATTTTTTACTATTAACACAATTTGCTGAATATTTTAATATAGCTGATTTCCTCTGCGATTGCACATGGGTAGTCTGGGCTCTGCAGTGCAGCAACGATGATTATCTGCTAATCTGGGGCCAAAAATCCATGGCCCTTCCAGCGCAGTGCACTGCACCTATCCAAACCTCAGATCGTCCTGGATCATTTGCATGACCTAGTGCAGGTCTGCCCTGCAGCAGGACCTTGGTTCTGGAAATGGAGGTGGGTGGTGGGGAGGTGGGGAAGGGTGAGAGGCCTGCAGCTATGGTCTGGCCACCTGCCTCAGGGACTTTTTGCTTCTGCTGAATGACAGCTAGATGTCCTTGAGATAAAAGATCATGGGGGAGGCGGTAAAAGATGGTTTCACTTACCTTCTCACGTCTCCCTTGCCTTGCGGCCTTCCCCTTTCACATCAACAACAATAACAATAACAACAACAACTTTTATTTATACAGTGCACTTAATGTAGTAAAACATCCCAAGGCGTTTCACAGGCACATTATCAGACAAAATTTGGCACCGAGCCACATAAGCAGATATTAGGACAGGTGTTCAAAAGCTTGATTAAAGAGGTTGGTTTTAAGGAGCATCTTAAAGGAGGAGAGAGATGTAGAGAGGCGGAGAGGTTTAGTGAAGGAATTCCAGAGCTTAGGGCCTAGGCAACTGAAGGCATGGCTGCCAATGGAGGGGCAAAGGAAATCGGGGATGCACAAGAGGCAAGAATTGGAGGAACACAGAGATCTTGGAGGGTTCTAGGGCTGGAGGAGGTTACAAAGAAGGAAAGAGCAAGGCCACATCCTTCTATCTCAGGGACCCAGGCTGAAGGCCCAACACCAATTTCTTTTGGGCACCCATCAAAATGGGCAATCTTTGGTCATACATAAAGAGCACTGAGGTGGGATTGCTGGAAACATTCCCTTCTGCCTCATCTGCATGACCATCACTGTCCTATCCTGTTTTCAACAGCTGCAGTTTTCTTGCACAAATATTCCGTTTAAAGTTGAGTAGAATTAAAGTGAAGGATTGCTGTGTGATCTCAGTTTTTAATCAATGAACAATAAGTCAATTTTCCATATTGTCTTAGATATTTGAATACACAGCCTCACTTCTATATTTGTTTTATAAAGAGGAATGCCAGTAAGAAGTTCTTTGTTGCTTACTCAAGGTGAAGTTGAAAAGAATGAAGACAACTCTGACAATACATTTTATTACTCCAGTCTTTAACAATGATGACTTGCCCTCATTCTCACCACCTCATCATAGCTGCAATGTCAGCTATTGTAAGCATTTCTTTTATTAACACAGGCAAAGATTGGTACAAAGAGACAGTTTCAAAGATACTTACTGATGGCCTTCACAGTCCAACTTCAAATTCCATTACAAACCATTACCTTTTACAAATCACTTATTAAAACCCACGCAAAGTTTTTATAAGTTTCATGAAATTTTAAACTATAAAATATGTGGTAGAACTTTAGAAGCATCAAGAGTTTTATCTGTCGTTGTCTCCCCTCCCCCAGTACGTACACACTCCATCACATATTACATGATGCAGTTGATAACAACGGTAGAATTTAATAAATTCACACTCTCTTGTGTTACTCAGACAGAAAGTTATTATACATATATGTGATGTGTATTAGACAGATATGTGTTTGTTTCTAGTCACAACCTGCTGAGTATCATACATACGTGCATAAAATTAACATATTATTGGATATTCTATAATATCATTCAGGATTTATTTCCAAAACCTGCAAGGATCCTAATAATATTCTGATGGGCTATTCTGCAGGATATGTCGATGAGTGTGAAGTTTTCTAAACTATCCCGCTAGTCCAGAACGCAATGAGGTGAAACCATTGTAAGTAGAGATGAATCATTTTGCTATGGTCTATTTAAATTGGAAAATAATCTTTTATGATTCTGACAATCTTCAAATATGTATTATTAGTAATTTCACCTATACAAATGATAACAATAGATGGGCTTTTGAGAATGGATAAGTTGGTGTACATATGATGGGCCTGACATTCCTCCCCCCTTTCCCCACAATGTGTGATGCCTGTCCAGGCCTCAGCATGTTTGAGTTTGGTGGGCCAGGTCATTTGCATGGCCTGGTTGCATACCCAGCATAGGGCTCAGCTTAGCAAGGTCTTGCACCAGGAAACAAAAGTGGGGAGGGGTGAAAAGACACAGGCACACTTGCAGACCTGAGATACCGGCTGCTGGTAAACAACAGAAGGCCGCCAGTCTGATGATTGTAGGGGAGGCTGCAAAAGAAGGTTTCACTTACCTTCTCGGTCTCTCTTGCTTTGCTGCCTGACTCCATCAGACACTCCATTCTGAGGTACTTCCAGACACGAAGCCTAATGGCTTCTTCATGCACCCCTGAAAATGGTGGCCCTTCCATTGGAGATGGAACTGAAGTGGAATAATGGGAATACTCCATCCCATCTCATTTCCATGACTGCTCTGGCCTGTGCCTATTGCAGGTGCAGGCCCAGGTCTGCCTATCTGCGGAAGCCCCAGAAATCCTGGGCAATATAAAAGGGTGGTGACTCAGTGTAACGAATCTTGCACACTTTTCCTCTCTGTAGCACCTGGAAACTAGCTGAAACCCATAAGGAAACTCTCTGAAAATACATCACTGTGATCAAGCAGAAATATTAAAGGAATCACTCACATTTTGTACTACTTGTATTACTGTATTTTGAAACTTACCTACTTGAGTTCTAACTCATTAACTATGATTTACTGAAAAGAAAGAAAATCATGTACAGTAACAAATATTATGGATATAAACTATGTGTTTTACAACAATGGAAAACAACAGTCCTTGTATTTGCTCTGTCTAAAAATTGCTTTGTACTTTATCACAGTGCAGTCCATGTTTAGATTGTTATTCACAAGGGAACTGCCCGAGAATGCAGCAGTGCTGACTGCTGAAACCATGACAACTCATTGTTGTTCTCATTGATGGCCAAAGCACTTTAATATCTGTGTGATATGTCGCCCCACGCTGTGATCTGTCAACCACAATAGTGTTCTGACTCCTATCAAACTTTTGAAGAGATCTATGAGCAATGGTCATTTTAACTTGGTAAATAAAAGAAACCTACCGGGATACACGCAATATATGCATGGTTCTGCTCAATAATAGTGTTAGGGGAATACAAATGATTTTGTTGGTCATCAAAATGAATTTGCACATATATGTCTGATATTCTTCTCAATCGATATTTATTTATTTATGTGGCTACGATTGAAACTGTGTTATTTGAGGTGTACAAATTTATTTCTTCATCCACCTGCAGTGGGTGAAGAGAACACTCGAGGATAAATTTTCCAGTCATAAACTTGGTGCTCAAGGAGATAACACTGGGCTGACCTCACGGGATCTATCATACAAGTCTCTTCAGTTTCCATAGGTGACCCATAAGAACCAGCTCGATCTGCCCAGATGGCCACCAGTTTAGCACCTCGCAGCACTCCAGGGGTACTTTACAAATCGACTCTGTCAGCAAGGAGCCACATCTGCTGGTATTGCACATCGGGCACTTAATTTTCAGACCACACCCACCTCAGGCAGCATCACATCCACTTCATCAACCACAAAGGGTCAGATGTTGGACTGCTCTGTCACTTTTCCCAGGACTGGGTACGGTGCCTAGGCACTGGGTTTCTTCTTTGCCTTTCATTTCTGTCTCCCCTCAGTCTTGTCGAAGGCTACCATCAGATTAAAATGTCTTTTTAAAGGCTGTGAAAATCTTTGTCCCCATGCTGCCATTTTCCTTTAATTTTTCTTTAAATTTCACCTGAGTTTCCATTAAGTTATCGCCCAGCAAATCTTCACTTGGAGCTGTGAACAATTATGCAAGTTAGCTGATCCAGGAAAATTGTGTGCTCTTAGCACTTTACAATTCTGGCTTGATTTAAGTCAGTCATTAATCTTTCAGCACTGAGTTATGCCAGTACATGAAATCAGCTGCTATCATTTTAATGGGTTTAAGACATCTCACCAGAAAACCTTGAAGGAATTCAAGAGGAAGATGTTTCTCGTCCAAGTCATTGAGCTAGGAGGAACAGTAAGCTGTGCAGGCGGGAGCAGGAAGTTACAAAAGGACATAGACAGATTAAGGGAGGGGCAAAATTGCGGCAGATGGAGTTCAATATGGGCAAGTGTGAGGTAATCTACTTTGGATCCAAGAAAGGCAAATATTTTCTTCATGGCAAGAGACTAGAAACTGTGGAGGAGCAACAGGATTAGGTTGTCCATGTACACTAATGATTAAAACCTGGTGCACAGGTGCAAAAAATAATCAAAAAGGCTAATGGAATGTTGGCATTTATCTCAAGGGCGTCAGAATACAATCAGTAGTACAGAGCCTTGGTCAAACCCCATTTGGAGTATTGCATTCGGTTTTGGGCACTGCACCTCAGGAAAGATATATTGGCCTTGGAAGGGGTATAGTGCAGATTAACTAAAATGATGCCAGGGCTTAAAGGTTAAATTATGAGGACAGGTCGCATAAACTTGGCTAGTATTCCCTTGAGTTTAGAAGGTTGAGGGGTGATTTAGTTGAGGTGTATCAAATGATAAAAGGATTTGATAGAGTAGATACAGAAAAGCTATTTCCTCTGTTGGGAGAATCCAGAAGAAGGGGGCCCAATCTTAAAACCAGAGCTAGGCCATTCAGGAGTGAAATCAGGAAACACTTTTTCACACAAAGGCTAAAGGAAATGTTGAATTTTCTCCCTAAAAGGCTGTGGATGTTGGGTTAATTGAAATTTTCAAGACTGAGTTCAACAAATTTTTGTTAGGTAAAGGTATCAAGGGATATGGAGCTAAGGCAAGTAAATGGACTTGAGGTATATATCAATCATAACCTAACTGAATGGTGGAACAGGCTCAAGTGGCTGAATGACCTACTCCTGTTCCTATGTTCCTAAGTGTTGTCTGCTGCTTACACAGAACTATGGGGTTGATTTTGGCTTTTGAGCGTGCCGGCTTGTCATCCACGGCAAATAGGCAGCTGCGATTTTGAGGCACTGGCCTAACCCACATTGGGCCGGTGGACTGCAGGGTGCCAAACTGATGTCCCGATGCAGCTCGCTGGATTAAGGCTAGCCAACATCAGGCTGATTTGAACGCCATCAAGGTAAGTGCGGCTGCGGGGGTGGTGTGGGGTGCGGAGGGGGGGTTGCAATCGTGGAGGGGGGGTCCCATGGCAGCAGCTGCCCAGATTATTTTGTGGGGCCCAGAGGAGCACTCCTACTCCTTCAGGCCCCATGAAAATAATATCAAACTTACCTCAGCTAGGCCTGTTCGGCTCTATCGATTGTGGATATGATCGAAGCATCCATGGCACCTGCTCTGACCATTTCCAATCTAAAATGGAAATCGGGCTCTTAGGATCCTAATTTACATATTGACATGAGCCTACCACCTGAACCAGGCAGGCGCTTTGACCGCCCAGAGGTAGGCCCCTTTCAAAATGGCGCTGGCCGCATCGTTGGGGGTAATGGGGCAGTAAGGCCACCAGTCCCATTTTGAGATCGCTAATGCCCTGTTAAGGCGAAGCAAGTTAAAAATGACCCCTATGTTATTACACTTACAGGGTTTTTTTCATTAAATTGATTGGCAAAAATCAACCTATAATTTATAATCCAGAGTTAGATTATTTTTAAGATCTATGAATTTGTTTAAGCTTTTAAATGAGGAAAATAATTTGCCGCCTTGATTTTTTCTTTTATGTTCTAAACTAGTAAAGGATAGAATACAAGAGCCTGGTCTTCAGTTGCTTCCAAGCCTTTATTCACAGAGCTCCACATTACCCACACCACACCCTACATAAGCTCTCTTATATATGGATTCAAGAGAGCCCCAGTTGATACTCACCACCCGAATACAATTAACACTAATTGATATAAATCACATGGATACAATTAACATTTTAATCAGTTGTTTGCACTATAATTAATTCTAATCGCTTCAAATTGCTACAGGAATTCATTTTCCACACCAGAATATTTCATCTTCATTCATTCCACTTCAATTTTCAATTCAAGGATGGTATGTTCAACAATAAAATTCAGTTATGCTTTCTGTAAGAGAGCACAAATTAGCAAGTACTGCTGCTCTTTGCGATGTGAAGTGATTTGTAGAATGTTCAATAGGAACTTTCAAGCAGTCACAAGCAAGGACATGTGACGCACATCTATCAGCAAGAAACTGTTGCTCATGCATGAAATAAGTTGATCATACCCTTAAATACAGTTCTATATGTAAAGTGCTGCATCTGACTTAAAATATGTATATCCAAAGCAAAGCTTCAGAAATTGAGTCATTTGTTGGTGCTCTAAGGCAATGCATTACAGGGCACAGGTTTATGGCTGCAATTCCACATACAGTGAGTTTCCCATCTTTGGGAATTCAAAAGAAAGGTTTTGGCTGAGGTATTCGGAACTTGGTCATTTTTGGTATTTTCAAGATAACCTGAAACATCCAAATTTGACTTACTTTAGATCTCCAATTTGGATCAGTATTCATCTGCACTGGATAGGCTGTTATTTGCACAATACAAGCTGTGACCCAATTCATATAGTCAAGTGTTAGAGAATAAGAACAACATATACTTTATCAAATAATTCTATTTTGTCAGAACCAAATTTTGATTCGAATAAATATTCTGACTAGATGTATTAACCCAAAAAATGGTAACTGTACAATGTAATTCATTGTATGTGTAGTATTTGGGATGTTTCTGAGAAACATGATAAATGCAAGTTCTTTCTTTCAATAAAGATAGGGAGATATAGACTGGGGAGAACCTAAAGGAAATAGCACTCTGGATGGCTCAGAAGGTTTAGCCAGAGAGTAGCTGAGATGTACAGACCAGGAAGATCCAAACTACAATCGCCATTCTGCGCTGAGTTGCTGAACTCAGCCAGTAGGGAATAGAGCCCTACAACTGGCTCAGAAGCCCTGGGTTAGGGAGGGGATAATCGGATGGAATCCGATTCCTAATTGCTGTCCAGCCACCCCTGCAGGAAGCGTGGACTTCAGGTGTGAACAAATTTGGACTTGGCAATGGTGCTACCAGAGACCAAGTGGCCTGCTGACACTCACTGTCAAGGTTAACATATGATTAACGGCCATTTAGGCAAGGTACTAGAGGGCAACTGGCACCCATGGCACCGTACCTCAGCAAGGAATCGAAGAGTATAAATTCAGTGGGCGGTGGCGCAAAACGAGTGATAGCGAATCACCAGCCTGTTTTACAATCCGCCCAATTTTCTTTTCCATTGAAGTTAATGAAAAAGAAAATCAGGTGGAATGTAAAATGGGCTGGTGATTCGCCATTGTCCGTTCTGTGCTACTCCCCGACGAGTTTATACACCCAACTCTTTCAGCAGAGGAAGGGACCGAGGTGCTGCCTTTAATGTCCTGTGAACCTGCACCCGCAAGTCCCTCTGGTCTTCCACAGCACCCAGCCTACTTCCATACAGAGTATATCTAATACTGTTATTTTTTTAATCAAAATGCATCATTTCAGACTTACTGACATTGAATTCCAGCTGCCACATTCTCCCATCTTATCAATATGGCTTTGTAGCTTCCTTTGGACTACTGAGAATTAACTATTTTAGTATCACCTACAAATTTTGACTCTACTCCCTCCAGACCTATATCAAAATCGTTGATATACACAGTGAACAGAAGTGGCCCCAGAAATGAACCCTGTGGAACACCACTACCACTTCCAACCACTCTGAAAAATTACACTTAACTCCTACTCTCTATTTTCTCCATTCTAACCAATTTTTAATCCAATTGCTATCCTCCCCCTAATTCCATACCCCGGAATCATCTCCAGTAATCTCCTGTGTGGTACCTTATCAAAGGCTTTCCCAAAGTCCATGTACACTAAATCCATTGCTTTTCCCCCATCAATCATATCTGTTGCCTTCCCAGAGAATTATATGTGATTGGTCAAGCACCATTATAGTTTTGAAATCCATGTTGGCTACTTTTAACTATTTCCTCTTTATCTAGATCTATGGTAATACCTGTTACTGTGGGTAAATCAGCTCCTATGAAGTGAGCATGGCCTGAGAATTACACAGAATTTTACAGCACAGAAACACACCATTTGGCCCAACAGGTCTATGCTGGTGTTTATGCTCCACACAAGGCTCTTCCCACCTTACTTCATCACACACTATCAACATATCCTTCTATTCCTTTCTCCCTCATGTACTTATCTAGCTTCTCCTTAAATGCATCTATGCTATTCACCTCAACCACTTCATGTAGTAACAAGTTCCACATTCTGAGTAAAGAAGTTTCTCCTGAATTCCTTATTGGATTTATGAGTGACTATCTTATATTTATGGCCCCTACTTTTGGTCTCCTGCACACATGGAAACATCTTCTCTAAATCTACCCTATCAAAACCCTTCATAATTTTAAAGACCTCTATCAGGTCATCTCTCAGTCTTCCCTTTTCTAAAGAAAAGAGCCCCAGCCTGTTCAATCATTCCTGACAGAAACAAAACTACGGCCCCTATATTTACTCAGGGTGGGGGATTTCCCAAGCGTCCTGACGATTTTGACATCGGGACGTCTTTTAAATTTTTTCAGCAGGTTTCCCGGCAGACAGGCAGCCAGATTGACAGGCTGGCTGCCTGTTTGGATGAGAAAGCAGTTGGGGAGCGGATGCCAGGTAAGTGGGACATCAATGGGGGGGGGTGATTGAGGCCAGATATCGGGACGGGGTCGGTCATCGTGGGGGGGTGGGGGGGCGGAGGGGGGAGGTCAGAAATCGTAGGGGGCGTCGGAGATTGTGAGGGGTCGGAGATCATGGTGGGGGTCAGAGGTCATGAATGTCGGACGTGGGGGGCGGAGTCAGCCAATTGCGTGTGTGGGATCACAGCAGGTAAGCTTGTTGGGCCTGGAAGAAGTACTCCTGCTCCTCCTGGCCCACAAGCAGTGCAAAACCTGTTGATCCGGCCCTTCTTGCCTCCTCTTACATGGTGTGAATCAGAAGGCCCGGGAATCCCGACCCCCAGGAATTAAAAATAAAACGGCTATTAAAATGGAGGCCCGCAGCCATAACGGATTTTACTGACCAACCCGCCTCCTGAGAGTGGATTGGTCACCGCCCCGCCCCCCCCCCCCCATTAAAACCAGCAGTGGGCGGGTCGGAGGCGAGTTGGGGTCGGATTTTACATTTTTACTTTCCCTTCTGCCCCCAACCCACCCGTCCTTGGGGGTTAAAATTTTTTTTTTTATATTCGTTCATGGGATGTGGGCGTCGCTGGCGAGGCCAGCATTTATTGCCCATCCCTAATTGCCCTTGAGAAGGTGGTGGTGAGCTGCATTCTTGAACCGCTGCAGTCCGTGTGGTGACGGTTCTCCCACAGTGCTGTTAGGAAGGGAGTTCCAGGATTTTGACCCAGCGATGATGAAGGAACGGCGATATATTTCCAAGTCGGGATGGTGTGTGACTTGGAGGGGAACGTGCAGGTGGTGTTGTTCCCATGTGCCTGCTGCCCTTGTCCTTCTAGGTGGTAGAGGTCGCGGGTTTGGGAGGTGCTGTCGAAGAAGCCTTGGCGAGTTGCTGCAGTGCACCCTGTGGATGGTACACACTGCAACCACAGTGCGTCGATGGTGAAGGGAGTGAATGTTTAGGGTGGTGGATGGGGTGCCAATCAAGCGGGCTGCTTTGTCCTGGATGGTGTCGAGCTTCTTAAGTGTTGTTGGAGCTGTACTCATCTGGGCAAGTGGAGAATATTCCATCACGCTCCTGACTTGTGCCTTGTAGATGGTGGAAAGGATTTGGGGAGTCAGGAGGTGAGTCACTCACCGCAGAATACCCAGCCTCTGACCTGCTCTTGTAGCCACAGTATTTATATGGCTGATCCAGTTAAGTTTCTGGTCAATGGTGACCCCCAGGATGTTGGTGGTGGGGGATTCGGTAATGGTAATGTCGTTGAATGTCAAGGGGAGGTGGTTAGACTCTCTCTTGTTAGAGATGGTCATTGCCTGGCACTTGTCTGGCGCGAATGTTACTTGCCACTTATGAGCCCAAGCCTGGATGTTGACTGGATCTTGCTGCATGTGGGCTCGGACTGCTTCATTATTTGAGGAGTTGCGAATGGAACTGAACACTGCGCAATCATCAGCGAACATCCCCATTTCTGACCTCCTGCAGCAATGTCCTGGGGCTGCGATGATTGGCCTCCAACAACCACTACCATCTTCCTTTCACCTGACGAAGGGGATAATCTCCGAAAGCTTGTGATTTTAAAATAAATGTGTTGGACTATAACCTGGTGTTGTAAGATTCCTTACATTTGTCCACCCCAGTCCATCACCGGCATCTCCACATCACATCTTCCTTTGGGTTAGGTATGACTCCAGCCACTGGAGAGTTTTCCCCCTGATTCCCATTGACTTCAATTTTACTAGGGCTCCTTAGTGCCACACTCGGTCAAATGCTGCCTTGATGTCAAGGGCATCACTCTCACCTCACCTCTGGAATTCAGCTCTTTTGTCCTCTATATCTCTGGAGATTCTGGCCGTCTATGCTGGGGTTAACCAAGAACGTGGCCTGCGCGCCAAACACAGTTTGTGAAGCTCCTGCCAATGGCATGGAAGCTTTGAACTTCAGCTTCTTTAACATTCCTCGGGTCTAGAGGACTGGAAAAAGGTTCATCCTGATGGGTAGAGATTGACCAATCAGCGAACAACCTTTACCAGTTCTCCATGCCTGGGAATTTTAAAGAGCAGCAGCTTCTAAGTTTTCAGCCATTTGAGGTAAACTAAGGACGAGGTGACAGAAACGGAGGACAGGAAGATTCTTGCAATTTTGGCGTACGGAAGAGTCACACTATTTTTGTGAATGGAGTGGTCGCACTTTTTTATGTATGGTTGTTCTCACCTTTTGGGATATTAAGAGGTCTCTATTTTGTGTATGTGGGAGGGGGTTTCATATTTTTGTGTAAGGAGTTCGTATATGGAGCTCTCACTTATTGTGTGGATGTGGCTCTCACTTTTAAGGGTCTCACTTTTTGTGTGCATGAAAGTCTTGTGTAAGGAAGTCTTACTTTTTATATGTGTAGGGGGTCTTGCTATTTTTTAGATGGGGTCTCATATTTTTGTGTATTGGACCATAAGACCATAAAAGATAGGAGCAGGAGTAGGCCATTCGGCCCCTCGAGCCTGCTCCGCCATTTCATGAGATCATGGCTAATCGGATTTTTACTTCAACTCCACTTTCCTGCCCTTTCCCCATATCCTTTGACTCCCTTGCTGATCAAAAATGTGTCTAACTCAGCCTTGAATGTATTCAATGACTCAATCTCCACAGCTTTTTGGGGTAAAGAATTCCAAAGATTCACGACCCTCTGGGAGAAGAAATTCCTCCTCATTTCCGTCATAAACAGGCGACCACTTATTCTGAGACTATGCCCCCTAGTTTTAGATTCCCTCATGAGGGGTAACATCCTCTCAGCATCTACCCTATCGAGTCCCCTCAGAATTTTGTATGTTTCAATAAGATCTCCTCTCATTCTTCTAAACTCCAATGAGTATAGACCCAACCTGTTCAATCTTTCCTCATAAGACAACCCTTCCATACCCGGAATCAACCTAGTGAACCTTCTCTGAACTGCCTCCAATGCAAGTATATCCTTCCTTAAATAAGGGTACCAGAGCTGTATGCAGTACTCCAGGTGTGGTCTCACCAGCACCCTGTACAGTTGTAGCATGACTTCCCTGCTTTTATACTCCATCCCCCTAGAAATAAAGGCCAATATTCCGTTTGCCTTCCGGATTACCTGCTGCACCTGTATGTTGACTTTTTGTGTTTTATGTATGAGGACACCCAGATCCCTCTGTACCGCAGCAATGTAGTATTTCTCCATTCAAATAATATTTTGCTTTTTATTTTTCCTCCCAAAGTGGATGACTTCACATTTTCCCACATTATATTCCATCTGCCAAATTTTTGCCCATTCGCTTAACCTGTCAATATCCCTTTGCAGACGCTTTGTGTCCTCATCGCAACTTGCTTTTCCACATATCTTTGTATCATCAGAAAATTTGGCCACAAGGCACTCTGATCCTTCATCCAAGTCATTGATATATATTGTAAATAGTTGAGGCCCCAGCACTGATCCCTGCGGCACCCCACTAGTTACAGATTGCCATTTTGAAAATGACCCTTTTATCCCGACTCTTTGTTTTCTGTTAGTTAGCCAATCCTCTATCCATGTCAGTATATTACCCCCAACACTATGAGCTCTTATCTTGTGCAGTAATCTTTTATGTGGCACCTTATCGAATGCCTTTTGGAAATCCAAATATATTGCATCTATTGGTTCCCCTTTATCCACCCTGCCCGTGACTTCCTCAAAGGACTCTAATAGATTTGTCACACATGATTTCCCCTTCATAAAACCATGCTACTACTTCCCTAATAATGGATTCTAGCATTTTCCCAATGACAGATGTTAGGCTAACTGGTCTATAGTTACCTGCTTTCTGTCTCACTCCCTTCTTGAATAGAGATGTTACATTTACGGTTTTCCAATCCGCTGGGACCTTTCCAGAATCTAGATGCAAGCCATCAGGTCCAGGGGACTTGTCAGCCTGCAGACCCATTAGTTTACTTTTTCTCTAGTGATAGTGATCGTTTTTAGTTCCTCCCTCCTCTTTGCCCCTGGATTTTCTATTATTATTGGTATGTTATTAGTGTCTTCTACTGTGAAGACAGATACAAAATATCTGTTCAATTCCTCTGCCATTTCCTTGTTTTCCATTGTTATTTCCCTAGTCTCGTCCTTTAAGGGACCAATGTTTACTTTAGCTACCCTCTTCCTTTTTATATACTTGTAGATGCTTTTACTGTCAGTTTTTATATTTCTTGCTAATTTACTCTCATAATTTATTTTCTTCCTCTCTATTATTCTTTTACTCATCCTTTGCTGGTTTTTAAAGTTTTCCCAATCTTCAGGCTTACCAGTAATCTTTGCCATGTTGTATGCTTTTTCTTTTAACCTGATACCATCCTTTACTTCCTTAGTTAGCCATGGTTGGTTCACCCTTTTTGTGGAGTCTTTCCTCCTCACAGGGATATATTTTTGTTGCAAGTCCTAAACTATCTTTTTCAATGTTTGCTACTGCTTATCCACCATCATATCATCTAATCTGTTTACCCAGTCCACTTTAGCCAATTCCGCCCTCATTCCTTTATAATTGCCCTTATTTAAGTTTGATACAGTAGTTTCAGATCCAAAATCCTCACTCTCAAACTGGATGTGAAATTCTATCATGTTATGATCACTGCTTCCCAAGGGATCCTTTAATTTGAGATCATTAAATAATCCTGTTTCGTTACCCATTACCAGATCCAAAATGGCCCGTTCCCTGGTTGGTTCCCCGATGTATTGGTTTAAGAAACAGTCTCTAATACACTCTATGAACTCATCCTCAGGGCTATTTTTGCCAATTTGATTTGCCCAATCTATGTGAAAGTTAAAATCGCCCATGATTATTGCATTACCATTTTTACAAGCCCCCTTATTTCCTGATTTATATTTTGCCCTACAGTGTAGCTATTGTTAGGGGGGCCTATATACTACTCCCACCAGTGATTTCTTTCCCTTGCTATTTCTTACCTCTATCCAAATTGATTCGACATCTTGAACTTCTGAGCCAAAATCATTTCTCACTAACATACCAATTTCATCCTTTATTAAGAGAGCTACTCCACCACCTTTACCTTTTTTCCTATCCTTCTGAAATATTAAATAACCCTGAATATTTAGCTCCCAACCTTGGTCAGCGTGCAACCACGTCTCTGCAATGGCCACGAGATCATACCCATTTGTTTCTATTTGTGCTGTCAATTCATCTATCTTATTACGAATGCTGCGCGCATTCAGATAAAGAGCCTTTAATTTTGTCTTTTTACCATTCTTTCCTACCCCGGCCCCATTTGTTAGTGCACTCTTATGTTTTACGCTCTGTCCCTTCCAGACGCACTCTGTTTATCATTACCCCCATCACTTTCCTGTACTACTTCCTTGTCTTTTCTCTTTATCAATCTAAACTTCGCCCCACCTGAGCCGTCCCCCCTCCTTATTTATTTTATTGCCTTCTCTCCCGCCCTAGTTATTCGGTTTGCCAGAACACTGGTCCCAGCATGGTTCAGATGAAGCCCGTCCCAACGGAACAGCTCCCTCTTTCCCCAGTACTGGTGGTATTGGGACTCATATTGTGGTGTAATCTTATGCAGCCACTCACTGGTTTTGAGACATGTATCTGGCTCCAAAAGTTGGGACATTCCTTGTCTAAGCAACCTGTTGTTGCTCTCTTCAAAAAGTTGATGTATAGGCAAATTTTGTAGTGAGCATATCCTTGGTAGCAGCATTGAAAGTCTCTCCCGTTCTTCTGAGTTTCCAGCTTATTACAAGCTTCAGCGGGTGATATAGCAGGCCTAAGCCAGTATGCCAATTTATATCGCACAAGCCAAGTAAGAGCTTTTTTGAACATCCATGTTAGTAAATAGGTGGAGGGAATCCTCAAATAAGACCACGATAACAGAAAGTGCAGTTGAATTCTGATGCCACAACGAGCTTCCCAAGGCTATAGACAGTAACATACTTCCAGAATGTTGCATTTTTGGCATTGCTACAGACAAATTCAGCTCTACAATCAGTTATAGTTGTGTTCTGTTGAATAGTAAATTGCTCTTGATGCTCACAAGCCCCCACCATCCCAAAAATAACACCATCCTCCATCCAGAGTGTCAGCTCAAGTCATTCCCCAGAAAGGACAGGACTCCATCTGTGTCAAAGACATATTGAAAAGGCTGGTCAATAAGACTACAGAATAGCAGAGGTGCAGCTTTACAATGCTTATCCTGCCTGATAAATTATCCCTCAAAGAGAACCATTGGTCTTATCTCTGCTGACAATTTAAAACCAAAAATTGGGAACTAATTCAGTAATCCCACTGGCATTCAATGGTAATTTACTATTTTCTGCAAGCAGCAAAATCATTTCACCTGATTGTTTGACACTACGGCCAGATACAAAATTAATCAAAAAAACAGGCAGCACATTTCCTCTAATAGCAAAATCCAGTTTTGTCTCTGTTGATATTAATTCATGTTGAATGATCTTAGGAAGGGGCACTGATAGTGGAAACTTACTTTTTGATAAGAAAATTAGCACAAAAATATTGAAAAAAAGCCAATTTTTTTTTTTAAATTCTCTTTTGCAGAGCATTGTTTATTTTTTTCTCTGAAGTTGATGTGCTCCCCAGAGCCACTTAGTACAACTCACAGAGATCTCAGATGTAATGTGGAATGCATGACCTGTATTCAGGTTTTTAATGATTGTTTATTTTGATCCCCTGATGTGCAACGCACTACAGTGACATCCTGACTGGCAAACTAGAGTGTGAGCAGCATAGAAATGAACAATGGTCAGTTTAATTAAAGCTGGTGAACTTTCTACTTTAAATATGGATGTATTTAAATTCCAATTATTTTGTTGAAGCTACTTAATTCACAATATCTAAATATTTATTTTCAAAAAGCAGTAATTGTGGGATCGTATATCTTTAAGAAGAGGCACATGTTTAAAATCTGGTTAACAAGGTGATTAAAATCCACTCGGGGAAAAAAATGTTCAGTCTCAATTTTTTTTACAGGTTTTTCTTCATACCGGGGATCATCCCAAGAACATTCCAAGGCTTTTAAATTGTAGGCAGTTGCCTCAGGATCACAATTTTCTGCCCAGCTCTTTGTCTTTTAACTAGTATATGCAATCATAATTTCCAGCAAGATTGGTAGATAACTATTTGCATTATTTAGCCCACGTTGAAGTGCATTGATGTGTCATCATGCTAAGCCATGGAGTGATACTACATTGGTTTATGCCTCCAGTTCTGCACGCAGTGAGATCTCTCTCTCAACTAGGTTGTCTGGGAAAGGAACAGAGCAAAAGCAAGCAGATCTGGAAAGTGACACTCACCAGGAGTGAGAATCATTCATTCTGTTTTAAATATATCATCTATTTTGATGATAGTCACTTCTAAAAATAAACATGCCTTTATACATTTAAGTAGGTTCATAATCAGCATCAGGCTTGCTAATTGCAAATACCTCTGATGTCGACAGCTCTGAACATGCTTCTCCCACAGGAAGGAATAGAAAATTAGAAGTCAAACCAACATTTTCACAGACTTCATCCTGGCCAATTATAGTAAGTATGAAAGGGGAATAAAAAGCTTACATTTATATAGCACCTTTCACATCATCAGGACAGCTCAAAAGTGCTTCACAAGCAATGAATTACTTTTAAAGTGTTGTCACTGTTATGCAGGCAAATGTGGCAGCCAATTTGCACACAACGAAGAGCAAATGAGATAAATTAGTAGTGTTGGTTGATGTGGTAGAGGCCTAGGAACAAGCTGCCTGCTTGTTGTTTTGTTATACATAGAATGATTTAGCACAATCTAACGAGGAGGAGAAATTGGGGTGGAAATTGTTTATGGCTCCTTTTCAGGCCATGACCAACTGCACACAGGCAATGCGCACCCCAACCGAGAGGCCCAAACTTTACCCAAAATTGGGCCCCAGGCCTCATTTCAATAATTTGGGCAAGCTACCAACACCTGTCATGTCTCCAGATACAGCTCATCCATTTCAAATATGGGTGCCTTGTCGGCAGCAGCCTTCAGGTAAGTTCTGGAGCAGGTAGGACAACGAGAGGGGGGCCGATTACGGGCTGACAGCGGCCCTTAGGAGTGCTGTGGAGCCAGGAAGGGCATTACTGCTCTTTCTGACTCTACATCAGATTTGACTTACTTGTTTGATGGCAGCTGTGGCTTTGCCGCAGCGACTGCTGAAGATTCCTGAGCAGAGCAGGCCTGGTGCCTGTTCCGTTCAGCGTGGCCAATTTAGGAGAGGGTCCCAAAACATGCTTTAGGCCCCTCATTTACATTTGTAAGAAGCTTAACACCTGTTTTAGGTAGCCGCCAGGGATGCCTCTACAGCGCCTGGACAAATATGGCATTGGATGTGTTTCAGATGCTGTTCGGGTGAGGAGGTTGGTCCCCTAAATTGGACCTCTGTGCCCCCACTTTCTGCCCAGAAATGTCCAATTTCACCCCCAATGTATTAGAAAGGTGTTTAAGAATCCTTTGATGAACTAGTAAACATACTGCCTGGTGTAGCACCCATACAGACCAGAAATCCCTAGGTTCAATTTTCGGTCTGTGCTGAGTTAGCTGACCTCAGCAGGAGAAACAATGAGACAGCTGTTGGCTCAGTACTCCTCAGCTAGAAAGGGGAAAAATGAGGAAGGGCTCACGCTTGTGATTGTAACCAGTGATCCCTGCTGTAAAGTTCATCTGCGGTGAGGTCAGGACTAGCTTGGCTATGATATCCTTTAAAGTTCAACACTGGGAGGGGGTTAGAATGTCCACAGGGGATCTCCTGATGTCCTGCCACAATTTTGGTGGAAGATCAGCTGAAACCCCGGAGGAACAGAATCATAGAATCATAGAATTGTTACAGCACAGAAGGAAGCCATTCGGCCCATCGAACCCGTGCCAGCTCTTTGTAAGAGCTATCCAGTTAGTCCTTGTAGCCCAGCAATTTTTTTCCCTTCAAGTGTTTATCCAATTCCTTTTTGAAAGCCACGATTGAATCTGCTTCCACCACCCTTTCAGGCAGTGCATTCCAGATCAAAAGTTTTTCCTCATGTCATCTTTGGTTCTTTTGCCAATTACCTTAAATCTGTGTCCTCTGGTTCTCGACCCTTTCGCCAATGGGAACGGTTTCTTTTTATTTTCTTTCTCTAAACCCTTCATGATTTTGAACTTCTACCAAATCTCCTCTTAACCTTCTCTGCTCTAAGGAGAACAACCCCTGCTTCTCCTGTCTATCCACGTAACTGAAGTCCCTCATCCCTGGAACCATTCTAGTAAATCTTTTCTGCACCCTCTCCAAGGCCTTCACATCCTTCCTAAAGTGCGGTGCCCAGAATTGGACACAAAAGTCCAGTTGTGGCCGAACCAGTGTTTTATAAAGGTTCAACATAACTTCCTTGCTTTTGTATTCTATGCCTCTATTATAAAGCCTAGGTCCTCATATGTTTTGTTAACCGCTTTCTGAACTTGTCCTGCCACCTTCAAAGATTATTGCAGATATACCCTCAGATCCCTCTGTTCCTGCACCCCCTTTAGAATTGTACTATTTAGTTTATATTGCCTCTCCTCATTCTTCCTGCCAAAATGTATCACTTTGCACTTCCCTACGTTAAATATTATCTGCCATGTGTCCACCCTTTCCACCAGCCTATGTCCTCTTGAAGTCTATTACTATCCTCCTCACTATTTACTATACTTCCAAATTTTGTGTCATCTGCAAATTTTGAAATTGTGCCCTGTACACCCATGTCCAAGTCATTAATATAGATCAAAAAAAGCAGTGGTCCTAGTACCGAACCCTGGGGAACACCACTGTATACCTTCCTCCAGTCTGAAAAACAACCGTTCACCACTACTGTCTGTTTCCTGTCACTTAGCCAATTTCCTATCCATGCTGCTGCTGCCCCTTTTATTCCATGGGCTTCAATTTTGCTGACAAGCCTGTTATGCGGCACTTTATCAAACGCCTTTTGAAATTCCATATACACAACATCAACTACATTGCCCTCATCAATGCTTTCTGTTACCTCATCAAAAAACTCAATCAAGTTAGTTAAACATGATTTGCCGTTAACAAATCCATGCTGGCTGTCCTTTATTAATCCACACTTGTCCAAGTGACTATTAATTTTGTCATTTCTAAAGCTTCCCCACCACTGAGGGTAAACTGACTGGCCTGTAGTTACCCGGTTTAACCTTACACCCTTCTTTGAACAAGGATGCACAATTTGCACCTCTGGCACCATCCCCATATCTAAGGATGATTGGAAGATTATGGCCAGTACTTCTGCAATTTCAACCCTTATTTCCCTCAGCAACCGAGGATGCAACCCATCCGGACCGGGTGACTTATCTACTTTAAGTACAGCCAGCCCCTTCCTAGTACCTTCTCATTATCAATTTTTAGCCCATCCACTATCTCAACTACCTTCTCTTTTACTGTGACTTTGGCAGCATCTTCTTCCTTGGTAAAGACAGATGCAAAGTACTCATTTAGTACCTCAGACATGCCCTCTGCCTCCATGCGTAGGTCTCCTTTATGGACCCCAATCGGCCCCGCCCCTCCTCTTACTACCCATTTACTTTTTATATGCCAATAGAAGACTTTTGGATTCCCTTTTATGTTAGCTGCCAGGATATTCTCATACTCTCTCTTTGCCCCTCTTATTTCCTCTTTCACTTCTCCTCTGTACTTTCTATATTCAGCCTGTTTCTCACTTGTATTGTCAACCTGACATCTGTCAGACGTCCCCTTTTTCTGCTTCATCTTACTCTCCATCTCTTTCGTCATCCAGGGAGCTCTGGCTTTAGTTGCCCTACCTTTCCCCCTGGTGGGAATGTACCTAGACTGTATCTGGGCCATCTTCTCTTTAAAGGCCGCCTATTGTTCGATTTCAATTTTGCCTGCCAATCTTTGATTCCAATTTCCCGGGCTAGATCCATTCTCAACTCACTGAAACTGGCCCTCCTCCTATTAAGTATTATTACTCTAGATTGCTCCTTGACCTTTCCATAATTAATCTAAACCTTATGATACTATGATCACTGTTCCCTAAATGTTCCCCTATTGACTCTTGCTCCACTTGACCCACTTTATTCCCCAGAACTAAAACCAGCAATGTCTCCTTCCTCATTGGGCCGAAAACATAATGAGCAAGAAAGTTCTCCTCAACACACTTCAGAAATTCCTCCTCGTCTTTGCTCTTTACGTTATTGCTATCCCAGTTTATATCAGTCCACAAAAAACAGGACAAAGCCAATCCGGCCAATTACCGCCCATCAGTCAACTCTCAATCATCCGCAAAGTGATGGAAAGTGTCATCAACAGTGCTATCAAGCAGCACTTACTCAACAATAATCTGCTCACCAATGCTCAGTTTGGGTTCCGCCAGGACCACTCGGCTCCGGACCTCATTACAGCCTTGGTCCAAACATGGACAAAAGAGCTGAATTCCAGAGGTGAGGTGAGAGTGACTGCACTTGACATCAAAGCAGCCTTTGACAGAGTGTGGCATCAAGGAGCCCTAGTAAAATTGAAGTCAATGGGAATCAGGGGGAAAACTCTCCAGTGGCTGGAGTCATATCTAGCACAAAGGAAGATGGTAGTGGTTGTTGGAGGCCAATCATCTCAGCCCCAGGACATTGCTGCAGGATTTCCTAATGGCTGTGTCCTAGGCCCAACCATCTTCAGCTGCTTCATCAATGACCTTCCCTCCATCATAAGGTCAGAAATGGGGATGTTCGCTGATGATTGCACAGTGTTCAGATCCATTCGCAACCCCTCAGATAATGAAGCAGTCCATGCCTGCATGCAGCAACACCTGGACAACATCCAAGCTTGGGCTGATAAGTGGCAAGTAACATTCACGTTAGACAAGTGCCAGGCAATGACCATCTCGAACAAGAGAGAGTCTAACACCTCCCTTTGACATTCATTGGCAATATCATCACTGAATTCTCCACCATCAACATCCTGGGGGTCACCATTGACCAGAAACATAACTGGACCAGCCACATAAATACTGTGGCTACAAGAATATACTGAATATACCGGGTTATAAGGTCTACAGGAGAGACAGGGAAAATGGAAGAGGGGGAGGAGTAGCCTTAATGATTAGAGATGAAATCACTTCAATGATAAAGGAGGATATAACGAGAGGTAAGCAGCCAACAGAGACCTTATGGGTTGAATTGAGAAATAGGAAAGGATCTAAGACTATATAGGACCCCTGGCAGCAGCTCTGAAGTGCTAGATTGTATAAATGCAGAGATTAGACAAGCGTGTAATAAAGGCATAGTGGTCTTAATGGGGGACTTTAACCTTCACATAGATTGGGAAAAGCAGACTAGCAACTGTCAGAAAGGTAGTGAATTTCTTGAGTGTGTCCGGGATAGTTTTCTACAGCAGTATGTCCGAGAGGCAACAAGGGGGCAAGCCATACTAGATTTAGTAATGATTAATGAACCAGATTTAGTTAACGGCTCAACTATATGCGAACATCTATCCAATAGCGATCATAACATGATCGAGTTCAATGTAGTGTTTGAAAGGGAAAAAAGTGAGTCAGCTGCTCAGATTCTAGACTTGGGTAAGGCCGACTTCAATGGGATGAGACAGAGACTGTCCACAGTAAACTGGGCAAATCTGTTAATGGGTAAAACGACTGATGATCAGTGGGAAATGTTTAAAGAAACATTTAATGTGATACAGAATCGGTTTATACCCCTGAGGGGCAAGATCTCTACTTGCCAAAAAAAAGTCATGGACAACTAAAGAGGTAAGGGACAGTATAAGACATAAGGAAAGGGCATACAAAATGGCAAAATATGGCACAGATCCTAGCAAATGGGAAAGATACAAAGATCAACAAAGGGTCACAAAACAGATCGTAAGAGCTACAAAAAGAGAGTACGAAAAGAAACTTGCAAGGGATATCAAAACCAATATGAAGAACTTTTATAGTTACATTAGGAAAAAGAGGGTGGTCAGGAGCAGTGTTGGCCCCTTAAAAACTGAAAGTGGGGATATTGTCATTGACAATGGGGAAATGGCGGACATGTTGAACGATTTCTTTGCGTCAGTATTTACAGTAGAAAACTAATATTGAATCGGGGACAGGGACTCGATAAAATTAATATAAGTAAAGCAACAGAAATGAAGAAAATAATAGGACTAAAAAGTGACAAATCCCCAGAACCAGATAGTTTCCATCCCAGGGTTTTAAAGGAAGTAGGTGAGCACATTGCAGATGCCCTAACTATAATCTTTCAAAGTTCTCTAGATTCAGGAACTGTCCCTCTAGATTGGAAAATTGCACATGTCACTCCACTTTTTAAGAAAGGAGAGAGAGGGAAACCAGGGAATTATCGACCAGTTAGCCTAACATCTGTTGTGGGGAAAATGCTGGAGTCTATAATTAAGGATAGGGTGACTGAACACCTTGAGAATTTTCAGTTAATCAGAGAGAGCCAGCATGGATTTGTGAAAGATAGGTCGTGCCTGACAAACCTGATTGAATTTTTTGAAGAGGTGACTAAAGTAGTGGACAGGGGAATGTCAATGGATGTTATTTATATGGGCTTCCAGAAGGCATTTGATAAGGTCCCACATAAGAGACTGTTAGCTAAGATAGAAGCCCATGGAATTGAGGGAAATGTACGGACTTGGTTAGGAAGTTGGCTGAGCGAAAGGCGACAGAGAGTAGGAATAATGGGTAGGTACTCACATTGGCAGGATGTGACTAGTGGAGTCCCACAGGGATCTGTCTTGGGGCCTCAATTATTCACAATATTTATTAACGACTTAGATGAAGGTATAGAAAGTCTCATATCTAACTTTGCCGATGACACAAAGATTGGTGGCATTGTAAGCAGTGTAGATGAAAACATAAAATTACAAAGCGTTATTGATAGATTAGGTGAATGGGCAAAACTGTGGCAAATGGAATTCAATGTAGACAAATGTGAGGTCATCCACTTTGGATCAAAAAAGGATAGAACAGGGTACTTTCTAAATGGTAAAAAGTTAAAAACAGTGGATGTCCAAAGGGACTTAGGGGTTCAGGTACATAGATCATTGAAGTGTCATGAACAGGTGCAGAAAATAATCAAGAAGGCTAATGGAATGCTGGCCTTAATATCTAGAGGACTAGAGTACAAGGGGGCAGAAGTTATGCTGCAGCTATACAAAACCCTGGCTAGACCGCACCTGGAGTACTGTGAGCAGTTCTGGGCACTGCACCTTCGAAAGGACATATTGGCCTTGGAGGGAGTGAAGCATAGGTTTACTAGAATGATACCCGGACTTCAAGGGTTAAGTTACGAGGAGCGATTACACAAATTGGGGTTGTATTCTCTGGAGTTTCGAAGGTTAAGGGGTGATCTGATCGAAGTTTATAAGATATTAAGGGGAACGGATAGGGTGGATAGAGAGAAACTATTTCCGCTGGTTGGGGATTCTAGGAGTGGGGGCACAGTCTAAAAATTAGAGCCAGAGCTTTCAGGAGCGAGGTTAGAAAACATTTCTACACACAAAGGGTGGTAGAAGTTTGGAACTCTCTTCTGCAAATGGCAATTGATACTAGCTCAATTGCTAAATTTAAATCTGAGATAGATAGCTTTTTGGCAATCAAAGGTATTAAGGGAAATGGGCCAAAGGCAGGTATATGGAGTTAGATCACAGATCAGCCATGATCTTATCAAATGGCAGAGCAGGCACGAGGGGCTGAATGGCCGACTCCTGTTCCTATGTTCCTAAGAACAGGTCAGAGGCTGGGTATTCTGTGGCAAGTGACTCACCTCCTGACTCCCCAAAGCCTTTCCACCATCTACAAGGCACACGTCAGGTGTGTGATGGAATACTCTCCACTTGCCTGGATGAGTGCAGCTCCAACAATACTCAAGAAGCTCGACACCATCCAAGACAAAGCAGCCCGCTTGATTGGCTCCCCATCCACCACCTTAAACATTCACTCCCTCCACCACCAACGCACCGTAGCTGCAGTGTGTATCATCTACAAGATGAACTGCAGCAACTCGCCAAGACTTCTTTGACAGCACCTGCCAAACCCACAACCTCTACCAGCAGCCGTATGGAAACATCACCACCTGCACATTCCCCTCCAAGTCACAAACCATTCTGACTTGGAAATATATCGCCGTTCCTTCTTCGTCGCAAGGTCAAAATCCTGGAACTCCCTACCTAACAGCACTGTGGGAGTACCTTCACCACACTGCAGCGGTTTAAGAAGATGGCTCACCACCACCTTCTCAAGGGCAATTAGGGATGGGCAATAAATGCTGGCCTTGCCAGCGCTGCACACATCCCATGAGTGAATAAAAAAAGGATCGTTGACATCCCCCATTATCACCACTCTATAGTTCTTGCACCTGTCTGTAATATCCCTCAAATTTGCTCCAGTTTATCCTTCCCACTATTTGGTGACCTATAGAATACACCCAGTAGTGTAATGGCGCCTCTATTGTTTCTTTACTGTAACCAAATTGAATCTGGCTTTGACCCCTCCGGGACATCCTTTCTTTTCAGTACTGCAATATTCCCCTTCATCAGCACTTCCACTCACCTCCCCACTCCTTTTTTTCCTTCCCTATCTTTCCTGAACACCTTGTATCCAGGAATATTTAGTACCCAATCCTGCCCTCTTTTGGACCAGGTCTCCGTTATCGCCACCACATCATATTTCCATGAGGCTATTTGAGCCTGCAGCTCACCAATCTTGTTTACTTCGCTTTGTGTGTTTGCATACATGCACTCTAAACCTATCTTAGACCTTCTTGTATTCTCTCTTAGTCTGATCCCACCTAATACCATACTATTTGCTACTCGAGTGCTATCTGTCTCTCCCAATCCTTTGTTCTCCTTTCTAATGCCACATCCTGGTGCCAATCCAACTGCCACATTAGTTTAAACCCTCCCCCACAGTACTAGTTAACCTCCCCGCAAGGACATTGGTGCCAGCTCTGTTGAGATGCAACCCATCCGTCTTCAACAGGTCCCTCCTGTCCCAGAACTGGTTCCAATGCTCCAAGAATCTGAAGCCCTCCCTCTTGCACCATATCTCTAGCCACGCATTAACCTGCCTTATCTTCCTATTTCTGTACTCACTAATGTGTGGCACTGGGAGTAATCCAGAGATTAGTACCTTTGAGGTCTTGCTTTTTAACTTCCTCCCTAGCTCCTGAAACTCTGACCGCAGGACCGCATTCCTTTTCTTTCCTATGTCGTTGGTACCCACATGGACCACGACTTCTGGCTGTCCCCCTTATCCCCAGTGTAAACAGTGTAAACAAATGGAAATTCCAGGTGCTGGTAACATTAAGGAGCAATTTTGACTTTGGGCGATAGTGTAAAATGGGCGATATCGAATTGGCTGCCCCTCATATATTTCTCCCTATTCTCATTTCCACGGAAATGATAATCGGGAGAGATGTATAACAGGCGCCCGATCAGATAGCGCCCATTTTACACAATCACTCAAAGTCAAAATTACCCCAATATTGTCTAGGCTCACAAATGAAGAATAAGAATTTAGGTGATGTACTAAGGGGCTGATGGTGCCCATGAAACTATACCCCAACAAGATTCCATATCTTTAGGAGAGGAAAGGAGAAAATTTGCAAGTAAAAAGAATGTTTTATCACTTTTTTCAAAAAAGGTGCATTGTGGGATAGAACGACATAAAGGCCAACAAAGCAATGCTGTGCAACAGTAGCACTGGTGTACACTGGGTACAGGTGACCTATGTTATAGGGAAGAGGTTCTCAAACTTGGGGAGAAAGGCACGCCGAGGGTGTCCAGGAGAGGGGCGTGAGGAGGATGGGCTAGCCAAGTAAGTGAAAAAAAAATGTTCTCAATAAAAACGTTCTTGTAGGGCCAGGAGTGTTCCTCCAACTCCACAGGAGACGCGATCAGCCCCGCCCCGTAGCACGCTCCAAACCCCCTTCCTGGGATTTTCTGCTCGTCAATCCCTTCGCTCGGGCAAGCTGGCTGCGGAGGCATGACCGGTTTGAGCGCATGCTGGTTGCGCACTCTGGTCTGGGTCCGAAGACAGACCCAGACCAAAATCTACCCCAAATTCTAACAGATTTTGGACCAGAAACAGACTGTTCATAAATTTCTTAAAGGGAAGCTGGATACCAGTTATTAAACAGAAAGCCAATTTTTCCACCCACTTTTATGCCTGATGATGTGGAGCATCACATACTAAACCTTCCAATGATTTTTCATCAGCAGCAAAGAAAATATAAGAACTCAAGTCATTATCCCATTTGTTGGCCCGCCCCTACCTTGTCTCTGTTTGGTTTAGGACTTGGGAAAAGGAGGCAACTGTACATAAACATATGTGAATCACTGAGTTGGTCCTGATTATTTGACTAATTTCACAATGGGTTGGAACTGTACCCTTCACTTCTCAGACCTGGATCCAAATCTAGACGTATGAAAATGTCCCCTTCTGACTGCTGTTTGAGTTCTAAGTGAAATATGTTCAAAATATGTCATCACAGTTCCATGGAACACAACATCAAATCATTTTTGCAGTAGTTCTTTTTAGCCAATAACGAGTCATTATAAATAACCAACAGCTGAAGAAACACAGTCATAATGAACAAGCCCTCCTGCTATATTAGAAGTACTATATCATGAATGAAATTGGAATCACACATAACTTTTTATATTAATTATACATCCACACCAATGTGGTATTGTTTGATAATGATGGAACGAATTCCCTATTGCATTTTGACTATAACACCAGTATCACAGAGGTGCCCAGTAAATATGAATTATGCAAGCTAATACAAATTGAAAACTACACACTTCAGTGGATTATTTTTTAACATTAATCAGACTCCCCAGATAATTATTTATGATGAATGAAATGTATTTGCGCACTTACTATCCAAGGCTTGAATTTAATGTTTAACAGCCCATACTGACCCCGGATGTTTTATTCACAGGCCTCATCTCCATGCAAAACTCATTTATAAGTTACTATCCAATGCAATTGCACTTTCCTGTAGTCTTTGAGAGCTCTTATGAAATCAGTTTTATCCTTGAACTTTTGTTGGCATATGTATTGAACATTGAAAGAAAAAGAAAGACTTGCACTTATATAACAACTTAGCACACCTCTCAGAACATTCAAAAATGCCTCACTTGAAATGAATTTAATTTATCGGGTACGGTAGCATAGTGGTTATGTTACTGGACTAGTAATCCAGAGTCACGAGTTCAAATCCTGCCACGGCAGCTGGGGAATTTAAATTGAATAAAGTCTGGAATAAAAAAACTAATATCAGTAATGGTGGCCGTCCGGATTGTTGTAAAAACCCATCTGGTTCACTAATGCCCTTTAGGGAAGGAAACGTGCCATCCTTACCCGGTCTGGCCTACATGTGACTCCAGACCCACAGCAATGTGGTTGATTCTTAATCGCCCTCTGAAATGGCCTAGCAAGCCATTCAGTTGTAAAATCTCGCTACAGAAAGTCGCAATACAAATAAAACCAGATGGACCACCCGGCATCAGACCACGAGGCACTGGACACGACAAAGGCAAACCGAGCCCAGTCGACCCTGCAAAGTCCTCCTCATTAACATCTGGGGACTTGTGCCAAAATTCGGAGAGCTGTCCCACAGACTAGTCAAGCAACAGCCTGACATAGCCATACTCACAGAATCATACCTTTCAGCCAACTTCCCAGACTCTTCCATCACCATCCCTGGGTATGTCCTATCCCACCGGCAGGAAAGACCCACCAGTGATGGCGGTACAGTGATATACAGTCAGGGGGGGGGTGGCCCTGGGAGTCCTCAACATTGACTCCAGACCCCATGAAATCTCAAGGCATCAGGTCAAACATGGGCAAGGAAACCTCCTGCTGATTACCACCTACTGCCCTCCCTCAGCTGATCAATCAGTCCTCCTCCATGTTGAGCACCACTTGGAGGAAGCACTGAGGGTAGCAAGGGCACAGAATGTACTCTGGGTGGGGGACTTCAATGTCTATCACCAAGAGTGGCTTGGTAGCACCGCTGCTGGTCGAGCAGGCCAAGTCCTGAAGGACATAGCTGCCAGACTGGGCCTGCGGCAGGTGGTGAGCGAACCAACACGAGGGAAAAACTTACTTGACATCGACCTCACCAATCTACCTGTCGCAGATGCATCTGTCCATGACAGTATTGGTAGGAGTGACCACCGCACAGTCCTCGTGGAGTCGAAGTCCATCTTCGCACTGAGGGCACCATCCAACGTGTTGTGTGGCACTATCACCATTCTAAATGGGATAGATTCAGAACAGATCTAGCAACTCAAAACTGGGCATCTATGAGGTGCTGTGGGCCATCAGCAGCAGCAGAATTGTATTCCAGCACAATCTGTAACCTCATGGCCTGGCATATTCCTCACTCTACCATTCCTAACAAGCCAGGGGATCAACCCTGGTTCAATAAGGAGTGTACAAGAGCATGCCAGGAGCAGCACCAGGCGTACCTAAAAAAGAGGTGCCAACCTGGTGAAGCTACAATACAGGACTACATGCAAGCTAAACAGTGGAAGCAACATGCTATAGACAGAGCTAAGCGATTCCACAACCAACGCATCAGATCTAAGCTCTGCAGTCCTGCCACATCCAGTCGTGAATGGTGGTGGACAATTAAACAACTAACGGGAGGAGGAGGCTCTGTAAACATCCCCACCCTCAATGACGCGGAGTCCAGCACGTGACTGCAAAAGACAAGGCTGAAGCATTTGCAACCATCTTCAGCCAGAAGTGCCGAGTGGATGATCCATCTCGGCCTCCTCCCGATATCCCCACCATCACAGAAGCCAGTCTTCAGCCAATTCGATTCACTTCACGTGATATCAAGAAACAGCTGAGTGCACTGGATACAGTAAAGGCTAAGGGCCCTGAGAACATCCTGGCTGTAGTGCTGAAGATTTGTGCTCCACAACTAACTCCACCTCTAGCCAAATTGTTCCAGTACAGCTACAACACTGGCATCCACCCAACAATGTGGAAAATTGCCCAGGTATGTCCTGTCCACAAAAAGCAGGACAAATCCAATCCGGCCAATTACCGCCCCATCAGTCTACTCTCAATCATCAGCAAAATGATGGAAGTTGTCGTCGACAGTGCTATCAAGCGGCACTTACTCACCAATAACCTGCTCACCGATGCTCAATTTGGGTTCCGCCAGAACCACTTGGCTCCAGACCTCATTACAGCCTTGGTCCAAACATGGACAAAAGAGCTGAATTCCAGAGGTGAGGTGAGTGTGACTGCCCTTGATATGAAGGCAGCATTTGACCGAGTGTGGCACCAAGGAGCCCTAGTAAAATTGAAGTTAATGGGAATCAGGGGGAAATCTCTCCAGTGGCTGGAGTCATACCTAGCACAAAGGAAGATGGTAGTGGTTGTTGGAGGCCAATCAACCCCAGGACATTGCTGCAGGAGCTCCTCAGGGCAGTGTCTCAGGCCCAACCATCTTCAGCTGCTTCATCAATGACCTTCCCTCCATCATAAAGTCGGAAATGGGGATGTTCGCTGATGTCTGCACAGTGTTCAGTTCCATTCGCAACCCCTCAGATAATGAAGCAGTCCGTGCCCGCATGCAGCAAGACCTGGACAACATCTAGGATTGGGCTGATAAGTGGCAAGTAACATTCACGCCAGACAAGTGCCAGGCAATGACCATCTCCAACAAGAGAGAGTCTAACCACCTCCCCTTGACATTCAACAGCATTAGCATCGCCGAATCCCTCACCATCAACATCCTGGGGGTCACCACTGACCAGAAACTTAACTGGACCAGCCATATAAATACTGTGGCTACGAGAGCAGGTCAGAGGCTGGGTATTCTGCGGCAAGTGACTCACCTCCTGACTCCCCAAAGTCTTTCCACCATCTACAAGGCACAAGTCAGGAGTGTGATGGAATACTCTCCACTTGCCTGGATGAGTGCAGCTCCAACAACAATTAAAAAGCTCAACACCATCCAGGACAAAGCAGCCCGCTTGATTGGCACCCCATCCACCACCCTAAACATTCACTCCCTTCATCACCGGCACACCGTGGCTGCAGTGTGTACCATCCACAGGATGCACTGCAGCAACTCGCCAAGGCTTCTTCGATAGCACCTCCCAAACCCGTGACCTCTACCACCTAGAAGGACAAGGGCAGCAGGCACATGGGAACAACACCACCTGCACGTTCCGCTCCAAGTCACACACCATCCCGACTTGGAAATATATCGCCGTTCCTTCATCATCCTTCAAAATCCTGGAACTCCCTACCTAACAACACTGTGGGAGAACCTTCACCACACGGACTGCAGCGGTTCAAGAAAGCAGCTCACCACCACCTTCTCAAGGACAATTAGGGATGGGCAATAAATGCTGGCCTCGCCAGCGACGCCCACATCCCATGAACGAATTTTTAAAAAATTAAATAAGAACATGCCTCCATTCAGTGAATGTAGTTTGTTGTAGTTCATACTTAATCACTTTCTAATGAGTTCAGAGGGTGCCAAATATTAAATAAATAAAAGCTCCTTAAAACCTCCACCGTGGACAGGCAATCGCTCTCCACCCCCATCCTTTAACAGGATGGCCATCAGCCTCTACATCTATTCCTTGAACAGCTTCCCAACCAGTTCCCATCTACCACCACCCTCCTCCATCTGGCTGAACTTATTCTCACCTTGAACTGCTTAGGGTGGAAATTCCATTAGACTCGTTTTTAGGCCTGGAACTCACGCCCCAACCGGGATGCCCGAGGCCAGCATGAAATTTGCAATCGGTATATCTGTTCGTTCTCTTCCCATCCCCTCCCCCTTTTTCTCTGTTTTCCAACATTACTAAAAGGCCTGTTTATCTTTCAGTTCTGATGAAGGGTACGCACCAAAACCAAAATAACCTGTCTTTTTTCTATGCAGATGCTGACCATATTTTCAGCATTTTCTATTTTTATTTCCGCATGCTTTTATTTTTATTTCTGCATGTTCTTGTTCTTTTGTGCTCCTGGATCATTACTTCAAAGTATAATAATTGATTATGGCCTTTAAATTTGGGATATATTAACGCTAAAATTTGTATGTACTGTAGCGCACTTTCTGGATAAGAAAATGGAAATGCTCATTGTAGGATCATCTTACATTTCACAGCCACATCACTAACAGAAGCTACACAGTTGGCAATAATGAGATACTTGTTTAAGCCTACAAGTTGAATTTCCTGAAGGTCTCACTTCTATGTGGGACAAACTCCACATTCCCCGTTATGTGCTCTCCGATGTTTCCAGATGTTCTGAGTGCACTTTGATTTGTGCACACAGGAAACTCTAACAAGCTGTAAAGAAGCACTCGAGGCCTGGTATCTCTGTGTTATCACTAGGAAAGAATTGCAAAAAGAGCACAGAAACGCTTCAGGTTCCACCGCTTGTGAACACAATGAAACTTAAAAACTCTCGGAAGCTGTCATCACCCCAAATTATTTTCTCTCCCATAGCCACAGAGTCGCTTCAAAACTCTGATATGGAAATGTAGAAACTATCATTAAATGGATCTAAAGAAACATAAAGATCGTATGTAATCACTTAAGAATTCTCCATTCCTTTCAGGTGTCGAATGTCAAAAAGCCTCCAGCTCAATTACTCATGTTTCTTGATCTCACACATCTGAGCAGCTCCAGGATCAAACAGGTCACAAGTCAGAGTGCAGATTCTTTTCACTCTCATTAAGTTCTTTTGTAACAATCACCAATTACTGTCCATATGGAATTGTGCAGGCATAGTAATTGCACATAGTATATACACTGATTGTTCTTTTCTGGTAATTAGCTACAGATTACCATTACTTCGAGTTACTTTGACTCTACAACATAGAAATAGGCAATTCGGCCCAACTGGTTTATGCTGCACACGAGCCTCCTCCCTCCCTATCCTATAACCTTATCAGCATGCCCTTCTATTCCTTTCTCTCTCGTGTGCTTATCTAGCTTCCCTTTAAATGCATTTATGCTATTTGCTTCAACTACTCCTTGTGGTAGTGCGTTCCACATTCTTTGACTAAAGAAGTTTCTCCTGAGCTCCCTATTGGATTTACTAGTAACTATCTTATATTTATGACCTCGAGTTTTGGACTCCCCCACAAGTGCCTATCAAACACTTTCATTATCTTAATTAGGTACTAGGTACTAGAATTTGTATTATAGTTGTTAATGCTTCAGTCATCAGACAGCAACTGCATAAAGCATGCTGAGAACCAATGACCACCATGACATCTGCCACGGCAAGAAAAAGAAATGGAATGTAACAGATCACAGTAAATTATAAACTGCTTGAGCTTTGTTCTTGGAATTAAAATATCATATGAACCCCTCTGCTTTCTATTCACTCCATTAATCTCTATGTGAATGCCACTCAGCTCTTTTAATGTGCTGTTCCTTGGGAGAAAAGTAGAGGGAGCAGAAGTAACAGCTGAGATGCAGTGAAAATCTTTGCATTGCGATATCAAAGTGGATCTTTTTGTTGAAGAGGCACTAAAAAGAAAAAAACTTAGCTTGCGTATAATACAGGCTTCTCATTCCAACAGAGAGGAAGAATGTCGGACATCAGCTGGCTCTGAAAATTAGTGTATTTTTGCAGGTCAAGAGGATAGGTTATGAGTGCCTCATCTGATTCAATATCTTGTCAGGTGGTCTCACATGAAGCTATGTGCCAGAAAAGAACCATGATGGACATTAGTGATGAATCTATAACTTCCATTATATGCTAGCCCTGTTGCAGTGTTGACATCATTTATTTCGTCCACTCACAACACTATGTCAGAGCTCCATATATAGATGAATGCACAGTGTACAATTTACCAGCTTCCTGTACTGCTGCTATATTTTCTTTTGTTTGAAAAGAGACAATGAGACAGTAAGTAAACGACGAATGTTATGCCAACTATAGCTGAAGTGCTGTCAGCACAAAGAAAATCAATGCAAGACTACTTTCAAGGTTTTCATCATTATCCTGATAGAAAAATTCCATTGCACCAGTACAAATTGTGCATCTTTGTGCCAAGCAGAAAATCTAACCCTCAGAATATAAGTGTTACTGTTTTAAAATTTAACAAAGACAAAATGGTACAAGTAGATCTGTAATATGGAATAAAATGAGGGCCACGTCAGATTCAAGAAAGTAAAGTGATAAGTAAATATTCATTTTCATCTAATTTCTAGCTGCCTTTTTTGAGTTAAAACCTACAAATCACATTCATGTTAAAGGATTTGCAGCATCAATACAGATAAATGCTTGGAAACTTGTAATTGAAAATTGGTTAACGAGGAGTTGATTTTCAATTCTGGCATTCATTGGGCAGACAATGGGAGGGGCATCCACTCCATCCATCTACTTGCCCAATGGCATCGGCAGGAGGCCCAATCAATTTTCATAATCGGGTCTCATTTAATTACAGGAGGCAAGCTGCCAAAGCTAATCATGCTGCTTATGGCAGCTCGCTGTTTAGGAGAGCAGGAAATCTGGGATACCTGCTGCCACTTAAAGGCAGCTTGCAGCCCTTAAAGAGGAGGTGCAATTTTCAATTGGTCAGTGGAGAGCACATTACTGAGGTAGCAGGCACCATGAATCGTTCAGCCCACCCCGATTCTCCGATACAGCCACAAAGATGCTCATGGAGCACGTGAGGACCAGGAAAGAAGTCCTCTTTCCTCCAGATGGGAGAGGGGTGCCACACCAAATCAGTCAACAAGCATGGAGTGAGGTGGCTGAGCAGGTAATTGCCAGCAGCATCGTTCCTAGGACCTGGCTGCAACGCCGGAAAAAATTTAATGATTTACCAGGGCTGCCAAGGTAAGACTCCTCTTCACAACTCTCTTACTTTCTACACAGCCATGCAACACTACATTTCACCCCCCAGACTACCAATCCTTTCCTCATTCACTGCACAAGCCTCTCCTCCAATCGCAATGGAACACTTCATTACACCTTCCATTTGCACTTACATTTTCAACACCTGTTACTGTCCTCACAATGACTTCCTCTTCTTGTCCACACTTACTGATTTTTCATCTCGGTATGCACACTATGCTAAGCTGCCTTGTATACCTTCACAACCTTTCCACAGTGCGCACACTAACCCATTGCCAATTTTCTTGCAGGAGAAGCTGGCACACAATAGAAGGGAGAGTACAAGAACACACAACCATGTTGCAAACTTCCAGTCCAAGGAAAACACCACCATCAACATCATTGGCAGAGGGAGGACATGCAGCATTGGAGATGGCGAGGCTGTAGACCGCGCACAGCAGAGTATTTGAGCATTTTCCATTTCTTTTCTCTTTGCACTTGACTCTTTTGCTCAAACACTCACAGACGCATACAACACAACAATCTGGTGCTGCTTACCCTTGCCATTATATGCTAAACCTGGTCCCTCTGCCCTTTTTCTAGGTCCTTCAGACAAATCAGGCCCTGCAGCCATGCAGACTGAGGAGAACAACTCTCCTGATGATGCACCGTCGCTCCCTCAGAACTTTTCAAGCACCAGCATAGAGATTGGCAGAGTGAATGACATAGATAGTGAGTTAGAGTGGTCTGCACATGGTAATTCACTCAGCACAAGTGAGCAGGAACTGCTGCAGGTGCAGGTGTAAAGAACAGCCCAGGAAATGGCTCACTAGAGGGCAAGCTGGGGTGCTAGCTCAGCTGATGAGGACAAATAGGCTGACATTTGAGGCCCAGGCTTCGAAAGAAAAAATGTTTTCCGCACACTAGTAATTGTTGAATGTATGGATGCATGCCAGGTAGCTTCCATACATGTCAAAGATGGCGGAGGAGTCCATTACCAACATCTGGGCAATGCATTAACGCTTTGCAGACAATCATGGAACGTGTGGTCACCTCAGTGAACGCTACTACTGGGCCCTCCTTGCAGGAGTCTGTGGTACCAGTAGTAGCCTCTCTCAGGTTTGTGCATACTGGGGCCATGTGTGCTCTGAGCTCCACCATCTCTTACACCTCTGATAGGCTGGTACACTGATGGATTATGGCTGCCGTCACATCACAGATCTCCCACAGGTCAGTGCGGGAGCGCTGGGCTGTATCCCGATAGCAGGGGCAGTCATGCAGTGAGAGTGGAACATGTTGCCCTCTCTCAGGATGACAGCATGTCCACAACCTTGCCAACCCCTCAGCCGATGCCCACGCTGGTACCAGAAAGCCAGCTGGGGCAGACTGCTCTGGCAGCCACGGAGATGCAGCCAGGCCCTCTCACCCCCATTCCTAGAGGTCACCAACCACAAGCATCTCAAGAGACCTCGCCTGAGCCACAGAAGCCTTACACCTCCCATGCTGAAGCTACTGGGGAAGCACCTTGTAGGATTAGTACAGTAGGTAAGAGATCACTTAAGACATTGCACTATGGGTTCACACCTGGATGATTATTGGTTTGTAGGCATTTGTGTAAGCCAGTAAGATTATAAACCATTTTGAAATCTTTATCCAGCATGCAGCATGGGTCAAGATCATTGAGGGGGTGTAATTGATCCCATGGAAGAGAGGCTATCATTGTGAGGAGAGACTAGAAAAACTGGGGCTCTTTTAATTAAAACTGGGCACAGACCTGCATGATGCGCTGCCTGTGGTCGCAAACAAGCTGGACATTGAGGGAGTGGAATCCCTTTCTATTGAGAAAGGTGCCAGTCTGGTGATGGGGAGCATGCAAGGCAATGTAGGTGCAGTCTATGTTAATTGTATCCATGTGATATATATTAATTAGTATTAATTGTATTCAGGTGATGCGCATTAATTGGGAACTCTCTTGTATCCATTTATAAGCGAGCTGATCGAGGGTGTGGTGTGGGTGTAGCTCTGTGAATAAAGGTGTGGAAGCAACTGAAGACTAGGCTCTAGTATTCTATCCTTCACCACCTGGCTATCCAATTTATAACAGTCTATGGCATCTTGGACCCAGGGGAAGCCTGCACTGCAGGCAAAGCCTAGTACTCTCTCATCCTGCTTCACTTTGTTGATGGGAAAAGAGATGTAGCTATTCCTCCTGGTGTAGACAGCTTTGGTGACCTCACTGACACAGCAATGGACTGCGAATTGGGATGTCACTGATGTCACCTGCAGCAGCCGGGAAGGAGCTTATTGCAAAAAAGTTAAAGGCCACAGTGACCTTGACAGCCACAGGCAGTACTGTCCATGCCTTACAACGAGGCTCAAGTTGTACCTGCAGCAGGTGACAAAGCTCAGTGACAGCCTCCTGTGTGAAGCGGAGGCCTCTGAGACATTGCTCCTCAGTGACATTCGTGTAGGAAAAATGCTCCCTGAAGATCCGCTGTGGGTAAGACCTGCATAGTGTCCTCGTCCTCCCTCTTCTGCGAGCTGCTCCAGTGCAGCACCAACAAAAACTTCTTCTCCAAAATCAGAATTAAGTTTTTACAGTCAGAAAACAGGCCAAAGAATGTCCAGAAGTTAACCAGCAGCCTCAACTGACTTATATACAGTGGATGAGCCCTTTAAATAGTGCTGCTGAAGGGTCCTTCCTGCTTGGTAGCACCACGAGTTGCTGGGCAGGTTTATCACATGGCGAGTCAGGCGCTGGGGACAGTACAAAGTCAACAAGCATAGGATCCTGATTTAAATAGTTCTAATGTGCGACCTGGACGCCTGCAGAACAGCCCAATCCAATATGGCAGATGCGCACATCCAGCACGTAATGAGCGCGCCTGCCCCGCCCATCGTATTGGATGCTTAGGTGCCCGTTTTGCTCTCGTATAAAGGGCACATCGCCATCGAATTTCTAGGCCTATTTTTTTTTAATATTTTGGATTATAAACACTTTACACTTTTTAATAGTTTTAATTTTGCACCTAATTTCTACCTAACTTCAACACATAAACAGTGTACATACATAATATAATTTGCCGAAAGCCCTCAATTAAAATATGATACATCGACCGGGGTGTTGTCAGGATCTGGAGTCTTCACCTCCAACATAATTAGAAATGTACCTGAAATCTCACCAAAATATAGCATGGCAATTTTAATAATCCTCTGGAGCCACTCTAAGAGTATCACTGGTGATGAGATTATTTCCGTTTCAATATTAATTGGCCACAATCACTGAGAAAATCATTAGACATTTTTCAGGGAAGGTCAAATTTTAGGAAGAGGAAAGTAGCTTTTACCTTGTGTGAATGTAAGAATATATTTTCAACAAATATTACAGATGCTTTATGCAACAACAGAGACTAATATTGTGGATGATAAAGGTGAATGTAAGGTCCGTAGTTCTCTTTACATCTTGGTTTCTACAAGGTTCCAACCATTTATCAGTATTCAGCCCAAGAATCCTTTAAAATGCATGTGACGTGTGGGTTTTAACTTGAATAGATGCTGTGCACGCTGAGACATAACCAGTAGACATATACATTTAGAAATGTGAAGGTTGCAGTGACAAAAACTGTGACAATAACAGAAGTGTACTGAGCTCAGGATCAGGTAATGAGGGAGATATCTCTGTAAAGATCAATGCAAAGAAAGACAATGTGGAGAGGTTGTGTCAGTCTGACAGGCGAAATGAAACTAGAACCTGTCAGTAGCTACACATCAATATCACTAGGCACATGTGCCCTTGATGAATATAAGAAAAGCTTTTATTTTTCACTTATGACTTCCTAGCCAGTTTAATGAAACGTTTTAGTTGATTGCTGCTTTAGTCACTCCTACCACTAAAATGTGCAGTACAAGCTTGATAAGGCTTCGCTCTGTGGAAAGGATTGTAATTAGTTCCATCCATTTTTTTTCTCTTCCTCTGTATTCTGGATGTGCACCTGAAGTGCCAGACCAAGTGCTGGAAAGTGGGATTAGGCTGGGTGGCTCATTTTCAGTCGGCACGGACACGATGGGCCGAATGGCCTCCTTCTGTGCTGTAAATTTTCTATGATTTCATGATTCTATGACCTTGGTATTTTAACTTTACAAGCAATTAACTGTGATCAAGATTTAAACTTTAACTACAAATTTGCTCTATAGCTTTCAAAGGTAGCAGTTCAGATCATTAAAACAGCAAAGCAATTTTAACTCTTAAGTTAATTGTGTCTTATGTTACAGAATTTTGCTCTTTCAGCAAAGGTTAACTAGTTAAAAAGGTAGCAATCTATTGGACAATTGGTCATATGTTAGAACAGATGCAAGTAAAAAAAAGCATAGATATCAGGAAAAAAACACGAATGCTGGAAATCTGAAATAAAAATAGAAAATGTTGGAAGCATGTAAAAGAGAAAAGTTAAAATTTCGGATGGGTCCCATCATCAGTCGTGATAGCGGGTCCCACACAAAACTTTATCCTTTCTCAGATGTTGACTAACTGGCTGTATATTTGCAGCATTTTCTGTCTTTGTTTAAAAAACTAGCAGATCTTCCACGGTGTTGCTTGTGGTGAGTCAGAGACGACATTGTTTTATGACAATGGTGGGGGGGGGGGGGTTTATGCCAAGTAAGGGATGACATCAGGGTGACTAATTTACAGTAAGTGAATACAGCCACCCAGTGGCACTTGAGAAGAGATAATTGCTCATGTTTTTCCTCCTACAGGCCATTTGCCTGGCTGAGCCATATGCTTAAACATCAGAGACAAAATCCCAGACCTCAGAAATCAGGGCCATCCGGCTGCTACTGCAGAATAGCAGCCCGAAGGCCCTAAGTGCTTGAATTCATCCTGGAGGAGGGATGTTAATAAAATATCGTACCTGTCTGGGTTATCTTCAGCCTGGACCTGGGACTCCTGCCGACCCTTTTTTCAGTGGAGATCTATTGGCAGACCATAGTGCCAGCTTTTCATGGGGACCCATGTGCCGAGGCACCCTTCGAGTGGATCCATCAGACAATGAGGCAGGAGACCAGTAATGCCTCCTCCCACCTCATTAGACTAGGTAAACTGGGCCTGGGCCTACTACAGACACAGGCACCTCATAGAGAAGCCTCAGGAAATCTCAGGGACCCCACAGTGGGGACAGAGACCTGATATATTGGGTCTCTGCCCCTTTTTCCTCTGCTCTGCACCTGGGAACACTGATTCCCTAGGTGCAGGTGAAAGAAATATCTTTCCTGATTAGTCAAATCCAAGTTTCAGCGGAGAGAACTTGTGAGCTGGTAACAGGTTGAGGTGGGAACAGAGTAGTAATAATATTCCCAGAACAGGAATTTGGCTAGAGTGAGAATTTAGGAGCAGAGGGGGAAGGGGAAGCAGAGTAGTTTAATTGAAATTATAAGTAGACAAAGAATATAAACTTCAAATTGAACTCTAATGTAACATTTATAGTAAGATTGGTGGTTACAGGGACAATGATGTGCAGGTTTCTGTAGGATGTGGAAGTTTTGAGTAGCAGACTTTGACTCAGATGAACAAATCTGTGGGAAGTGTCTCTAACTGAAATTACTTGAGCTCAAGGGGGGTCATTCTAACCTTTATCGTTGGGCGAAAAACGGGTGAGAGCGAATTGGCAGCCCATTTTACACCTTGCCCAATTTTCATGCCATTGAGTTCAATAGAAAAGAAAATTGTTTTTTGTTTGGTGACAAAAGTTAATATTACCCCCTAGATCTCAGAATGTCAAGTAGAGTTCGAGACAATCCAACACATCAAGGAGGGAAAGGTTTTTGGAACAAGAGTTTCAGAGGTTAGTCACCTTGCTGAGAGTTTGGTCGGTGGGAGTGGTAAAGCAAGGAGTAGTGCTTATCCACAGGTCAGGGAAAGCAAGGATGACAGGCCAGAGCAGGAATGTCCAGAGCAAATTACCATCTCCAACAAGTTTGAAGCACTGGCTTCCTCTGAGGAGAATGAGGACTCTAGGCAGGACCATCAAATGGATTATAATGGCAACAAAAGACATGAGGTGGCTCAAGGGGGAAGATTAGCAATTCAGTTAGGAATGCAGTAGTAATATGTAACTCAATAGTTAGATGGGTGGACATTAGCTTTTGCAGTCTAGACTGAGAGTCCCGCTTGCTTTGTTGCCTCCCAGGTGCTAGGATAAGGGACATGTTGGAAAGATTGGAAAAGATTATGGGTAGGAAAGGAGAGCAGCCATGTAGGAAAGCGATATCGGAAAGCGATATAGGAAAGGAAAGACCTGAAGTCCTGTAAAAGGAGTTTTGGAGATTGAGAAGCAAGTTTAGGGGCAAGACTTCAAAGGGTGGTAATCTCCAGGTTACTCCTCCAGCCACATGCTAGAATAGGGAAGCATATGAAGATTAGCTGAACATGTAGTTAAATGGGTAGTATCAGGAAGACAGAAGGTAAGTGATCGCGACCTTAATGAGGCCAATCAATTGCACTTCCGGGTTTCATGCCTGGCAGCCAGCATGATTGGCTGACTGCTTGGCTGTCGGGCAGGAAGGCCTGCTGCAGCAAGCCGCAGCCGGGGATCGGAGGGAGGGAGGGATCATGGGCCGGGGAGAAGATCGGGGAGGCCAGGGAACAGATCAGGAGGGCCAAGTAACAGATCGGAGAGCAGAAGAACATATCAGGGGCAGAGGAACAGATCTGGGGGCAGAGGAACAAACTAGGGACCGAGAAACATATTGGGGGGGCCTAGGAACAGATCGGAGGTCGCTGGAGGTCGGCTAAAGAGTCGGAGGTGGGGGGGGGGCGGTCCACCATCGGGGGAAGGCACCATCGGGGGGGTGGGTCCACAATCAGAGTGGGGAGGTCAGCCAATCGCGGGGGTCCTGTCAGCCAGGTGAGCTTTTTGGGCCTGGATGAAGCAGTCCTGCTCCTCCTAGCCCACAAGCAGTGCAATAAAGGCACTCATAAGAACATAAGAAATAGGAGCAGGATTAGGCCATATAACCTCTCAAGCCTGTTCCACCATTCAATAAAATCATGGCTGATCTTCGACCTCAACTCCACTTTCCCGTCCAATCCCCATATCCCTTGATTCCCTTAGAGTCCAAAAATCTATCGATCTCAGTCTTGAATATACTCAACGACTCAGCATCCACAGCACTCTTGGGTGGAGAATTCCAAAGATTCACAACTCTCTGAGTGAAGAAATTCCTCCTTATCTCTGTCCTAAATGTCTGACCCCTTATCCTGAGACTATGCCCCCTAATTCTATTCACTCCAGCCATGGGAAATAGTCTCTCAGCATCTACCCCATCAAGCCCTCTTACAATCTTACATGTTTCGATGAGATCACCTCTCATTCTTCTAAACTCTAGAGACTATAGGCCCATTCTACTCAATCTTTCCTCGTAAGACAACCCTTTCTTCCAAGGAATCAATCTAGTGAACCTTTGTTGCACTGCTTCTAAGGCAAGTATATCCTTCCTTAGGTAAGGAGACCAAACTTGTAGACAGCACTCCAGATGTGGTCTCACCAAAGCCCTGTACGATTGCAGTAAGATTTCCTTACTCTTGTACTCCAAACCCCTTGCAATAAAAGCCAACATACCATTTACCTTCCTAATTGCTTGCTGTACCTGCATGTTAAATTTCTGTGTTTCTTGTACAAGGACACCCAAATCCCTCCGAACACCAACATTTAATAGTTTCTCACCATATAAAAAAAAATTAGAATGAGGAAAGCCAGAGGCTCCAAAAATCTGAGGGGGAATTGCATCTCAGCCTAAATGCCCCTTAATAAAGGGGTTGCTTTAAAAAAAAATCAAAAACAAATGAACAAATTTTCTGGATCCAGGCATTGATGTCAGGCAGAAATCCCAGGTGGTCCTAACATTCTCTGATGTTCCGAGAGCAACACCCCATCAGACCAGGCATGCCTATGCCAACCTATGCTAGATTCCAAGGTAAGTCCAGGGCTTGGGAACTTTAATTTTCAGAGGACCTGCACTCCCCCAGCCCATTCGTATATGGCAATGGCCTGTAAGAGACGGGTAGATACTCCATCCCTTACCAGGCCATCCCAGAAACTTGTGCACAAGGCCAGGATCTGGCGTAGTTGGATTCCGGCCTGGTTTCTGGCCATTTCAGCAAACTCCTGAAGTTACAGTGGGGCATTTCTAATTGGAAACCAACAGAATCTGCACAGGTGTGCAATCAATACACTATCATTCTCTCTCTCATACACACAAACAGGCATGAGTTTTAAATTGCAGTATAAACAGTATCAATTTTAATTGATTAAAGATATTGAAATTTGCTTCAAATTTTTCTTGAAAAAGCTTTTCTCGAATAATTTTGAAAAGTAGCCAAATAAATTTCGTTACGGGCATGGTTTTCGGCCCCATTATTTTTACAGTAAATTTAAATTTGAGCTTTTTGTGGAAAAACTGGCTGCAAACATGTATGTATTATGTTAATATGGAGTGTATTGAATATAGAGTTTGAAAATGTGCACTCCCCCCACCCCTAGCATCACTTTTAATACAAAAAATGTAAACAATGCTAATGTATTTCCTTTACTACTAACAGCTGCTGGGAAGGGAATGAGAGTTCTTAGGATATGAGGAAATTAAAGAGTGGCTGTCAGAAGCTGCTTTAATATTGGTTTTGTGGAATGCTCGTTGCATCGGCTCCCAGCGCGTGGGTCTTGCTCAGCTGGTGGTAACTCTCAGGTAAATTTGCCTGATTCCCTAAGGCCGGTGACTCAGTCCTCCCTCTAATCCTATTTTTTTCGGTGGAGTACATTTTTTTTCAATCCTGTACAATAATAAGATTGATTGCACAGTAGTCAATAAATCATACTTGTCTTCAGAAAGGTACAACTTGCTCACAGGAATACTTCTTGTCACAGTAAAGTATTCTTTAGTCAAAAAAGTTAAGAAGTTTCAGAGACCTCTTTAGGTGACAAATGTCCATCATCTTCATGCCTTCAATATCTTCTATGCTGATGACCCCACACCAGTTTCATAATAGTGGAGTCGAAGCCCTTGCTATGGCCGAATGTGTGAAGGAGCCAGCAGGACAGCATGAGTGCAACATAAACCTGTTTTTGGGCAGGTGCGTGCCAATTCTGTGAGCCTGGAAGTTTGGAAATGGCTACTGTTCAGACTATTGCCTCAGTGATCGATAAATCCTAAATCAGAACATCAAGATCTGCTGGTATCAGCAACATGAGGTACATGGGAACTTGGATTTAAACTTTATCTATGTGGTCCCCAGGGTCATTCTGCAGCCCACGAAAACAAAAAGCTCAGACACTCCTGTAATAGACACAAAAGTAAATATGTTGGCCCTGAAATTGCTCAGAATGTGATCCCGGTGGTTATGCCAGGACCGTGCCCACTGATGCCACCCAGCAAAGTTGGCATGGTCACTGGGAGGGCACCTTATTAGCATGGGAGAGGTGAGTACAAAAGCTACTTTGGGCATATCGCTGATGCCCACCTGTCCCATTAGGTGTATAGTCAGTGGATCACCATGGAAATAACAGGTTGAATGCTTTGGATAAACAGCAACAACTACCTGCAGAGAAAGGATGTAAACAGTTAAAATGACCGTTTCAGTGGGGGTTCTACTGGTCTACTGCCGAAGTTACAGAGGGAGATTGGGAAAGCTCCTGTGGAACTTTCAGGCCATTATACCTAAATGGATACTCACTATAATTTTTTATTATCAGTGCTAGAGATGAGATAGGTGATTTAGGAATAAGGGGGGAATTTTACCTCCCCCCGCCCCCCAGGATGGACGGGAGAGGGGCGGGGGGGGAATAAAAATTCAAAAATCTGAAACCCAACTCAACTCTCCTCCAACACGCCCACTTCCAGTTTTAAAGGAGGCGGGTCGGGGGGGGGGGGGGCGGGCGACTAACCTGCTCTCCAGAGGCGGGTCTGTCATTTGTATATTTTAATGAAGCTTTGTGCCTCAAATTTTAGCACAGTTAGAAATTTAATGGCTGCGGGCCGGTTTCCTAGGGCTTGGGAAACCCAACAGCTGAAGGGAGGCAAGAACGGCCTGATCCAGTAGGTAAGTGTCTTTCCAGCACTGCTTGTAGGCCAGGAGGAGCAGGAGTGCTTCCCCCCGGCCCCTCAAGCTAACCTGCTTCGCTCCCTGTGATTGGCCGATGATCACGATGACCGCGATTGGACACCCTGAACGGACCCCCCACCCTGTGATCGGACCCCCGCGATCAGAGCCCCCTCTCCGCGATCGGACCCCTGCAATCAGAACCCATTCTGTGATCGGACCCCCGCGATTAGAGCCCACTCTCCGCGATCTGACCCCTGCAATCAGAACCCCTTCCGTGATCGGACCCCCGCGATCAGAGCCCACTCTCCGCGATCTGACCCCTGCAATCAGAACCCCTTCTGTGATCGGACCCCCGCGATCAGAGCCCACTCTCCGCGATCTGACCCCTGCAATCAGAACCCCTTCCGTGATCGGACCCCCGCGATCAGAGCCCACTCTCCGCGATCTGACCCCTGCAATCAGAACCCCTTCCGTGATCGGACCCCCGCGATCAGACCCCTCTCCCCATGATCTGACCCCTGCGATAGGTAACTCACCACCACATGATCCAATGCCCCCCAGATCTCCCCCTGACCCGTGATCCCCCCCCCCCCAAGTCCTCCCCAGCCAAGACATCCTCCCCCAACCGATGTCCTCCCTGACCCCTCCCCCCACCCCACCGAGGTCCTCTCAAATCCACGATGTCCTCCCCGGCTTGCGATCTCTCCCCCTCTCCTCCGATCCCCGGCTGCAGCCTGATGCCACAGGCCTTCTTGCAAGGCAGCCAGCCAGGCTCTTAATCTGGCTGGCTGCAGGTCAGGAAACGGAGTCAAAAAATTTAAATGACGTCCTGCTGTTAAATTCGGCAGGACCTCTGGGTGACCCGCATTTCCAGGTTTCCCGGCCATTACACCAGCCCCACTCCCTCCGCACCTCGCTGTAAATATCAGGGCCTAAGACTTTACAACCAATGAGCATCAAAACTTTTGCTCATGATCAACAGTATGACTTGAATGAAATTTATTTGTAAAATATATTTTTGCAAATTAAAATCACTACTTGGCACTGGGGCTGCAGAAACTACTGAGTTTATTCCAAACTGCTGACACACAGACAAAAGCAACTTTTGAACTGAAGTAACCTGAGTTCAGTCACTGGCCTGATCTGGCTGGAACCGGTTTGAATTAGCTAAGTTTTGTGAAAGACAAAGGAGATGTGATAAGACACAAGTCCTTATTTAGAAAAGGAGTAATGAGGTAATGCTACCTAAGTCCTTGGGACAGAGCCAATGAGGAGAAGACACAGACTAGGTGAGCAAGCCTAAACCAATGGGAGAGAGAGACAGCACAGCTTGAAGAGATAAGATTCGGAATAAGAATGAAGAATCTGGGGCATGGAGCCAGAGCGAAGACTCTGGAGACCAACCATCATGGAAGTGGAAGAACCTACGTCATGGACGTAGAGACGACGTCGAAAGAGAGAGAGAATGGAACGCCTGGCCAGCGTCAGCTCTCCTTTTCGGGTATTAGCCTTTATATTCTGTGACCACTCAGGGAGTGTCAGAGAAACCTAATGGGTGTGCGTTTAGATCCTAGTTTAGGTATAGAACTGTATAACCTGGTGCAAACTGCATGTCTATATCTAACCAGACGTATAAGCTATATGTATATGATCTAACGATGTGAATAAAGCGAATTGAGATTTAAGAGAGAATTGACTCTTCTCCTCTTTGTACTAAGCCAATAACCGTAACCGGTAACCTCCGGTCAACAGCACCCACTTACAGAATTGTAAATATGCAGTACTGCAAGTAAAAATATTTAACACATCATTGAATGAAGTCAGCTGTTCCAGCACATAAAACATTCTTCCATTGCATTACTGGCAAATTTAGCCTGTTTATTCCAGATGCAGTGAGCCAATCACACCTGCTTGTGAGACTACGATTAGCTGCCATGGGAAATTTTCTGGGTAGAGATGTATTGAGGTAATTAGCCCCCTAGTTCTTATGGTGAGATCCAACAATTAAACTAGTTTGTTTATTACAAGGTATTCATTTATTTATGTACAGGGATTTATAATTCACAATACCATTGTCAATGTTAATGGGAGTAAACAAAACAGAATTACAAGCCATGATTTTCAATTCGGTTACACCTATATACGGATACAATTCTGGAGTAACGGACTGCAAATATTGGCGGGGAGCATTTTAGCCAAAATTGCTGTGAATGGCACACATTTCCGGTGGGATTCTTTAGGAGGCATTATATAGAAGTCCCGACTATTTCCTACGGTTTATGCTGGATATGCATTCAGTCATAAATACATTCATGTACGACAGGTAATCAGAATTGCTAGAGTTGTTCAATGCTGAAATGGTAGTTTAAAGGGACAGAGGAAGGTGAATCACTTTTGAAGGAACCTTTGTTAATGTTTTCATGCATTTTTTATTGTTATCCACTTTTGTATACTTAGTTAGGGTTCTGCCATTGTCATGTTTTACTTAGATCCTAGAAATTTGGACAATGGGCTTCCCTATGGAAATCCCATTCTACTGATGAGTTCTGGAGGAAGAAGGGAAGCAATAGAGGGCAGCCAAGCAAGTAAGATTGCGCCACATGATGACCTTCTCCACCTGTTGTTACCTTCCCGTCCACAAACATTGGCAAAAGTGCTGTCACGTTTCAGGATTTTTGACCATTTTTCCCCAGAAACGATTTGGGAAAAAAGAGCTACTTTTAATTGTTGGGTTTTAAATCACAATGTATTTGCATGGATTTAAAGAATAAGGACTCAAGCTTCAGGCATTTAGAGAATGTGTATTAAAGTCAGACATTGATACCATTACCAAGGATAATCTGAATCAATAGCAGAGTCGTTATCTAATACAGGGGCTCCTAGCAAACATTTGTAACTTTCCTGTCGAGCTTTGCATGATGCTGGTTTCAAAGGAAAATGCACAGCAGCAGGTTTGATTACCATCTCTTCTGGCCAATCCCTGAACAGAAGGAGGGGTCAGGAATCAAGTCCCAACTCCTTGTGGGGACAGGAAAGAGGTGAGCAGAGACCCATATGTTAGCAGTCAGGTTTTTAAATACAAAGAGAGCGATAAAAGGTTTAGGTAGGCTCAGAAAATCAGAAATACTGGAAAAATAGTTAGAAGACATCTTGTTTAAGTCAATTAAGACGATGTAGGGAAGTGTGGCATTTTCTTTATTTTGTAACTATATGTGAAGATTTATTGTACTGACTGACCTAAGTGAATCTGATCATAACTGTTGCTCTGTATGTTGACTTTCTGCGAAATAAAGCAGCTTAATGATTTGTATCACGCCTCAGCTAACCAAGTGTTCGCTCAGTCTGCACTCAGAAAGGTCGAAGTACATATGCGAAAGACATGAATATCTGGTCTGGATCACAAGGGATATTATTGTTACGGCCCAGGTCATGCTATCATGCATGTAGATATTGGATAGTGTGATTCAATTCCCATAGACTGCTTACAGGAGTGACTGACACCATTGAACCTGGAAAGGTATCTACAGCAGACTTGAATTCGTAGCAGGTGTATTCACTTAGATTTTTTTGAGGAACTCTGTGTTCTTAGGCTTTGATTCATCAGGGTGGCGGTGACATGCGCTGCAATGCAACCTGCAGTCAAATTTCACCACAGGCACAGCACTGCCAATGGATGTGAATGTCAACTCACCTTTATCTTTTACACCTCAGGATCATTCCAGGTGTGGTGCATTGTTATTCTATAGGAAAGGTATCATAAAGTGTCAAAAAGAGCCACCCACCTCACACATCATAACTTCCGCTTCACCAGCCATGGTATGGGGTCGGGTGCTGGGGGTTCCATCAATTGGCCACGGACTTCATTTCATGCCTCCACATTTGGTTCTTTGTGCTTCATTTTTGTTCATCACTCCTTTCTCCATCTCCAATTTGGCCTTGGCAAAGGACGCCAGTGGGATGAAATGCCTTTTGAGACTTTCTGAAGAGCGTGAGAATTTTTGAACGTCACCCCCATGCATGCACCTACCTTTAAATTTCATCTAACGAGCAATTTTACGGTCCCTCAATTAAGCTGACTCCCTGCACAAGAGTCTGCAAAGGGATATAGACAGGTTAAGTGAGTGGGCAGGAAGGTGGCAGATGGAGTATAATGTGGGGGAATGTGAGGTTATTCACTTTGGTAGGAAGAATAGAAAAACAGAATATTTTTTAAATGGTGAGAAACTATTAAATGTTGGTGTTCAGAAAGATTTTGGTGTCCTCGTACAAGAAACACAGGAAGTTAGCATGCAGGTACAGCAAGCAATTTGGAAGGCAAATGGCATGTTGGCCTTTATTGCAAAGGCATTTGAGTACAAGAATAAGGAAGTCTTGCTACAATTGTACAGGGCTTTGGTGAGACCACATCTGGAGTACTGAGTACAGTTTTGGTCTCCTTACCTAAGGAAGGATATGCTTGCCCTAGAGGGGGTGCAACGAAGGTTCCTAGATTGTTTCCCGGGATGAAAGGGTTGTCCTATGAGAGGAGATTGAATAAAATGGACCTATATTCCCTGGAGTTTAGAAGAATGAGTGGTGATCTCATTGAAATATATAAAATTCTTAGAGGGCTTGACAGCTTAGATGCTGAGAGGCTGTTTCCCCTGGCTGGAGAGTCTAGTCTCAGAATAAGGAGAGTGCCATTTAGGACTGAGATGAGGAAGAATTTCTTCACTGAGGGTTGTGAATCTTTGGAATTCTCTATCCCCGAGGGCTGTGGATGCTCAGTCGTTGAGTATATTCAAGGCTGAGATTGATAAGATTTTTGGACACTAAAGGAATCAAGGGATATGGGGATCGGGAGGGAAAGTAGAGTTGAGGTTGAAGATCAGCCATGATCTTATTGAATGGCGGAGCAGGCTCGAGGGGCTGTATGGCCTACTCCTGCTCCTATTTCTTATGTTTCTATGTCCTTACAAGATCAATATGCAAATAAACAGATCACTTCTGGCTGGTTTTGCATCAGTTCCTAGCTATCAAGTAATTTAAACGAATTTAGGAATCTGGATCTGAAATGGGTGCAGTAACTTCATTTCAGGTGGCCGCCAGGGTCGCCTAATAAAAGGCCCCGACCAATTTAGCAGCGACCCAAACGTCTGTGCAGATCGGGTGCAGGCCTCTGCAATGCTATATTGATTATCGTTGCACCAGTTTTGCAATCCTAATACAGTTGCAATGGTGTTGAATTTAGGCATCAATAACTGTCACCAGAGATAATCTATTCTTTAAAGCTGATACAGTACACAGAAAACCTCCATTAAATGCATATGTGAACACACACAATCACCAACAAATAAACAAACAGTATGTATTATATATATAGTGCATCGGTTACAAAAATGTATTGTTAAATAAGACTGGGTTATTAGGCGGCATGTGATGGGTAATTTTATGAAACTGCACTCCCTAATTTTAAAGGATGGAAAATCATGGGTAGTGTACACCCGAATTCCTAATTTGCTCTCCTAGCAGGGAAGGCCCCATGCTGTAAATGTGATTTTGTAAAAATTACCTTGTGCTTTCATCCATGAACAACCATAATTAAAGATCTTATGCCGTGAGTTAGCCCACTGTTCTTTCACCTGTGGAAGTTGGATTTGACTCAATCCCTTCTCTTTGCCAGTTGTAAAGGTCTTAAGTGAAATGAGTTTAAACAGTCTCAACTTAGTTTTAACAAACACAAATCTGCAGCACAAATATAGCCATAATTAAGCACTAATTGGAAATAAATTATCAGTCTTAGAAGGATGATTAGTGTGAGAATGTAAATGTCGAGTTGTGTTGGGTCAAGTTACATTGTTGAGGCTGTAGATGGAGCCTTATTCTGCTTCTGAACTGTTGTTACACCTGACTGTGAGTACTTGATATTGACAATTAAATATAGACTGGTAAGTGGAAAACATGTTCCATTCCGCAGAACTGACATCTCTCACCTTGACAATGAGAGAAATGCACTCAGAAAATAATTAAGAAACAATCATAACTTATTCAGTGTGTAATCAGTGGAGCTGCAAGGTACTGCCTTGACTTAGATAGAATGTATATGTTAACATTTTCATAAATGTAAGATTTCAAAATGCAAATGTATGGAATGTTTGAATGCACCCTTTCCTTATCCATGACTAAATCTTAGTTAAGTCCCAGAAATTTAAATAATGGGTTTCCTCATGGGACCACTGTTAACTTTTATGTTTCCTAGAGGAAGAATAGGGCAGTGAAGGAAAGCCAGGAAGGTGAGGATGCACCAATGGAGGACTGTACCCATTTAATCTCCTCCTCTCTTGCACCCTCCTCATCCTTTCTTTCCCCCTCTCTCCCTTCTTCCTTTGCCCCCTTTTCCCTCTCCCCTCCTCTCACATCTGCCTTTCTTTCCCTCTCCCCCTTCTGTTTCACCCCTCACCCCATTCTCCCCTTCTCTGCACTGCCTCCCCTCTTGTCCTTGCCCTGTTCCATTTTCTCCTTTTCTCTCTCTCCTCTCCTCCCCCTTTCTCCCATTCTAACTTGTTTTCCACTCTCCTTTCCCCTCCTCTCTTTTCCTCTCCCTCCTCTGCTTTCTTCAACTTTTCCCTTCTCCTACCGTTCCCCTCTCACCCTCCTCCTCTCCCTGCTCTTTCCCCCCTCTTCCTCTCCCTCTACCTTGATCACCCTCTTTTGTCTCTACTTCAATTAGTTCAGTTTCTCTCTCTCTCTGTGTCTTTCTATCTCACAGTCTCTTGTGATCTCTCTTTCTCTTGCTCTCCTTTTTTATCTGAACAGGTAGTTAAATTAGGCAAAACTGTTTGGAAATGTAATTGTACAATATTAAAAGAACATATGGTTGGCAACTGCATTGCATGTGAAATTTATTACAAGTTTGATTTTAACTTGTAATAAATTTGATTTTAACTTTTTTTCCCTGGAGAGTAGGAGGTTAAGGGGTGATCTTATAGAAGTCTATAAAATAATGACGGGCATAGATAAGGTAGATAGTCAAAATCTTTTCCCAAAGGTCTTTTCTAACTTGTTTTAAGGTCTATAACGAGGGGGCATAGATTTAAGGTGAGAGGGGAGAGATATAAAAGGGTCCAGAGGGGCAATTTTTTCACTCAAAGGGTGGTGAGTGTCTGGAACAAGCTGCCAGAGGCAGTAGTAGAGGCGGGTACAATTTTGTCTTTTAAAAAGCATTTGGACAGTTACATGGGTAAGATGGGTATAGAGGGATATGGGCCAAGTGCAGGAAATTGGGACTAGCTTAGTGGTATAAACTGGGCGACATGGACATGTTGGGCTGAAGGGCCTGTTTCCATGTTGTAACTTCTATGATTCTATGATTCTATGAACTGTTCTTGTCCCTTAACATTTACTAGCATCTAGAGGTAACGCCTTTACCTAATCTACTGTTGCTGCTACAGAAAGTAATTCCTGAATTCAGAGTTTGCCTTCACTATATGCACTTGCTTGTAATATAGTGGAACTGTGAGATGTATATTTTATTTGATGTGTAAGGATTTTATTTGATGTGTAGACAGTAAGAACTATTGTACTGTACAGTTTTACCTGTTATTTTGCTTGAATAAATTTCTTCTCTCTTACAATACTATGCCCAGCCTGCCACACAAACCAAAATAAAATGAACAAGTGGGTTCAGTTATCTCCTGAGAATGCGGAACTCGAGGACCCAAGCCATGGACCTCCATTGTAAGTAGATAACTATTTGTAAATAGGTCCAATTTGGATTTTAGGCTATGTTGGGATTAGTGAATTGTGAGAATTTGTATCGGCAATGAATAAATTGATAAAACTTTAAGTCACAGCCTCAGATTTCCCCTAAAATAATGGATATGTAAGCATGAATATTTGGAGCAATTGTAATTCTGAATTCATGATCCATCTCATTAATTTACAAAACAGTGTAGTCAAGGGTAATGTAATCGATTTGGATTTTCAAAAGGCCTTCGATAAGTTCAGAGCGTGCGGAGTCAAGGGACAGGTAGCAGAATGGATAGCAAGCTGGCTACAAAACAGAAAACAGAGTGTAGGGTTTAAGGGTAGCTACTTAGACTGGCAAAAGGTGGGAAGTGGTGTTCCAAAGGGATAAGTGCTAGGACCACTGTTGTTCACCATTAACATTAACGATTTGGACTCGGGAATCAGAAGAACAATTTCAAAATTTGCGGACGACACAAAATTGAGGGGTATACAAATGAAGAATGCATCAAAATGCAAGTAGACATTAATAAACTTGCAGAATGGGTGTGTAATTAGCAAATGAATTTCAATATAAGTGGAAGGTGATGCATTTTGGTAGAAGAATAAGGAGGCTACATACTGCTCGGATAATAAGAGTCTAAATGGGATAGAGGAGCAAAGGGATCTGGAGGTACAGATACACAAATTACTAAAAGTAGCGATGCAGTTTAATAAGGCCATAAAAAGGCAAACCAAGCACCGGGGTTCATTTCTAGAGGGATAAAATTAAAAAGCAGAGAAGTTATGTTAAACTTGTATAGAACATTGGTTAGACCACACTTGGAGTACTGTGCACAGTTGTGGTCTCCATATTCTAGAAAAGATATAGAGGCATTGGAGAAGATGCAAAAAATGTTCACAAGCATGATACCAGAACTGAGAAGATGTACTTACCAAAAAAAGGCTGCACAGGCTAGGGCTCTTTTCTCTAGAGAAGACTCTAGGGAGACCTGATAGAGGTCTTTAAGATAGTAAAAAGGGTTTGATAGGGTACACGTAGAGAAAGTGTTTCCACTTGTGGGGGAGTCCAAAACTAGAGGTCATAAATATAAGATATTCATTAATAAATCCAATAGGGAATTGAGGAGAAACTTGTTTACCCAAAGAGTTGTAAGTATGTGGAACGCGCTACCACAAGGGATAGTTGAGGCAAATAACGTAGATGCTTTTAAGGAGAAGCTAGATAAGCACATGAGGGAGAAAGGAATAGAAGGGTTGGCTTTTTTTAAATTCATTCATGGGATGTGGGCATCACTGGCAAGGCCAGCATTGCCCATCCCTAATTGCCCTTGAGAAGCCGCTTTCTTGAACTGCTGCAGTCCGTGTGGTGAAGGTTCTCCCACAGCGCTGTTAGGTAGGGAGTTCCAGGATTTTGACCCTGGTTGATAGGGTTAGATGAAATAGGGAGGGAGGAAGCTCACGTGGAGCAAAAATGCTAGCATAGACCAGTTGGGCCAAATGGCTTGTTTCTGTGCTGTAGACTCGTCAATGTAATTCAATGATGTAAGTTAAATGAGAAATACAACATCTCCAGCTAATTTATCTGTAGTAAGGTGAAATAAATACAGGGATGTGTCTGCTTGCGGTCCCTTACAGCACATTTACCAATCAGAAACCTGGTGAGACATTTCTGAGAATTTGTAGTCATTAGGTGATGCCCAATACAGTGCTCCAAATAATTGTTAAGACAATTGTGTCAGTGGTTTTCACTAAGTGAATAACCCGCTTTCCTTAAGTGTTAATGAATTGCTTTTGTTTCATCTAAACCTAACAATAACTCATAAGAACATAAGTCCCGAGTGAGGAAAGGACATTCAGCCCATCAAACCCATTCAGAGTCCAGATACAATTGTTCTATCACGGACTCGCCGCCACCACCGCCTCCATGAAAAGAATATCAAGCAGTGCTATTAATTTCTTCATGCCTTTCAATCTCTAAAGTGTAGCTAGTATTATAAACATATGGGGTAGAATTTCCTTGGTGGTTCCCTGATCTCCCTCTGTAATTTCACTGGAAGATTGCCAGAAATCCCAGAGATACAGAATCTGGTTCACTAAGATTTCTGTCAACGTTACAGTGGAAGATTGGGAGAACTCAGGCAACAGAGTACAATAGCAATGTAGCTGAATTTGAATCTGTGGTCCAAGATGGTGTTAATCTGGGCAGTCAATCTGGAAAATTTGGTTCTTCTGACTTGCTTCTGTGATAGTGAAAATAATCTCTACATATCAGTAACATGGAGAAATACTTATGGTAACCATGAAGGCCACATGAGCAAATCCTTCCCTGCACTAAAGAGAGAGAACCCTTGTTAACCATAATCTTCCCAATATTGGGGTCTGTACCAAATTTAGATGAGCCAACAATTCGCTACCAAATTAGTAGTGCCAATCCGGTAGTTATACAGAAATGATATGCAGAACAGAGCTATGCAAATTCTTACAGATAGATCCTTCAAAATCCAGGTGATGGTCCTGAGTTTCCCCTGGAATAATGGATAAGAAAGTGTACAGGCTCCTGGAGCATCATGAATGAATTAATGATTCATCTCATTAATTTATAGAACAAGTAAATGTCAAATTAAAACCTCCAATTACACCTGTCATCAGTAAATTGGAATAAAAGATTAATATATAAATGCAAAAATGAATATTTAGTATTATAAAAGTAAATGACATTCATTGTACTTTACACTGACATACAGGGGTAGATTTTAGTCTTCACTGCCCGGGCGGTAATCTGACGGGTGGATCACATGCACTTTATAGAACCCACCTGACTTTCATTCAATTGAAATCAATAGAATGAGAATCAGGTAGACTCTATAAAGGGTGGGCGAAACACTCGCCAAATTACTGCCCAAGCACTAAAGACTAAAATCTACCCACCCCCAGACTATCACACCTGCCTGGTAAAGGACTTTTGTACAAGTAATTTTATCTAGATAGAAAGAACTCATATCTATACAGCACCTTTCACATCGGCAGGACATTCCAAAGTGCTTCACAGTGAATGCAAGTTCAAACTAGTAAAAGGCAACTTTTGGATTAGCGTCAAGAAATTGTCCTTTACACAAAAAGTGATCATCACATGGAATGAACTTCTGGGGAGAGTAGTGAAGAAACAACTGGGTCTGTGATGGGAGAATGTCAGGGGTTTTTTGGATGGATGAACTTGGATGGACTAAAAGACCCTCCTCATCCATATCTATCTTGTGATCTTGTGAAATGAGATGTAAACCAGTTTTTAGAGTGGAAGGACCTACATCACAATACTTCCTGAATTTGGTGCTGATTAGTAATCTCATGCAGAGGGGCTGTAGACGGGTAAATTGAAAAATGCCACACTATTTTACTAGTCCAGTAAAGGGTCTTCAGCTAAGGTTAGGGCTGAAACACATTGTTGAGCATAATAAAGGGAGCTTTGCTTTGCATCTTGCTGTGCTCTGCTTGACCTGGAGGTGCTTGGTTCTGAAACAGAGGGGGTTAATTTTAACTTCAATTGACTTCAATGGAGAGTAAAATTGGATGGGGTCTAAAACAGGTGGCCAACCCGAACCCATCCATTTGTTGCCCAGTGGGTTAAGTTAAAATTAACCCCAGGGTACCTACAACTTAATGTGTTCAGTTCCCAAGTACTAGCCTCCCTCACCTTGATGATCACAAAATTCTCAAAAAAGATTGAAATGACAGAGGAAAATAATGCTAATGTTAAAATAAAATAAAATAGTATGAGGCTAACTCATTTGGGTAGAACTAATATTCTGAAGACGATGCCACATTTTAGACCTGGGAGAATAAAATTTTGTCTTTACTGCTTGGGAAGTAATCTGGCGGAGTGGATCGGCTGCACGTTGTAGAACCTGCCTCACTTTTATTCCCTTGATTTCATGGACTGAAAATCAGTTGGGTTCTACAATGGACAGGCGACCTGCTCTGCCGCATTATCGCCTAGGCAGTGAAGATGAAAATATACCCAAAGGGTATTAAAAAGCCAGCAAAATCATGAACACTTATCAATCTTCATCTCGTACACTTTAGTGAGAAATCAGTGAAAATGCAAAATTGCCAGTGTCAATATCAGAATTATCATTATGTTCATTGTTCCTTTTTGACAAATTTGAAGAGGATGTTTCACCTTTTACTTGGACTTTAATATGTCCACCATTTTTTAAAATATATTCATTCTTTGGATGTGGGCATCGCTGGCAATTATTGCCCATACTTAGTTGCCCTGAAAGGATGGTGGTGGCCCTTCTTGAACCAGTTTGATACAATGGAGTGACTTGCTAGGCCACTTCAGCATTGGTGTGGGACTGGAGTCACATATAAAATAGACCAGGTAAGAACAGCAGGTTTCCTTCCCTAAAGGACATTAGTGAACCAGTTGGGTTTTTACGACAATCCAACAGCATCATGGTCACTTTCACTGACATCAGCTTTATATTTCCAGATTTTTTTTAAACTGAATTCAAATTTGCAAACTACCATGGTGGGATTTGAATTTACATTCTCTGGATTATTAGTCCAGACTTCTGGATTGCTAGTCCAGTAACATAACCACTATAGTACAGTACCCATATATAAATATATATTTACCTTCCCAACATATTCATGTTTTTTAACATCTTACATGGCAAGTTCCTATTCCATTCCCAATATAGTTTCATTTCACTATAGAAAGTTGGTAGGGGCCTGTCTTGGGAACACCTGTGATGCAACAGACACACCATGGAAACTATCCTTCTAATGAGGTGACAGACAGTAAGCAAATTCATATTGACAAAGTTTGCTTCAACAATTGTTCAAGAGGGCTGCCTATCTTCAGCTTTGATGTGGAGATGCCAGTGATGGACTGGGGTTAACAATTGTAAACAATTTTACAACACCAAGTTATAGTCCAAGTTATAGGATTAAAAATAAAATCGTTCGACTATAACTTGGTGTTGTAAAATTGTTTACAATTATCTTCAGCTTGACACCCCTACGTCAAAACCTTTCTCTAAATTAACCCTTGATCAAAAAGATCAGTGATCTCCCTTGGCAAGACCATGGGCTCGATTTTAGGGTCGGGTTACCTGCGGGTTTCCAGCGGAGGGGCCCTGAAAATCCCGATATCCGGTCACGTGACCGGATCGCGCCGAAATCCCGGCCACTTCCGGGAACCGCGCTGACGTGCGGGGCTGCACGCGCAGGCCCCGCTGGTGGGAATCCCGCAGGCAATTAAAGCCAGCGGGGTTCCACTTGAGAGTACTTACCTTGCTTGTTGAGGTCAGTTAATGAGCTGAAGCAGCTGTCAAAAGAGGAAGTGTGGGATTTTAGGTTCAAGGCAGTGAGCTTCACACACTGGGGGAAACAGTCTCTCTCCAACCAGGCATGTTGCAGCCAGCAGCCTGTGGCAGGTGCCAAGGTGCGCTCCACGGGGGAGAGCCCTCACCCACGAAGGAGGCCACCGCGTCACATAGGGCAACCCCTGCCCTCCACCACCCCCCGCCAAGCCAGAGGACAGACCAACACGAAACCGCAGCCCCAGTCCGGGGAACCACCCACCTACCCTGCACAACCCCTCAGACCAACACCTGCCAGATGGGTGGTGCGTGGACACCCTCGGAGGACGAACAGCATGACCAGCCCCAGCAGCCTCGCAGTCCACGCCGTCCGCCGCAGAGACGTGGAGCCCCCCAACACGGTGTTGTTGCACGCCCACCTGCACAGCAGGAGGGAGGGCTACCGCAGGGAGAGACGCATCGCAGAGGGCACTACCCTCGCCACAGGGTCCACAGACCGAGGCGCAGCTCCCCGGACCTCTCCGAGCAGCAGTGCACAGGGAGGCGCAGATTCGCTCGACATGTAGTCGTGGAGATCTGCAGGCTCTTTCATGCCGAGCTGCTCCGGGCTGGCCCCAGCACCAAGTGCTTACCTGTCGCTGTCAAAGTCACCACTGCCCTCCACAACTTCTCCTCCGCATCCTTCCAGGGTGCAGCCGGCTACACCGCCGATGTCTCTCAGTCGTCTGCGCGGAAGAGCCCAGCAAATACACCTGCACCTACTCTGCAGTAACACGATGGGTGGCATCAGTGGTGGGTCCTCATAGTGATACCCAGGAGCGGGCATGATTGGACACAACGGACAGGATTCGCGGAGACATGGCAGTGGTGGTGCCAATATAATGTGTGCTGTTTGTTGCTCTGAAATTCAATATAGGTAACACCCAGGACAAACCCTCAGACACCCTTGTGCATCCCCTTCATGCTCACGACACGTTTGCCTTACGCTGCCTACTGCACATATGTGATGCATGCCCTGTGGCTGCAGCACAGGTGGTGGCAGGTTGAGTGAGGCTGGCCGTGAGGGAGCTGCACGAGAGGGTGAGTATGGGATAGAGCCATGAGATTGTATGAGGATTGGGTTGCGTGTTAGTGGCAGGATGAGTACTGGCGAGGTGAGTAGGTGGAGGTAAGATGAGGATGGGGTTTGAGTGGGTATGAAGGGTGATGTGACAGAGTAGTGTTGGCGGTGCCGAAGGAGATGTGGGGTGGGGGCAGTGTTGTGGCAGACGGAGTGTAGGGGAAAGACTTCGTGTTCTCACTGTGGCTGACCTACTGCGGTCATTGCAGCGCCTCCTGCACTGTATGCAGGTGGGCGATATGTTGGTGGCGCAGGTGACCCCCTCTGCCACCTCGAGCCAGGCCTTCTTGGTGGCAGAGGCAGGCCGCTTCCTCCCGCCCGCTGGGGGGAAGATCTGTGTCCTCCCCCTCCTCCTCACCCCATCTGATGATACCTGGGGTGAGGCATCATTAAACTGGGAGCAGCCTTCCCCCTGGGCTGCTCCATGCTGTAATTTGTTCCATTGGTTGCAGCATCTGTCAGTGGAGGACTGCCCCTTTAACTAGAGAGCCTCCAGCTGACAGATCGTACTGCGCATGCGCAGCCCGCCCGACGCGCAGACCAGCAGCGTGGACCCCGGAGGAGCAGGTAATTGATTCCTATTAGTGTGTTGCCTGCTACGATCGCGCGGGCAACCCACTAATTTCGCCGAGCGTGTTGACCACGCTCCCGGAGGACCACCCGCTGGGAACCCGCAGGCCTGCTAAATTCGAGCCCCATGTGTGTGAACATCAGGCAAGGAGAGGATTGAACTTCAGCAGTCAAACAGCCTACCAACACTTATTGCCATAACTCACACATAAGTAATGGCCACTTGGGTGAAGTACCGGAGGGTGACCAGCACCCATGGAACTGAACAACCCCAGCAAGGAGTCAACCTTCTGGAGGGGAAATAGTTGGTAAAAAAAATAGATGCCTATCAGTGTAGAAATTGTATACACTAGGATTTCATACTTTTTTCAAACTTTATCCTTTCTTCCTTCATTCACCTACATCTTGTGAGGAACACTAAATATTTCCTTAGAGGCATAAATAGGCAAGTCAAATCTTCTCCCGTAAACCTCAGTAGTATAATGCATTTTATGTTTTGGTATTAAGCCATGCAAATTAGAAAGGTCGTAAGTTCGCAGATTCAACTGAGGTGGAAATAGGGTTCTACTGTTGGCTTCAGTTTCCATGGGTCAGGGAGGGAAAAAATTAGGCAGCATTCCTATAACTAATTGTTATCCATTAGAAACTGTATATTCGTAGACTTCAGGTGAGTACTGGATCAGGCCTGGTTGTTATGGCCCCCATAGTAAAATAGCCTTCTAAGAGTCAGTGTTCAGGCTCACACACCAAAATTAATCATTTGGATAAGACAGTTACAAAAGCCAAGTTTAAAAGTTCCACTTCCAGTACAGAGTCTTGCTAGACACGAGCGCAGATCAGTGATAGGTGCAGCCCAATTCTCTGAATCCACTCAACACTCGCGAGGCTCCACATCAACAGCAGCATCTTGCAATTTTGGCCCTGCAGTGTTGAAGATTACATCCTGTCATTGCATATACATCCAGCAGATGGAGCCTTGTCATGAAGGTAATGGCATCATTCCTTGCATAAATGTGAAGGGCTGACAAAGAAGAACATGTGCTGCTGAAGGAATAAACACAAAGTGATTTTGTAATAGGAGCAGTTTCTATTTATATTTTACTATGACCATGACAGTGTAGAAATATTGAAGGAAAGAAAACATTTTACTAAAGCATTTAGTCCTGATATGATTGCAAAAGTAGCCAGTCATATTGGTAGTGATGCAACTTATGCACTAAAATTTCAAACAAGAAGATGTATAATCCATGTGCAATGAATCTGTTGGAGCCAAAAAGCTGTGCCACAGCCTATAAATTTGGCTACTGTCGCAGGACAGAGCCATTAGTTAGCTGTCTACTTCTTAACCTTGCATTCCTGTTCTTAAAAAAAGAAACTTTATGTATAAACTATGATTTTGCCTTGTGTTGGAAATATGCTATTGTTAACGCTACCAAGGGTTGTTAATCCTTCTTATTAATAACTTCCATGATGATTTGGGCCCGAGTGTGACCGAACATGCAAGCTTTCTAATGCGACTATACCAAACAACAAGTATTTATATAACAACGTTCTCGTACAGTTATATCAAATAAACAAGGATGGTACAACCTGTCCCTAGGAAATCTCAAGCTGATCAGACTTGGTTCATAGGGTATCTGGATCGCCACTGTCCTGAGAAGCTGCTTCTGTCTTTTAGTGGGACAATGTCCCAGTTTATATATCTTTCTGAAGCATAGTTGCTTCTAGTAGTTTAATGACATTAATCCCATGATGTCTTCTATCCCAGACATCTTCCCTTCAGGGTGCCCATTGTTCCAGACATCTTTCCAATATCCATTCTATTGTCAATCCTATCTATTTTATGGGGGAGGGACATGCCTTTATCTCCTTTTGTGTATGGATTATTTGGATGCAGATATTTAAGATGTCTCATCCTGTATATGCCAATCATAAAGGTTACCTAATTATCTGCACAAAGCTCCTGCAATTAACACCAGGTTATAGTCCAACAGTTTTATTTGAAATCACAAGCTTTCGGAGGCTTCCTCCTTCGTCACCTGACGAAGGAGGAAGCCTCCGAAAGCTTGTGATTTCAAATAAAACTGTTGGACTATAACCTGGTGTTGTAAGACTCCTTACATTTGTCCACCCTAGTCCATCACCGGCAATTAACACAACAGGATTAGTCTGTGTCCAGGTCCTGAATCTTTGGGACTTCTTGTTATCTCTTTCTGACAATTGGTCGTCAATGTGTCCATTTCACACTTCTATTGTCTCTGCAATATTCCCAATCACTTTGCCAAATGTCATATAATCTTCCCCTGCGGAATGTTGCCTCCTTTTGTATTCTCACAGACACAAGGGGCTCGATATTAGGAGGGCGGCAGGTTCGTGGCGGGGGGTCTATTGGGCGCGTGGGTAACGCGTGAAATCAGTCTGCCCCGCGCGCGATCGCAGGCTGATTGGATCCACTTACCTGGTCTTCCGGGTTCCCCACTGCTGAGCTGTGCGTCAGGCGGACTGCGCATGCGCAGTAAGGTCTGTCAGCTGGAGGAGCTCTATTTAAAGGGGCAGTCCTCCACTGACTGATGCTGCAAGAAATAGGAAAAATTCCCAAGGGGGATGGCTGCTCCCAGGATTAATGATGCCTCACTCCAGGAATCATTGGATGGGGTGAGGAGGAGGGGGAGGACAGAGATCTTCCCTCCGGTGGGCGGGAGGAAGCGGCCTGCCTCTGCCACCAAGAAGGCCTGGCTCAAGGTAGCAGAGGAGGTCACCTGCACCACCAACATATCGCGCACCTGCATACAGTGCAGGAGGCGCTCCAATGACCTCAGTAGGTCAGCCAAAGTGAGTACACTTACTCATTCCCCGACACTCCATCTGCCACATCACCGCCCCCACCCCACATCTCCTTCTGCACTGCCAACACTACTCTGTCACATCACCCCTCACACCCACTTAAAGCTCATCCTCATCTTACCTGCACTTACTCACATCGCCAGTACTCATCCCGCCACTACCACTCAACCCAATCCTCATACAATCTCATGGCTCTATCTCATATTCACCCTCTCGTGCATCTCTTTCACGGTCAGCCTCACTCAACCTGCCACTACCTGTGCTGCAGCCACAGGGCATGCATCACATATGTGCAGTAGGCAGCGTAAGGCAAACGTGTTGTGAGCATGAAGGGGATGCACAAGGGTGTTTGAGGATTTGTCATGGTTTTTACTTATATTTAATTTCTGAGCAACTCACATCACATATTATATTAGCACCACTACTGCCACGTCTTTGCGAATCTTGTCTGGTTTGTGCAATAATGCCCTTTCCTGAGGATCACAATGAAGACCCACACCTGATGCCACCCATTGTGTCACTGCAGAGTGGGTGTAGGTGTATTTGCAGGGCTCTTTTGTGCAGACGACTGAGAGACGTCGGCGAAGTCCCCGGTGGCACCCTGGAAGGATGCGGAGGAGAAGTTGTTGAGGGCAGTGGTGACTTTGAGAGCGACAGGTAAGAAGATGGTGCTCAGGCCAGCCTGGAGCAGCTCGGCATGAAGGAGGCTGCACATGTCCACGACTACATGTCGGGTGACTCTGAGCCTCCGTGTGCACTGCTGCTCAGAGAGGTCCAGGAAGCTGAGCCTCAGTCTGTGGACCCTGTGGCGAGGGTAGTGCCCTCTGCGACACATCTCTCTCTGCCTTTGCCCTCCCTCCTGCTGTGCAGGTGGATGTGTCACAGCATTGTGTTGTGGAGCTCCACGTGTCAGAGGTGGACGGCATGGCCAGCGAGGCTGGTGAAGCTGTTCGCCCTCCAAGGAGGTCATGACTGCAGCAATGGTGACCCCCATCTAGAAGATGTACATCTGAGGGGGTCCACAAGGTAGGTACATGTCTCTGGACCCCGGGGTAAGTGTGCAAGTTGGTGAATTTGATTGTTAGGAGGAGGGTGGTGGAGGCCAAACTTTGTCCAAAGTGACAGAGTGGCCTCCTGCAATGAGTGAGGGTCTCCCCATCTGTCAAATGGACCTTTGCAGCTGCCACAGGCTGATACCTGCAACACATCCATTTGAACTGGGAGTGTTTCCCCCAGTACGGGAAACAGTCCCAGTTGTTTGTAAAATCCCACCCCATGTAAAATATCTCCTTAATCAGGTCTGTTAACGACCTGAAATACCAGTATAAATACTTTTAAGTGGCACCCCGCCGGCTTTAATTGCCTGCGGGAGTCCCACATGCGGGGGCTGTGTGTGCACATCAGCGCATCTGTGGGGAACCCGGAAGTGGGCGGGATGGAGCCGGGCTCCCGACCCGCTCCGGGATTCTCCGATTTTCGGAGCCCCCCCGCCAGGGACGCACCCGATCGCGGGTGCTAATATCGAGCCCAAGATCTGCCCACAGCCTCACTTTTTAGCCAAATGCCTGAAGCTTTGCAGGATGGGATACATGATTATGATTTGGTCTAGAAATCATATATCTTACACCTTGCATTAGCCATTAAAATAAATCTCAATACTATTCGGTGTTCAATAATATAGTATGATTTGGGACTTGCTTGTCAGAGTTTTTAATGAAATTACTGTATTTTAGTTGTTAGGAGGCATTTTCATTGATCCAGTGAGTATAAGATCCCTTACTTGGAATCTCCTACCATCTCTACAGCCAGCAAATGGGGTGCTTCAGGACTGTTCTGAATTTGTAATTCCCCTTTTCTGTTTTTTTAAATATCTTTTACTTTACTTTTTGACCTGTTGATTTAGGTGTATAAGATTTTACATAGGAATAGCCAATGCATTTCAAAGTAATTCATTGTCTATGAAACATTTTGTGATGTTCCTGTGAGATGTGATATGGCATTATAAAAATCTTATTTTCTTCCTTTAGCATTTGGATTCCCGATTGCCTGTGTGAGTGGGAGATATACAGTTGAAATCATAGTATAATTACAACACAGAAATAGACCATTCGTCCCATCAAGTCTGCGCCAGATGTGTTTACACTTCAAAATAGAGTGTCACACAGAGCTATTAAAAAAAACATAATTATTCTCTTTTCCTTGTGCTTGTGACAGAGCGAAGGTTAGTGCCTCAAGCCTGCACTAGGCGCAGAAATCTTGACAGGTTAAGACACACAATGTTGTAGAAGATTGACACCAGAGGAACATGGACAGTTGGGCATAAGACAGAGTTCAAAGTTTTGCTCTACAAATTAGCAGGAGGGCACAGGGAGATCTGAAAATGCCTGCAGACATGTGGGTTACAGAAAGTAGGCTAACATTGTCCACTAGACCCAGAAGTCAAAGGTAACAATTTAGATTATTGCAGCACCCAGGCGTCAACGAGCAGAGCCTAGATTTAGGTTGAAGGCCTGACTGTAAGGATGTACAAAATTTTTGAATCAAATTATGAAAACAGGAATGTAAGATAGCACAGGTTAGGGAAGAAATTGGCTGAATGCCCCATGACTTTTATAAATAAAATAAAATGGCATAGTTTCCAAGCGAGGTGTTTATAGCCCTTGTTCAAGTTGAACCTCAATTGCTTCTTTATTCCTAAAAAAATAAATGCCCAAAAATATATCACTACGCTTTGGTACATCCTGAGGATATCAAAGGCATTAAATAAATGCAAGTCTTTCTTTTCTTTTCACTACCAGGCGAGTTTTTCTGGCCCGTGAATAGTGCAAACACGAATATGCTGACCTTCCCACATTTGTGCTGATTTTGCAAATGAGGCCAAAAATAAGCACAATAATATTTCATTTAATTTTAACAAAAAGGGTATAAGTAAAATATTATCATGCTCACTTTTTTTCTACCTCAATTCAAAAATTTCAAGTTCAGACAAAGCAACAGGTATCTTCACTGACGTGGGCAAATACTATGTGTAAAACAGAGGCATGTGCTCAGGGATTGTGCACTGTACAAACCTGCCAAGAAACACTATGCATTCTCTTCCTTTGTACACATCTATCTAATGTTACAATCAAGGATTATCAACAAGAAGTTCGATCTCAAATATTACTTCAAACATGGGAAGAGCAAATAACCCAATGACATCATTGCTTAAAAGACAAAATTAATATTACTTACAAATATCTAAACAAGCACATAACCCTGCATATGGACACAAATATAACTTGTAGCCTAGTACATGAAATATTGTGACCCCTCCCAAAAAAGTGTCACCCTTACCTACTGAGATTTATTTGGCAAAAGCTAGAGATGTGAAGTAAAGGCAGGTCAATCAACACCAAAGTTACTATCTTATCTACAACTGGATCAAGCCTCACTTCTTGGTACCTATAATCCAAACAGCTCCTTCAGCATCAATCCTGGACAACATTCCTCCCTCAATATCATCAAAGAAAAAAATAACTGGTCATTCATCTCATTTGCTCTTTGTGGGACTTAACTATGCGCTCTGCTTACCCTTTGCATTAGATGACCAAAGACATCTTGCAGGGAGAAAGGGGCAGGGTTCCTCGGATGAAAATAAGAACATACGGAAACACATTAAACAGGTGATCAGAGGGGTGGAAAATACACCAAGAGAAGTGTCAAAAATCAAAGCTTCTTGGAGGGGGGAGGGGTGCGGGCATGCTCCCAGACTCCCAGGAAATAAATTTTGCACCAATAGAGCTCACTTCCCCCTTCAAAAATGTCAAAATCCACCACTTATGTACTGCAGCTTTTTTCCCATAATGTTACTGAATGAATATTGGGTATATTGGCAGCTTAAGTCATGTCAAATCCATGTCCCTCTACACTCCCATTGCAACAACTACTTTTCGTACATTATGCGTGAGGCCAGTGGGCTTCAGTTTTCCCAAAAAAGCAAACTGAATTGCGGAACATGGCCCCAAAACACTAATACAAAGCCTGACTTTAAATGATTTAATCACCTTGAAGCAATGGCCTTCTTGGTCATAGGCCTTTATTCTGGGCCATTTTCAGTTGTATGTTGTTTTTAGAGCTGTCATCTTTTTTAGGGTCATGTCAGCTTTTCCAAGTTTTGTAAGTTGGTGTGAATGATCCCCATCCTTTACTTGAAATATGACTGATGTCCATTCTTGCACCATTTCAATCTATGACTTCCCCTGTTTAAGACCAGTTATAGAATGGAATCTGCTACCTTAAAAATACTGAACGGATGTTATTATGAGGAAAGCTTAACAGTTCATTATTAAGCTGCACTGCTGTAAATTCAAAAAACACATCTTCCTATTGAATACAATAGTCACAAAAAACAAACAAATGTTATCATTCAGTTGTTATGAAATAGCCTGTAATGTACTTGCGCTTATAAAGGATAAATTCAGCGATCCAGTGGGGACTCGCGTTCCAATGTGTATGTGGTCAGGAAATCGGGGCTACAGTGTTGTAGCTCTATCTCCAATCCACACTCCCTTTGAGCGCAGCTTCCTATTGGGAGTTTGAGATCAGTGGATTTACTCTATAATCTATCCATAATTATTTCAAAACTACATCTGCAGGTAACAGAATCCTGATGTGGTCCAGAAAAAATGAATAAGAAGACTAACAAAAGATTAGCCAGAGGGACTTGTCAAAATATGTAGCCTGAGTTGATGCCACTAATCCTTTTATACCAACCCACATATTTTTCTGTTGTCATCTTATGATAATGAGATGTATTTATCAGCAACTTACCGGCAAAGCAAAACTTACTGCAAAAGAAAACAGCTCACATACTTTGTGGGTTTGGACAGATGAGTAACAGCTCCTCAGCTAGCCTGTGAGACGGACTCCAACAGCAATCAATTCCTGCAGCAGTCAGACATCTCCCTGATGAACAGCAGAGGATTTTGACATGTAACAACTCCAGTGTTTTCAAGCTGCTACACATTTATGATTCTCAGAACCGACACTTTCTACACATTTAATCGGACCATGGGACTACAGCCCACGTGATTCTCTGTGTGCCTGAATGGAGCCAGATCTCTCACTTGTCCATACATCCTGATTTTACTGATCAATTTCAATTTTGTCCAACTGCCCTGAATTTCGCCTGGGGGCTTACTATTCGAAAAAAGAGCATGGACTTTAAGGAGATTTGATTGAGATCTTTAAAATAATGAAAGGATTAGATTTGGTCCACGTGGATAGGCTGGATGAAACAGGTCTGAAATGCTTAATGTGTTTTTTCCACACTAATGAGAGGAATTAGAACCTTATCACATTTCAATATTAGCTATCAAAGTAAAATTAAATATTTCTAATCGCTCTGATTGAGAAGTGTGAAGAAAAAAACAAATTTAGCACATTTCAGACTGATTTTCATTCATTTGGATTTGTGGAAACCTTAACAATACATAAAATGCATTACAACACATCAATAACAGTCCAAGAAATGAAAATATTATGTCACTTGAATATTCATTGTGCTACATATTTAGTAAAATAAAGTGTGCCAGATCTTTAAGGTGCGTGCCCCTAATTTAGCAATTTGCAGCTTTAGAGGAATTAATGTAACAAAGCCATCTATTCTGCTGCTACTGCCAAATTGACTCTTATCATATTAGAACTGAAATTCCACTCCTGTGAGCTAGTGGCACTGGGCGCTATGGGAGTAGAAACTGGGTAAAGAGTCAGTGCGCCTGATTTGCCCCACTCTTTCAGATGTGCTCACACTGGGGTTGTAGGAAGCTTGCACTGCTCCGTGGTGCAACCCTCATTACAACATTTATTAGGGGGGGTGGGGTATTGGAACCTTGTCCTTGCTGCCCTGGGAATTCCGATGTGTTGTGCCCTTGGTGCGAACCCAACACTGTGTGCCTTTAAGCGTTGGTGCAAAGCACACTCCTGCAAGCGTACAGCAACAAGAAATAGTTTTAAAATGATCCAGACTGACCTTTTGATGAGATTAGTCCTCGTTTTTTGCTGTTTTATGTTTCTGACATTGCATAGCTTGTTTCTTTGAAGTGGATATGTGTTCCTTTTCATTTGGTTTCAACTTTACTGTTGGATCCCACTATTGAAAACACTTGGCCTGACATAGGCTGCCTCCCTGCATCCTGGGCATTAATAGTTTCCTGCCTCATGTTAGAAAATGCCCAATTTCAAACTTCATCATCAACAAGAAATATAATTGCTGTTTTCAGAAGTTGCACCTGCACATTTCTGCTTCTGCCCATGAAATCTCAACCTCTTCATTCCAGCGCATGATGCAAATCGCACTGTCAGAACACGAGCAGAAAACCACCCCATTCCACACCGGTACACTGTGCCTGCAGTATGTACAGTCTACAAGATGCACTACAGCAACCTGCCAAGGCAACTTCAACAGCACCTCTCTCCTCTGCGACCCCTGCCATCAAGAAAGACAAAAGCAGCAATGCTGTGTAAACACCATCACCTCTAAGTTCCCCTCCAAGTCACACATCGTCCTGATTTGGACATATATCGTCGTTCCTTCATTGTGGCTGTGTCAATATCCCGGCATTCCCTACCTAACACCATAAGGGAGGACCATCAAACACAAGGACCACAATGGTTCGAGGATAAAACCCAGCACTGCTTTCTTAGGGCAACCAGGGATGGCCAATAAATGTGGCCTTGCCAGTATCGCTCACATCCCAAGAATTAATTTTTTAAAAGTCTGCTCTGTGTGCCAGCAGCTCAAATGCTCACTAGCACCGCTGATGCTCTGGGAGAGGAAGTTCAGCCCCATTATTTATTAAAATTTCTGTTTCATAGTTAAATTAAATATTGTATTTTTTCTGATGGATCATTTCTGGGTAAATTAAGTCATTAGACATGATCTGACATGGATAAGTAGTTCTGGTAAGAAATGTAACCTTAGTTGGATTCATGGATCTCAGGACTGTTGAATTATTCCAGTCAAAAAAACATTCGACAAGGAAAACATGCCAACTGCCTGTAAAAATGTACAGGTCCAAGTACCAGCACAGTTTGAATCTCACTCAAACTCCCCTCCCAAAATAAACTATGGACTCCTATTTTTTGGCCAGAAAAATGTAATATGATCCACTTAATACCATTAATAAGTTAAAATGACATGCACAGAAACCCATCACTACATATAAGTCACCAGGTAGAAATCCTGTTTATCTGATGTGGAGTGCATAATCTCTCCCTATAGGGGTGCATCCCATTTATCAAGGCCCAGAGCCATTGGTGCATGATGTGGGGCATTCCTGGATCCACAGAATATCTAGGAGAAGGACATATGTATGAAGTGTCAGAAGGCTTCATTTCTCAAGCAGAGAAAGACTGAGCTCAAGCATCAGCTGACCACATTCAGCAACACACAGGGGCAAGAATGATTCCTGGAATAAATATTCCAGGAGGTGGTCACACCAGAGAGGACTAAGGAAGCAGAGTAATAAGTGAACATCTGCAAGAAAGACCGGACGAAACAGGGGGTGTCAGTACCATGGACCTCTGTGAACCTTGATTTTCTCCGTGGGTATGTTGTACTTGATACCCAGAAGGCCAGAAAAAGACACCACCGGGGAGGGTAGCCACAAACAAGACCACAGTACAGTGGAGCAAGTGGTTATCTAGAGCAAAAAGAATTAAACAGATGAGCCGTAGTTGTGTGATTAGGAGGATAGCTAACCTTTTTTATCACTGCAACTGGGAGCCCTAAATGGTGTGTGCCTCTCAGGAGCCAGGGACATAACAGAACGAATGGAAAAGCTTTTGGAAAGGGAAGTCATGGATCATGTTGGAGAAAATGACATAGGAAAGAGTTTAAGAAAAGTCTTGCAGAGAGAGTTTGAGGAGATAGGATCTAAGCTGTAGAGCAAACCTCAAGAGTAGTGATCTCAGAGTTATGCACTGATGCACTGGGTTACTTAGGGAGAGAGAAATTAGAGGCATCAATGTGTGGCTCAAGAAATGATGCGGAAGGGTTTCATATTTCTGGAGTATTGCAATAAATTCTGGGAAAGTTGGAAAATGCACAGAAAGGATAGTCTTCACCCTAACTGAAATGGGACCAAGGTTCTTGCAGAGAGAATTAATTAGATAGTGGAAGAGGATTTAAATGCACTAGGCAGAGGAGAGGGACAGACAAACCCTATTTTACTGGTACTCATTAACTGTAGATTTTAGGTGGACACAAGGCAGACCTTAGACTTTGTGAAGACAAGTGATTAGTTGTCCTGTTCATGGTGGGCCTTGGATTAAACAAATGAAAGTAATTAGGATACCACAACCCACAATCTGCAGTTAAGAAGTATCGTCAAAATAGGATGCCGGCATGTAAAGACGGTACGCAAAATGGGTAAGCAGAGTGAACATGGAAAATAAAATAATGAGGTAACAAATCGGCATCCTTGGATTCACAAAAGTGAGGTGAACCGAATGTGCACGTTTTTCATCCAAAAATACGTCAGACCAGAAATGCAACATAAGAACATTGTGGCCGCCATTGCGAGCAAACAAAGTGCAAAGTCCCATAGGATACAATCTAGTGAATGGGACAATCCTCACAGTGAGACTACAAGGAAGACCTATGACCATTGCCATCATACAAGTCTGGGCTCAGACACAGCTCACTGAAGATAAGAATGTTGAAGCAATTTCCACCAAACAATTGAAGCTAAACCAAAGCAAGACTTCTCAATTCATATGAGAGACTTTAATCCAAAGGTGAGAATTAACTCTTTGCATAGAAGTATGGTGGGACAAGTAAAGGAAAGAGAGAGAAGACTGATGAGGGTAAGAACTGCTATGGTCATTGTGTGTGGCAACACCATAAATGCATTTTTTAAAAATGCATCTACAATGTCACTACACAGAGTGACCAGACAAGATCTTTCCCCATAAAATTCTGCATCAACAAGCTGATGATAACAATCACTCTGATAGCCAAGTTTTAATTAAAACTAAAATGACTGAACAAGGAAAATTCAATTTAATATAGATAAATGTAATGTTATACACATGGGTAGGGCTAACACAAAACATGTGTGCACCATGCAGAGTTGCGATCTTAAGACTATTGATCGGGAGAAATGCTTGGGTGTTATAATATATGAATCTTTGAGGGTTCACAACCAGTGCCGTGAGGCTATTGCAAAAGCAAATAGAGTGTTAGGATGTATTGCCAGGATGATTAAATACAAAACAAAAATACTATATTGTCCTTGTGTAAGACCATGGCTAGGTCTTATTTAGAATACTGTGTCCAATTTTGGTCTTCTTGCATGGTGGGTGATATAGAGGCCCTGGAAAGTATTCAGAGGAAAGTGACTAGATTGATATCTTAATTAAAGGCCTTTAGTTACCATGATAGGCTTATGAGATGGGGGGCTTTATATTCTAAAAAAGAACATAGACTTCAAGGAGATTTGTTTGAGATATTTAAAATAATGAAAGGATTAGATTTGGTCCATTTGAGTTGGATAAGTTAGGGAGGACCAGGGGACATGAGTATAAGTTACGTAAGCATAGATGTCAGGAGGTAGTTCTTTTCACAGAGAATGATCAACCTATGGAACAAGTTACCAACTCAAGCAGTGGACTGTGAATTCACTGCTAGCATTCAAGAGGGAGCTGGACGAGTTCCTGACTGTGGCTGACATCACTACGTTTTGAAGGGTTATTGGGAGGTGTATCTCCCAGCCAGTGCTCTCCCAAAACTTGTTCGATCACCTTCAGGGATCACAGAGGAAATTCACACAGGTTTCTTGCCCCCTAAATTGGCCTGGCGATTTTTTTCTTTTTTGCCTCTCCGATGAGACCCAAGAGCTGATGGGGGGCGGGGCCAGGGGCGGGGGAAATTACACTGTGACTGGATGGGTCAGGTTTGATGGACCAGCTGCTTTATGTGTGAACAGCACTAGTGAAGACAAGACCTATCAATATTGTATGTGGTCTTATTACTACGCACTTGCATGGATTGAACTGAACAATGAGGCCTTTGCTCACTCTTTCCAAGACCTTCAATAAGTTCAAATTTCTTAGCACCGACAAGTCGGAAGGGCTGCAAGTCAGGTGTGCTGACCTCCATGCCTCATTCTTCAATCCTCACTGCTGTAAGTTGAGACTTCTACAGTGATCAGTTTGGCAAATAGCCCATCTGATCACTATAGCTGATTCCCTATGAGTCAATAATGTGAGAAAGGGGCCCTTATCAAGGGGTTAGCCCCAGCGAATCTGACAGGTTTATTTTGGGTCGCTGTTGACTGCAAAAGATTTGTTTTTTTGGGAGCCAGCAGCCCTGTTACCCCACTAAACCCAATGGAAAAGCTGCTTTATATGCATGTCAGAAATTTATATCGGCAAACATACTTGCCAAACGGGTAAGTTTATTTTGGGGTTTCTGCTGGCAGTGCAAGGTCCTAGCATCCCACTAACCCCAATATTTATGTCTTGTGTTGAACTTTACAGTAATATTCACGCCTTTCCTTTGTGCTGCTCTTTAAGAGATGAAAGTTTTCCTTCACTTCCACCAATATCCTCCTTCACATTGAGATAGCGTTCACCGTGCCTGTGATGTACTTCTCTGCATACTTGGGGCAGTCATAAGGTCTTTGTGATGATTCATTACACTGTCTCTGAGGACTTGCCATGCCTGGTCACTGAAACAAGACGTTATTATTTGTTAAGAGATTCTTTATGGCAATTACGCACCAAAGCTGGATAAATTAACTTTTTGACATTTAAGGAACTCATTAGATGCTTGAGAATGCAAGTTCTTTCTTTCTTCTAGCATTAAGGAATCATTATTGTTTTGATTGGTCTGGGTAAGGTGGTGGTGTTCACACTCAAATATGTACTGCTACCTCCCACATGAGTTCTCTCATGGATCAGTGATTATCAGCACTGTAGCCTGCCATTGAGCATTTGGCAACACCAGTGGCATTGAAGTGGCAACCTCTGTCATATAGGCAATAGGCACAATACAAAATCCTCTCATTGCTCCCACTGCTGCTATTCTAGCTTTGGGACGCAAATCACGAGAAGCTGTCATGGCAGGCTTCAACTTGCTTAGGGAATGGTGACAGGCAGTCATAAGAGAGGGAGTTATAGAATTCACAGATGCGTGCTCTTCTAAGCACACACTTATCAGTGGGCATAGAATCATAGAAAGATTGCAGCACGGAAGGAGCCATTCGGCCCATCGAGTCTGCGCCGGCATGGTGAGGAAGTGCTCTCTAGCAATGGTATGCGTGCAGACATCGTTGCGGGAGTTCCTTAGGGCAGTGTCCTATGCCCAACAATCGTCAACTGCTTCATCAATGACCTACCCTCCACCATAAAATCAGAAATGGGGATGTTTGCTGATGATTGCACAGTGTTCAGTTCCATTCGCAACCCCTCAGATAATGAAATAGTCAATGCCCGCATGCAGCAAGACCTGGACAACATCCAGGCTTGGGCTAATAAGTGGCAAATAACATTCATGCCAGACAAATGACAGGCAATGACCATCTCCAACAAGAGAGAGTCTAACCACCTCCCCTTGACATTCGGCATTACTATCGCCAAACCCCCCACCATTAACATCCCGGGGGGACAACATTGACCAGAAATTTAACTGGACCAGCCACATAAATACTGTGGCTACAGAGCAGGTCAGAGGCTGGGTATTCTGCGGCGAGTGACTCACCTCCTGACTCCCCAAAGGCTTTCCACCATCTACAAGGCACAAGTCAGGAGTGTGATGGAAAATTCTCCACTTGCCTGGATGAGTGCAACTCCAACAACATTCAAGAAGCTCAACACCATCCAGGACAAAACAGCCCGCTTGATTGGCAGCCCATCCACAACCTTAAACATTCACTCCCTCCACCACCGGCGAATCGTGGCTGCAGTGTGTACCATCCACAGGATGCACTGCAGCAACTTGCCAAGGCTTCTTCGACAGCACCTCCCAAACCCGCGACCTCTACCACCTAGAAGGACAAGGGCAGCAGACACATAGGAACAACACCACCTGCACGTTCCCCTCCAAGTCATACACCATCCTGACTTGGAAATATATCGCCGTTCCTTCATCGTCGCTGGGTCAAAATCCTGGAACTTCCTACCTAACACCTTGACCACATGGACTGCAACGGTTCAAGAAGGCAGCTCACCACCACCTTCTCAAGGGCGATTAGGGATGGGCAATAAATGCTGGCCTCGCCAACAAAGCTCATTTCCCATGAATGAATAAAAAAATAGAACAATAGTGGGCAGTTAACAGCCATATCAGCAGAAGTTCTACATAAAACATAGTCTGCACAAATGACTGTAGGCACCACCTCTGAAAGCAATAAACCCACAGCAGCTACAACAACAGATACCCTTGCCACAAGCCCATCAGGGTTAGTCACAGATACAGGCACAGGTAATGAGGCCTTTTACATTTTCTGTAATTCACCAATTGACTGTACCACCATTGTGCCACCACTGGCACTACTCCCTCAACTAGGGCAGCATTTAGGCAACCAATACAGAAAAGCTCAGGGCAGAAGAAGGAAAAATGCACCAACAAAATACTTTAAACACTGCAACACTTAATAAATGAAATTTACTTTTAACATATCTTACAGGCTGTTGTTCTTTCATTGTATGAAAAAGAAAGAAACACTAAAAAGTAAACCATCAGAGCATATGGGCCCTGATTTTTGGGTCCACGCAGAATGATGTTAAAACCGTTGCTTCTCAGGTGTCCCTGTATTTCAGAGAGGTGAGCTAGCACTCCAGTACAAGGTGAGCTGCTTTGCATGAAATCGCAGCACTCCTGGTGTGCAAATAATGAGGTTACTAGATCTGTAGAGGCACCACAAAGCCAAAGATTTTTTCAGCGGAAGCAACCCTTAAAGGCAAAATTTCTCCATCTAATGAAGCAGCTTTGGAGATGCTGCAAAGAACCGTGACCCTTTTTGGAGCTGAGGAACATTCTCCAGTGAAGAGCAGCACCAAAGCACCCTGGATAGAGGCAGTTGAAAGAGTGAATGCCATTTCCTCTGCGTCGAACTTGGGAGCAGGTGAGATACAAATAGGTTGGCCTCAGGAAGGTTGCCAAAGCAAATTTTGTGTACATTTAATTCAATTTTATAATGTTACCTTACAAAGCAAGTTAACTGCATTAAAGTTTGAATTTGGCAGGCACGCCCAGGGAATCTTTCAACTTCGGCAGAATGTGAAACGGGCCACAGTGGATTGGCAGAAAGTAAAACGGGCCACAGCAGATTGGTGGGACGTAAAATGGGCCATAGCAGATTGGTGGAACACAAAATGGGCCACAGCGGATTGGCGGAATGTAAAACGGGCCACAGCGGATTGGCGGAGCGTAAAATGGGCCATAGCAGATTGGTAGAGCGCAAAACGGGCCACAGCGGATTGGTGGAACGTAAAACAGGCCACAGCGGATTGGCGGAGAGTAAAACGGGCCACAGCGGATTGGCGGAGCGTAAAATGAGCCACAGCAGATTGGCGGGATGTGAAACGAGCCACAGCAGATTGGCGGAGCGTAAAACAGGCCCCAGCGGATTGACAGAACGCAAAACAGGCCACAGCAGATTGGCGGAGCGTAAAACAGGCCCCAGCGGATTGACGGAACGCAAAACAGGCCACAGCGGATTGGTGGAGCATAAAACGGGCCACAGCGGATTGACGGAACGCAAAACAGGCCACAGCGGATTGGCGGAGCATAAAACGGGCCACAGCGGATTGGCGGAGCATAAAACGGGCCACAGCGGATTGGCGGGATGTAAAACGGGCCACAGCGGATTGACGGAACGCAAAACAGGCCACAGCGGATTGGCGGAGCATAAAACAGGCCACAGCGGATTGGCGGAGCATAAAACGGGCCACAGCGGATTGGCGGAGCATAAAACGGGCCACAGCGGATTGGCGGAGCATAAAACGGGCCACAGCGGATTGGCAGGACGTAAAACAAGCCACAGCGGATTGGCCGTCCGTTATACAGCCTGTCTGGTTTTCCTTTCCATTCATGTCAATTAGAGTTCACTTAGTTAACACCTACAGATGGCAGATGGGATGCAACTTTAAAAAGGTGTGAATAGCTGCAGCTGTGAAACCCAATTGACATGAAGTAAACAATGAAATTGCTTGATTAACATACAGTTACTTGATACCACAACCAAGAGGACCCTGCTTCAAACAACAGGCCAACCATGCAGCACCAATTTTTTTTGATAGCATGTTGTTCAGACACTGCATTATGGGGCAAGAACCTCATTAACATTTTCCATGAGGTTTAATGAACCTAGTGCATATCTGCTGCATAAGCTCTCATTATCACCGGCACATTTCAAACCTCAGGGCCTGGAATAACCTGCAGGGGCACAATCCGGAAGTTGCAACCAAAATTACACTCATTATGCCGATGTCAAATTAGGCTCAAATTTCCTGCCAATCTCATTATCATAGGGCCAAGCGTAGAATGGGTGTAAATCAGCGTGGTTTGAATATAATTGGAACATTAATTGGGGCCTCAATCTGTTAGGGTAGAGGACTATCAAAATATGAGGGGAAAACAATTCCTTCAGAGTGAAGCTGGGCAGTGCAAGCTAAGTAGAGCACAATTCTCTGTCATAAAGATTTTAATTCATTCATTTAAAATGCTCTGTTGGGAGTTTCTGTTGTCTCAAATCTTTCCCTTCTCACAGATGACTGATTCACAGGAGGAGACCACCAGGAAGAGAGCCTTCCGGAGCGCAACCTGCAGGCCTTCTTGGATGAGACAGAGGAAGACAGGACCGGCTCCTCAGTTCCCCACATCCTAGCCCTGATGTGCGGCCAGGAAGGCGGGCATGGATGGAGGTGGCAGAGGCACTGAGTGCCACCGCCATAGTGCCCAGGATGGCGGAGCAGTGCCGCAAGAAATTCAATTACCTGACCAGCGCATGTAAGGTAAGATACTCACCATGCTCTCCCATTCTTCCTTGCCCATAGTGGGCATCATACTTAAGTCTCTGTGGTGGAACTAGATGGTCAGCAACCTTGCAGTGAAAACCCCTGGAATGATACAGACCAATAGCACCTTCAATTGTTCCACACATTCAAATTACTGCAAGCCTAATTTTTCTCTCCTTTTGTCCTTTCTGGATAAGATGGTGCACAACACCCTATCCATCCTCCACATTGGGCATCTCAGCACTGGCAAAGGCAACCATTCTAACCCTCTGTTTTTTCTTCCCATGGGTCATTTGCTGATGATTGCACAGTGTTCAGTTCCATTCGCAACTCCTCAGCTAATGAAGCAGTCCGTGCCCGCATGCAGCAATACCTGGACAACATCCAGGCTTGGGCTCATAAGTGGCAAGTAACATTCGCACCAGACAAGTGCCAGGCAATGACCATCTCCAACAAGAGAGAGTCTAACCACCAGCCCTTGACAGTCAACGGCATTACCATCACCGAATCCCCCACCATCAACATCCTGGGGGTCACCATTGACCAGACACTTAACTGGACCAGCTACATAAATACTGTGGCTACAAGAGCAGGTCAGAGGCTGGGTATTCTGCAGCGAGTGACTCACCTCCTGACTCCCCAAAGCCTTTCCACCATCCACAAGACACAAGTCAGGAGTGTGATGGAATACTCTCCACTTGTCTGGATGAGTGCAGCTCCAACAACACTCAAGAAGCTCGACACCATCCAGGACAAAGCAGCCAGCTTGATTGGCACCCCATCCACCACCCTAAATATTCATTCCTTTCACCACCAGCGCACCATAGCTGCAGTGTGTTCCATGCACAGGATGTACTACAGCAACTTGCCAAGGCTTCTTCGACAGCACCTCCAAAACCCTCTACCACCTAGAAGGACAAGGGCAGCAGGCACATGGGAACAACACCACCTGCACGTTCCCCTCCTAGTCACACATCATCCCGATTTGGAAATATATCGATGTTCCCTCATCGTCGCTGGGTCAAAATCCTGGAACTCCCTACCTAACAGCACTGTGGGAGAACCTTCACCACACGGACTGCAGCGGTTCAAGAAGGCGGCTCACCACCACCTTCTCAAGGGCAATTAGGGATGGGCAATAAATGCCGGCCTCGCCAGCGACGCCCACATCCCGTGAACGAATAAAAAAAATTCAAGATGCTAGAAGGTAGTCGCTGTGGAGGAGGTGGAGGTGGGGGTGGGGCAGGGGAAGAGGTTGAGGAAGCAGCTTCCGGAGGAGCTGGAGAATGAGGACCCTGGCTTTGTTGTGCAACTTATCCCCATTGAGCTGCCAGATGAGAGGCGATGGAAAACCAGAGCCACACACCTCTGCTCTTTCCTGGGAGTGCACCCTCCACCCCCAACCTTCAGGCCATCTCCAAGCACAGTCAGGGTCACCCAACTTTCCTCAACCGGGTACCAGCACGGACACATTCCACCAGAGCGAACGAGTGCCCCAAGGTCTGGTAAGCTCTCCAGTCTCGCAAACAGATTTTGAGGACCAGGGAGACTCTGAGGAGGTGGAGGATGCCACTACCTCTCCAGAGAGACTGGCTAGAAGGCAGCCACAGACTGGTGAGTCAGTGGTGTCGAATTTGATGGCTGTAGGCCTGAGGAGACCCCTGCTGGTGGAGCATCAGAGGGGCACGAGGGTTCTGGGATCCATCAGCAGTAACTTGGAGCATCTCACGGGTGTGGCCTCAGAGCTGCTGTCATGCTCAGCACCAACATGGCACAAGCGATGTTACAGCGGCGAGAAACAATTCTCAGGTGGCGGCTGCATTGGGACACGCAGCAGGTCCCCTAACGGGACGGTGAGGGAGCAGTCGGGGCTTCCACCTTGAGGCTTTGGGTGACAGACTAAAGGGCTTCATGGCTTGCAGCCTCTTACTGAGGCCTTGTGGGATCTGACAGCTGCCATTGGGCTGATGACTGGGGCCGCAGATCAAGGCCACAGCTGGTGGAGTCCAAGTGCCTGCTGCTGCCATATCTCTGGGCAGCAGCACCAGCCCGGGCTCTGGCCTTCCAACAGCAAGCATGGTGCCACCTTTACACGGCAGGCTGCACGAGGCAGCTCAAGATTTCTCTCCTGGGATGCAGCCAGGCCAACAGGCCCACGACTCATCAGCCCGGCATCCTTCCACCACTCTTCCCACTTTTCCTGTCCCAAGTATACTGGAACATAGTGTAAACAATTTTACAACACCAAGTTATAGTCCAACAATTTTATTTTAAAATCCACAAGCTTTCGGAGGCTTCCTCCTTCCTCAGGTGAATGTGGAAATGAAATCCTCAAACCTATCGCATTTATAAATCACAGAACAATGCCTGGTGATTACAGATAGTCTTTTCAACTGCCCGTTGCCAAGGCAACCAAAGTGTTCAGACAGATAGGTGTTACCTACAGGGCCACCGGATATACAAACGGCCAGAACTAAAAAAACAGATGATGTGGAGATGCCAATTAAAAAAAACAGAGTGAGAGAGGTCTCGGCACTCTACACCAGTATCCCCCACGATGACGGCATCGCTGCGACAGCATCAATACTCAACACCAACAACAGCCAATCTCCAGACGCCATCCTACAACTCATCCGCTTCATCCTGGATCACAATGTCTTCACCTTCGATTACCAGTTCTTTACCCAAACACACGGAACAGCCATGGGGACAAAATTCGCACCCCAATACGCCAACGTTTTCATGCACAAGTTCGAGCAGGACTTCTTCACTGCACAGGACCTCGAACCAATGCTATACACCAGATACATCGACGACATTTTCTTTCTATGGACCCACGGCGAAGAATGACTAAAGAGACTACACGATAACATTAACAAGTTCCATCCCACCATCAAGCTCACCATGGACTACTCCTCAGAATCAGTTTCTTTCTTGGACACACAAATCTCCATCAAAGACGGGCACCTCAGCACCTCACTCTACCGCAAGCCCACGGACAACCTCACGATGCTCCACTTTTCCAGCTTCCACCCTAACCACGTCAAAGAGGCCATCCCCTATGGACAGGCCCTGTGAATACACAGGGTCTGCTCAGACGAGGAGGAACGCGATGGACACCTACAGACGCTGAAAGACGCCCTAGTAAGAACAGGATATGACGCTCGACTCATCGATCGACAGTTCCGACGGGCTACAGCGAAGAATCGCATAGACCTCCTCAGGAGACTAACATGGGACGCAACCAACAGAGTACCCTTCGTCGTCCAGTACTTCCCCGGAGCGGAGAAACTACGCCATGTTCTCCGCAGCCTTCAACATGTCATCAATGATGACGAACACCTCGCTATGGCCATCCCCACACCTCCACTACTCGCCTTTAAACAGCCACCCAACCTCAAACAGACCATCGTTCGCAGCAAATTACCCAGCTTTCAGGAGAACAGCGTCCATGACACCACACAACCCTGCCACAGTAACCTCTGCAAGACATGCCAGATCATCGACACAGATACCACCATCACACGAGAGGACACCACCCACCAGGCGCATGGTTCATACTCCTGTGACTCAGCCAACGTTGTCTACCTCATACGTTGCAGGAAAGGATGCCCCAGAGCATGGTACATTGGCGAGACCATGTAGTCACTGCGACAACGGATGAACGGACACCGCGCAACAATCGCCAGACAGGAGGGTTCCCTCCCAGTCGGGGAACACTTCAGCAGTCAAGGACATTCAGCCACCGACCTTCGGGTAAGCGTACTCCAAGGCGGCCTTCGAGACACTTGACAACGCAAAATCGTCGAGCAGAAATTGATAGCCAAGTTCCGCACCCATGAGGACGGCCTCAACCGGGACCTTGGGTTCATGTCACGCTACACGTTACCCCACCAGCGAACAAATGTTATCTGTTTTTAATATCACGGGTCAATTGCTGTCTTTTCCTTCCGGATGTTTCTATGTTTCTGCCTCTCTCGCTCTGTTTTTTTTAATTGGCATCTCCACATCATCTGTTTTTTTAGTTCTGGCCGTTTGTATATCCGGTGGCCCTGTAGGTAACACCTATCTGTCTGAACACTTTGGTTGACTTGGCAACGGGCAGTTGAAAAGATTATCTGTAATCACCAGGCATTGTTCTGTGATTTATAAATGCGATAGGTTTGAGGATTTCATTTCCACATTCACCTGAGGAAGGAGGAAGCCTCCGAAAGCTTGTGGATTTTAAAATAAAATTGTTGGACTATAACTTGGTGTTGTAAAATTGTTTACAATTGTCAACCCCAGTCCATCACCGGCATCTCCACATCAGAGAACATAGTGCAGGGGAGCAGCTGGCCAAAGGCCTTGTCTAGGTGCCAGGGCCAAGCAGGCGGTAGGGGGAATTTAATTCCCATCTTTATTTGCTTTGCGCCCCGATTGCACATGTCTCTGGGTGCAAATATGCAGGAAATTCCAGGCTCAGGTGTTAGCACCAAATGGGGTAGATTTTGACTTAATGTAAAGTGGGTGATTGCAAATCGGCAGCCCATTTTACATCTCTCCCGATTATTATTTCCATTGAAGTCAACAGAAATAAAAATCAGAAGAGATATAAAACGGGCTGCTGACTTGCTATCACCCAATTTACAATATCACACAAAGCCAGTATTACCCACGATAATACAATTGCCTGCGCCCAATATGCAACAGCACTATGGGTGACAAACATAGTATTATCGACCCCCATGTGTACTGCTGCCTAGAACTGATGGGCACTTTAAGCATCTGATAAATTGAACTGCTCAGCTGTCTAAATTGCTTTTTAATGCTGAGTAGGATTCTGCTCCGCCAATTTGGGACTAAATGAATGGACCAAAATAAAGCAGGGAGATGATATTTATGCACTGATATTAAGAGGAGAGGCAAAGAGACACTGATTAATCCGTCATTTAAAGTACCTGTTAGCACTGAGCAGGAGTCGTAGGAATGCAGGACAAACTAATTAGTACACATTTTACACAAGTTGGTTTTGGCAACCAAAGTTGAACTTTCCATCCATATGGTCGCTATAAGTGGATTCTACTGTATACAGGACAGAAAAAGAAACAACTGAAAGCATTAAAAATACAATATTGATTTCTTTACTGATACACCCTCCAAGGCCGTACACTAGCAAAACAAAGAGGAATGATTTGTGAGCCAACCTTGCTTCATTGGCAAGGCAAGGTCCCTGGCACAGAGCATTGCAAAATTCACCCTCATATTAATATTACAGGCTTCAAATTAGATTTAAATATATAACCCACGTAACATCCCAAAACCCCAGACACTTTTGAAATGAGCCCTCTGACATTATTTAGAATTATGAAAATCACTTTAAGTATCTGGTAGTATTATGTGTGGGTGTGAATATTATAAGAATCCCTTTCTTCATTATTATGTATCATATGTGGTCAGTTCCCAGTCTCCTATTCCTCTACAGTAATTGAAATTCACTTGTTTCTATGCAGAACTATAACATTTACTAGAGAATTCCCTGGAGTTCAAACAATTAGGAAGAAATTTTATGCACCTATTGACAGTTTGCTGAATGCTAAAATGGTTTAATTCTAGTTGGTTTCAGTTGCAGTGGCAGGAATTTAAATCCAAAAGTGAAGGCTGAACTAACTGTATAAATAACCTGTAGAGTTTTGTGATAGCTAATACTGCATTTTAAAGGGAATTTAGATGTTTTTGCAGTTCAGGCAAGTTCCTGGAAAATCAAAAAATTCCACTTTACAAAAAACATTTTCATGAATTCACTTCAAATATTGAACAAAGGAAATCTTCCCTGCTTCCCCCACATTGGCTGCCAGAAAAGTTTGCAAAGTAGTTTTCAGATGTGGTGTATTTTTTTTCACTGAACTTAAAACAAGTTATTTGATTTAGCACTGATATGATTGGTGATGAAGTGACATTATCCCTCTGTCAAATGTTTATGAACTTGTTAAAATTATATACCAATGATAAACGTGGCAAAAGCCACATATGAAACTATGCATCAAAATAGAACCCAAGGGAACCCACAAGATAAAAAAAACCCACATGTGATGAATATTCCCGATGCTGCAGATTTCCAAACCGACTACGGAATTGGAATGAGGAACTGATGTGGAAAGAGAAAGAAAGAAAAAAACGATATTTAAATAATACTTTATCACATCCTCAGGATGCCTCAAAGCACTTCACACCCAATGAATTACCTTTGAAGTGTATTCACTGTTGTTATGTAGGCAAATGCAACAGCCTATCACACACAGCAAAGGTGTCAGAAACAGCAAATGAGATGAATGGCCAGTTAATCCGTTTTTGGTGGTGCTAGTTGAGAGAAAAATGTTGGCCAGAAACAATGTAGCACTTTGTCAGTACTGCACTGAAGTATCAGCCTAGATTATGTGCCCAACTCCTGGGGTGGAGCTTCAACCCACAACCTTCTGGAGAAGACACCAAACAAAGACACAAGAAAGCTATGTGTCTTAGTCAAATAATTGCATTCAACAACACTGAAAAACATGAGATTGCTCAAGGGAGTAGATTAGCAATTCAGTAAGGAATGCAGTAGTAATAGAAGACTCGATAGTTAGAGGAGTGGACACTATCTTTTCCAATCCAGACTGAGAGTTCTGGATGCTTTGTCACCTCCCAGGTGTTAGGGTAATGAACTTTTTGGAAAGACAGGAAAAGCTTCTGGAAGATGAGGGAGAGCAGCCAGTCATCATGGTCCAGATGAGAACCAACAATATACGAAAGAAGGGTTGAAGTCCTGCAAAAGGAGTTTAGGATTAGGAAGCAGACATAGGAACAGGATTTCAACAGTGGTAAATACTGCATTACACCCCCAGTCATGTGCTAAAATAGGGAAGAATAGGAAGATTAGAGGGCTCAACATATGGCTAAAGGGATACTGTCAGGAAAAAAGGGGGCGAAATTAGACACATGGTCGCTCCACGCGCTAATTTGTGCTGGCGTGAAGTCTGTGCCAAATTCGGCACCGGGCCTTATCTACATTTAATCGGCAAACTGTAGCCACCAATTGGGCAACTGGAAGCAGCTCGCTGGTACCAAAGGCAGTAATTTGGTTCAGTTGCGACCCTGTGGTGGGGGGAAGAGGGGGAGGCGATGCTGTGAAGGGGAAAGCCTGGCCTGGCAGTGGCTCACAATTGTTTTGTAGAGCCATGAGCAGCACTCCTGCTCCTTCCGATTCCACAAAATACAAAACTTTACAAAGTTTTTGCACCTTTTTCAGTGGCCTCCAGCAGTTCCTTTAAGAACCGTTGGTTAAGCTGCTCTAAATCTGGAAGAACTAGTCAGAGCTTGTGCAGTGCAAGTTCCATGTAGTTGCTGTCCAATTTCACATCATGGTCACATCACATCACAACCAGTGTGGGACCCCAATTTGCATAACCAAATCAGCCCGCCGCCTGTTTCAGGTGGGCACCTTGGGCAACTAAAAGTCACCAGCTTCAATTTTCTGTGAGGCGCACTTCAGGGGTCAATCTGGCGTGGGAGATCGCAACCTGATTGTGGACCCTGTTTTAGACCATAAGACCATAAGAGAGAGGAGCAGGAGTAGGTCATTCAGCCCCTCGAGCCTGCTCCGCCATTTCATGAGATCATGGCCGATCTGATTTTTACCTCGATTCCACTTTCCCACCCTTTCCCCATATCCTTTGACTCCCTTGGTGATCAAAAATTTGTCTAACTCAGCCTTGAATGTATTCAATGACTCAGCCTCCACAGCTTTTTGGGGTAAAGAATTCCAAAGATTCACGACCCTCTGGGAGAAGAAATTCCTCCTCATTTCCATCTTAAACGGGCGACCCCTTATTCTGAGACTATGCCCCCTAGTTTTAGATTCCCCCATGAGGGGTAACATCCTCCCAGCATCTACCCTATCGAGTCCCCTCAGAATCTTGTATGTTTCAATAAGATCTCCTCTCATTCTTCTAAACTCCAATGAGTATAGACCCAACCTGTTCAATCTTTCCTCATAAAACAACCCTTCCATACCCGGAATCAACCTAATGAACCTTCTCTGAACTGCCTCCTAAATAAGGGCACCAGAACTGTACGCAGTACTCCAGGTGTGATCTCACCAGCACCCTGTACAGTTGTAGCATGACTTCCCTGCTTTTATACTTCATCCCCCTGGAAATAAAGGCCAATATTCCGTTTGCCCTCCGGATTACCTGCTGCACCTGTATGTTGACTTTTTGTGTTTCATATATGAGGACACCCAGATACTTCTGTACCGCAGCATTTTGTAGTATTTCTCCATTCAAATAATATTTTGCTTTTTTATTTTTCCTCCCAAAGTGGATGACTTCACATTTTCCCACATTATATTCCATCTGCCAAATGTTTGCCCATTCGCTTAACCTGTCAATATCCCTTTGCAGACACTTTGGGCTCGATTTTACTGTTGGGTTTCCTGTGGGTTTCCAGCGGGGGGGCCCCGAAAATCCCGATATCCAGTCACGTGACCGGATCGCGCCACGATCCCGACCACTTCCGGGTTCCCCGATGACGTGCGGGGCTGCGTGCGCAGCCCCCGCTGGTGGGAATCCTGCAGGCAATTAAAGGCAGCGGGGTTCCACTTGAGTGTACTTACCTTGCTTGTTGCGGTCATTAAATGAGCTGAATCAGCTTTCAAAACAGGAAGTGTGGGATTTTACCTTCAACGCAGAGTGTTTCACACACTGGGGGAAACAATCTCCCTCCAACCAGGCGTGTTGCAGTCAGCAGCCTGTGGCAGCTGCCAAGGTGCACTCCACGGGGGTGGGGGGGGGAGAGCCCTCACCCACGCAGGAGGCCACCGCGTCACATAGGGCAACCCCTGCCCCCCACCACCCCCCGCCAAGCCAGAGGACAGACCGACGCGAAACCACAACCCCAGTCCGAGGAACCACCCACCTACCCTGCACAACCCCTCAGACCAACACCTGCCAGATGGGCGGTGCGTGGACACCCTCGGAGGACGAACAGCATGACCAGCCCCAGCAGCCTCGCAGTCCACGCCGTCCGCCGCAGAGACGTGGAGCCCCCCAACACGGTGCTGTTGCACACCCACCTGCACAGCAGGAGGGAGGGCAACCGCAGAGTGAGATGCGTCGCAGAGGGCACTACCCTCGCCACAGGGTCCACAGACCAAGGCGCAGCTCCCCGGACCTCTCCGAGCAGCAGTGCACACGGAGGCGCAGATTCACTCGACATGTAGTCGTGGAGATCTGCAGGCTCTTTCATGCCGAGCTGCTCCTGGCTGGCCCCAGTACCATCTGCTTACCTGTCGCTGCCAAAGTCATCACTGCCCTCCACAACTTCTCCTCCGCATCCTTCCAGGGTGCAGCCGGGTACACCACCGATGTCTCTCAGTCGTCTGCGCGGAAGAGCCCTGCAAATACACCTGCACCTACTCTGCAGTAACACAATGGTTGGCATCAGTGGTGGGTCCTCATAGTGATACCCAGGAGCGGGCATTATTGGACACAACAGACAGGATTCGCGGAGACATGGCAGTGGTGGTGCCAATATAATGTGTGATGTTTGTTGCTCTGAAATTCAATATAGGTAACACCCATGGCAAACCCTCAGACACCCTTGTGCATCCCCTTCATGCTCACGACACGTTTGCCTTACGCTGTCTACTGCACATATGTGATGCATGCCCTGTTGCTGCAGCACAGGTGGTGGCAGGTTGAGTGAGGCTGGCTGTGAGGGAGATGCACGAGAGGGTGAGTATGGGATAGAGCCATGAGATTATATGAGGATTGGGTTGCGTGTTAGTGGCGGGGTGAGTACTGGCGAGGTGAGTAGGTGCAGGTAAGATGAGGATGGGGTTTGAGTGGGTATGAGGGGTGATGTGACAGAGTAGTGTTGGCGGTGCCGAAGGAGATGTGGGGTGGGGGCAGTGTTGTGGCAGATGGAGTGTAGGGGAAAGACTACGTGTTCTCACTGTGGCTGACCTACTGCGGTCATTGCAGCGCCTCCTGCATTGTATGCAGGTGGGCCATATGTTGGTGGCGCAGGTGACCCCCTCTGCCACCTCGAGCCAGGCCTTCTTGGTGGCAGAGGCAGGCCGCTTCCTCCCGCCCGCCGGATGGAAGATCTCTGTCCTCCCCTTCCTCCTCACCCCATCTGATGATACCTGGGGTGAGGCATCATTAAACTGGGAGCAGCCTTCCCCCTGGGCTGCTCCATGCTGTAATTTGTTCCATTGGTTGCAGCATCTGTCAGTGGAGGACTGCCCCTTTAACTAGAGAGCCTCCAGCTGACAGATCGTACCGCGCATGCGCAGCCCGCCCGACGCGCAGACCAGCAGCGCGGACCCCGGAGGAGCAGGTAAGTGGCTCCAATTAGTGGATTGCCTGCTACGATCGCGCGGGCAACCCACTAATTTCACCGGGCGCGGAGGCCACGCACCCGAAACCCAACCCGCCGGAAACCCGCAGGCCTGCTAAAATCAGGCCCCAGGACCGGGACCAATGTCCTCGCAGGGGTGTTTGCTAGTGCTGTTGGGGAAGGTTTAAACTAGAGTGGCAGGGGGATGGGAACCTGAGCGGGGAGTCAGAAGGGAATAAAGTTGAGAGCAGCAAGAGAGGGGAAGACCCAGGGGAATTCTACAATACAAATAATACAAACAGTTGTTCAAGAACAAGTGAAAGGGAAAAGCGTAGAGCAGCGGAAAGAAAGTGTACTTTAGGCACGAGAGATAAAATAAAAACTAGAAGGTGCAAGGCGATTAACCCAGCATCAAAGCTGTGGCAGGGGGTTGGGAACCTGAGCAGGGAGACAGAGGAAAGCATATCAGGAAGGGACAGAAGGTATGGAGAAAAAGGTAAAGTGTTAAAAAAGGAAAAAGCAGGAACTAAGTGTCACAAAACATATTTGAAAGTTCTTTATCTGAATGCACGTAGCATTCGTAACAAAATGGACGAGTTAACGGCACAAATAACGACGTATGGGTATGATCTTGTGGCCATTACAGAAACATGGCTGCAGGGTGACAACGACTGGGAATTAAATATGCCAGGGTATTTAACAATCAGGAAGGACAGGCAGGAAGGAAGGGGAGGTGGGGTGGCTATGTTAATAAGGGAAGGAATCACTGTAATACAGAGAAAAGATATTGGGACAAAGGATCAGGATAATGAAACAGTTTGGGTAGAGATAAGGAATAATAAGGGGAAAAAAACACTCGTGGGCGTAGTATATAGGCCTCCTAATAGTTGCAACTCTGCTGGAAGAAGTATTAATCAGGAAATAGTCGGGGCATGTAATAAGGGAACAGTTATAATTATGGGGGATTTTAATTATCATATTAACTGGACAAATCAAATTGGGCAGGGCAGCCTTGAGGAAGAGTTTATTGAGTGTATTAGGGATGGATTTCTTGAGCAGTATGTAACTGATCCTACAAGGGGGCAAGCAACCTTGGACCTGGTCCTGTGTAATGAGCCAGGATTAATTAATAATGTCCTAGTTAAGGATCCCCTTGGAATGAGTCACCATAACATGGTTACATTCCATATCCAATTAGAGGGTGAGAAGATTGGTTCTCAAACAAGCGTACTGAGCTTGAATAAAGGAGACTATGATGGTATGAGAGCGGAATTGATTAAAGTGGACTGGGAAAATAGTTTAAAGGGTAAGACGGTACATGAACAGTGGTGTTCATTTAAGGAGTTATTCGACAACTTTCAAAAAATATATATTCCACTGAGGAAAAAAGGGTGTAAAAGAAATGACAGCCATCCGTGGCTAAGTAAAGAAATTAAGGATAGTATCCGACTAAAAAAAAGGACTATTAAGGTAGCCAAACTTAGTGGGAGGATAGAAGATTGGGAAGTCTTCAAAAGACAGCAAAAAGTAACGAAAGGATTGATTAAGAAAGGGAAGATAGATTATGAAAATAAATTAGCAAAAAATATAAAAACAGATAGCAAGAGTTTCTACAGTTATATAAAAAGAAAAAGGGTGGCTAAGGCAAACGTAGGTCCCTTAGAGGATGAGACCGGGAAATTAATGGTGGGAAACATGGAGATGGCAAAAATGCTGAACAAATATTTTGTTTCAGTCTTTACGGTAGAGGACACTAAGAATATCCCAACACTGGACAAACAGGGGGCTCTGGGGGGGGGGGAGGAGCTAAATACGATTAAAATCACTAAGGAATTGGTACTCAGTAAATTAATGGGACTCAAGGCGAATAAATCCCCTGGACCTGATGGCTTACATCCCAGGGTCTTGAGGGAAGTGGCAGTAGGGATTGTGGATGCTTTGGTAATAATTTTCCAAAATTCTCTGGACTCGGCAAAGGTCCCGGCAGATTGGAGAACTGCTAATGTAACACCCTTATTTAAAAAGGGTAGTAGGCAGAAGGCTGGAAATTATAGACCAGTTAGCCTAACATCTGTGGTGGGTAAAATTTTGGAGTCTATTATTAAGGAGACAGTAGCAGAACATTTGGATAAACATAATTTAATAGGACAAAGTCAGCATGGCTTTACGAAGGGGAAGTCATGTCTGACAAATTTGCTTGCGTTCTTTGAGGATATAACGTACAGAGTGGATAAAGGGGAACCAGTGGATGTAGTGTATTTAGACTTCCAGAAGGCATTCGAGAAGGTGCCACATAAAAGATTATTGCTCAAGATAAAGAATCACTGGATTGGGGGTAATATTCTGGCATGGGTGGAGGATTGGTTATCTAACAGGAAGCAGAGAGTTGGGATAAATGGTACATTCTCGGACTGGCAACCAGTAGCCAGTGGTGTTCCGCAGGGGTCGGTGCTGGGTCCCCAACTCTTTACAATCTATATTAACGATTTGGAGGAGGGGACCGAGTGTAACATATCAAAGTTTGCAGATGATACAAAGATGGGAGGGAAAGTAGAGAGTGAGGAGGACATAAAAAACCTACAAGGGGATATAGACAGGCTGGGTGAGTGGGCGGAGATTTGGCAGATGCAATACAATGTTGGAAAATGTGAGGTTATGCACTTTGGCAGGAAAAATCAGAGAGCAAGTTATTATCTCAATGGCGAGAAACTGGAAAGTACTGCAGTACAAAGGGATCTGGGGGTCCTAGTGCAAGAAAATCAAAAGGTTAGTATGCAGGTGCAGCAGGTGATCAAGAAGGCCAACGGAATGTTGGCTTTTATTGCTAGGGGGATAGAATATAAAAACAGGGAGGTATTGCTGCAGTTATATAAGGTATTGGTGAGACCGCACCTGGAATACTGCATACAGTTTTGGTCTCCATACTTAAGAAAAGACATACTTGCTCTCGAGGCAGTACAAAGAAGGTTCACTCGGTTAATCCCGGGGATGAAGGGGCGGACATATGAGGAGAGGTTGAGTAGATTGGGACTCTACTCATTGGAGTTCAGAAGAATGAGAGGCGATCTTATTGAAACATATAAGATTGTGATGGGGGTTGATCGGGTGGATGCGATAAGGATGTTCCCAAGGATGGGTGAAACTAGAACTAGGGGGCATAATCTTAGAATAAGGGGCTGCTCTTTCAAAACTGAGATGAGGAGAAACTTCTTCACTCAGAGGGTGGTAGGTCTGTGGAATTTGCTGCCCCAGGAAGCTGTGGAAGCTACATCATTAAATAAATTTAAAACAGAAATAGACAGTTTCCTAGAAGTAAAGGGAATTAGGGGTTACGGGGAGCGGGCAGGAAATTGGACATGATTTTAGATTTGAGGTTAGGACCAGATCAGCCATGATCTTATTGAATGGCGGAGTAGGCTCGAGGGGCCGATTGGCCTACTCCTGCTCCTATTTCTTCTGTTCTTATGTTCTTAGGCCCCTTGTGTCCTCATCGCAACTTGCTTTTCCACCTATCTTTGTATCATCAGAAAACTTGGCCACAAGACAGCCTGTTCCTTCATCCAAGTCATTGATATATATTGTAAATAGTTGAGGCCCCAGCACTGATCCCTGCGGCACCCCACTAGTTACAGATTGCCATTTTGAAAATGACCCTTTTATCCCGACTCTTTGTTTTCTGTTAGTTAGCCAATCCTCTATCCATTACCCCCAACACCATGAGCTCTTATCTTGTGCAGTAATCTTTTATGTGGCACCTTATCGAATGCCTTTTGGAAATCCAAATATACTGCATCCATTAGTTCCCCTTTATCCACCCTGCCCGTTACTTCCTCATAGAACTCTAATAAATTTGTCAGACACTATTTCCCCTTCATAAAACCATGTTGACTCTCCTTGATTCATTATGAGTCTCCAAATGTCCTGCTACTACTTCCTTAATAATAGATTCTAGCATTTTCCCAATGACAGAGGTTAGGCTAACTGGTCTATAGTTACCTCCTTTCTGTCTCACTCCCAAGTTTTGCCTATTTCACACTCAAAAAACAGCCACATCTTTGTCAAATTTCTCCTCCATGGTTTCCATTTGAATAGGCACTAGTACCAAGTCTGGATAGGATGGGAGCTATTCTGCAAGGCTGGGCTACATCTAAACAGGAAGGGTCTGATGCACTGATAAAGTGGATAAATAAACTGAGTAAAGAGAAATGATGTCCTAAAATGTGTGCTGGACTCCTTCCTCAAGCAGCATGTTCATAGGTCTACAAGGGAAGTGGTATTGCTAGATCTAGTTATAAGTGATCAAATAGATCAGGTGGTAAGTGTGGGTAACCATCTCAGGAGTAGTCGCCATTATATGTTCAGGTTTAATGCCCAAATAGAAAGGAAAATAATGCTCGTACAAAAACAAGGGCACCAGATTTTAATAAGGCAGACTTTGGAAAGATGAGAGGTGAGCTGGAAAGAGAAATTGGCACGCAGAACTGTAAACAAACAATGGGGATTTTTGGAAAAGGAGATTGCAAAGGTGCAGAATAAATATTTATCATCAATGAGAAGAACACTTCAAGTTTCAGGATTCCGTGGATGAATAAAGAGGTTAAATACAATCTAAAATTGAGGAACAGGGCATTTGGAGGTGTGCAGGTATGGTAAAATAAGAGAGCATATAAAAAAATAAGGAAAGTGGCTAACCAGGCATAAAGAAAGCAAGGAGAGTAGAATCTCAAAAAACACTAAAAAGAATATTAAAGTATTGTACATATATATCAGTAAAGAGAGAATTGTTAAATGTGAAGTAGAACCCCTAAGAAGAGAGGATGGTGAGTTAGTGGAAGATAAATGAAAATTGGCAGGGATACTTAAATCAGTGTTTAAACAAGAAAAGGATATTAGATTGGAAGTAAATCCTGAATTGTTTAAAAGCAGATCAGACGTATTATAATAAATAAAAGGAAAGTATTAGAGAAGCTAGTTAAGATAAAGCACTAGGACCCTTGTCTACTGAGAGTGGATGTGTGCCTGAGGATTGCAGAGTGGCCAATTAAATATCCATTTTCAAAAAGAGAGACAGAGATAATCGTGGTAATTAACATATGTGGTAAGGAAAATTTTGGAATCTTTAAAGATGAAGTCGCTAAATATCTAGATGAACAGAAAATAATTAGAAGCAGCCAACAAGGATTTCAGAAAGGAAAATTGTGCTTGGCAAACCTAATGGAGTTCTTTGAGGAGGTGACAGATATGGTCGATGGAGAAAATGCAGTGGATGTGGTGTATATGGACTTTCATAAATTCTTTTACAAGGCACCACACAGGAGAAGATCAGGGAGCATGGAATTAGGGGAAAGGTAGCAAATTGGATTTAAAAACTGGTTAGAAGGGAGGAAACGAAGGACGGGAGTTAAAGGCAGTTTCTCAGGGTGGTTAGAAGTGGGTAGTGGTGTCCCACAGGGTTCTGTTTTATGACTGCCTCTGTAAACTATATATATCAATGATTTGAATATCGGTCTAGAGAATGTGGTGTCCAAATTTGCAGATGATATTAAAATAGGACACATATAAATGATTCTCAGGATTTAAGGACGTTGCAAGGAGATTCTAATAAGATGGTGAAACTGGAAAAAAAGTGGCAGATGGAATTCAAAGATGGTACACTTTCGGCAAAAAATACTTGAATGGGGATGGTTGGGGAAGTGGAAAAGCAGAGGGATTTGGGGCTTTAGGTTCACAAGACATTAAAGCAGCACCTCAAGTGGATACGTTAATGAAATACTAGGTTTTATGGCAAGAGGTATAGAGTATAAAAGTTGAGATGTAATAGTGAATCTATATAAAACCTTAGTAGGACCTCAGTTGGAGTACTGTGTGCAGTTTAGGGCTCCGCATTATAGTTTAGACAAAGAGAGGATACTGCACAGTTTCACTAGGATGCTGCCTGTTATGAGGAAATACAAATACAAAGAAAGATTTGAAAAATGGGGCTGTTTTTGTTGTCATTCTTCCCACCTTTCTTTCAGGATCCTCATTGTTTACCATTCTTTAAGACCGTCACCATTTTCTGTTATTCAAATTTGGACTATGAACTATCTACAGTAAAACTGCTGCAGAACTATCAATTAATCTATTTGCTTCAAGCATGCCAAAAGTAAAGGAATGAGTACATTATTATCTGAGACTTTGCAAGATCTTACATTTTATTGGGTTGCATATTGGACAAAACTTTATAAATCTTGCTGTGATATTATTTATGTATTATAAAGGATTCTGAACATCATATCACACTAAACAGATTCAGTAGAAGACTGTGATACAAAGTTATTGTATCTTTTCCCCCTAGATTGAGCAGTCATGCAATCATCTGCTCTGGTTGTACAAGATGTTTCCTTGCTGACCTTTGATTTTCCTGTGCAGTATGTTTCTTTTGTGTTGATATTTCACTTTAGCAACCATTTTTCTTTCGCAATAATCCTCTGTTCACTCATGAATATCAATTGACTTTTTTGACAATGATGCTTTTTAACAGCCCTCTGTGGTCAACAACATTAACCTGGAAATTATCATTTACTCTGCAATATCATCATGCAAACGCTTATAACATTTCTATCAAATTCCTGTTATTCTAACAAGAGGGATAATTCCCAAAGGAGTAAAGTCACTGTTTAAATAGCAAAGGAATTTGATATGAATTTGTTAAGCTTCTGTATGATAATATTGGACAGCACAATTTCCAATACAAAAGTTCCATTTCCCTGAAATGTGTTTTGTGTTTTGTCCAAGCTGTCATTTGCTCTCATAACCACATTAAATCACATAATTTGGACAAATCAAGTGGCACCTTTCTCTCACTAAAGCAGCAATTTTGAATAATAACAACTTATCTCTGAATGTGCTGCCCACAAAACTTTAAACCCCGCTGAAGCTGAAAGTGGTTGCAATTGATCAAATGTGTTTTAATACCAAAATGTTCTTCATGTCTTAAGTTTTAAGCCAGCACCAATTTTTCCCCATTTCTGAATTATGAAGTGGTAAAATGACAAAAAAACTATATTCAGTTCAGGATGGCATGGAATTTAGCACTGGAATCCCAGTAGCCTTGTAATGTAAATTTTCCTATGGGAACTACATTTGTTATCATAATGGGAATTGAAAGCATAATGCGGACAAGTGCAGACTGGAAGAACTCGCTGGTAAAAATCTAAAGTCTCTTAAAAGACAACTAGAACTGTGACACATAGGAAGGTAGGAACAGGAGTAGGCCATTTAGCCCCTCGAGCCTGTTCCGCTTTTCAATCATAGAATCATAGAAATTTACAGCACAGAAGGAGGCCTTTGGCCCATCATGTCTGTGCCAGCCGAAAAAGAGCTCTGCAGCCTAATCCCACTTCCCAGCTCTTAGTCCATAGCCTTGTAGGTTATGGCACTTCAAGTGCAGATCCAAGTACTTTTTAAATGCAATGAGGGTTTCTGCCTGTACCAACATCTAAGGCAGTGAATTCCAGACCACCTCCACCCTCTGGGTGAAAAAATCTTTCCTCAAGTCCCCTCTAATCTTTCTATCAATTACTTTAAATCTATGCACATTGGTTATTGACCTCTCTGCCAAGGGAAACAGGTCCTTCCTATCCACTCTATCTAGGCCCCTCATAATTTTGTACACCTCATTTAAATCTCCCCTCAGCCTCCTCTGTTCCAGAGAAAAAAGCCCCAATGAGATCGTGGCTGATCTGTGATCTAACTCCATATACCCACCTTCGCCCCATAGCCCTTAATACCTTTGGTTAACAAAAATCTATCGATCTCAGATTTAAAATTAACAATTGAGCTAGCAGCAACTGCCGCTTGCAGAAGAGAGTTCCAAACTTCTACCATCCTTTGCGTGCAGAAGTGTTTCCTAACTTCACTCCTGAAAGACCTGTCTCTAACTTTTAGACTATGTCCCCTAGTCCTAGACTCCCCAACCAGCGGAAATTGTTTCTATCTATCTACATTATCAGTTCCCCTTAATATCTTGAAAACTTCGATCAAATCACCCCTTAATCTTCTAAATTCAAGGAAATACAATCCTGGTTTGTATAATAGCTCCTCGGAATTTAACCCTTGCAGCCCAGGTATCATTCTAGTAAATCTACACTGCACTCCCTCCAAGGCCAATATATCCTTGCTAAGGTGCTTTAGAGCTCATGTGAGCACTTTAGAGTTCTTGTGAGTGTGTTTAGATAGCATATGAAACTAGAATCATATTTTTATACAGCCTGTCTTCATAAATAGTTTCTTTTGAAAGTATCACCAAATTACATATTTATAACTGCATCAGTAACTTTTCCCTTGCAGTAGTAGCAACAACTACCAAAATATATTGTTTGGATCTGAATTATTCATATTATTAGCATATTGTGAAACATTAGCATTGGCATAACTTGTTTGCATAACATGCAAATACTATGGCTGGAAGAAAAAACAATCTTAAAGCATGCTTCAGACACAACATCTTTGCATTTACATAGAAGCTTATCATCTACTCATGATATTTTCAAAGCACTTTTCAACCCATAGATCCCTTTTGAAGTGCAGTCAGTGTTGTTATGCAGGCAAATACAGCAGGCAAAAATGCACACAGCAAAATCCCACAAAGAGCAAATGAATAAATGACCAGATTATCTGTTTTTGGTGGTGGTTGACGGAGGAATGTTGGCCAAGACATTGGGACAAATTTTCTCCCAATGCATCCCTGCTCTTCTTCAAATAGTTCTGTGGGATCTTTCACATCGACTTGAGCAAGCAGTTGGAGCCTCAGATTAAAACGTCATCCAGAATTGTCACAACAAACATTGCAATGCTCCCTCAGTACTGCACTGTAGTGTCAGCCTAGATTATGTGCTCAAGTCCAGAGTGTGGCTTGAAATCATGACTTCAAAGATGAGTGCCTGCAACTGTGGCAAACTGACAATAGCATCAAGTATAAGTATATGAATTTAATGACAAAGTTTGCTGCTGTTAATTGAAAGAAAAATTGACTGTCCACAAATCAAGGCTGACCATGTTACCAGGCATGACTAATCCAGACTGGCATAAGAAGCAACCAAATTTACTGATCATACAAAATGAAGCATAAATATGGCATAAAGTGAAAATAAAAATGATCTGCTTAAGAACATTCCAGGTGTCATTTTTTGGAAATCATTTGGTTAAATAAATTAATCTTGATGTTCCTCAATATTAGCAGCATGACTGTGCAAGCTGATTTTCTTTTGTCATTTCTATATTCTTGAGCAACTTGAGCCACTTAAATCAGTGGCCAAGGCCATTTCCTAATCAGAACCCTAGAATAAAAGTGAAGTTTCTCCATTACAGCAAATAAGCAATTAACTTTCGATGTTAAATCTAGTACTGTGGTTCATATTCTGGTTGGTACACTGGGTCCTGCCGGTGAGCAAAGTGTGAGCACTCGCTGTGAAATGGGGTGAGGAACCCCTTGCACACGATCCCTGCCTGATTTTTACTGCCTGTGACCTCATAGCAGGACCTTTAATCGACGGGGAAGGGCTACAAGAGTCCTGAAATTAAGCAAATAAGTGGTAAAGTATCACCAGCCGAGATTTCCTGCTTTCTTTCTCGGAGTGCATTCTGCTAGCCCATATAATGTGGGCGATGATGGGAAGGTGTATTCTGGCCTTTGAGGAATTAATTTCATAAAGCTGTGTTGGAGTTTTCTTTGGTGGAGTTTTGCTTGCTAGATTGCTGCTTTCTGCTTGAGTTTTGCTGCATTTTTGTCGAATTGTTTCCTTCATTCTTTGATGCTTTTTTCTGCTTTTGTTCCTGCCTTTTCCATTTCTGAATTTTTTACAGCTACAGTTTTGGTTGCTGCAATCAAAATTCAGAAACGAGTATTGCTCTAGGTGCCTCTCTCTGAGGTAATGGAGGAGAAATACAAGGATCTGAGGTGGGTTGAGAGGCAGTTATGTATACATCTGTAAAGAGAAAAGACAACCTAACAATTCAGGCATAGCCCTTTGTCAGATGTTGACCGACTTGTTGTTTATTTTCAGCATGTTTTGTTCTTATTTCAGATTTGCAGCATTTGCAGGTTTTTAAAAAAATTTTCTTTGTATTTGAGAGTCAGTTATATTTACAGCAGAGGCAGACTGGTTTCACCCACCTTCATCCAAACAGGCATGTCTACAGGTGCAGGCACATGGTAATGGCTAAAGAAATCTGCTGCAACGGGTTTCACTTTACGAGGGCGGCAGTGACAGAGTTATGCCGTATCCTCGGGCTTAACAATGTAAACAAGATTCACTACTTGGGCGGCTCTGCCAGTGGTTGTGAAGCTGACAACAGCACTAAATTTTTATGCTTCTGGATCCTTTCAAAGCATTTCTGGGGATATATGCAGCATTAGTCACTCAGCAGTGCACCGATGCACACAGCCAGGGCTAACTCATTCATAAATTTCTCAATGAAAAGCTGCCAACAGCATGAGAGTGAGGTACACTTTTCCATGTAGCAGGATTCCCCAAAGTGAAAGGCAATATTGACGAAACTCGTGTTTATCTGGGACCCAACGCTGAATGCTATGGCATTTATGGACGACAAGAGGCTCCATTCAATGAATATGTAGGTGGTCGGTGACCATCAGCAGAAAATGATGTAAGTGGATACCCACTTTCCTGGCCACAATCACGATGCATTCATTTTAAGACTGCTGTGCCTCCATTATTTGAAGGTGAAAGCAGGCTGGACAGGTGGCTGCTATGTGACCAAGTGTGTTCTCTTCACCCCTGGCTCATGAACCCATTGAGATAGCCACAAATATGAGGTGAATGTTAATATAACGAAGATCATGCATCCAGCTTTGGGTACGGTAGCATAGTGGTTATGTTACTGGGCTAGTAATCCAGAGGCCTGGACTAAAATCTAGAGTCATGAGTTCAAATCCCGCCACGGCAGCTGGCGAATTTAAATTCAATTAATTAATTAAAATTCAATTAATTATATAAAAATCTGGAATTAAAATACTAGTATCAGTAATGATGGCCATGAAACTACCGGATTGTCGTAAAAACCCATCTGGTTCACTAATGTCCTTTAGGGAAGGAAGCCTGCCGCCCTTACCCGGTCTGGCCTATATGTGACTCCAGACCCACAGCAATGTGGTTGATTCTTAATTGTCCTCTGAAATGGCCTAGCAAGCCACTCAGTTGTAAAATCTCGCTACGAAAAGTCATAATAAGAATAAAACCGGACGGACCACCCGGCATCGGACCACTAGGCACCGGACACGACAACGGCAAAACACCAAGCCCAGTCAACCCTGCAAGGTCCTCCTTACTAACATCTGGGACTTGTGCCAAAATTGGGAGAGCTGTCCCACAGACTAGTCAAGCAACAGCCTGACATAGCCATACTCACAGAATCATATCTTTCAGCCAACGTCCCAGACTCTTCCATCACCATCCCTGGGTATGTCCTGTCCCACCGGCAGAGGTGGCGGTACAGTGATATACAGTCAGGAGGGAGTGGCCCTGGGAGTCCTCAACATTGACTCTGGACCCCATGAAATCTCATGGCATCAGGTCAAACATGGGCAAGGAAACCTCCTGCTGATTACCACCTACCGTCCTCCCTCAGCTGATGAATCAGTCCTCCTCCATGTTGAACACCACTTGGAGGAAGCACTGAGGGTAGCAAGGGCACAAAAATGTACTCTGGGTGGGGGACTTCAATGTCCATCACCAAGAGTGGCTCGGTAGCACCACTACTGACCGAGCTGGCCGAGTCCTGAAGGACATAGCTGCTAGACTGGGCCTGCGGCAGGTGGTGAGCGAACCAACACGAGGGAAAAACTTACTTGACCTCGTCCTCACCAATCTACCTGTCGCAAATGCATCTGTCCATGACAGTATTGGTAGGAGTGACCACCGCACAGTCCTCGTGGAGATGAAATCCCGTCTTCGCACTGAGGACACCATCCAACGTGTTGTGTGGCACTACCACCGTGCTAAATGGGATAGATTCAGAACAGATCTAGCAGCTCAAAACTGGGCATCCATGAGGCGCTGTGGGCCATCAGCAGCAGCAGAATTGTATTCCAGCACAATCTGTAACCTCATGGCCCGGCATATTCCTCACTCTACCATTACCAACAAGCCAGGGGATCAACCCTGGTTCAATGAGGAGTGTAGAAGAGCATGCCAGGAGCAGCACCAGGCGTACCTAAAAATGAAGTGCCAACCTGGTGAAGCTACAACTCAGGACTACATGCATGCTAAACAGCGGAAGCAACATGCTATGGACAGAGCTAAGCGATTCCACAACCAACGGATCAGATCAAAGCTCTGCAGTCCTGCCACATCCAGTCGTGAATGGTGGTGGACAATTAAACAATTAACGGGAGGAGGAGGCTCTGCAAACATCCCCATTCTCAATGATGGCGGAGTCCAGCACGTAAGTGCAAAAGACAAGGCTGAAGCGTTTGCAACCATCTTCAGCCAGAAGTGCCGAGTGGATAATCCATCTCAGCCTCCTCCCGATATCCCCACCATCACGGAAGCCAGTCTTCGGCCAATTCAATTCACTCCACGTGATATCAAGAAACGGCTGAGTGCACTGGATACAGCAAAGGCTATGGGCCCCGACAACATCCCAGCTGTAGTGCTGAAGACTTGTGCTCCAGAACTAGCTGCGCCTCTAGCCAAGCTGTTCCAGTACAGCTACAACACTGGCATCCACCCGACAATGTGGAAAATTGCCCAGGTATGTCCTGTCCACAAAAAGCAGGACAAATCCAATCCGGCCAATTACCGCCCCATCAGTCTACTCTCAATCATCAGCAAAGTGATGGAAGGTGTCGTCGACAGTGCTATCAAGCGGCACTTACTCACCAATAACCTGCTCTCCGATGCTCAGTTTGGGTTCCAGACCTCATTACAGCCTTGGTCCAAACATGGACAAAAGAGCTGAATTCCAGAGGTGAGGTGAGAGTGACTGCCCTTGACATCAAGGCAGCATTTGACCGAGTGTGGCACCAAGGAGCCCTAGTAAAATTGAAGTCAATGGGAATCAGGGGGAAAACTCTCCAGTGGCTGGAGTCATACCTGGCACAAAGGAAGATGGTAGTGGTTGTTGGAGGCCAGTCATCTCAGCCCCAGGGCATTGCTGCAGGAGTTCCTCAGGGCAGTGTCCTTGGCCCAACCATCTTCAGCTGCTTCATCAATGACCTTCCCTCCATCATAAGGTCAGAAATGGGGATGTTCGCTGATGACTGCACAGTGTTCAGTTCCATTCGCAACCCCTCAGATAATGAAGCAGTCCGAGCCCGCATGCAGCAAGACCTGGACAACATCCAGGCTTGGGCTCATAAGTGGCAAGTAACATTCGCGCCAGATAAGTGCCAGGCAATGACCATCTCCAACAAGAGAGAGTCTAACCACCTCCCCTTGACATTCAACGGCATTACCATCGCCAAATCCCCCACCATCAACATCCTGGGGGTCACCATTGACCAGAAACTTAACTGGACCAGCCATATAAATACTGTGGCTACGAGAGCAGGTCAGAGGCTGGGTATTCTGCGGCGAGTGACTCACCTCCTGACTCCCCAAAGCCTTTCCACTATCTACAAGGCACAAGTCAGGAGTGTGATGGAATACTCTCCACTTGCCTGGATGAGTGCAGCTCCAACAACACTCAAGAAGCTCGACACCATCCAAGATAAAGCAGCCCGCTTGATTGGCACCCCATCCACCACCCTAAACATTCACTCCCTTCACCACCGGCGCACTGTGGCTGCAGTGTGCACCATCCACAGGATGCACTGCAGCAACTCGTCAAGGCTTCTTCGACAGCACCTCCCAAACCCGCGACCTCTACCACCTAGAAGGAAAAGGGGAGCAGGCGCATGGGAACAACACCACCTGCACGTTCCCCTCCAAGTCACACACCATCCCGACTTGGAAATATATCGCCGTTCCTTCATTGTCGCTGGGTCAAAATCTTGGAACTCCCTTCCTAACAGCATTGTGGGAGAACCGTCACCACACGGACTGCAGCGGTTCAAGAAGGCGGCTCACCACCACCTTCTCGAGGGCAATTAGGGATGGGCAATAAATGCCGGCCTTGCCAGCGATGCCCACATCCCGTGAACGAATAAAAAAAAAGCTGGATAACTGTGAAGTTGAATTTTAGATGGCTGTCCAGATCAGGGGGCCATATTGCAGTATAGTCCTGCCAAATAGTCTGTTGCATGTTGTGCAATATTTCCATAGCATGAGCTGTTGTACAGAGCAGCTAATGGCAGTGCAGGACAGTGAGAACAAGCCCAAACATATCCTACAGAAACCCCCATTTATAGTAGGAAGAATTATATAACAGACCCTAATAGGTGACAATTTCTACCTGATGCACAAACAGTGCATGTCTGTGAGGCCCTGCATCAAGATTCTCTCCACCCAATCATCCAACATGTTGAAGTTGGATGGGACAGTGTGTTGTATATTGAAGTCCAAGACCTCTTTAGCGGAAATCAGACGATTCATGAGAAGTACTCCAATTGGGCTTTGGACCTCTGTCACTAGAGGCTCCGCTGCAGAGGGTCCTGGAATCGCCACATCCTCCACGGTGCACTATAATTCTGTTAAGTGGTCATGCATGACTGCACACATGCAGGTACTGGGCATCTCCACAGTCATCACAGAACTTGCAGAGTATATTGCATACCCTTGCAGGGTGCTTTGCATACTCTCAAATGACTGCATAAAACTTTGGTGCTCAGATAGCAACATCGTTTTATATGCAGGCCCCATGAGGACCAAATTCCTGGGCTCATTGGTGAGAAAGGAAGCAAGTTGGCCCTTTGATCATCAAGTACCTGCTCCTCCACTCCCCCCTCCTCTTACTTTTCTTCACCTGTGCTCAATGTGTCACCTGATGCTCACTCTTCAAACTGATTATGGTGAATGTACCTGTGCTGATATTTGCAGCAGGTGGAGACACTGACGTAGAGTGCTGTGAAGTGCTGGCTTCTTTTCCAGATTCTTTGAGGGTGGTGCCTCTAGAAACAGAAGAGGAAAATATATTAGAATGCTGGCTGCAAGACGCCCCTTCAAACAGAGCTTAGGAATGTGGTAATGATCTGCTGACACTCCTGATTGCCCAGCAGTAGTGACTCATCTACAATAGCCACACCTTTGGACTCCTCCTTATCCTACTTATTTCCTGAAGGCTGCTGCTCATGGGTTTCCCACATGCTGATGTGCCTCTCAATTGTGATACTCTCAGCACACCATCACTATTTTGGATAGTCTCGCAGAGGTGTAGTATAAGGTGCACTCCCCTCCCCTAAGTGATCCAGGCAATTAAACTGTTGGCCCGGAATTTTCTAGAATGGCATAAACGGCGATGTTCATCATTAATTGCGCCATTTCGTGCCTGATCTTCCCATTGCAAACTTACTCCAAAATTTCCTTGAAAATTAATTTGAACATGCCACAGCAAGCATAATGGCAAATCAGGCACCTGAGAAGTGGTGCAGCCAATGGCTTACCCCGTCTGCATCAATGAACTAAATAAGCAGATCAATATTTGCAAGACCTGAGTCATAGAATTCTGACTTTCAAATCCTTTCACTATGCTGAACTTGATCACTTGCAGAAAATAGAGATGTGGACACACCAAGCTGCCATATTCAGTTTTCAGAAACATTCTAAGTTAGAAATTTATTTTTTTACCATTTATTTAGTAGATGACATTAGTAATTTAAGTTACCCAAAAAGGCTCTGATTAAACGAACCCTCATTTTCATCAATAGCATGAGTAGACAAATTCGTGCCCTACACTGTGAACACAATATACAGTAAACCTAACACACAATGACGACAAAGAAGTGTTTTGACAGAGATCACATTGGGACTGCGAAGGCCAAACAGCTTACCAGCTTATCAGCCTCTGCACAAGAGGGAAACAATTGTAGCCCACTCCTCAGTGCAGCCCGAGGCCTAGGAGACTATGGAAGATGTGCTCTGGGAAATGAAAGAGGCCTTACAGCAGCTTTTCAAAGAGCTGAGAGAGACCAATGCTACAAAGACACTAGGGCTGGGGAGCCGCTGGTAACCCTTGAAGCAGACCAAGTAAATGAGGGGAGTAGACCCAACTGCTGCCAATGAAAGGAACAAGGACATGTGGAGCATTAGTGCCCATTGTCAGATAACTAACCATTAGTGCTCGATTTAACAATAGCCCAGTGGGCCAGCTACCAATTTGAAGTCAAGTACTGGCCAAAGAAGAATTGGAGTCATATGTTGAGGATGCCATGGAAGGTAGAGGACCCAGAAGAGACATCTCATATTGAAGACATGGAGAAGCATGTCTATGGCACCTAGCAGACAACAACATTGACCTGCATTTATAGGGCAGAAACAACCTGGGCCTGCTGTGAGGTCTTCTTGGATCCAGTTCAGTGGCAGAAAGAACCTACAACAAAAAAAGAGATCAGCCAAGAAAAGTAGTGGAAAGGCTGCAACTGCAAAGTATTCTCTTTGGTAACACAAACTGAGTGGATGCAACTGCAATGGGAGGAACCTGTGTTGGAGACTTTTATCTACTTTTGAACCTGAAGAAGCAAGACCAGCCCACAGGAGCAGAGTCAGGAGTCACCAGATATCATGTAGCTATAGACACAATGTCATCAGTTGAAAGTGCACAAGGACTCCTGTACAGGCTGGTCTGTGAGTAGAAACACCCTTTCCCAATACATCAGTTGTTGCTCCCAACAGAAAATAGACAGAAGGTCTTTCCATCTCCCTGCACTCACAGATGACTGAACTCTTCCTTCACACAGGAAAGTCACTCAGATGGATTATCTAAATGATGTTAATTAACTGACTCTCCAAATCTGATAATGGATTTCCACTCAACCTGAGCACCAGAAATGTAGGTCATTTCTTGACCCAACTGGGGAATCGGCCTTTATATTTAACAAAGTGTTACCATTTAACTTCCCTACAAGTGAATTGTGCATGCGGTGCTACTATTTGGCACTCTTGATAAGTGTTTGGCTTCTCAATGCTAATTGACTGCTCCTTCTAGCTGCTGCCTCAATGGATGGATGTGGCCCTGTGGGGGTGAAATTGGTTAACGCCAGTCGTACAAAATGTGTAACTGACTGAGAGGCAGCTACTCTTGCCTCTTGCCAGAAGTGGTGCACTGCCATCCTTTGGGGAATGTCCATGAAGTGCCAAAAAGGGAAACGCTCCTCACATCCACCTCTTGCAACAGCACATTCACCTGACCAGCCATCAAACGGAGTTGAGGACAGCGCCGCTCCACAATTTGTTCACAGACTCCATCTTTTGTTTTAGCCCCTCACTCATTCTATACCTCATACAGTGTTTGGAAAGGCTAACAAATATTCAGTATCAATGTGGAGCCTTTATAAGGCTCAATGTTTGAATCCAGTTGCAACTACTTCACCAGGAATTTCCTCAGTCGTCATCAGAATGTACCACGAAGACTTCGGCAGAAGATCAGCAGAAATCCTGTTTACACCACGTAAGTTGGGTTTCCATCGATCTTTCACCAAAATTACAGCAGGTGATTGGGAGAACAACAACAACTGGTATTTATATAGCATCTTTAATGTAGGAAAGCATCCCAAGGCACTTCACAGGAACGTAATCAGACAAAAATTGGCACCAAGCCAAAGAAAAAAATATTAAAGTGGATGACTAAAAGCTTTATCAAAGTGATAGGTTTTAAGGAGGGTCTTAATGGAGGAGAGAGAGGTGGAGAGATTTACAAAGGGAATCCAGAGCTTAGGGCATATATGGCTGAAGGCATGGTGCCAATGGTGAGGCGAAGGGACAAGTTGAGAATGAATTTTTTTAAAATAGAGTAATTGTTGCATAAAGTATGCCCTGCTGCTCTTACTCTCTCTCTCATTTAAAGCAACAATTACCAAGGTATCTCTTAGCTATTACACTATGGAACCTGAACAGAACCCACCAAGTCTTCCCTACTACAACAAACGGGCTGTCCCCAATCAAAGCAGTATCCACAACATGGTTAGGACTGGGAATCTCCTTTTAGCCAAGGTAAGGCCAGTTTTTTTATATGCAAAGAGTGAGCAATAGTTCAGATAGGTTTAAATATATTCACAAAAAGTGAGTTATTCTTTTATGTAGAAATTTAAAAAGAGAACATATATGCAGTATAAAGTACTATAGTTCTAGAAAATAATGGATTTTGGTTATGTGCATTTTTTTTACATGTCAGATGCTAGGTTAAATTTTTATAGCTATGAGGAAGGCCAATAACAAGAATAGTTCTTGATTGAAATTAATAATCTGAAGGTTATTGTTTGCTTTCTTTGAATGTCTCCAATTTTAATGCAGCATTGGGATTAATCAAGTAAATAAAATCAATTGAATCAGAATTAGATGCTGTAAATGAACTGATCTCTGATAAAGTGTGTGACTTCTGTTAATTGTTTCTATGTGAAACATCCATGGGGTATTAATATAATGGGTTTTAAAAGATAAAACATGAAACTTTTATATATTTTTTTAGTTTACAGTATATTATTCACAAACATTTTTAAGGAAGTGGGGGGATATTGTGCTCGTTAATGTGAGGTATGTTAAATAGAACATCTTTGTACTTTTTCCTCAGAAGTACTACCTAGCTTTATATGCAAACCCTTTACAGTGTCAGCTTACCTCAGTTGGTCACAGTCTCAACTCTGAGTCATACAGTTATGGTTTAAGCCATACTCCAGGATTTGAGTATATATTCTAGACTATAACTCCAGTGCAGTACTGAGGAAGTGCTGCATTGTCAAAGATGTTGTCTTTTGGAGGAGACATTAGCCTGTTCAGGTGGACATAAAAAATCCCTCAATGTCCTGATTAACATTTCTTCCCAAACCAACATCACCAAAAGCAGATTAATTGGTCGTTCTAATCTCATTTGTACAATCTGGTTTTCCCGCAGATTTCAAGGTGATCAAGCTTGGCTTCTGTAGGGTTGTGGACCTCCGACCGTCCTGAGAGCTCTAAAATAGATTGATTGAATGCCTTGAAAATTTTCAGCTGGTCAGACAGAGCCAGCATGAATTTGTAAAGGATAGGTCATGCCTGACAAACCTGATTGAATTTTTTGAAGAGGTGACTAAAGTTGTAGACAGGGGAATGTCTATTTTTTGAAGAGGTGACTAAAGTTGTAGACAGGGGAATGTCTATGGATGTTGTTTATATGGACCCTCAGAAGAGACAGTTAGCTAAAGTTGAAGCTCATGCAATTGAGGGCAAATTATTGACCTGGTTAGGAAATTGGCTGAGCAGCAGGAGACAGAGAGTAGGGATAAAGGGCAGGTACTCAAATTGGCAGGATGTGACTAGCAGTGTCCCATAGGCATCTAAGTTGGGGCCTCAACTATTCACTGTATTTATTAACGACTTATATGACAGGATAGAGGGCCACATATCCAAGTTTGCTAATGAGATAAGCAGCATTGATTCATAGAATCATAGAAAGGTTACAACACGGAAGGAGGCCATTTGGCCCATTGAATCCACGCCGGCTCTATGCAAGAGCAATCTAGCTAGTCCCACTTCCCCGCCCTTTCCCCATAGCCCTGCATTTTTTTTCCTTTCAAGTACTTATCCAGTTCCCTTTTGAACGCCATGATTAAATCTGCCTCCACCATTCCCCTCGGGCAATGCATTCCAGAGCCTAACCACTCGTTGTGTAAAAAAGCTTTTCCTCATGTCACCTTTGGTTCTTTTGTCAATCACCTTATATCTATGTCCACTGATTCCTAACCCTTCCACCAATGGGAATAGTTTCTCTCTATCTACTCTGTCTAGACCCTTCATGATTTTGAATAGCTCTATCAAATCTCCTCGCAACCATCTCTGTTCCAAGGAGAACAACCCCAGCTTGTCCCATCTATCCATGTAACTGAAGTCCCTCATCCCTGGTATCATTCTAGTAAATCTCTTCTGCACCCTCTCTAAGGCCGTCACATCATTCCTAAAGTGCTATGCCCAGAACTAGGCACAATACTTTAGTTGTGGCCAAACCACTGTTTTCTAAAGGTTCATCATGACTTCCATAGTTTTATACTCTATGCCTCTATTTATAATACCCAGGATCCCGTATGCATTTTTAACCGCTTTCTCAACCTGCCCTGCCACCTTCAACAATTTGTGCACATATATACCCAGATCTTTCTGTTCCTGGACCCCTTTTAGATTTGTGCTCTCTAGTTTATATTGCCTCTCCTCATTCTTCCTACCAAAATGTATCACTTCGCATTTTTCTGTGTTAAATTTCATCTCCCACGTGTCCACCCATGCCACCAGCCAGTCTATATCCTCTTGAAGTCTATCACTATCCTCCTCACTGTTTACTACCCTTCCAAGTTTTATGTCATCTGCAAATTTGGAAATTGTGCCCTGTACACCCAAGTCCAAGTCATTAATATATATCAAAAAAAGCAGTGGTTATAGCACTGACCCCTGGGGAACACCACTGTACACCTCCCTCCAGTCCGAAAAACAACCGTGCACCACTACTCTCTGTTTCCTGTCCCTTAGCCAATACTGTATCCATGTTGCTACTGCCCCCTTTATTCCATGGGCCACAATCTTGATGATAAGCCTACCATACGGCACTTTATCAAACGCCTTTTGAAAGTCCATATACACCACATCAACTGCATTGCCCTCATCTACCCTTTCTGTTACCTCATCAAAAAACTCTATCAGATTAGTTAAACACGATTTGCCTTTAACAAATCTGGGCTGGCTTTCCCTAATCAATCCACCCTTGTCTAAGTGACAGTCAATTCTATCCCGGATTATGGTTTCTAAAAGTTTCCCCACCACTGAGATTAAATTGACTGGCCTATAGTTGCTGGGTTTATCCTTACACCCTTTTTTCAACAAGGATGTAACATTTGCAACTCTCCTGTCCTCTGGCACAACCCCGGTGTCTACGGATGTTTGGAAGATTATGGCCAGTACCTCCGCAATTTCCACCCTTACTTCCCTCAGCAACCTAGGATGCATCCCATCCAGACCGGGTGAATTATCTACTTTAAGTACTCCTAGCCTTTCAAGTGTCTCCTCTTTATCAATTTTTAGCCCATCCAGTATCTCAACTATATCTTCCTTTACTGAGACTGTGGCAGCATCTTCATCCCTTGTAAAGATAGATACAAAGTACTCATTTAGTACCTCGGCCATCCCCTCTGCTCCATGGGTAGATCTCCTTCATGGTCCCTAATCAGCCTCACCCCTCCACTTACTACCCATTTACTGTTTACGTGCCTGTAGAAGACTTTTGGATTCCCTTTTATGTTGACCGCCAGTCTATTCTCATACTCTCTCTTTGCCCCTCTTAAGTAAAAATACTCAATTGGAGGAGGGCCAATTTCAATGGGGTGAGAACAGATCTGGCCCAGGTAAATTGGAATCAAAGATTGGCAGGCAAAACTGTAATTGAACAGTGGGCGGCTGCTAAGGAGGAGATGGATCAGGTACAGTCTAGGCACATTCCCATGAGGCAGAAAGGTAGGGCAACTAAAGCCAGAGCACCCTGGATGACAAAAGAGATAGTGAGTAAGATGAAACAGAAAAAAGGGGCGTATGACAGATGTCAGGTTGATAACACAAGTGAGAACCAGGCAGAATATAGAAAGTTTGGAGGGGAAGTGAAAAAGGAAATAAGAGGGGCAAAGAGAGTGTACGAGAATAGACTGGCGGCCAACGTAAAAGGGAATCCAGAAGTCTTCTACGGGCATGTAAGCAGTAAACGGATAGTAAGAGGAGGGTTGGAGCCGATTACGGACCATAAAAGAGATCTACTCTCTCTCCAGTACTACAATATTCTTCTTAATCAATACTTCCAACCCCCACCCTTCATTTTTTCCTTCCCTATCTTTCCTGAACACCTTGAATCCAGGAATATTTCGTACCCAATCCTGTCCTTTTTTGAGCCAGGTCTCCATTATCGCCATAACATCATATTCCCATGTGGTTATTTGCGCCTGCAGCTCACCAACTTTGTTTACCACGCTTCATGCGTTTACACACATGCATTGCAAACCGGTCTTAGACTTTCTTGTACTCTGTCTTTGTCTGATCCCACCTAATACTGTACTATTACTTGCTGTGGTGCTATCTTTCTTCCCGATCCTTTGTGCCCCTTGTTTCTCCTTTCCATTGCTACATTCTGGTGCCCATCCCCCTGGTAAATTAGTTTCACCCCCCCCCCCCCCACACAGCACTTGTAAGTAGTGTAGATGGAAGCATAAAATTACAGAGAGATATTAATTGATTAAGTGAATGGGCAAAACTGTGGCAAATGGGTTTCAATGTAGGCAAGTGTGAGGCCATCCACTTTGGACATAAAAAGGATAGATCAGAGTACTTTCTAAATGGTGAAAAGCTCGAACAGTGGAGGTCCAAAGAGACTTATGGGTCCATGTACATAGATCATTAAATGTCATGGACAGGTACAGAAAATAATCAAAAAGGCTAATGGAATGCTGGCCTTTACATCTAGAGGACTACAATTCAAGGGGGTAGAAGTTATGCTATAGCTATACAAAGCCTTGGTTAGACCACACCTGGAGTATTGTGTTCAGATCTGGGCACCGCACCTTAGGAAGGCTATATTGGCCTTGGAGGGAGTACAGAGTAGACTTACTGGAATGATACCTGGGCTCCAAAGGTTAAATTACAAGGAGAGATTACACAAACTAGGATTGTAGTCCCTGGAATTTAGAAGATTAAGGGGTGATTTGATCCAAGTTTTCAAGATATTAAAGGGAATTGATAGGGTAGAGAGAAACTATTTCTACTGGTTGGGGAGTCTAGGACTAGGGGACATAGCCTAAAAATTAAAGCCAGGACTTTCAGGAGTGAAGTTAGGAAACACTTCTACACACAAAGGGTGGTAGAAGTTTGGAACTCTCTTCTGCAAACAGCAGTTGATGCTAGCTCAATTGTTAATTTTAAATCTGAGATTGATAGATTCTTGTTAACAAAGGTATGAAGGGACATGGAATTAGAACACAGATCAGCCATGATCTCAATGAATGACAGAACAGGCTTGAGGGGCTAAATGGCCTATTCCTGTTCCTATGTTCCTATGTCCCACATGCCCTGTTTTTATACTATTCGGCTGCTATGTTCTGCTGATATCAGTTCCATAGTTCCAGACTGCCTCAGTCTGAAACTATGGAACTGATCAGTTCTATCGTGCTAAACTTTTTAAGAAGTCTTTTAATGATATTAGTTCTACAGTGCTAACTGTCCAAGCAGTCTTTCAATGATCCCAACATTTCAATTGTTCTTCATTATCACATCCCTTATCTAGCTGCAACCCAGAGATGAGGAGCTCTGTTTCCCTCTTGGAAATGCCTGGGGGTTATCAGGATACTTGACTATGCTTTGATATAAACTATATTCTTACAGGCATGAAAACTTTACTCCTGGCTATTTAGTCAGTGCAGATACTACTACTACTACTACTACTACTATAACTGTTAGTACTACAACGAGAACAAGAACAACAACCATTTATACAACATTTTAATGTGGAAAAATGTCCCAAGGCACTACATGGATGTGTTATCAGACAAAAATGGATGTCAAAGAAGAAGATATTGGAAGGGCTAACCAAAAGCTTGATCAGAGAGGTGGGTTTTAAGGAAGGCCTTAAATGAGAAGAGGGAGATGGAGAAGATGAGAGATTTAGGGTTGGAATTCCAGACCGTGAAGCCTAGACGGCTGAAGGAACGGCCACCAAAGGCAGGGCAAAGGGAATGGGGGTTGCACAAAAGGTCAGAGTCAGAGGAACGCATAATTGTCTGATGGTTGTGGATCTGGGGAAAGTTACAGAGATAGGAAATCGAGCATGAGGACTCCTTACTCTGGAATTCTCGCTTCACCGGCATCATACGGAAGGCCAGTACACCAAGAGAGATGAGGCATATTGGCCTCCAGGTGGGTGGAAATGGGAACTTCTATCAAGGGGAGAGGGGGTCCAAACCAAAGAAGTGGCCTGGAACCCAAAAGATGGCAACATTTTTTTTTTAAAGTGGGATCAGCCCCCTTATATAGCGGGCCATGTGGAGGCTCCATGGGGTCTGGGGAGAGGCCTTGGCAACTCCCCAGGCCAAGGCAGCCAAGTGCCAGATTTTCTGGCTGCATGGGACAAGTGGGTGTTGAAGACGCCCCCATAGTAGTATGTTTATCCGTCGAGCCCATACGAATTAGGTGCCCTCCCACTGACCCCACAAACTCCAGATTTTCAGGGCCATTATCTTCAGAGGCTGGGTATTCTGTGGCGAGTGACTCACCTCCTGACTCCCCAAAGCCTTGCCACCATCTACAAGGCACAAGTCAGGAGTGTGATGGAATACTTTCCACTTGCCTATATGAGTGCAGCTCCAACAACACTCAAGAAGCTCGACACCATCCAGGACAAAGCAGCCCGCTTGATTGGCACCTCATCCACCACCGGCACACTGTGGCTGCAGTATGTACCATCCACACAATGCACTGCAGCAACTCGCCAAGGCTTTTTCGACAGCACCTCCCAAACCCGTGACCTCTACCACCTAGAAGGACATGCAGCAGGTACATGGGAACAACACCACTTACACGTTCCCCTCCAAGTCACACACCATCCCGACTTGGAAATATTTCGCTGTTCCTTCATCGTCGCTGGGTCAAAATCCTGGAACTCCCTTCCTAACAGCACTGTGGGAGAACCTTCACCACACGGACTGCATCGGTTCAAGAAGGCGGCTCACCACCACCTTCTCAAGGGCAATTAGGGATGGGCAATAATTGCTGGCCTCGCCAGCGACGCCCACATCCCATGAACGAATAAAGAAAAACACTTCAAAGAGGAAAATATCAGCGTGGATTTTACAAATTGGCATGCCCAATTTTCTTCTATTCATTTGAATGGACATAGGAATTACTAGACGATTTCGTTCACCTTCTATCATCCTGATCGTCGCATGATACAATGATAATGGAGTTGTTGACTAAACATGGCAATCAATCTATCAATTAGTCTACAACAGACCCAGACATGACATAAGGAAGACCCCAGTGGTGGAGAGTTTTGGGAACCATAGGTCCAAAGTCGTCTTCTTCCTCCCAAGCATGCTACACTTACCACGTGTCATGTCTCAAATTACTTATATACTGTATCCCGAAATGTTATTTTCTGAAATAAATTTATCTAATTTGCATTTGGATGAATTAATACTATCTGCTTCCACAGTCTCTCTAGGGAGTCTGATCCATAGATTGACATGTGGGGTGTGGTGACCTCTATCCCTGAAATCTTAATTTGCATTCCTGTCACGTGAAAATCCATGCCAGGGGCACTAATTTGCAAAATTCACCCCATCTGTAAAATTCTAAAATATTCTAGTTTATTCAATCATTTGATATTCAGTAGTTCAATGATTGTGCAATGACACAGGTTGAGTGTAATAGAAGTCTATAAGAAACACATATATTTATCACCAGAGACTTTATCACAATTTTCTTTTGCCTTATCCCCCATGTGCATTAGTTTCTGGGGCATTAGGGAAAGATAAAGAGGCAGATAAGCAGAATTTTTGTTTGTTTGATATTCAGTGCATACTCTTCCTATATGGACAAAGCTCACTTATCTAATCCTGAAGAACATAGAGCTGATGCTTTGGGGCCCAAGTGTATGCAGAGGTCCTGCAGAGCACTGGTAAGGTTCCCTCAGTTTGTCCAACTGGGACGATCCTATCTATTAGGGCATTGGCTTGGAGCCTATTGAGAAGAATTCCAATGCTTAGTAAAAGATTTTCCCCTCCAGGACACATCAATAGGCCAGGCTGGCTAGTCAATCATCCATGGCACCCTGGAGTACTACAGTCCTGCCTAACTCAGGTATCAGATTACCAAGTCTACCACAATGGATCTACTTAGTTCCAATGTCACAATGCCAAGCATATCATCTGGAAGTCAATTCAACCCCAAGAGACCCCATTTACTTACACCTCCATTAAAGTGAAAACAGTAGTTGATCATTAGGCATTAATCATGCATTCAGTTCCCAGGGCACTCTTTTCCATATTTTAATTTTAGGACTTGAGAAATTTCCCTACAAGTGCTGGAAATCTGAATTATAGAAACAAAATATGCTGGAAATATACAGCAGGTTAGTCAAAAAATAGTTTTTGATGCTTCAGGTGTATACCCTTCATCAGAACTGATGTAGGGTTCCACACCTGAAGCAACATAACCTACCTTTTCTCTTTACAGATGTGCATTGGCCTGCTGTATGTTTCCAACATGTTTTATTTTTCATTTCAGATTTCCAGCATTTGCGTTTTTTTTTCTTTTATTGTCCTAAATATACTATCTAGTCTGATTTAGCTTCTTCCCCAAAGGTGGGCAACATGGAAGAGGGAAAGCAACAAAAGGGAAAATAAAAAGGGAGAAAGAGATAGACCGAGTAATTACAGGCCAGTTAGTCTAACCTCGGTGGTGGGCAAATTACTAGAATCAATTCTGAGGGACAGGATAAATCGTCATTTAGAAAGGCATGGATTAATCAAGGACAGTCAGCATGGATTTGTTAAGGGAAGGTCATGTCTGACTAACTTGATTGAATTTTTTTGAGGAGGCAACAAGGAGGGTCGATGAGGGTAGCGCGTTTGATATAGTCTACATGGATTTTAGCAAGGCTTTTGACAAGGTCCCACATGGCAGACTGGTCAGAAAAGTAAAAGCCCATGGAATCCAAGGGAAAGTGGTTAGTTGGATCCAAAATTGGCTCAGTGGCAGGAACCAAAGGGTAATAGTTGACGGGTGTTTTTGCGACTGGAAGGCTGTTTCCAGTGGGGTCCCACAAGGCTCAGTACTAGGTCCCTTGCTTTTTGTGGTATATATTAATGATTTGGACTTGAATGTGGGGGACTTGATCAAGAAGTTTGCAGATGTTACAAAAATTGGCCGTATGGTTGATAGAGAGGAGGAAAGCTGTAGACTGCAGGAAGATATCAATAGACTAGTCAAGTGGGCAGAAAAGTGGCAAATGGAATTCAATCCAGAGAAGTGTGAGGTAATGCATTTAGGGAAGACAAACAAGGTAAGAGAGTACACAATAAATGGGAAGAAACTGAGAGGTGTAGAGGAACAAAGGGTCCTTGGAGTGCATGTCCACAGATCTCTGAAGGTAGCAGGACAGGTAGATCAGGCGATCAAAAAGGCATAAGGCATACTTTCCTTTATTAGCCGAGGCATAGAATATAAGAGCAGGGAGGTTATGCTGGAACTGTATAAAACACTGGTTAGGCCAAAGCTTGAGTACTGCGTACAGTTCTGGTCACCACATTACAGGAAAGGTGTGATTGCACTAGAGAGGGTACAGAGGAGATTTACGAGGATGTTGCCAAGGCTGGAGAATTTTAGCTATGAGAAGAGATTGGATAGGCTGGGGTTGTTTTCTTTGGAACAAAGGAGGCTGAAGGGAGATTTAATTGAGGTGTATAAAATTATGATGGGACTAGATAGAGTGGGTAGGGAGGACCTATTTCCCTTAGCAAAGGGGTCAGTGACCAGGGAGCATAGATTTAAAGGAATTGGTAGAAGGATTAGAGGGGAGCTGAGGAGAAATGTTTTCACCCAAAGGGTGGTAGGGGTCTGGAACTCACTGCCTGAAAGGGTGGTAGAGGCAGAAACCCTAAACTCATTTAAAAAGTACTTGGATGTGCACTTGAAGTGCTGTAACCTACAGGGCTACAGACCAAGTGCTGGAAAGTGGGATTAAGCTGGATAGCTCTTTTTCGACCGGCACGGACACAATGGGCCGAATGGCCTCCTTCTGTGCCGTAACTTTCTATGAGTCTAAACCTGAGTTAACAATTATGGTCTGCTCTTTTCCTCTTCCCCCTCCAAAATGGTATTTACCATGCTTCTTTTCGCACTTAACATCTGCAAAAACGATGCTTAACAAAATGTTATATAGATCTGTTATATAGATCTGTTGTGCAGATACTTGTGATGCTGTCAAATAAAATAAGAGAACACACTAACATAATTAGTTTTCTCCGAAACACTTAAAATAGCTGAGAAGAATGTGGCCCAGGTTCCGTTGGACTATGTATAAATAGAAATGATGCATAATTTATTGTTCCAAAATAAATCATTGAGAGTTATGCTACTCACTATCACATGTAGTTTATTTCTCACAAGCCATCATTCATTCTCTTTGTACCATTTTTTAAATCAGGTATTGATATGTTTGTTTTTCCTACATATATAAAACATTAAGACAATTAATTGTGATCCATTTCAAGCACATTTGACAGTGTAGATGTTCTTTCCAATTAAGCAGTGTCTGGTAGTTAGCATCAGGGCCTCATATTTCAAGCAATGGCACTCGTTAGCCCCAAACTACTGGTCATAAGTCATTGTAGGAACAACGCAAACACACTATATAATGAGGAATTGCTCACATAAAAGGGGAAAAGCATTCTGAGCTTCCAGCAAATACAGCTGCTTGTCTTAATTAACTGTCAACTGTCCAGCTTATGCTCTATTAATCCATGACATTTTTTTTTAATATACACATAACACTCCTCCAATATCTAGTGCATAACACTAATTAGATTTCATGCTTAGCAAGGCAATGGATGTCAGGGCTGAAAAATTAAACATTTTTTTCTACTTTTTGCAGCCCACAACAGCATTGTGCATTCCTCGGACAGTCGTAGTATAGGCTAGATGCAAAGCTAAGTTTCCTCTATGTCTCCCAGAAATGCATCTTACCCCCAAACACATAAAGCACGGTATTTTCCTTTATGGCATGGCAGAAACTACATCAGAGTTTTGCTTACACCAACCAATGTCCTGAGCAAGTAAGCTAATTGAAGTATAAACTAAAAAGAAGGCAATGGATGTACATCCCTTAAAGCAAGGTCAATAGTTCTGCCAACAGTCAGGGGAATGAAATGGAGCAAGGAGGGAAAAGAATCAGAGGTATTGGTTGGTAAAGGCACAAAGTATTATGTTCCTACCCAAATGAACATTGCTTTACTTGAAATAAAATTACAACGAAATTTAATGCCATTTCCCAAAGTGTATGGCGAGGACTGTTGAAAAATGTAGAAATTAAGTAAAACCATCTAACAAAAAGAAGCTGACAAAAAACTGACAAAAAAGGAGTGACACAGGAGGAAGACCACCCAACTTAAGATCTATCACCATCACAGAGACAGAAGTGAGCCGATTCTTCTATATGGAGAACATTAAAGGGGCACAAGAGCAAAATTGGACTACCCATTCATACAGCAGCAGTACAATTATGTAAGTATTGAATTATACAGTAATAACCATACTAAAAATTATATACCATAAGGTGAACAGTATTAAAGGTCTGGTGTGTTCAAACTAGTGGTGTAACAGGAATAGCTACTCAAAATTTAGAGCTTGTATTAACAATTCCTCTCCTCTACACTGCAATTTTCCTGCTAGCAGTAACTGAGAACAGAGTTACTGCCTGTAGTCATTTGATTTTCCATGGATGGTCGTGATAAAATTGGGGGACAGCCAGTTTTGTCCTCGTCTCTATCACCAGTCAGTCTTTTTTTTCATCCGTTCATGGGATGTGGGCGTCGCTGGCAAGGCCAGCATTTATTGCCCATCCCTAATTGCCCTTGAGAAGGTGGTGGCGAGCCGCCTTCTTGAACCACTGCAGTCCGTGTGGTGACGGTTCCCCCACAGTGCTGTTAGGAAGGGAGTTCCAGGATTTTGACCCAGCAACGATGAAGGAACGGCGATATATTTCCAAGTCGGGATGGTATGTGACTTGGAGGGGAACGTGCAGGTGGTGTTGTTCCCATGTACCTGCTGCTCTTGTACTTCTAGGTGATAGAGGTTGCGGGTTTGGGAGGTGCTGTCGAAGAAGCCTTGGCGAGTTGCTGCAGTGCATCCTGTGGATGGTACACACTGCAGCCACTGTGCACCGGTGGTGAAGGGAGTGAATGTTTAGGATGGTGGATGGGGTGCCAATCAAGCAGGCTGCTTTGTCCTGGATGGTGTCGAGCTTCTTGAGTGTTGTTGGAGCTGCACTCATCCAGACAAGTGGACAGTATTCCATCACACTCCTGAATTGTGCCTTGTAGATGGTGGAAAGGCTTTGGGGAGTCAGGAGGTGAGTCACTCGCCGCAGAATACCCAGCCTCTGACCTGCTCTTGTAGCCACAGTATTTATATGGCTGGTCCAGTTAAGTTTCTGGTCAATGGTGACCCCCAGGATGTTGATGGTGGGGGATTCGGCGATGGTAATGCCATTGAATGTCAAGGGGAGGTGGTTAGACTCTCTCTTGTTGGAGATGGTCATTGCCTGGCACTTGTCTGGCATGAATGTTACTTGCCACTTATGAGCCCAACCCTGGATGTTGTCCAGGTCTTGCTGCATGCAAGCTCGGACTGCTTCATTATTTGAGGGGTTGCGAATGGAACTGAACACTGTGCAATCATCAGTGAACATCCCCATTTCTGACCTTATGATGGAGGGAAGGTCATTGATGATGCAGCTGAAGATGGTTGGGCCTAGGACACTGCCTTGAGGAACTCCTGCAGCAATGTCCTGGGGCTGAGATGATTGGCCTCCAACAACCACTACCATCTTCCTTTGTGCTAGGTATGACTCCAGCCACTGGAGAGTTTTCCCCCTTATTCCCATTGATTTCAATTTTACTCGGGCTCCTTGGTGCCACACTCGGTCAAATGCTGCCTTGATGTCAAGGGCAGTCACTCTCACTTCACCTCTGGAATTCAGCTCTTTTGTCCATGTTTGGACCAAGGCTTTAATGAGGTCTGGAGCCGAATGGTCCTGGTGGAACCCAAACTGAGCATCGGTGAGCAGGTTATTGGTGAGTAAGTGCCGCTTGATAGCACTGTCGACGACACCTTCCATCACTTTGCTGATGATTGAGAGTAGACTGATGGGGCGGTAATTGGCCGGATTGGATTTGTCCTGCTTTTTGTGGACAGGACATACCTGGGCAATTTTCCACATTGTCGGGTAGATGCCAGTGTTGTAGCTGTACTGTCTATGGAACAGGAAGAGGGATGTGTCTGAAGAAGGCAGGGTAGAAGCAAAAGTGATTTTCCACTTAGTACCCCATTAATTGTTGGTGCTACCAGTGACAGAGATACAGTGAAAACAGCAACACTCAAAACAGAACCCCCTGGATACTGTACCTATGATTATGCCTTGCACTCAGTAGAAGATGGCTTCATGTACATACATTGAAAATTGTTTAATTTTTTAAAAATCTACTTACAGTGGTTGATATTACAGTGAACATTCATTTATTCAGACATCTTGGGACTGGAAAGGGACATTAATTAAAGTGACTATAACTCTGAAACGTCAGTATAACAGATATAATGAAGGAAGGAATGACTTGCATTTACATAAGGGGTGAATTTCCTTGGGGCTTCTCCCCTTTGGCAGATATTCAATGGAAACTCCATTAATATTCTCTGAGCTTAAATCATATTCCATTTCAGCACGAACTAAGATGGCTTTCTCTCTTTAGATCATTCCAAGCACTTCTTAGGGGTGATTATAACTCCCACCCACCCGACGGGAATGGGGCGGTAGTGGAGTTAAAATTGCATCGAGAGACTTACCTCCCCATTCCTGCTTGATTCCCACCTGCCGCCATTTCTTTTAGTCACAGGAGGTGCCTGCCAGGAGCAGGCAGGAGCCTCATGAGTACCTGAAAATCGGGGTCCTACAATGTCATTAGGACCCCGACGCAAAAGCAGAGTCCTATCCAGTGGCTAACTGCAAGTACCGAGATCATAGATATCTGTTTGCTATTATGATTTTTGGATTTCCACAGGTGATTGCTTTGTTCTACCTTGATTCTGCTTCCACACCCTCAATAAACAAGCAGCTTATAATCAATATCATTTTTGGAAATTTAATTTGGTTGCACGAAGAAGAGGAAGAGGAACAACAAGAGTAACAGCAGTAGTAGACTGCTCTACCACAAGAAGCAGCAATTGGGCCTTTTAGGAGACAAAACATGAGGGAGCGAGCTGCTCGAAGAAGGCCTTACCCAGCCTACAGCATGTCCATGCCTGGAGTGAGTTTCCTGGATTTATCTATGGACCAATGCACGAGGTGGCTGCGCTTCTCCAGACAGACTGTTGCTGACCTTTGCAGCTTCCTGCAAGAAAACCAGCTGCGCCAGGTGGCTATGCTTTGTCCATGACTGTAGAAGTAACCACCTCCTTTAACTTCTTTGCCTGATGCTCTTTCCATGGTGTTGCAGGGGCCATTTCTCACATTCCTCAGTCTGCAGTTCATAAATGCATCAAGCAGGTCACCGATGCCCTCTTTGCCAGGGCCAATGACTACATTACTTTCCCAATGGACGGCAGCAGTGACAATGAAAGAGCTTTGGGGTTTGCTGCAGTTGCTGGCATTGCTCATGTGCAGGGGGGGTCATAGACTATACACATGTAGCCATCAGGGCATCAGGATACCAACCAGGAGCATTCGTTAACACAAAAGGATTTAATTCCATCAACGTGCAATGATCACTGCCACAGAACAAGGCAGTGGGCACAGAGTGAGCAACTCGAGTGTTTGGTAAGTGTGGGAGTTTTAAGGGTTAATCTCTTTTGTAAGGGTTAATCTCTTTTAAAATCTAGTGTTAATTGCTGTTAACTTTTAGGTAAGATCAATTGTTTAAATTCAATTTTAAACTTTAAATTTTTAACTTTCTGTCAGGCTTAAACAGAGACAAACAAGCAAGCTCTCTGACTGAAGAGCTGTGTAGTTAGTTAATTGGTTAGCTGGATTAAACTGGTTCCTGAAACAGTAGCAGAGCAGGGCTGACTCATCTGAGTTACAAACAGTAGAAATATAGGGGCCTGTGAGTGCAACCGGCAAGGAGTGAGCAACTTGAGAGTTTGATAAGTGTGGGAGTTTGCTGAAGTGGGGGAAGGAGGTGCTGCTTTGCCTTGCTTTTCCTAACTTTTTCCGCAGAGTGGCGGCAGACCTGAGCAGCAGCAGACCGAGAACGGGGATAAAAGCAGCAGCAGACCTGCAACGAGAAAACTATTGTTAACATATAGCATATAACTAAATTTTAAAAACTAAACTTAATTGAATTAATAAATTAAACAAGGTAAATAATTTATTAACACTTAATTAATTAAATTAATAAAGTAATGGGAGAACAGGAGATGTGTTGCTGCTGCAATAAGTGGGCGCTTGTGGACATTTTTGTCCAAGGCAACCACACCTGCGGTAAGTGTCTGCGGCTCGAGGAACTTTGGCTCCGAGTTGAGGAGCTGGAGTCCAAGCTGCAGACATTGCGAGACATCAGGGAGGGAGAAAGCTACCTGGACCTTTTGATCCAGGAGGCAGCCACACCCCTTAGATTAAATACTTTAGAATTTACACGTAGTCAGGGACAGGAGGGTATGACTGCGAGTGAGACAGGTACGGGGATCCAGGAGGTAGTATTGCAGGAGCCTCAGTCCCTGCGCTTGTCCAATAGATTCGAGGTTCTTGCAACCCTTGTGGACAAGTGCAGGGACTGCAGGGAGGACGAGCAAACTGACCATGGCACCGTGGTACAGGAAGTCGTTCAAGTGGGGGGAGTAAAAAGGAAGGTGGTTGGAGTAGGCGACAGTATAGTTAGGGGGATAGACACTGTTCTCTGCAGCCAGGAGCATGAGTCCCGAAGGCTATGTTGCCTACCCGGTGCCAGGGTTAAGGACATCTCCTCCAGGCTGGAGAAGAACTTGGAGTTGTCATGGTCCATGTAGGTACCAATGACATAGCTAGGACTAAGAGGAAGGTTCTGCTGAGAGAGTTTGAGCAGCTAGGGACTAAATTAAAAAGCAGAACCACAAAGGTAATAATCTCTGGATTATTACCTGAGCCACCAGCAAATTGGCATAGGGTCAATAGGATCAGAGAGATGATTGGTGTGGGAGAAGTGGGTTTTGATTCATGGGGCACTGGGTAACTGATAGAATAAATAAGGGAGAACCAGTGATGTGGTTAATTTGGATTTTCAGAAGGCCTTTGATAAAGTCCCACATAAGAAGTTAGTGTGCAAAATTAAAGCACATGGGATTGGTGGTAATATAGTGGCATGGATTGAAAATTGGTTAACAGACAGGAAACAGAGTAGGAATAAATGGGTCTTTTTCAGAGTGGCAGGCGGTGACTAGTGGGGTACCGCAGGGATCAGTGCTTGGGCCCCAGCTATTCACAATATATATCAATGATTTGGATGAGGGAACCAAATGTAATATTTCCAAGTTTGCTGACGACACAAAACCAGGTGGGATCTTGAGTTGTGAGGAGGCTTCAAGGCGATTTAGACAAGTTGAGTGAGTGGGCAAATGCATAGCAGATGCAGTATAATGTGGATAAATGTGAAGTTATCCACTTCGGAAGGAAAAACAAAAAGGCAAAGTATTATTTAAATGGTGATAGATTGGGGAATGTTGATGTACAAAGGGACCTGGGTGTCCTTGTACACCAGTCACTGAAAGCAAACATGCAGGTGCAACAAGCAGTTAGGAAGGCAAATGGTATGTTGGCCTTCATTGCAAGAGGATTTGAGCACAGGAGCAAGGATGTCTTACTGCAGTTATACAGGGCCTTGGTGAGACCACACCTGGAATATTGCATGCAGTTTTGGTCTCCTTACCTAAGAAAGGATATACTTGCCATAGAGGGAGTGCAGCGAAGGTTCACCAGTCTGATTCCTGGGATGGCAGGACTGTCATATGAGGAGAGATTGGGTCAACTCGGCCTGTATTCACTCGAGTTTAGAAGAATGAGAGGGGATCTTTTGAAACGTAGAAAATTCTGACAGGGCTAGACAGACTGGATGCAGAGAGGATGTTTCCCCTGGCGGGGGGTTCGAGAACGAGGGGTCACAGTCTCAGGATATGGGGTAGGACATTTCGGACTGAGATGAGAAGAAATTTCTTCACTCAGAGGGTGGTGAACCTGTGGAATTCTCTACCATAGAAGGCTGTGGAGGCCAAGTCACTGAATATATTTAAGAAGGAGCTAGATAGATTTCTAGACACAAAAGGCATCAAGGGGTATGGGGAGAGCGCGTGAATATGGTATTAAGATAAAGGATCAGCTATGATCATATTGAATGACGGAGCAGGCTCGAAGGGCCAAATGGCCTACTCCTGCTCCTATTTTCTATGTTTCTATGTTTACAGGCAGCTGTCATGATTCCTCCATCCTACAGCAGTCATCTATCTCATCTATCTCATGCACTTTCCACCCATCATGGAACATTAGAGAATGGCTGCGAGGGGACATGACTACACCCTCCACTCATGGCTTATGATATCTCTCCATAACTCCGGCCACGTGGCCACCAGGATGATCATCAAGCACACAATTGGTCTCCTGAAACAATGGTTTATGGGCTCGGTGCAGTACAGAGAGTCTGACACATTGTGCAACATGTCGCACACTACCACAATCTCACAACTCAACGAGGATTCAACATGGAGTTACAGAAAGAGGACCCTGCCCCTCTTCTGACAAAGGCGAGGAAGGAGCAGAAGAGGGAGGGCCGGTACAACACTTTGCAGCCAGAGTAACCAGGGATGAATTCATGGTGCAACACTTTCATTGACCTGCTCATTCCCCTCAAACGTTCCACAATACCCCTTCATATTAACAGTCCTTATTACCTCCTTTACCAGTATGATCTTGTGGCCATTACAGAAACATGGCTGCAGGGTGACAACGACTGGGAATTAAATATGCCAGGGTATTTAACAATCAGGAAGGACAGGCAGGAAGGAAGGGGAGGTGGGGTGGCTATGTTAATAAAGGAAGGAATCACTGTAATACAGATAAATGATATTGGGACAAAGCATCAAGATAATGAAACAGTTTGGGTGGAGATAAGGAATAATAAGGGGAAAAAAACATTAGTGGGCGTAGTATATAGACCTCCTAATAGTTGCAACTCTGCTGGAAGAAGTATTAATCAGGAAATAGTCGGGGCATGTAATAAGGGAACAGCCATAATTATGGGGGATTTTAATTATCATATTAACTGGACAAATCAAATTGGGCAGAGCAGCCTTGAGGACGAGTTCATTGAGTGCATCAGGGATGGATTTCTTGAGCAGTATGTAACTGATCCTACAAGGGGGCAGGCAACCTTGGACCTGGTCCTGTGTAATGAGTCAGGATTAATTAATAATGTCCTAGTTAAGGATCCCCTTGGAACGAGCGACCACAACATGGTTGAATTCCATATCCAATTAGAGGGTGAGAAGGTTGATTCTCAAACAAGCGTACTGAGCTTGAATAAAGGAGACTATGATGGTATGAGAGCGGAATTGATTAAAGTGGACTGGGAAAATAGATTAAAGGGTAAGACGGTACATGAGCAGTGGTGTTCATTTAGGGAGTTATTCTACAACTTTCAAAATAAATATATTCCACTGAGGAAAAAAGGGTGTAAAAGAAATGACAGCCATCCGTGGCTAAGTAAAGAAATCAAGGATAGTATCAGACTAAAAACAAGGACATATAAGGTAGCCAAACTTAGTGGGAGGATAGAAGATTGGGAAGTCTTCAAAAGACAGCAAAAAGTAACGAAAGGATTGATTAAGAAAGGGAAGATAGATTATGAAAATAAATTAGCAAAAAATATAAAAACAGATAGCAAGAGTTTCTACAGTTATATAAAAAAAAAGGGTGGCTAAGGCAAACGTAGGTCCCTTAGAGGATGAGACCGGGAAATTAATGGTGGGAAACATGGAGATGGCAAAAATGCTGAACAAATATTTTGTTTCAGTCTTTACAGTAGAGGACACTAAGAATATCCCAACAGTGGACAAACAGGGGACTCTACAGGGGGAGGAGCTAAATACGATTAAAATCACTCAGGAGATGGTACTCAGTAAAATAATGGGACTCAAGGCGGATAAATCCCCTGGACCTGATGGCTTCCATCCTAGGGTCTTGAGGGAAGTGGCAGTAGGGATTGTGGATGCTTTGGTGATAGTTTTCCAAAATTCCCTGGACTCAGGAGAGGTCCCGGCAGATTGGAAAACTGCTAATGTAACACCGTTATTTAAAAAGGGAAGTAGGCAGAAGGCTGGAAATTATAGACCAGTTAGCTTAACATCTGTGGTGGGTAAAATTTTGGAGTCTATTATTAAGGAGACAGTAACGGAACATTTAGATAAGCATAATTTAATAGGACAAAGTCAGCATGGCTTTATGAAGGGGAAGTCATGTCTGACAAATTTCCTTGAGTTCTTTGAGGATATAACGTACAGGGTGGATAAAGGGGAACCAGTGGACATAGTGTATTTAGACTTCCAGAAGGCATTCGACAAGGTGCCACATAAAAGATTATTACTTAAGATAAAAAATCACGGGATTGGGGGTAATATTCTGGCATGGGTGGAGGATTGGTTATCGAACAGGAAGCAGAGAGTTGGGATAAATGGTTCATTTTCGGACTGGCAACCAGTAACCAGTGGTGTTCCACAGGGGTCGGTGCTGGGTCCCCAACTCTTTACAATCTATATTAACGATTTGGAGGAGGGGACCGAGTGCAACATATCAAAATTTGCAGATGATACAAAGATGGGAGGGAAAGTAGAGAGTGAGGAGGACATAAAAAACCTGCAAGGGGATATAGACAGGCTGGGTGAGTGGGCAGAGATTTGGCAGATGCAATATAATATTGGAAAATGTGAGGTTATGCACTTTGGCAGGTAAAATCAGAGAGCAAGTTATTTTCTTAATGGCGAGAGACTGGAAAGTACTGCAGTACAAAGGGATCTGGGGGTCCTAGTGCAAGAAAATCAAAAAGTTGGTATGCAGGTGCAGCAGGTGATCAAGAAAGCCAACGGAATGTTGGCTTTTATTGCTAGGGGGATAGAATATAAAAACAGGGAGGTATTGCTGCAGTTATATAAGGTACTGGTGAGACCGCACCTGGAATACTGCATACAGTTTTGGTCTCCATACTTAAGAAAAGACATACTTGCTCTCGAGGCAGTACAAAGGTTCACTCAGTTAATCCCGGGGATGAGGGGGCGGACATATGAGGAGAGGTTGAGTAGATTGGGACTCTACTCATTGGAGTTCAGAAGAATGAGAGGCGATCTTATTGAAACATATAAGATTGTGAAGGGGCTTGATCGGGTGGATGCAGTAAGGATGTTCCCAAAGATGGGTGAAACTAGAACTAGGGGGCATAATCTTAGAATAAGGGGCTGCTCTTTCAAAACTGAGTTGAGGAGAAACTTCTTCACTCAGAGGGTGGTAGGTCTGTGGAATTTGCTGCCCCAGGAAGCTGTGGAAGCTACATCATTAGATAAATTTAAAACAGAAATAGACAGTTTTCTAGAAGTAAAGGGAATTAGGGGTTATGGGGAGCGGGCAGGAAATTGGACATGTAGCTGAGTTCGGATCGGTCAATGCCCTGTGGGTGGCGCAGAGGGCCCAGGGGCTGTGTGGCCGGGTCCTGCTCCTACTTCTTGTGTTCTTTAGATTTGTGGTTGGGATCAGATCAGCCATGATCTTATTGAATGGCGGAGCAGGCTCGAGGGGCTGATTGGCCTACTCCTGCTCCAATTTCTTATGTTCTTATGTTCTTTCAACCCTACAATAAAGAACATTAAAACCATTGAAGCAATCATCACATATATGACATCTTGATATTGGGGACTCATAATCTGCTATGCGAACCTACTGAAGATGAAAATGCAAATCAGAAGTGCCATCAAAATGGATTAGAAAAGATGAATTCTTTAATGGCTGAGATAATAATAATCTTAACACCATGTCACTTATGTGGCAACCTAAAGTGCCTATCTTTAATGTTTTTTTCACTAATCCTACAACTCGTATGTTGTGATGCCCCCTGTGCCTTCAGCATAACTGGTAAAAGGCTGCTGTTGCTCAAGTAATGGCCTTGAGATGTTCATGCTCAGCGACTTCTAGGAGCTCAGGCCTTCGAGGGCCCAGCTGCATGCTGCTGCAGGCAGAGTCAGCTGGCTTTCTGGCATCATGGCGGGCATTGTTTGAGGGGGTAACGAAGGAGCAGAGATACAACAGTGATGGCACATGTGTTGCCATTTCCATGGGGTTGCTGTCACCCCTCTCATTGATCTGCGAGATAGCAGACTTCAGGAGATCAGTGGTGCCTTTAAAGCCTCTTTTCATGTGGACAACTAGACAATCCAAAATGGTGCGGATGTTGGAGCCCAGAATCTGAATAGCAGCAGTTTTAGCTTCCAACAAAAGTGCAAAAGCTGGTGACAGACTGTTGGTGCGAGGGCCCAGCTGCAGTATCCATGGAGCTGACCACACGCTCCATGGTAGAGTGCTGATGTCTTGTGACAGAATACCATACAAGCAGCAAGTAGACTCCTCCTAACTTTCGGACATGGTACGGCAACTGCTTGGCAAGTTTTCCAATACATTGTAGAATTGCATGCATGCCAAAAGGATCGTCCTTTTGAAGGCTGAGCCCCTGAATTAAGCACCTCTGTCCTCCTCAGCTGTGTCCCCTTGTGATTCGTGGAGAAGGATGTTGTGCAGGGGAGGGAAGTGTTCAGAGAGCTGGGGGAGTGTGGGGAAAGAGAGAAGTGCTGTTGCCAGATGTAATACCAGCCTACATGTGGACGGGCTGCCCATCACTGTCACGATCAGGTGTGCAGCTCGCCAATCAAATGCTACTGAGGCCCAGCAGTTAAAACAATCCAGGCTTCAGACTGTTGCGCTACCCATCCGAAAACTGCTGCCAGTTAAAATTCCTTAACTTATCTGTTCAACAAACATGGCTTTTCATTCAACCTTGACAAGTGTCTATCTTCGCCCAGTTGTGTGGAACCAACTGCTAATTGTGAAAGGTCCTTTGTTCTCACACTATACTGCTAACACAAAATACCCTTGGTTCTCAAACATGAATTCTTTCTATTTTCTCATAGTTCAGCAGGAATGCTGAAAACCCCATTTTGAAGACACTTCTGAACCTTTTGGAACATTTCGCCTACCAGGGTGGACTACAGTGCTGCACAAATATCCATCATGGTGCTGCAAATATGGGTAGCAGACTTCCCCAAACACCTGTTACCTGATGAACGTTCTAAGATACCATCTTCAATGCCTTCACACATGCCCTGTGATCTAATAGCATCCCCCTTTTAAAAGCTGGACCTCTGAAATATGGGTCCTAAGGCTTTTCAGCTGATAGCAAATATCTCCTGACTGTCACCAGCATTTGTCTCATGTTCCACGCACAGCACCTTCTGTCCACTCATACTTTGTGCATTACCATATAAGCTCCCCTCTGACTCACTATCTAATGACCCCGCCACCCTTCCCAATAGAGGTGTCTCTAGGCTGGTGTTTGAGAGGGAAAGAATGCTTGACCGGATGCACGAAGAAGTGCTGGCAGAATGTGGAACTTTTCTTCCTCTTCTCCTGCTTCTCGCTGCAAAACATCTCGCAGGAGACAAAAATAATAGAGATATAGGAAAAAACTGCCATTTACAAGCACCTTTTACATTCTCAGGACAACCCAAAGCACTTCACAGCCAATGAATTACTTTTGAAGTGCGGACACTGTAGTTTCTGATCAGTGCAGTGCTGCACTGAAGTGTCAGCCTAGATCATATATTCAAGTCTCTGGTGTGGGGCTTGAACCCATGACCTTCTGAGAATACTACCACTGAGTCAAGGCTGACATTTTTTAACAAGTATGGATAGGTGAGCAGTGTAATTACCATGTGATTGTCAATACAGACAATTACAGAAGAGTTTATTTATGCATTTGGATGACAAATTATGTGTGTTGCATAAGCATAAGAGACAAGACAGCGTGAATGTTATGACCAACCTGCAGCTGGCGCCTGCCCTCCTACTTCCTTATCTCCTACTCCCTCTCCTGTCTGCCTGCCCAGTAGTTTGAGAGCTTCCTCCTCATAAGCAGTTAGAGGTTGGATACTGGGGAGACCACCACCTGTTCCAGTTCTTTGCCTTCCATTATGGGTTATTTTTCTCCTTTAAGAGGAAATCGCACAGTATGAATGCCCGCTGGTTACCATGACATGTAATCGTACCCAGCTGACAGAAAGCAAATCACTATGGAGTGAGAACAGGTGCATGGAATAAGCAAGAAAATCATGTGAGGCTCTTTGTACATCTATTGATGTTAGGCTTGAGAGAAGAAAAAGAGTGAGAATGATCTTGCAGTTCCTCCTGTACACTGACTAACTTGCAAACAATGAGGAGAAGGTGAATGTAAGTGTTTACCATGCTTATTACAGTGCATTCTCAGAAAATGCCAAAGCCTCTGATTACCTTGGCTGCCCTGCTGAGGTTCTTTCAGTGCTCTGTTGCATTGTGGCTCGGGAGCACGGAGATGCCATTAACTGCACTTCCCTGTACACCTCCTTTCAATGGACGTCTGTGCACAGTCCCAGATATTTGTTCCCTCGTTTGTCTAATTTGGATCAGTAATTTGTCCACCATTGTGTCAGAGAATTTTGGGGCTTTCACTTCCAGATATTTTGCTTTCAAGAAAGGGGCTATTTTTAACCATAGCCATCCAATGAGAAACTGACGGGATAAGCCCCCTGTTTTACACCCCACCTGATTTTACTTTCCATCGACTTCAATGGTTAAGTTAAAATTACCCCCAAACACTCAAGGATCAGTAAAAGTTCACAATTCTGTGCCTTGCCCCTTTAAACTGCTGCAGCTATTTAAATGCTGCAGCAGCTTCTGGTTTCCCCCACCCCAGTGGCAAGCTCCCAGTAGCAGGCAGTATTACTGCTAGGAACCTGCCCACACAACACAAATATGGCTGACCCTGAAAAATGGGGTTTCCGCTGCACTTCTGGCAAGGTTACAGCAAAGTTACAGTGGCAGATACCCTCCCAATGTTCACCATGGCAGCAACAGACAAGGCCTACTTGACAGACACCAGAACGGTTATTAAAAAAGATATATAAATGATTAAATGTAAATGATTTATACAAAATAGCAAGCTCAAGCTGTAAAGTGCCAAATATTTTGACAGCAGCTTAATGGAATCATTGCCAATTAGTAGCTTTCGAAAGGAGAGAAAGAGAGAGGAAGCAAAGTGAAAAGGAGAATAGATTGTGCTTAAGAGTGTGAAAGCAGCAGATTTAATGCTTGAGAATGTATTTGAATCAGAATAAGAGCTGGGTAGAAAGAACTGAAGAATGAAAATTTGAAGGACTCAACTATTAGACTGATTGTGATTGGAGCCAAATAGATCAGGAGCTGTGCACATTCAATGGACCATTGTATATATCCGACACTGATTGACCCTCAGAGTTCATGTTATCAGTGGACAGTAAGTTTCATTTTTCGATGATACACTTCCCTTCAGTTAATTTTGCAAACACCTTGAGAATTCTATCAGCAAGTTACATACGAATGAAATGAATAATACTTATATTGCAGTCCTGCTTTCACTTACCTAAAAATTTAGCGCCTCAAAATCCAGGGGCCAGCATTCCTGGCATTTACACCAGGTTTGCACCCAACAGTGACCTTTACCACTGACCCTACCAAAGTATGTGGAGTATGGAGAAGGTCCCTTAATCTGGTAGCCATTGGTGGGTACCCACAGCACTGGAGGCAAATCTAACAGCCTTGTGAAGCAGGCCACAAACTGCGGTGTAAGTGCCCAGACCGGGATGGATTGGGGGCACGGTATGTCAGCATTGACTTCAATGGAAATAAAAATCAGGAGATGTAAAACGGGCGGCCGATTCCCTATCACCCGTTTTGCATTATAGTATAAAGTCAAGAAACACCCCCTACAGTGCAGTCTAACAGTAAATTTTAGCAAAATTTCCCACACAAGAAATGAAGCTTGGAGCATTCAAAAAGGAAAGAGTAAAAATTGTTCACAAAAGACTAATTCAAAGTAAAGTTCGCTTTTATTGCTAGGGGGATAGAATATAAAAACAGGGAGGTATTGCTGCAGTTAGATAGGGTATTGGTGAGACCGCACCTGGAATACTGCATACAGTTTTGGTCTTAAGAAAAGACATACTTGCTCTCGAGGCAGTACAAAGAAGGTTCACTCGGTTAATCCCGGGGATGAGGGGGCGGACATATGAGGAGAGGTTGAGTAGATTGGGACTCTACTCATTGGAGTTCAGAAGAATGAGAGGCGATCTTATTGAAACATATAAGATTGTGAAGGGGCTTGATCGGGTGGATGCAGTAAGGATGTTCCCAAAGATGGGTGAAACTAGAACTAGGGGGCATAATCTTAGAATAAGGGGCTGCTCTTTCAAAACTGAGATGAGGAGAAACTTCTTCACTCAGAGGGTGGTAGGTCTGTGGAATTTGCTGCCCCAGGAAGCTGTGGAAGCTACATCATTAGATAAATTTAAAACAGAAATAGACAGTTTTCTAGAAGTAAAGGGAATTAGGGGTTATGGGGAGCGGGCAGGAAAATGGACATGAAGCTGAGTTTGGATCGGTTAATGCCCTGTGGGTGGCGGAGAGGGCCCAGAGGCTGTGTGGCCGGGTCCTGCTCCTACTTCTTGTGTTCTTTAGATTTGTGGTTGGGATCAGATCAGCCATGATCTTATTGAATGGCGGAGCAGGCTCGAGGGGCTGATTGGCCTACTCCTGCTCCAATTTCTTATGGTCTTATGTTCTTATGTCTGTATAATAGCACAATAAAACATAACAATTCGCCTTTAAGATTCCAACATCAACATTCCTCAGCTTCTGGTCTAAGTTAGTCCTGTTTTATAGTGGCATAAATTAGATGGGCGGATCCTAGAGTGGAAATGATGGAATTTAGGACTTATGACATCTTCCGGACCTAAAGCCATTATTTGCATGGCTGCACCTTAGCTAGGGTGGATGTATTTGACACCTTCCCTCACTTCCAGTGGAATTTAAGGCAGAACTTAAACGGGGTGTAAAACTGGTGGGTCCAGTCTAAGCCCTACCAAACCATCCAAATTTTAAGGCTTGAATCATTCCTCTTTATCTATACTTGCTACATCAGCTTGCACAGCCTGTTCCAAAAAGGGTAGGAACCATTTATAATTATATCTCATAGGATATTGAATAAATGGGCTACAGAATATTTTAGTCCAGGTGCTGACATTTATAAGAACATAGGAACATAAGAAATAGGAGCAGGAGAAGGCCATGCGGCCGCTCGAGCCTGCTCCGCCATTCAATAGGATCATGGTTGGTCTTCTATTTCAACTCCACGTTCCCGCCCTATCCCTTAATCGCTTTAGTGTCCAAAAATCTATCGATCTCACTCTTAAATAGACTCAATGACTAAGTATCCACAGCCCTCTGGGGTAGAGAATTCCAAAGATTCACAACCCTCTGAGTGAAGAAATTTTTCCTCATCTCGTTCCTAAATGGATGACTCCTTATCTTGAGACTATGACCCCTAGTTCTAGAATCTCCAGGCAGGGGAAAAAGCCTCTCAGTATCTACTCTGTCAAGCCCTCTAAGAATTTTCTATGTTTCAATGAGATCGCCTCTCATTCTTCTAAATTCCAGAGGATATAGGCCCATTCTACTCAATCTCTCCTCATAGGACAACATTCTCATCCCAGGAATCAATCTCGTGAACGTTCGTTGCACCCCCTCTAAGGCAAGTATGTCCTCCCTTAGGTAAGGAGACCAAAACTGTAAACAGTACTCCAGGTGTGGTCTCACCAGAGCCCTATATAATTGCAGCAAGACTCCCTTACTCTTATACTCCAACCACCTTGCAATGAAGGCTAATATACCATTTGCCTTTCTTTTTTTTAAAATTCGTTCATGGGACGTGGGCGTCGCTGGCGAGGCCAGCATTTATTTGCCCATCCCTACTTGCACTTGAGAAGGTGGTGGTGAGCCGCCTTCTTGAACCGCTGCAGTCCGTGTGGTGACGGTTCTCCCACAGTGCTGTTAGGTAGGGAGTTCCAGGATTTTGACCCAGCGACGATGAAGGAACGGCGATATATTGCCAAGTCGGGATGGTGTGTGACTTGGAGGGGAACGTGCAGGTGGTGTTGTTCCCATGTGCCTGCTGCTTTTGTCCTTCTAGGTGGTAGAGGTCGCGGGTTTGGGAGGTGCTGTTGAAGAAGCCTTGGCGAGTTGCTGCAGTGCGTCCTGTGGATGGTACACACTGCAGCCACAGTGCGCCGGTGGTGAAGGGAGTGAATGTTTAGGGTGGTGGATGGGGTGCCAATCAAGTGGACTGCTTTGTCCTGGATGGTGTCGAGCTTCTTGAGTGTTGTTGGAACTGCACTCATCCAGGCAAGTGGAGAGTATTCCATCACACTCCTGACTTGTGCCTTGTAGATGGTGGAAAGGCTTTGGGGAGTCAGGAGGTGAGTCACTCGCCGCAGAAAAACAAGCCTCTGACCTGCTCTTGTAGCCACAGTATTTATATGGCTGGTCCAGTTAAGTTTCTGGTCAATGGTGACCCCCAGGATGTTGATGGTGGGGGATTCGGTGATGGTAATGCCGTTGAATATCAAGGGGAGATGGTTAGACTCTCTCTTGTTGGAGATGGTCATTGCCTGGCACTTGTCTGGCGCAAATGTTACTTGCCACTTATCAGCCCAAGCCTGGCTGTTGTCCAGGTCTTGCTGCATGCGGGCTCGGACTGCTTCATTATTTGAGGGGTTGCGAATGGAACTGAACACTGTGCAAACATCAGCGAACGTCCCCATTTATGACGGAAGGTCATTGATGAAGCAGCTGGAGATGGTTGGGCCTAGGACACTGCCCTGAGGAACTCCTGCAGCAATGTCCTGGGGCTGAGATGATTGGCCTCCAACAACGACTACCATCTTCCTTTGTGCCAGGTATGACTCCAACTACTGGAGAGTTTTCCCCCTGATTCCCATTGACTTCAATTTAACTAGGGCTCCTTGGTGCCACACTCGGTCAAATGCTGCCTTGATGTCAAGGGCAGTCACTCTCACCTCACCTCTGGAATTCAGCTCTTTTGTCCATGTTTGGACCAAGGCTGTAATGAGGTCTGGAGCCAAGTGGTCCTGGCGGAACCCATACTGAGCATTGATGAGCAGGGTATTGGTGAGTAAGTGCCACTTGATAGCACTGTCGACGACACCTTCCATCACTTTGCTGATGATTGAGAGTAGACTGATGGGGTGGTAATTGGCCGGATTAGATTTGTCCTGCTTTTTGTGGACAGGAGATACCTGGGCAATTTTCCACATTGTCGGGTAGATGCCAGTGTTGCAGCTGTACTGGAACAGCTTAGCTAGAGGTGCGGCTAGTTCTGGAGCACAATCTTCAGCACTACAGCCGGGATGTTGTCGGGGCCCATAGCCTTTGCTGTATCCAATACGCGCAGCCGTTTTTTGATATCACATGGAGTGAATCGAATTGGTTGAAGCCTGGCTTCTGTGACAGTGGGATGATCGGGAGGAGGCCGAGATGGATCATCCACTCGGCACTTCTGGCTGCAGATGGTTGCAAACGCTTCAGCCTTGTCTTTTGCAGGCCCAGTCTAGCAGCTATGTCCTTCAGGAGTCGGCCATCTCGGTCAGTAGTGGTGCTACCGAGCCACTCTTGGTGAGGACATTGAAGTCCCCCACCCAGAGTACATTCTGTGCCCTTGCTACCCTCAGTGCTTCCTCCAAATCATGTTCAACATGGAAGGACTGATTCATCAGCTGAGGGAGGGCGGTAGGTGGTAATCAGTAGGTTTCCTTGCCCATGTTTGATCTGATGCCATGAGATTTCATGGGGTCCAGAGTCAATGTTGAGGACTCCCAGGGCCACTCCTTCCTGACTGTATATCACTGTTCCGCCACCTCTGGTGGGTCTGTCCTGCCGGTGGGACAGGACGTACCCAGCGATGATGATGGAAGAGTCTGGGACATTGGCTGAAAGGTATGATTCTGAGAATATGGCTATGTCAGGCTGTTGCTTGACTAGTCTGTGGGACAGCTCGCCCAATTTTGGCACAAGTCCCTAAATGTTCGTGAGGAGGACTTTGCAGGGTCGCCTGGGCTTGGTTTGCCTTTGTCGTATCCGGTGCCTAGTGGTCCGTCCGGTTTTATTCTTATTATGACTTTTTTTAAGCGACATTTTATAACTGAGTGGCTTGCTAGGCCATTTCAGAGGGCAATTAAGAATGAATCACATTGCTGTGGGTCTGGAGTCACATATCGGCCAGACCGGGTAAGGATGGCAGGTTTCCTTCCCTAAAGGACATTAGTGAACCAGATGGGTTTTTACAACAATCCGGTAGTTTCATGGCCGCCATTACTGATACTAGTATTTTAATTCCAGATTTTATTTAATTAATTGAATTTAAATTCCCCAGCTGCCGTAGCAGGATTTGAACTCATGACTCCAGATTATTAGTCCAGGCCTCTGGATTATTAGTCCAGTAACATAACCACTATGCTACTGTACCCTAATTGCTAGCTGTACCTGCATGTTAACTTTATTTTATTCATCTACATGGACACCCAAATCCCTCTGAATACCAACATTTCTCAGCCTCTCACCTACTAAAAAATATTCTGCTTTTCTATTCTTCCTACCAAAGTAGTTAATTTCACATTTCCCCATGTTATATTCCATCTGCCACCATCTCACCCACTCACTTAATCTGTCTATATCCCTTTGCAGCCTTTTTGCATCCTCCTCACAGCTTATTTTCCCACCTAGCTTCATATTGTTAGCAAACTTAGATACATTTCACTCGGTCTCCTCATCTAAGTCATTAATATAGATTGTAAACAGCCGAGGTCCAAACACTGATCCTTGTGACAACCCACTAGTTATTCCTCCTCTCTGTTTTCTGTCCGTTAACCAATTCTCAATCCATGCTAATCTATTATCCCCAACCGCATGAGCTCTAATCTTGTGTAAACAACCTCTGGTGTGGCACCTTATCGAATGAGTTTTGAAAATCTAAATATACTACATCCACTGGTTCCCCCTCATCTACTCTGCCAGTTACACCCTCAAAAAGCTTTATGAGATTTGTCAAACACGATTTCCCTTTCCTAAAACCATGTTGACTCTGCCTAATCATATGACTTTCTAGGTGCCCTGTTACTACGTTGTTAATAGATTCTATCATTTTCCCTACTATTCACATAAGGCTAACTGGCCTATAGTCCCCTGTTTTCCCTCACCCTCCTTCCTTGAATAGCTGGATTACATTTGCTGACTTCCAATCCACGGGGAGTGTTCTCGAATCTAGGGAATTCCGGAAGATCAAAACCAATGCATCCACTATCTCTGCAGCCACCTCTTTTAAAACCCTAGAATGTAGGCCACCAGGTCCAGGGGAAAAAAAATAAACCCAAAATTACCCAAGAAGGGAAAAAAATTCAGGTCTGTGTGAAGAAACTTATGATGTCCAATTCAGGTCACTTATTGTTCTCAATTATTTTTGGATCTCATAGGAACATAGGAACAGGAGTAGACCATTTAGCCCCTCGAGCCTGTTCTGCCATTCAATTGGATCATGGCTGATCTGTATCTTAACTCCATCTACCTGCCTTGGTTCCGTAACCCTTAATAACTTTGCCTAACAAAAATCTATCAATCTCAGTTTTGAAATTTTCAATTGACTGAGCTTCAACAGCTTTTTGGGGTGAGTGTTCCAGATTTTCACTGCCCTTTGTGTGAAGAAGTGCTTCCTGACATCACCCTTGAATGGCCTAGCTCTAATTTTAAGGTTATGCCCCTTTGTCATGGACTTCCCCCAACCAGAGGAAATAGTTCCTCTCTATCTACCCTATTAAATCCTTTAATCATCTTAAAAACCTCAATTAGATCATTCCTAATCTTCTAAACCACAAGCCTAGTTTATGCAACCTTTTAGACCATATAATCATTCTAGTGAATCTGCGCTGCACGTTCTCCAAGGCCAACATATCCTTCCTGAGGTCCGGTGCCTGGAACTCAAACCAGTACTCCAGATGCAGTCTAACCAGAACTTTATACAACAGTAGCATAACTTCCACCCCTTTGTATTCCAGCTCTGTTGAGATAAAGGCTAACATTCCATTAGCCTTTTTAATTATTTTTGTACCTGTTCATTAGCTTTTGGTGATTTCTGTATACCTGGATCTCCACAGTTCCTAGCTTCTCACCATTTAGAAAATACTGTGATCTATTTTTCTTAGGTCCAAAGTGGATGACCTCGACTTCCCCACATTGTACTCCATCTGCCTCAGGTTTGCCCATTCACTTAATCTATCAATGACCCTTTGCAACTTGCTGCTCCTATCTATATTATTTACTGTGCTACCTACATTAGTGACGTTAGCAAACTTGGATAGACGGCTCTCTATTCCTTCATCCAAGTCATTGATAAATGTAGTGAAAAGTTGAAGCCCCAGTACAGATCCTTGGGAGTCACCATGAGTACTTATCCATTATCCCTACTCCTACTTCCTAACCAATTCCTACCCATGTCAATAGGTTGCCTCCAATTCCATGTGCTTTTCTTTTTGCTAACAGTCTCTTGTGTGGAACGTTATCGAATGCCTTCTGTAAGTCCATACAAATAACATTCATAGACACTCCCTTACCTACCATGTTAGTAACTTCCTCAAAAAATTCCACTAGTTTAGTTAGACATGACTTAACCGGTACAAATTCATGCTGGCTCTCTGATAACTGGCAGAAATGAAATAAAATTTAAGCTGTAGGAGAAAAACTGTAGGATATAAACTCATCTTTGTAGTGCAGTTATACAGCATGCAGCAAACCGTGTTGTGTTGAACTCCTTTGCTGGATATATAGGGACACCCTGCCTGAGCATTCTAAAACAATAGATGATTTGCTTTAGCTTCAGAGTGATGTACTCACAATAATTCCACTTGAGGGATGTGACTCATCCTATTTATATTGCATTATTGTTCAAGGCTTTCTCATACAAATAATCCGGAGTGGATTTTTTTTTAAAACAGTGATGTGTTTTTGTTCAAAATATGTTTGTACCCTAACACAAACATGAACAAAATCTGTGTGAGCTCCAGGGACTTGCATGTCGTGAAATGTGTACTACTTTTGTATTTTTAATAGGTACAGTTATTACATTTGTAGAATCCTCTAAATAGATAGCAGCATAGTTTATCTCCTACAGCTTAAATTTTATTTCATTTCTGCCTGTGATTCAACCCTATAGACTGTTTAATGCATATTTATATGTCACAGTTTATCAGTACACTGAGGATTAGAAATGATGAACTAGGCTCCCAGCTGTGTTTTTTTGTCTTGAGCGCTATGTGAAAATTCTGCCAGAATATTTTGATTCACTGCCTCAGGTTATCCACAAGTTCTGAGTGGATAGAGCCAGTAATATAGTTCACTGCCTCAGGTTATCCACAAGTTCTGAGTGGACAGAGCCACTAATATACTTCACTGCCTCAGGTTATCCACACCTTTTGATTTGGCACATCTAGTCTCAAGCTGTTAAAGAAGTAAAGCAGTGAGTGGAATGTCCTGCAAAAGTTTCAACTCAGCATTGAAGGCAGAAATCATTCAATTTCTCAATTATACAACGCACGTACGAATTAAGAGCAGGAGCAGGCCATTCGGCCCCTCGAGCCTGCTCTGCCATGTAATAAGATCATGGCTGATCTGATTGTGACCTCAACCCTACTTTACCATCTACCTACTATAACCTTTGACTCCCTTGTTAATCAGGAATCTATCCAATTCAGCCTTAAAAATATTCAATGACCCTGCCTCCACCGCTCTCTGGGGAAGGGAATTCCACAGACTCACGATCCTCTGAGAAAAAAATTCTCCTCATCTCCACCTTAAATGGGAGACCCCTTATTTTTAAACTGTGGCCCCTAGTTCTAGTCTCTCCCACAAGGTGAAACATCCTCTCTGCATCTACCCCTTCAAGTCCCCTCAGGATCTTATACGTTTCAATAAGATCACCTCTCATTCTTCTAAACTCCAGTGTATACAGGCCCAACTTGTCCAACCTTTCCTCATAAGATAACCCCCTCATCCCAGGAATCAGTCGAGTGAACCTTCTCTGAACCGCCTCTAAAGCAATTATGTCCTTTCTTAAATAAGGAGACCAAAACTGCACACAGTATTCTAGATGTGGTCTCACCAATACCCTGTACAACTGTAGCAAAACATCTCTACTTTTATATTCCATTCCCCTTGCAATAAATGACAACATTCCATTTGCCTTCCTAATCACTTGCTGTATCTGCATACTAACTTTTTGTGATTCATGTACTAGGACACCCAGATCACTCTGTACCTCAGTTCTGCAATCTCTCTCCATTTAAATAATATATTGCTTTTCTATTCCTCCTGCCAAAGTGGACAAGTTCACATTTTCCAACATTATACTCCATCTGCCAAATTTTTGCCCACTCACTTAACCTATCTATATCCCTTTGCGGACTCCTTATGTCCTCTTCACAACTTACTTTCCTACCTACCTTTGTGTCATCAGCAAATTTAGCAACCATACATTCGGTCCCTTCATCCAAGTCATTGATATAGATTGTAAATAGTTGAGGCCCCAGCACTGATCCCTGTGGCACTCCACTCGTTACATCGTGCCAACCTGAAAATGCCCCATTTATGCCTACTCTCTGTTTCCTGTCAGCTAACCAATCCTTTATCCATGCTAATATATTACCCCCTGCACCATGAGCTCTTATTTTGTATAGTGGCCTTTGATGTGGCACCTTGTCAAAAGCCTTCTGGAAATCCAAGTTCACCACATCCACAGGATCCCCTTTATCCACGTTGCTTGCTACTTCCTCAAAGAACTCTAATAAATTAGTCAAACACGATTTCCCTTTCACAAAGCTGTGTTGAATCTGCCTGATTGCATTGAGATTTTCTAAGTGCCCTGCTATAGCCTCCTTAATAATAGATTCTAGCATTTTCCCTATGACAGGAAATTACAGGCCAGTTAGCTTAACATCTGCTTTCTGTTTCCCTCCTTTCTTGAATAGAGGAGTTACATTCGCTATTTTCCAATCTGAAAGGACCCTTCCAGAATCTAGGGAATTTTGGAAAATTAATACCAATGCACCTATTATCTCTGCAGTCACTTCTTTTAAGACCCTAGGATGAAGTCTGTCAGGACCTGGGGTTTGTCAGCTTTTAGTTCTAATAATTTTTTCAAAACCCTTTCCCTGGTGATTGTTGATTCACAATTATTTCTGGCTTGTTATTTGTATCCTCTACAGTGAAGACAGATGCAAAATATCTGTTCAATTCATCTGCCATTTCCTTAATCTCCATTATTAATTCCCCAAACTCACTCTCTAGAGGACAAACGCTCAATTTACTTACTCTTTTCCTTTTTAAATACCTGTACAAACTCTTACCATCTGTTTTTATTTTTCTAGCTAGCTTTCTCTCTCCTTATTATTCTTTGTGTCATTCTTTGCTGTTTTTTATATTCTGACCAATCTTCTGAGCTGCCACTAATCTTCATGGAATTGTAAGCATTTTCTTTCAATTTGATACTATCTTCAACTTCCTTAGTTAGCCACGGATGGTACGTCCTTCCCCTAGAATCTTTCTTTCTCACTGGAATGTATCTTTGCTGAGTGTTATGAAATATCTCATTAAATGTCTACCACTGCATCTCTACTGACATATCCCTTAACCCAAGTTCCCAGATCACTTTAGCCAACTCTGTCTTCATGCCCTCGTAATTGCTCTTATTTAAGTTTAAAGCACAAGTCTTAGACTTACTTTCTCTCCCTCAAACTGAATGTGAATTCAATCATATTGTGATCACTGCTACCTAGAAGCTCCTTTCCAATGAGGTCATTAATTAATTGTCTCATTACACATTACCAGATCCAGAATAGCCTTCTCTCTGGTTGGCTCTAGAACATGCTGCTCTAAGAAACTATCCCGAAAGCACTGTATGAACTCATCTTCCAGGCTACCTTTGCCAATCAGTTTCTTCCAATCTATAGTAGATTAAAATCACCCATGATTATCGCTGTTCCTTTCTCACAAGCCCCCATTATTTCTTCCTGTATTCCCTGTCCTACAGTGTGGTTACTGTTAGGGGGCCTATAAAATTACTCCCACAAGTAACTTCTTGCCTTTACTATTTCTTATCTCCACCCAAATTAATTCTACATCTTGGTCTTTAGAACTAAGATCATTTCTCTCTATTATACCCATGTCATCTTTAATTAACAGAGCTACCCCTCCACCTTTTCCACGTAAAAACACCGGCCCAAACTTAGGATTTCTGGCGAGTTTGGGCTTTAAATGAGCATATTTCCATTTTCCAAGGTGGATTCTGGGCCAGGACCCATTCCTTTTGGGCTTCTGCCCCACAGATTATCAGCCTTGGCTCAGTGGTTGCACTTTTGCCTCTGATTTGGATGGTTCATGCCCCACTCCAGAGACTTTGAAAGACCCTAAACCTTTAGCAAGCAGAGGTAGTCAATCCTGAAGAGGAATGATTAACTTTAACTAAATGAATCTTGGAGCTGAAGGGCTTTTCGCAGAATTTTTTCTTCTGCCCGTGAAGGGCCTAAGTGGACCTCTGGCGGATTGACGCACAGCCATTCCATTTTTCAAGGGCAGATTGGGGCATTTTGCTCTGAATGCTCATTCAGGCACTGTCCTGCTCTGACCATGCAAACGATCCATCCCTGGAATTTGGGAAGGGGTCCACATCTATGTGCATGAGTAGATGGGGTTCTACTCTACTGCACTTCTGCTGGCAGAGCAGGATCCCTAGAATGTGTCAGATCCCTGGTTGTCCAGTGGGAGATAGTAGATGGTCATTCAGTGGTGATCCAATCCTACCCAAGCAACTAAAAGAGCAATGTAAGCTATGTTAAGGAGTAAGTGAAAGTTGTAGTAGTTCTTATCCTTTAGCCATTCATCGCCAGATCTGACTGGATTACATAAAGCACTATCGGGTCCTGCTTTCCTCTGCCAAAACTTATTCCAGAATCATCCTGGAATGCAAAGATAACCCCGGCTTCTCTTCTCCACTACAAACCATCTTCTTCAACCCATCTCCCCTCCCCCTCCACCCTCAACCCCAAAAACAACTGCGAGGAGCTCATGTACTACTTTGTCACTAAGATTGAGACGATCCATTCAGCTGCCTCTGCTGCTTCCCTCTCTTCCCTGAGCCCACCAAGCCAAACTTCCCGCAAGGTTCCCCCCGCCCCAGCCCTGAACGTGCATCTTTCTCTAGTTTCTCTCCTATCTCCCCTCATGCCCTCTCCGAGCTCATCTTGACCATGAGACCCACCTCCTGCTCCCTCGACCCTGTTCCCACCAAACTGCTGATCCCCAGGTTAGCTGATATTGTTAGTGGTTCCTTCTCCTCAGGTACTGTCCCCTTCACCTCCAAATCTGCCATCATCACCCTCCTCCTCAAAAAAACCACCCTTGACCCCTGTGTCCTTGCAAACTACTGCCCCATTTCTAACCTCCCTTTCCTCTCCAAAGTCCTTGAAAATGTTGTCGCCTCTCAAATCCGTGCCCATCTTTCCCGCAACATCACGTTTGAACCCCTCCAAACAGGTTTCCCCCCGTGCAACAGTACTGAAACGACCCTGAACAAAGTCACAAATGACATCCTATGTGACTGTGGCCGTGGTTAAACTATCCCTCCTCATCCTTCGTGACCTGTCTGTAGCCTTTGACACGGTTGACCACACCATCCTCCTCCAACGTCTCTTGTCCAGCTGGGTGAGACTGCCCTCGCCTGATTCCGTTCTTATCTATCCAATCGTAGCCAGAGAATCACCTGCAATGGCTTCTCTTCCTGCTCCCGCACCATTACTTCTGGAGTCCCCCAAGGATCGATCTTTGGCCCCTTCCTATTTCTCATCTACATGCTGCCCCTTGGTGACTTCATCCAAAAACATAATATCAGGTTCCACATGTAAGCTAACAACACCCAGCTCTACCTCACCACCACCTCTCTCGACCCCTCCACTGTCTCTGATTTGTCACGCTGCTTGTCCGACTAAATATTGGGAAGACCGAAGCCATTGTCTTCGGTCCCGCCATAAACTCCGTTTCCTACCCACCAACTCCATCCCTCCCCCTGACCACTGTCTGAGGCTGATCCAAACCATTCGCAACCTTGGCATCCTATTTGACCCTGAGATGAGCATCCGACCACATATCCGCTCCATCACCAAGACCGCCTACTTCCACCTCTCTACCATTGTCTGTCTCCGCTCCTGCCTCAGCTCATCTGCTGCTGAAACCCTCATCGATGCCTTTGTTACCTCTCGCCAATATTTAAAAAGGGAGATAGAACAAGTCCAGGGGATTATAGACCAATTAGCTTAACGTCGGTGTTAGGAAAGATAACTGAATCCTTACTCAAAGATGTAATAGAAAAACACCTAGAAACTGAAAATATGATAAAGAATTATCAGCAGGATTTCAAAAGGGAAGGTCATGCTTGACCAACCTTATTGAATTCTTTGAAGAACAGAAAGGGTAGACAAGGGAAATGCAGTAGATGTGATATATTTGGATTTTTAAAAGGCCTTCGATAAGGTACTCATGACTAAGGTCAGAGCATGTGGAGTCAGAGGACAAGTACCAGACTGGATAGCAAGCTGGCTAAAAAACAGAAAACAGAGAGTAGGGCTTAAAGGTAGTTACTTAGACTGGGAAAAGGTGGGAAGTGGTGTTCCACAAGGATTGGTGCTGGGACCACGGTTGTTCAGAATTTACATAAATGATCTGGACTCGGGAATCGGAAGTACAATTTCAAAATTTGAGGACAACGCCAAATTGGGGGTGTAGTTAATACTGAGGAGGACTGCGACAAAATACAGGAAGACCTTAATAAACATAGAAACATATAAAATAGGAGCAGGAGTGGACCATTTGGCCCTTCGAGCCTGCTCCGCCATTCAATATGATCATGGCTGATTCTCTATCTCAATACCATATTCCCACTCTCTCCCCATACCCCTTGATGCCTTTTGTGTCTAGAAATCTATCTAGCTCCTTCTTAAATATATTCAGTGACTTGGCCTCCACAGCCTTCTGTGGTAGAGAATTCCACAGGTTCACCACCTTGAGTGAAGAAATTTCTCCTCACCTCAGTCCTCAATGTCCTACCCCATATCCTAAGACTGTGACCTCTCATTCTAGACTGCACCCCCCCCCCCCCACCCAGGGGAAACATCCTCTCCGCATCCAGTCTGTCGAGCCCTGTCAGAATTTTCTACGTTTCAATAAGATCCCCTCATTCTTCTAAACTCGAGTGAATACAGGCCTAGTCGACCCAATCTCTCCTCATACGACAGTCCTGCCATCCCAGGAATCAGTCTGGTCAACCTTCGCTGCACTCCCTCTATGGCAAGTGTATCCTTTCTTAGGTAAGGAGACCAAAACTGCACACAATACTCCAGGTCTCACCAAGGCCCTGTATAACTGCAGTAAGACATCCTTGCTCCTGTACTCAAATCCTCTTGCAATGAAGGCCAACATAACATTTGCCTTCCCAACTGCTTGCTGCACCTGCATGTTTGCTTTCAGTGTCTGGTGTACAAGGACACCCAGGTCCCTTTGTACATCAACATTTTCCAATCTATCACCATTTAAATAACTTGCAGAATGGGCGTGTAATTGGCAAATTAATTTCAATACAGATAAGTGCGAGGTGCTACATTTTGGTAGGAAGAATAAGGAGGCCACATACCCCTTGGAAAATAAGAGTCTAAATGAGGTAGAGAAGCAAAGGGATCTGGGGGTACAGATACACAAATCATTAAAAGTAGCGACGCAGGTTAATAAGGCCATAAAAAAGGCAAATCAAGCACTAGGGTTCATTTCTAGAGGGATAGAATTGAAAAGCAGAGAAGTTATGTTAAACTTGTATAGAACTTTGGTTAGACCACGCTTGGAATACTGTGAACAGTTCAGGTCTCCCTGTCATAAAGTGGGTATAGAAGCAATGAGAATGTGTAAAAAAGATTTACTAGGATGACACCAGAAGTGTGAGGTTATACCTATCAGGAAAGATTGAACAGGCTGGGGCTCTTTTCCCTAGAAAAGAGAGGGCACAAGGTTGAGCTGATCGAGATCTTTAAGATTATGAAAGGGTTTGATAGCGTAGACGTGGAGAAGATGTTTCCATTTGCGGGGCAAACCAGAACTAGGGGCCTTAAGTATAAGATAGTCACTAATAAATCCAGAAGGGAATCAGGAGAAACTTCTTTACCCAGAGAGTGGTTAGAATGTGGAACTCACTACCACAAGGAGTAGATGAGGCAACTAGTATAGATGCATTTAAGGAGAAGCTAGATAAGTACATGAGGTAGAAAGGAATAGAAGGAAATGCTGATAGGGTTAAATGAAGTAGGGGAGAGACTTGTGTAGAACATAAACACTGGCATGGACCTTTTGGGCCGAATGGCGTATTTCAGTACTGTACATTCTATGCAGACTTAATTATTCCAATGGTCTCCTGGATGGCCTCCCATCTTCCACCCACCATAAACTTGAGCTCATCCAAAACTCTGCTGCCCCCATCGTAACTCGCATCAAGTCCTGTTCACCCATCACCTCTGTGCTGGCTGACCTACATTGGCTCCAAGTCCAGCAATGCCTCGATTTTAAAATTTTCATCTTTGTTTTCAAATCCCTCCATGGCCTCGTCCCTTCCTATCTCTGTAACCTCCTCCAGCCCTACAATCCTCCAAGATCTCCGTGCTCCTCCAATTCTTGCTTCTTATGCGCCCCCGATTTTAATCACTCCATAATTGGTGGCCGTGCCTTCTGCTGCCTAGGCCCTAAGCTCTGGAATTCCCTCCCTAAACCTCTCCCTCACTCTACTCTCACTCCTCCTTTTAGACACTCCTTAAAACCTACCTCTTTGACCAAGCTTTTGGTCACCTATCCTAATATCTCCTTATGTGGCTTTGTTTGATAACACTCCTGTGAAGTACCTTGGGATGTTTTACTACGTTAAAGGCACTACATAAATGCAAGTTGTTGTTGTTGTTTCCTCTTGATGTAAGCCAAATCATTCTAGGTTACCGAGCAGTTCCACCAGTGCCTCAAACCATGCATAAGGACCTTTTCCATTTTGACTTGAGCATCTTCAAATTCAAACTTAGAATTTAAAGGAGCTCTCTGAGGCCAAATCTGATCGCAAAAACTGAATTAACCTGAATGAACATTTCCAGTAATTAATGTCCAAACTGTGCAGACTTTTGTTTTTTGACATTAGAGTGACTTTATTATACTCGTCAGCTTGAGCAGTCTGAGAATAGTTGTGTGCAATTCTTTGTGATACAAATTTTTTACTTTGTTTATTTTGCAACAGAAGCTTACTCCACAGGGAGTAGCACAATGCATATGTCTAGATACATTAAATTAAAAAATAGAGTCACTCAGATTATCATAAAACCCATGTGATTGACATGTAGGCTCCAATATTCCTGCACTTTTGCCTGGTGGCAGTTCACTCAACATAAGCTTCATCTGCCCTGGCATCAGTGCACCCAAATTTCATGGGCCTTGTCACTAATATGACCCAGGGTAAGCTGTCCCTGGCAGAGCCTTGCACCAGGAAATGGGAGTGGGAAACACAAAGTCAAGAAAGTATACCTCATTAGTCACCATCTTCAAGAAAGGAGAGAAAAAGGGGAAATGGAAACAAAAGAAAAAATGTTATTCAAGTATGTTTCAAAGTTTCAAAAGAAAACATTAGAAAGAGCTCTAATTGTTCCAGTAGTTGGAAGAATATTGAAGATGGCACTGAATAATGGGCTTGTCAACTTCACCTGAGGAGCTGGCTTAAAGAATGAATAGTTACACATATTCCATTTCCTGAATTTGATACAAATGTCATTGGACACTGTCCTCCTGAGTATCTACAGATTTAATCATTTTTGGAAGGTCAACAGATGGTGGATCTATTCTTCTCACTGGTAACAGCTCAACATCCCAAGGTCAGATCTTTTTGTCCACAGACAGCAAATAAAGAACAATGTTGTCAGTGCCTTAGGTTTTTTGTCATTCCAGTATTTTGAAAATAACATATCGGTGTATGCTAGTAAAACCTTCTGACTTTTTTAATTTGGAGAGATGGGGATAGATTTTTTATCTTCGCCACCTGGTAGTGTGGATTGCCTGCCCATTATCAAACCTGCCCAATTTTCATTCCATTGAAATCAATGAGGCCGGGCATGCCAAGCAGCCAAAGGACAGATGTGGGCACCAGTTGGGGCTCTAGTCCTGGACACTCCAAGAGGAGGCAAATTTTTAAGAAATATTTGGCTCGCTTACAAAGGGAGTTGAGGGGCCACCCACTTCTCTCTTCATTCTTCAGGGGGGAAACCCTGCAGCTCCCCACAACTGGCAATTCATGATTTCCGCTACCTTTTGTGTGAAAAAGTGCTTCCTGACTTCACTCCTGAATGGCCCATCTCTAATTTTAAGATTGTGCCCCATTGTTCTGGATTCCCCCACAAGAGGAAATAGTTTCTCTGTATTATAAGATTCTAAAAATTCACGGATCCCCCAAAACTCGGAGAAAAACCCTAAAGAAAAGGACTTTGGACTCTTTTCTAACCATTTCAGGGTGATGAAATATTGTGCCGACTCACACACACGCTGCACCAGGAAGCATCAACCAGGGAAAAGTACTTTTCGAGGAATCCACGTCCTCGTAGGGGTGACTGTAAGAATTCTGGGAATTCACCTTTTCCCTGAAAACTTTGGCCATTGACTAAAATCCTAAGGTGGAAGGATAGGTGAGAGGTCACCAGACGAATCAACAACACACACAGTGGAATGTGGGAGAATTACTGCTTCAGACATGTCTCTGTTTTAATGCAAAACCTACAGCAGGTGGTCAACACTCAGCATTAATTCGAAAGGCAGTAGGCCATTGAAAGAGGCAACTGCTCCAGACCTGCTGGGGCCATGTCTTTGTTTTAAAGCAAAACCGATCAACACCTAGGATGTTGGATACAAAAGGAAGCCTTGTGTGGCAAGTTCTACAAATCGGAATTAAAACAATGACCCATCAGGAGAAGCAATTGCAACACCATCAAAAGCCATCAAAGATTCTTAAGGACTTTGTAAGAACTGTTTAAACAGACATGAAGTGCCTTTTTTTTTTATGTAACGAAGACCATTGTAAGAGAGGGATATAGAAGTGGAAACTCGAAACCTCTCTCTCTCTCTGGCTCTTGTGCTCTGCTTCTCTTGTTCTGCCTGTCTCTGGAAGGAGAGCAGCTTCCAGTGAAACCAACGAACCCTACGTGAGAGAACCGGTCAGCCAGACCTGCAAGGGCAAAGGATTGTTCAACAGCTCGGGAGGCAACAGTTCAACAAGGCGAGGGGGCAACAGAGAGACGGTCAGCAGCTCTAGAAGCAGGCCGACACACAAGAAGAAACCAGAGCAACAGCCCCAGTGACCATCAGATACCTCACGGCAACAAGGGCCTTACGAAACAACCAACCAAATATTGCCACCAACCAACCGGGTAATATTGGGCCACCGCGACCAAAGAAAACCAACTCGGGAGAAAACCGAAGATCCACAAAGTTTCCACTCTACAATCTATTCCTGGTACTTACCTCTGGGTGAATTACTGTCAAGGATTCGTTTGGTGAGCATTATCTCTGGTCCTTTAGAGTCCAACTTAGCTAGCTAAAGTGGGATTGGGAGGGGTGAGGTATCTTTCTACTGTAATTTCCCTCGTGTGTACCGAAGTGTTCCCCATTTTGTTAGAGAGTTAAGATTGTTGTGTCGTATTTTCTCTCTTGAATAAAGATCGAAGTTTCTTGCACCGAAACCGGTTGTCTGCTGCACTTTGTCACAACCCCCAAATAAGTCCAAGGTCTAGAACCCAGGGAGTGGGAGCGATTCGAACCACTCACAAGTCAGAGGTGAAGCTGACACACACCACCACCCCCTTCAGTATCTGGCATATCAAATCCTTCTATCATTTTAAGCACCTCAATTAGATCACTTCTCAACCTTCTAAACTCAAGGGAATACAAGCCACGTTTATGCAACCTGGCTCATGATTTAATCCTTTAAGTCCTGATATCATCTTGGTGAATCTGTGTTGTACAAGGCCAAAATATCCTTCCTAAGATTCGGTGCCCAAAACTGAATGCCATACTCCAGATGTGGTCTGACCAAGGCTCTCAACAACTGAAGCATCACTTCCTCCCCTTTGTATTCCAGCCCTCTTGAGATAAACAGCAATATTCCATTAGCCTTTTTGATTACTTTTTGTACATGTGCACTGGTTTTTAGTGATTTGTGTACATGGACACCTAAATCCCTTTGCTCCTCCACAAATCCTAATCTCTTACCATAAGGAAAATCTTCTGATTTGTCTTTCTCAGATCTAAAGTGGATGACCTCACACTTCCCCACATTGAACTCCATCTGCCACAGTTTTGCCCATTCACTTGGACTGTATGTCATTTTGTGACTTCCTGCTCCCATCTACACTGCCTGTGGCAGCCTGGAAGCAGCTGGAGGCAAGGAAGTTCAGGGCTGCAGTGACCTTGACTGCAACAGGTAATGCTGTGCTAGTTGCAGCAGATGGTTGCAGGTATTCTTGCAGGATATGACACAACTCTATCATTGCCTTCCTGGAGAATCATTATGCACCGCTCCACACAGAACTGCCTGGTGAGGAATCCTCTGATCACGCTTCCTTCCATTTACTCTCCCTTCAGCTGCAGCTCTGTTTGTTCCTTCCTCCCAGAGCAGAATTCTTAGAAGGGCCCCCATCAAGAAACAACTACAATGCCAGAAGCCCGTTAATAGTTCATAAGCTACAGTACCAACTGCAAGCATTTTCAAATCCTTTAAGGTCAAAAAAACCCACGAGCTACTGCAACTGAGATCCCTTTAAATAGCGTTTTAATTGGCCGCCTCAGGATTGTACTGCCCGTGGTTGGTGGGAGGGAGCAGGAAGTTACAGTAGTCTGACGGTGAGGTTGGTGTCATAATGACGGCAATTGACCCCAATTTGAATTTATTCATGCAGTTTCCACCTGCTTCAGACAGGAGATTTGGTTGCCAGGATTAATGTCTACTGGAAAATCTGACCAGCTGTAAAAACAGCAGTAAGTGGGCAGGACGAACAGTAGATTTATTTTCCATCCGCTATCATCCTATTTTTGAGCATCAATGTGGTGGTAAAGTGACAAAAATTGCCTGCAATATTTAGAGTTATGATATTACCCAAATTTTCCTTCCCTCTTTTGATTTGATATTCATATCAGAAACCTTAGTTGCCTCTGAATCAGAAGATTGTATTTCAAGCCCCATTCCAGAAACTAAGCATGTAGGGATTAATAATGCATTTGGGTCCAAGTGACCGGCATTTTCTGGTGGCACTGGGCAGTGGCACTGAAGGTAGGGTACCAGGCATGTGCTAGTCTTATTAACATCTCAAAAAAATGCCTATGCAAACTAAACAGACAGTTAAAAAAAATGGGAAAGCAGAGTAGTTACACAAATCCAGGGAAAAATATCATAAGAAGAAGTGATAGTCAGCTCAAAGCAGGGAGCAGCAGAACCCAAAGAAAGTAAACTAAGTCTTTAATTTACTATACACATTCTATCTTTAACTATAAACTATCAATAAATAGTTAAATAAATAAATAAATAAATATTCAGAATAGTTAATTACTAATTAATTTAAAATCAAGCCAAAATCCATCTACTAAATATAATATAGACCTAAGTGTTTCTATTAGTTCTAGAATTAAATAAATACTAACAAATGAAAAAATAAATAAAAACTAGAAAAGGCCGTGCAGGTTGTGTGGCGGGACTGTGATAAGTGGGAGTTTGTGGACAGTGAAACTGTCCTGGATTGCCACATCCGCAGTAAACGTCTTTGGCTTGAAACACTCCGGCTCAGAGACCTTGAGCTGGAGTGTGAGTTAGAGACACTCCGACACATAGCTTAGCAGAGTAAGGGGAACCGAGGGGAAGTAGAGAAGGAAGTCCTGCAGACATTGGTCCTATCCAACAGGTACAATTTACTTTCTACCTGTGAGGATAAGGATGTAGGCTGCGGGGAGGACAGCCAGAATGCTAACCATGGCACTGTGGAGCAGGAGGCAGTCCAAGGTGGGGAGAAGCAGAACAGAAAGGTTGTAGTCGTTGGGGTTTCGATAATTAGGGGATAGAAAGCATCCTCTGCAGTCACGACAAAAAGTCCAGAAGGGTATGTTGCCTACCTGGTGCATGGGTAAAGAATATCTCGGAGCAACTGGAGAGGAACCTGGAAAGGGAGGGGGAAGATCCAGTTGTCATGGTCCATGTTGGGACTAATGACGTAGGAAAGAAAAGGGAGGAGATCCTGCTAAGAGAATATCAGAAGTTAGGAACTAAATTAAAAAGCAGGACCTCATGGGTGGTAATCTCGGGAATACTACCCGAACCATGTGTTAATTGGCATAGGGATAAACAGATCAAGAAGGTAAATGCATGGCTGAAAAACTGGTGTGGGAAGGAGGGTTCCATTTCATGGGACACTGGCACCAGTACTGGGACAGGAAGGAGCTGCACCGTTCGGACGAGCTCCACCTGAACTGCAAAGGGACCGGTGTCCTAGCGGAAAGGATAACTAGGGCTGTCAATAGGACTTTAAACTAGTAAGATGGGAGGAAAGATCTGGGAAGATAACATATGTCTGAAGAAAAAAGAAATAGGAGTTGAGAGTAAAGGTCAGACCAAGGTTAGGAATAAGGGTAACATAAACGGTCAGGGAACAAATACAGTTATAGAACATAAATACAAAATGGCTGTTAAAAATAAAGTGAGGGGAACAATTACTAAAAACAAAGTAAATTGCCTGTACAGCATCCAAACCAAAATGGGGGAATCGGAGGAAATAATTCGTAGCAAGGAGCCAGGTGTGGTAGGGATAACTGAAATATGGTTACATAAGGAACAGGACTGGCAGTTAAATATTGCAGGATGTAATGTATTTAGAAAGGATAGGGAAGGAAGAGGGGGGAGGTGGAGTAGCTGCACTAATTACAGACAACATAATGGCAATAGAAAAAAAGAGACATAACTAATTTTAAGATAGAAACAGAATCCATATGGATTGAGACAAAGGATTAGAAGGGATCGATCGCGTTAATGGGTATATTCTACAGGTCACCGAATAGTGGAAGGGAAGTGGAGGAAGAAATATGTAGACAAATCTATGAAATGAGCAAAAAAACATTGAATAATAATCATGGCAAATTTCAACTATCCCCAAATAAACTGGCAAGAAGAGGTAGTGAAAGGTGAAAGGGGATGGAGGTTTTACATTGTGTACAAAACTCCTTTCTTATCCAGTATGTGAGAAGCCCAACAAGAGAGGAATCACTGTTGGATCTAGTAATGGGAAATGAACCAGAACAGATAAGAGAATTCAGCATAGGGGAACATCTAGGCAATAGCGATCATAACATGAGATTTAAAATAATGATTGAGAAAGACATAAGTAAGACAAAGACCAAAGTAATGGATTGGGAAATAGCTCATTTTGAAGGGAAGAGAATGGAACTAGGGAACATAAACTGGAAAAAAAATTGATAGACAAAGAAATAGAACAGCAATGGGAAATATTTAAAACCATAATCTAGAGTTCAGGAGAAATATATTTCTCTAAAAGGCAAGAACAAACTAGCCAATAATGAAACACCATGGATGAATAAAGAGATAAGGGTAAAATTGAAACGAAAGAAAAAGGCATACTCTAAATACATAGACAATAAAGGAGAGGATGACAAAAGGGAACATGAAGAGGTTAGGAAAGAAGTCAAGAAAACAATCAGGAAAGCAAAAAGGAACTACAAGATTAAATTATCAAGGAATATAAAACAAAATAGTGAGGTATTCTACAGACACATAAATAACAAAAGAAACATCAGACTGGGGATAGGACCACTAAAGGATGCACAAGATAAACTCAAAGGTAAACACAGCAAAATGGCGGACATATTGAATAGTTACATTGCTTCCGTATTTACCAGGGAAACTAACAAGGTGGACATGACGTTACAAGAGATCGAAAACAATATTAAAACATTTAAGATAGAAATGGGAGAGATAATTGATAAACTAATCAAACTTAGAGAGGATAAAACTACTGGACCAGATGAATTGCTTCCATGATATATATATATATATATATATATGCCTCTGCTTTCTCCTCCCTAAATTATTTTAATATTCATGGAAGCAATCCATCTGGTCCAGTAATATTAGCTGTCTGCCAGTCCTCTAGCACTCTTCCCTTTTCTATATTAGAAAAGGGAAGAGTGCTAGAGGACTGGCAAACAGCTAATGTTACTGCTACATTTAAAAAGAAAGATAGAACAAGTCCAGGGGATTATAGACCAGTTAGCTTAATGTTAGTGATAGGAAAGATAATAGAAGCTTTACCCAAAGATGCAATAGAAAGACTTCAAGAGAATGAAAATATAATAAAGAATAGTCAGCATGGATTTCAGAAGGGAAAGTCATGTTTGACCAACCTTATTGAATTCTTTGAAGAAGTAACAGAAAGAGTAGACAAGGGTAATGCAGCAGATATAATATATTTGGATTTTCAAAAGGCCTTCGATAAGGTACCGCATTGTAGATTCATGGCTAAGGTAACAGAAAGGGTTGATGAGGGCAATGATTTGGTGTATGTGGACTTTCAAAAGGTGTTTGATAAAGTGCCACATAATAGGCTTGACAGCAAAATTGAAGACCATGGAATGAAAGGGGCAGTGGCAGCATGGATATGAAATTGGCTAAGTAACAGGAAACAGAGAGTAGTGGTGAACAGTTGTTTTTTGGACTGGAGGAAGGTATACAGTGGTGTTCCCCAGGGGTTGGTACAAGGAACGCTGCTTTTTTTGATATATATATATGGGGTATACAGTGGGGAACACCACTGTATACCTTCCTCCAGTCCAAAAAACAACTGTTCACCACTACTCTCTGTTTCCTGTTACTTAGCTAATTTCATATCCATGCTGCCACTGCCCCTTTCATTCCATGGTCTTCAATATATATATATATATATATATATATACACACACATATACACATATATTAATGGCTTCAAATTGGTAAATAGTGAAAAGGATAGTAATAGACTTCAAGAGGACATAGACAGGCTAGTGGAATGGACGGACACATGGCAGATGAAATTTAACGCAGAGAAGTGCAAAGTGATACATTTTGGCAGGAAGAACGAGGAGAGGCAATATAAACTAAATGGTACAATTCTAAAGGGGGTGTAGGAACAGAGAGACCGGGGTGGGGGGGTATGTGCACAAATCTTTGAAGGTGGCAGGGCAGGTTGAGAAAGCAGTTTAAAAAGCACACAGTATCCTGGGCTTTATAAATAGAGACATAGGGCCAGATATTAGCACCCGCTGTCAGGTGCGTTCCTGGCAGGGGGGGCTCCGAAAATCGGGGAATCCCAGAGCGGGTCGGGAGCCCAGCTCCAACTTGCCCACTTCCGGGTTCCCCACAGACGCGCCGAGGTGCGCGTGCAGCCCCCGCATGTGGGACTCCCGCAGGCAATTAAAGCCGACGGGGTGCCACTTAACAGTATTTATCTTGCTATTTCAGGTCGTTTACAGACCTGATTCACCTGTTATATTAGGAGGGGTGGGATTTTACAAACAACTGGGACTGTTTCCCATACTGGGGGAAACACTCCCAGTTGAAATGGACGTGTTGCAGCTGTCAGCCTGTGGCAGCTGCAAACGTCCATTTGACAGGTGGGGGGGGGGGGGGGGGGGGGGGGGGGGGGGAGACCCTCACTCATTGCAGGAGGCCACTCTGTCACTTTGGACAAAGTTTGGCCTCCACCACCCTCCTCCTAACAATAAAATTCACTAACTTGCACACTCACACCGGGGTCCAGACACATGTACCTACCTTGCGGACCCCCTCAGATGTACATCTTCCGGATAGGGGCCGCCGTAGCTACAGTCATGACCTCCTCGGAGGGCGAACAGCATCACCAGCCTCGCCGGCCACGCCGTCCACCTCTGTCACGTGGAGCTCCACAACACAGTGCTGTGACACATCCAACTGCACAGCAGGACGGAGGGCAAAGGCAGAGAGAGATGCGTCGCAGAGGGCACTACCCTCGCCACAGGGTCCACAGACCGAGGCTCAGCTTCCTGGACCTCTCTGAGCAGCAGTGCACATGGAGGCTCAGAGTCACTCAACATGTAGTAATGAACATCTGCAGCCTCCTTCATGCTGAGCTGCTCCCGGCTGGCCCGAGCACCATCTCCTTACCTGTCGCTGTCAAAGTCACCACTGCCCTCAACAACTTCTCCTCCGCATTCTTCCAGGCTGCCACGGGGGACATCGCCGACGTCTCTCAGTCATCTGCACAAAAGAGCCCTGCAAATACACCTACACCCACTCTGCAGTGACACAATGGGTGGCATCAGGTGTGGGTCTTCATTGTGATCCTCAGGAAAGGGCATTATTGCACAAACCAGACAGGATTCGCAAAGACGTGGCAGTAGTGGTGCCAATATAATCTGTGATGTGAGTTGGTCAGAAATTCAATATAAGTAAAAACCATGACAAACCCTCAAACACCCTGGTGCATCCCCTTCATGCCTTATGCTGCCTACTGCACATATGTGATGCATGCCCTGTGGCTGCAGCACAGGTAGTGGCAGGTTGAGTGAGGATGACCATGAAAGAGATGCATGAGAGGGTGAGTATGAGATAGAGCCATGAGATTGTATGAGGATTGGGTTGAGTGGTAGTGGCGGGATGAGTACTGGCGAGGTGAGTAAGTGCAGGTAAGATGAGGATGAGCTTTGAGTGGGTGTGAGGAGTGATGTGACAGAGTAGTGTTGGCAGTGCAGAAGGAGGTGTGGGGTGGGGGCGGTGATGTGGCAGACAGAGTGTAGGGGAATGAGTAAGTGTACTCACTTTGGCTGACCTACTTAGGTCATTGGAGCGCCTCCTGCACTGTATGTTGGTGGTGCAGGTGAAGTCCTCTGCCACCTTGAGCCAGGCCTTCCTGGTGGCAGAAGCAGGCGGCTTCCTCCCGCCCACCGGGGGAAGATCTCTGTCCTCCCCCTCCTCCTCACCCCATCCAATGATACCTGGAGTGAGGCATCATTAGACCTGGGAGCAGCCTTCCCCCTGGGCTGCTCCATGCTGTAATTTTTCCTATTTGTTGCAGCATCAGTCAGTGGAGGACTGCCCCTTTAAATAGGGCTCCTCCAGCTGACAGACCTTACTGCGCATGCGCAGTCCGCCCAACGCGCAGCTCAGCAGTGGGGAACCCAGAAGACCAGGTAAGTGGATCCAATTCGGCTGCGATCGCACGCGGGGCAGACTGATTTCACCGGGCGCGTTACCCACGTGCCCAGTCGCCCCCCCCCCCCCCCCCCCCGCCGCAAACCCGCAGCCCTGGTACTATCGAGCCCATAGAGTACAAAAGCAACAAAGTTATGTTGAACATTTATAAAACACTGGTTCGACCACAGTTGGAGTATTGTGTCCAATTCTGGGCACCGTACTTCAGGAAGCTTGTGAAGGCCTTAAAGAGGATGCAGAGAAGGTTTACTAAAAATGGTTCAAGGGATGAGGGTCTTCAGTTACGTGGATAGACTGAAGAAGCTGGGGTTGTTCTCCTTAGAGCAGAGAAGGTTAAGAGGAGATTTGGTAGAAGTTCAAAATCATGAAGGGTTTAGAGAAAGAAAATAAAGAGAATCTGTTCCCATTGGCGGAAGGGTCAACAACCGGAGGACACAGATTTAAGGTGATTAGCAAAAGAACCAAAGGCATGATGAGGAAAAAACATTTTATGCAGCGAGTAGTTATGATCTGGAATGCGCTGCCTGAAAGGATGGTGGAATCAGATTCAATCATGGCTTTCAAAAAGAAATTGGATAAATATTTGAAGGGAAAAAATTTGCAGGGCTACGGGGAAAGGGTGGGGCAATGAGACAAAATGGATTGCTCTTACAAAGAGTCAACATGGGTTCGATGGGCTGAATGGCCTCCTTATGTGCTGTAACCATTCTATGATTCAATAAGGTCAGAGCATGTGGAGTCAGGGGACAGATCGCAGAATGGATAGCAAGTTGGCTACAAAATTGTAAACAGAGAGATGGGGTTAAAGGTATAGCTAATACTGAATATAGGAAGTTCAAAGGGGAAGTGAAAAAGGAAATAAGAGGGGCAAAGAGAGACTGAGAATAGACTGGTGGCTAATATAAAAGAGAATCCAAAAGTCTTCTATAGGCATATAAATAGTAAAAGGGCAGTAAGAGGAGGGGTGGGGCCAATTAGGGACCAAAAAGGAGATCTACGCATGGAGGCCCAGGGCACGGCTGAGGTACGAAATGAGTTCTTTGCATCTGTCTTAGCATCAAGGAAGAAGATGCTGCCAAAGTTACAGTAAAAGAAGAGGTAGGACCACTGCTTTTCTTGATATATATTAATGACTTGGACTTGGGTGTACAGGGCACGATTTCAAAATTTGCAGATGACACAAAACTTGGAAGTGTAGTGAACAGTGAGGAGGATAGTGATAGACTTCAAGAGGATATAGACAGGCTGGTGGAATGGGCGGACACATGGCAGATAGACTTTACCGTAGAAAAGTGTGAAATTGTACATTTTGGTAGGAAGAACGATGAGAGGCAATATAAACTAAAGAGTACAATTCTAAAAGGGGTGCAAGAGGAGAGAGATTTGGGGGTATATGTGCACAAATCTTTGAAGGTGGCAGGGCAGGTTGAGAAAGCGGTTAAGAAAGCAAATGGGGTCCTGGGCTTTCTAAATAGAGGCACAGTGTACAAAAGCAAGGAGGTTATGATGAATCTTTATAAAACACTGGTTTGGCCACAACTGGAGTATTGTGTCCAGTTCTAGGCACCGCATTTTAGGAAGGATGTGAAGGGCTTAGAGAAGGTGCAGAAACAATTTACTAGAATGATTCTAGAGATGAAGAACTTTAGTTATGTGGATAGACTGGAGAAGCTGAGGTTGTTCTCCTTAGTGCAGAGAAGGGTGAGAGGAGATTTGATAGAGGTATTCAAAATCATTAAGGGCCTAGACAGAGTAGATAGAGAGAAACTGTTCCCATTGGCGGAAGGGTCAAGAACCAAAGGGCATAGATTTAAAGCGATTGGCAAAAGAACCAAGAGCCAAATGAGGAAAATCTTTTTTTACACATAGAGTGGTTATGATCTGGAATACACTGCCTGAGGGGCTGGTGGAGGCAGACTCAATCATGGCTTTCAAAAGGGAATTGGACAAGTACTTAAAGGGCAAAACTTTGCAGGGCTATCGGGAAAGGGCAGGGGAGTTGGACTAGCTGGAATGCTCTTGCAGAGAGCTGGCACGGGCTCGATGGGCCGATTGGCCTTCTTGTGTGCTGTAACCATTCTGTGATTCTATGAAAGGAAAACTGCATTAAAATGCAAGATGATATTAACAAACTTGCAGAATGGGCATATAATTGGCAAATGAATTTCAATATAGATAAGTGTAAGGTGGTTATTTTGGTAGGAAGAATAAGGAGGCCACATACTCCTTAGAAAATAAGAGTCTAAATGGGGTAAAGGAACAGAGGGATCTGGGGGTGCAGATACACAAATCATTAAAAGTGGCAACACAGGTAAATTAGGCCATAAAAAAGGCAAATCAAGCATTAGGGTTCATTTCTAGAGGGATACAATTGAAAAGCAGAAAAGTTATGTAAAACTTGTATAGAACCTTGGTTAGACCACACTTGGAGTATTATACATATTTCTGGTCCCCATTTTATAGAAAGGATATAGAGGCATTGCAGAGGGTGCAAAAATGATTCACAAGGATAATACCAGACCGGAGAGGATATCTTTATCAGGAAAGGCTGAACAGACTAGAGCTCTTTTCTCTAGAAAAGAGAAGGCTAAGGGGTGACCTGATAGAAGTCTTTAATATAATGAAAGGGTTTGATAGGGTAGATGTAGAGAAAATGTTTCCACTTGTGGGGGAGTCCAAAGCTAGAGGTCATAAATGTAAAATAGTCGCTAATAAATCCAAAAGGGAATTCAGGAGAAACTTCTTTACCCAAAGAGTGGCAAGAATGTGGAACGCACTACCGCAAGGTGTAGTTGAGGCAAATAGCATAGATAAGGGGAAGCTAGATAAGCACATGAGGGAGAAAGGAATCCTGAGAGAGGTATGCTGATAGGGTTAGGTGAAGGAGGGAGGGAGAAGTCTCGTGTGAAGCATAAACACCGGCATAGAACAGTTAGGCCAAATGGCCTGTTTCTGTGCAGTAGTTTTGAGGTAACTCAATGTAACTCCTTGCCTCATGACATGTTCTCAGTGCCTGAACAGCACTGTGGGAGTTCAGTGCCCATATAAAATGGATAGTGGATGGTTGGCCCATTCAGCCATGTTGATTCCTGGTTCTTAAATGAGGAGTCTGTTTGTTAATTGAATTAATAAATATGATTAAAACATTGGGTGGTTCTACACAACAAGGTTCCACAATCATGTTAAATGGTTATTTTTCACTGATTTTCACCAGCTATTGTGCAGTGAATGGCCCACCTCCTGACTCCCCAAAGCTTCTCCACCACCTAAAAGGCACAAGTCAGGAGTCTGATGGAATACCCTCCACTTGTTTGAATGGGTGCAGCTGCAACAACACTCAAGAAGTTCAACACCATCCAGTACAAAGCAGTCTGCTTGATCGACATCCTATTCACTAGCTTAAATATCCATTCCCTCCTCCACCGGCATGCTGTAGCTACAGTGTGTACTGTCTATAGGATGCACTGTAGCAAGTCACCAAGGCTTCTTCAGCAGTACCTCCCAATCCCACAATCTCCACCACCTAGAAGGACAAGGTGCATGGGAACACCATCACCTCTAAGTTCCCCTCCAAGTCACACATCATCCTCACTTGGACATATATCGCCATTCCTTCATTGTCGCTGGGTCAAAATCCTGAACTCCCTACCAAACAGCATTGTGGGAGTACGTTCACCATAGTAGTTCAAGAAGACGACCCAACACCACCTTCTCAAGGGCAAATAGGGATGGGCAATAAATGCTATCCTTGTCAGTGGCGCCCACATTCCGAGAATGATAAAAATTATGTTAAAAAATACAGTACTAATTCACTTATTATTTAACAAGTTATAACAAAGATATGGAGGCATTAATTAGATATGAGGTAGCAAACAAGTTAACATAGAATTGAGACCCTAAAAAAGTTATTCATATGCAGTTGATTAATGATTCCCAGTGGTACAACTTTGGTTTGAATAATTTGACAAAATTCCAAAATCCATTTATACTGCTAATAATTGATTTTTATTCAAGACTGTCCAGCATGTCAAATTAAACCAGTTTAAAAATATCTGATTTGTGTGTGCTTAATTTAAGTAGGATTTTTAATAAGGTTAACTCCATGTGGAGTAATGAATTAGGTGATGTTAATACTGCATGTTCATGTAAATAAGGTCCCACATCACATTTTCTGTGAGGTAAGAGTTCACATTATTCATTATGACTCTTGTCCGTTGGCTGTCATCAAAAATGTTTGTCATAGACATGAAACGATGTGTGTGTGTGTTTACTAGAGAGATAATCATTGTCCAAAATCCCTTCTATTCTAAAAAGGTTGAAATATAATTAGCTCCCAAATGAATAGTATTCAGTGTTTCACACATTGAAGCAAAAAGTGTATGAGGTATCTATAAAAGCAGGAAAGAAAGGTCACATCAGAAAATCTCTTAAAATTAGTTAGATTTTCATTTGCGTAAAAAGTAATAGAAATTCATGTTGTTTAACAGTTATGAAGTACTTGGGGGAAAATGTCTCTGGTTGCCATTTGTAATGAAATAATAAACACATTGGGCTGGAAATAGCTTTCAAAATAACAGTGAGCCCAACAGCGCTCACCGTTATTAGTGGCGAAATCGAAGAGCAAGTTCCAGTGACTGCATACGCGCAGTCAAACGTGGAAATCAGGAACTTGCTCTTCCTGGTTCACTGGCCATCTGACAGCTTCGCCTTAAAGGGACAGTGCTGGCTGCAATCATTAGAATCAATGGACCAGCGCCAACTAGCTGTCCAGCCCAGCTAAAAACTAACTAATCTTGACACAAAACAGGTACGCTCAGTTTTTAAGTCTAAATTAAGTCTTAACAGTGTGGTAAGTTTTAATGACTGCCGAACAACCTCTCTGGCAATAAAAATTAACTTTAAAAATATGGAGTCTCATTACTCCTAATTTTAATAGTTTTTGGACACTTGAAAAAAAATGTTAATTAAAAAAATTTTTTTTTTATTTTTCCTTCTGTCTCTTTTATCTCAGTCTTTTAATCTCATCGTCTCTTTATTTCGCTTTTTCTATATCATTTTATAATACCATATCGGACACATCCGGGTTTTTATAGAATCATAGAATGGTTACAGCACATAAGGAGGCCATTTGGCCCGTCCAGCCCATCCCGGTTCTCTGCAAGAGCAATCTAGCTAGTCCCACTCCCCTGCCCTTTCCCCATAGCCCTGCAAATATTTTCCCTTAGTACTTATCCAATTCCCTTGTGAAATGCACAATTGAATCTGCCTCCATCTCCCTTTCAGGTAGTGCATTCCAGATCATAACCTCTCACTGCGTAAAAAAGTTTTTCCTCATGTCGCCTTTGTTTCTTTTGCCAATCACCTTAAATCTGTGTCCTCTGGTTCACGACCCTTCCCCCAATGGGAACAGTTTTTCTCTTTCTACTCTGTCTAGACCCCTTATGATTTTGTACACCAGTATCAAATCTCCTCTTAATCTTCTCTACTCTAAGGAGAACAACCCCAGCTTTTCCAGTCTATCCACATAATGGAAGTCCTTCATCCCTGGAACCATTCTAGTAAATTTTTTCTGCACCATCTCTAAGGCCTTCACATCCTAAAGTGCCTCATAATTGGACACGATACTCCAGTTGCGGCCGAAGCAGTGTTTTATAAAGGTTCATCATTACCTCTTTGCTTTTGTACTCTATGCCTCTATTTATAATTCCCAGGATCCCGTATGCTTTTTTAACTGCTTTCTCAACTTACCCTGCCAACTTCAATGACCTGTGCACATATACCCCAGGTCTCTCTGTTCCTGTACCCCTTTTAGGATTGTACCCTTTAGTTTATATTGCCACTCCTCATTCTTTCTACCAAAATGTATCACTTCACACTTCTCTGCGTTAAATTTCATCTGCCATGTGTCCGCCCATTCCACCAGCCTGTCTACGTCCTCTTGAAGTCTATCCCTATCCTCCTAACTGTTCACTACATTTCCAAGTTTTGTGTCATCTGCAAATTTTGAAATTGTGCCCTATACACCCAAGTCCAAGTCATTAATATATATCAACAAAAGTAGTGGTCCCGGTACCGACCCCCAGGGAACACCATTGTATACCTTCCTCCAGTCCGAAAAACAACCGTTCACCACTTCTCTCTCTTTTCTGTCACTTAGCCAATTTCCTATCCATGCTGCTACTGCCCCTTTCTTTCCATGGGCTTCAATTGTGCTGACAAGCCTATTATATGGCACTTTATCAAATGCCTTTAAGAAGTCCATATACACCACATCAACTGCATAGCCCTCATCAACCCTCTCTGTTACCTCATCAAAAAACTCAATCAAGTTAGTTAAACAAGACTTGTCTAACAAATCCGTGCTGGCTTTCCTTAATTAATCCATTCTTGCCCAAGTGCCTGTTAATTTTGTCCCAGATTATCGTTTCTAAAAGCTTCGCCACCACTGAGGTTAAACTTACTGGCCTGTAGTTGCTGGGTTCATTCTTACACCATTTTTGAACAAGGGTGTAACATTTGCAATTCTCCAGTCCTCTGGCACCACCCCCATATCGAAGGATGATTGGAAGGCTATGGCCAGTACATCCGCAATGTCCACCCTTACTCCACTCAGCAACCTGGGATGCATCCTATCCGGACTGGGTGACTTATCTACTTTAAGTACAGCCAGCCTTTCTAGTACCACCTCTTTAGCAATTTTTAGCCCATCCAGTATCTCAACTACCTCCTCCTTTACTGTGACTTTGGCAGTATCTTCTTCCTTGGTAAAGACAGATGCAAAGTAATCATTTAGTGCCTCAGCCATGCCCTCTGCCTCCATGAGTAGTCCCCTTTTTGGTCCCTAGTCGGCCCCACGCCTCCTCTTACTACCCGTTTACTATTCATATGCCTACAGAAGACTTTTGGATTCACTTTTATGTTAGTTGCCAGTCTATTCTTATACTCCCTCTTTGCCCCTCTTACTTCCTTTCTCATTTCCCCCCTGAACTTTCTATATTCAGCCTGGTTCTCACTTGTATCATCAACCTGACATCTGTCATACACCTCCTTTTTCTGCTTCATCTTACTCTCTATCTCTTTCGTCATCCAGGGAGCTCAGGCTTTCGTTGCCCTACCTATCCCCCTTGTGGAAATGTACCTAGATTGTACCCCGAACCATCTCCTCTTTAAAGGCCGGCTATTGTTCGACTACAGTTTTGCCTGCCAGTCTTTGATTCTAATTTATCTGGCCAGATCAGTTCCCAACCCACTGAAATTGGCCCTCCTCCAACTAAGGGGGACGAAGTCAATGCCAGGCGCACAGCATCATAAACAGGAAGAAGTTCAATGCTTTGACATGAGTGGTCAAGGTGAATGAGTTCAACTGTCAAGTGGCGTCTCCTACCAACTGCACCACGCACTACACCCCCCCATCCCCCACATACCAATAAACTCTTTCCATCAGTACTCAACTCTTCCAATCAGATGCTTCCTCTCACCCTTACACATTACCACTGTTTCAAGCCGCCCACCCACAACACTCAGGCCACAAACACTGGCAGCTATTCAACCATGACAGGCACATCACCCAGACACACGTCCCGCTTTCTTGCAGGAGAAGGTGGCGCATGTTAAGAGGCAGCAAGTGAGAGTGGCATTTAGCCTGTCGAGCCTGTTCCGCCATTCAAGGAAATCATGGTGGACCTGTGACCTAATTCCATATACCCGTCTAAGCCCCATATCCCTTAATACCCTCGGTTCACAGAAATCTATCAATCTCAGATTTAGCATTCACAAGTGAGCTAGCATCAACTGCCGTCTGCAGAAGAGCGTTCCAAACGTCTCCCACCCTTTGCATGTAGAAGCATTTCCTAACTTCACTCCTGCACGTCCTGGCTCTGAATGTTAGACTATGTCCCCGCGTCCTAGTATTCAAGTCTAGGAGACCTCCAAAAACGGTTACAAATGTCTCGCCAGAGAGAAGCAATAATCCAGCTACTAACTTATAAATCCTGCATGGTCCCTTTAAATAGTGCTGGTGGAGAGTTCTCCAGGCACTCTAAGACACCTTCAGATGGTCGGGGTTAAGACTGTGCGTTGAGTTGAGCGTTACGTCCCAAAATGGTGTCTATCACTTTAAATCAGCATTGCACACTGATTGAAGCCATTTTCTGCCTACTTTACATGATTCCAGTGTTCATTATCTGCACCTGCGCTAACTCCTACACCAAGATGGCGTCAGGCGCACGTCATGCAGGAAACATGTGTGCGCATCCAAGACGCCATCTTGGATGTCGGAGAGGTTGTGTAGCACCGAAACAACGGGCGCTACACGGCCCAATTCAGCGCCCCATATTCCCAAATGGCTATTTGCGCCTGCAGCTCACCAACCTTATTTACCACGCTTCGTGCGTTTACACACATGCACTCAACATATCTTAAACCTTCTTGTATTCTCTCTTAGTCTGATCCCACCTAATACTGTACTATTTCTTACTCTAGTGCTATCTGTCTCTCCCAATCCTTTGTGCATCTTGTTTCTCCTTTCCAATGCGACATCTTGGTGCCCATCCCCCTGGCAAATTAGTTTAAACCCTCCCCCGCAGCATTACTGAATCTCCCCACAAGGACATTGGTCCCAGCTCTGTTGAAGGGCAACCCGTCCGGCCTGTACAGGTCCCACCTCCCCCAGAACCGGTCCCAATGCCCCAGGAATCTAAAGCCCTCTCTCCTGCACCACCCCTCCAGCCACACATTCATCTGCTCTATCCTCATATTTCTATACTCACTAGCGCATGGCACCAGGAGTAATCTGGAGATTACTACCTTTGAGGTTCTGTTTATTAATCTCTTTCCTAGCTCCCTAAAATCTGCCTGCAGGACCTCAAAACTCTTCCTACCTATGTCATGGATACCGATATGGACCACGACCTCTGGCTGTTCATCCTCTCCCTTCAGAATGTTCTGCAGCCGCTCAGTGACATCCTTGACCCTGGCACCAGGTAGACAACATACCATCCTGGACTCACATCTGCGGCCGCAGAAACACCTGTCTGTTCCCCTGACGATTGAAGCCCCTATCACTATTGCATTCCCGATCTTCCACCACCCCCCCACCCCGACCCCCAAGTACAGCTGTGCTGTTTAGTCTGCGCTGTTTGTCTATGAACTGCACTTCCTGGTTCTCATAGCGTGGCTTGCTTCAAGCTAATTGGTTGAGGGGCCTTAGAGATCCTTTCACCACTCACACAGCCCGGGAAAGAATGGTGATGTTATTTGAACTCCAGTTCAAGGAAGATGCCACCAACTAGAAAACGGTAACTTAGTGAGCTAATTTAAATCTAATGAACGGCGAGCACTGCTGGTTTGCCACTTGGAGCAATTTATGGGCCATTCTTCTTGAATGCCTTTCCAATGTCACTAATGTCTCCCAGTCTTCTAACCGTCTTTTAAAATACTTTACACAGAGAGAAAGGGTTCAAAGAAGTTTGTGAAATGTAATGAAACATATTAGGCGCCATCATACTCATGTTCAATACTTCCTACACACCCAGTTCTTCTTACATAATAGGAGGTCGTGGAAGATTTCTTAAAAATTCTATTCAGTTTTAACTTTCCTTCAGTGAGTCTTGCAAAGATAGGAACATAGCAACAGGAGTAGGCCATTCAGCCCCTCGTGCCTGCTCCGCCATTTGATAAGATCATGGCTGATCTGTGATCTAACTCCATATACCTGCCTTTGGCACATATCCCTTAATACCTTTGGTTGCCAAAAAGCTATCTATCTCAGATTTAAAATTAGCAATTGAGCTAGTATCAATTGCCGTTTGCGGAAGAGAGTTCCAAACTTCTACCACCCTTGTGTGTAGAAATGTTTTCTAATCACCGTCCTGAAAGGTCTGGCTCTAAATTTTAGACTGTGCCCCCTACTCCTAGAATCCCCAACCAGCGGAAATAGTTTCTCTCTATCCACCCTATCTGATCCCCTTAATATCTTATAAACTTTGATCAGATCACCCCTTAACCTTCGAAACTCCAGAGAATACAACCCCAATTTGTGTAATCTCGCCTCGTAACTTAACCCTTGAAGTCCGGGTATCATTCTAGTAAACCTACGCTGCACTCCCTCCAAGGCCAATATGTCCTTCCGAAGGTGCGGTGCCCAGAACTGCTCACAGTACTCCAGGTGCGGTCTAACCAGGATTTTGTATAGCTGCAGCATAACTTCTGCCCCCTTGTACTCTAGTCCTCTAGATATAAAGGCCAGCATTCCATTTATGTTCTACACAAGCCTCTCCCCTACTTCATCTAACCCTATCAGCATTTCCTTCTATTCCTTTCTACCTCATGTACTTATCTAGCTTCTCCTTAAATGCATCTACACTAGTTGCCTCATCTACTCTTTGTGGTAGTGAGTTCCATATTCTAACCACTCTCTGGGTAAAGAAGTTTCTCCTGAATTCCCTTCTGGATTTATTAGTGACTATCTTATATTTAAGGCCCCTAGTTCTGGTCTCCCCCGCAAATGGAAACATCTTCTCTACGTCTACGCTATCAAACCCTTTCATAATCTTAAAGATCCTTACCAGCTCAACCCTGTGTCCTCTCTTTTCACGGGAAAGAGCTCCAGCCTGTTCAATCTTTCTTGATAGGTATAACCTCACACTTCTGGTGTCATCTTAGTAAATCTTTTTTACACATTCTCATTGCTTCTATACCCACTTTATGACAGGAAGACCTGAACTGTTCACAGTACTCCAAGCGTGGTCTAACCAAAGTTCTATACAAGTTTAACATAATTTCTCTGCTTTTCAATTCTATCCCTCTAGAAATGAACCCTAGTGCTTGATTTGCCTTTTTTATAGTTAGGGCATCTGAAATTGCTCACCTACTTCCTTTAAAACCCTGGGATGGAAACCATCTGGTCCTGGGGCTATTATTTTCTTCATTACTGTTGTTTTACTTATGCTAATTTTATTGAGTCCCTGTCCCCGATTCAATATTAATTTTCTTGGGATTTCCGACATGCCATCCTCTTTTTCGACTGTAAATACTGACGCAAAGTAATTGTTCAACATGTCCGCCATTTCCCCCTTTTCAATGACAATATCCCCACTTTCAGTTTTTAAGGGGCCAACACTGCTCCTGACCACCCTCTTTTTCCTAATATAACTATAAAAGTTCATGTTGGTTTTGATATCCCTTGCAAGTTTCTTTTCAAACTTTCTTTTTGTAGCTCTTACTATCTGTTTTGTGACCCTTTGTTGATCTTTGTATCTTTCCCATTTGCCAGGATCTGTGCCATTTTTTGCCTTTTTGTATGCCCTTTCCTTATGTCTTATACTGTCCCTTACCTCTTTAGTTGTCCATGGCTGTTTTTTTGGCAAGTAGTGTTCTTGCCCCTCATGGGTATAAGCCGATTTTGTATCACATTAACTGTTTCTTTAAACATTTCCCACTGATCATCAGTGGTTTTACCCATTAACAGATTTGCCCAGTTCACTGTGGAAGTCTCTGTCTCATCCCATTGAAGTCGGTCTTACCCAAGTCTGGAATCTTAGCAGCTGATTCACTTTTTTCCCTTTCAAACACTACATTGAACTCGATCATGTTATGATCACTATTGGATAGATGTTCACGCACAGTTAAGCTGTTAACTAAATCTGGTTGATTACTCATTACTAAATCTAGTATGGCTTGCCCCCTTGTTGCCTCTGGGAAATACTGCTGTGGAAAACTATCCCGGACACACTCAAGAAATTCACTACCTTTCTGACAGTTGCTAGTCTGCTTTTCCCAATCTATGTGAAGGTTAAAGTCCCCCATTAAGACCACTTTGTCTTTCTTACACGCTTGTCTAATCTCTGCATTTATACAATCTAGTACTTCAGAGCTGCTGCCAGGGGTCCTGTACACAACTCCCACTATAGTCTTAGATCCTTTCCTATTTCTCAATTCAACCCATAAGGTCTCTGTTGGCTGCTTACCTCTTGTTATATCCTCCTTTATCATTGAAGTGATTTCATCTCTAATCACTAAGGCTACTCCTCCCCCTCTTCCATTTTCCCTATCTCTCCTGTAGACCTGACCATCCTGCAGCCATGTCTTAGTAATAGCTGTCATGTCATACCCTCCAATTTGAATTTGAAGCTGTAGTTCATTTAATTTATTCCGTATACTCCGTGCATTTGTATATAGAACTCTTAGTTGGGCCACACACCCTAGCCTAACCTTCAGCTTTGATGCTGGGTGAATCGCCTTACGCCTTCTAGTTTTCACTTTATCTCTAGTGCCTAAAGTACACTTTCTTTCTGCTGCTCTATGCTTTTCTCTTTCACGTGTTCTTGAACAACTGTTTGTACTATTTGTATTGTAAATATCTTCTTGAAGCTTAAGGGAAGCTGTTCTGAATACCACTGAGGTATTCATGATTCTCGCCATTGATTTCTTCATAGACCTGGCCATCAGTCATCAAATAGCCTTGCTACATTTTTTCCCCCAGTGACACTAGATGTGACCTGCATTTCTTATTCTGCAAGTAGTTGCGTGTAGAATATTTTGTTGCTAGGTGATTATTATTATTCCATTTCTTTTGATTCCTTTAGAAAGAGGAAGAATTTCAATGAGATTTACCAAAGAGATTGCTCAGTTTCTAGGAATGCATGTCTAAAGAATTGAAACCCTACAAAATGTTCTCATGTTAGTTCATTGGGTGATCGCAGTCTTATGGTGTGGTACTGAACCATACAGGCCCATGTTAGACCCCTGACCTCAGCTAGGATGGGAGTCGGGGCACTTTTGCCTCATTCCTCTGGGCTAGTGAGGGGAAAATCACCCACGGTTTCTATTCTGGATCAGTATCCAGTGACTCCAATTGGAAACTGATCCTGTGTGGATATAGAGTAAAGACAAGTTTGGTTGTGATGCTCTCCATAGTCAATTAACCTGAAGATGCTAACTGTTTAGCTAACACATGAGAGTAGTCAGCTGGGTGCAATATTGACGGTCTGTTACTGCACTTAAAACTGCACCCCAACATGAATCAGTGCCTTTAGGAGATGAGTAGAGAGAATTGGGAGGAATATCTGCAAATATAAGAATTCTGAGTGCACTCCAATCTGCATGTTCTAGTTATTTGTTGAAATTCATGAATATTTGATAGAGAAGAACAATTACATCATCACATTTTAAAAACAATTATAAAGAAAACATATTCTCTGTTAGTTTCCATGAATTGCATTTGATTTCTAGACAAAATGAAACTGGCAGATTTCTGACTCCTCCACAGCTTTAACCAGGACTGGGGTCCTTCTACTTCCACCCACTTCTGCGTGTTGGATCTTAAATAGAAAAAGTAGTGCAAGTAAAAGAAATACTTGTATAAAATTGGACCTCATTGCACCCATTTTACAGGCACAGTGAGGTCATTTTCACCTAACCCGCCCCGCGAGAAATTCATAGGATCGGATTGGCTGCCCATTTTACACCCCACCCAATTTTAATTTACATTGACTTCCAATGGGTGTAAAATGGGTGGCTGATCCAATTCCATGAGTTTCCCAATTGGAGGAGGTTAGGTTAAAATTACGCCCAATGAGTGCAATTGGGGTGGAAATGTTGAGAAATAGGATGTGCGACATTACCATGTTATTACCACCCTATCTGCACGTGCTTGCCCAGAAATGCCAGAAATGATGGTGGAAAATGTAGCGTATAGAGATCCAGTGTTATGGATCTCCATCCTGTTTCCCACAGCCGCCCGCCTGATTAGCACCACAAAATTAGACGGAGGCCAGCGTAAAATCTAGGCTTTGCAGTCTGAAGACAAATTATATACGTGGGCTGACCATCAGCATTCAAACTTTCACACTCAATTTGCCTGAAGCTGATCTTAATAAAGCAACTGATTTGTTTGCAAAGAGCCACATAGAAATTAAAATGTAACGCCATAGTTATTGATGCCCTCAAAGTCAAAATAATATACAGAATGATTCTTGTAAGTCAAAATTTAAATATGAAGGGTGAAGCTATGATTAATATTTATAAATGGCTAATAATCTGAAGTCCCAGACCTCAATTAGTTACATTTATTTGTATGTAAGGATTCATCTTTGAATAGATTAGGCCATAGGTCCAGTTAAGCACATTCACATAATTATTTTGAAGAGATAGGCTCACCATCTCTTATCAAACTGATATAAAGAATTATATATTTAACTTATGTCCATGACTTTTTTTAGAATGTAATTGTTAACAGTGGTATTCATTATCCATGGTGTACTAACTTGAAGAACTGACTGATTTCAATAGTGTAAATGAGCTGGATTAATATCAAATCAGCATGCTTCAATTGCGTTTGTCAGTTCATTTGCCTCGTGCCACTTGGCTCCAAGTCATTCACTCGCTATCAATACTAAATCAATCAACATAATTCACATTTTTCTAAGTAGATTTTTTTTTAAATGCATGTTCTTCAGCTGTTGCTTCTAATAAATGAAATGTGTATATGAAATTTCAAAAAAAACAACTAAACAGTTGTCTCCATCTAACAAGCTCTGTTATTACAACTCCTCTGTCATAACAACTATTACCCTGCTCCTAACTTGAGTTTTAGTATAGTTCCTCACCCATCCCCAAAAGGGACTGAAACCTCAACAAAATGTGTTTTTGTTCTTTTATATTATATTATATTATATCATAATGTGAACAGATATCTCATTAAAGTGATGCTAATGGTTGCTGAGGGTACACAAAGACCCAAAGAATTTACAATGGAATGCTGACAGGCAACCCTAGAGTCTTTCTATGCTCTCACATGTGCTCTAATAATCCTGGTTTAACAATCAATAGTTAACTCTTTGCAGAAGTGGTGTATAGACCTTCACTACTGTATTCCAAATGCACTTTTAGGATTGATACAGTTGATGTGAAGCTGCATCAGCTCTTCTGTTCTTGATGCCAACGTAGAGGCCTGGCTTCAGTATTGGCAACTTTTGTGGTGCTTTTTAATGAGCAGCGAGAGGGTTAACAACTCATCCATATCTTTGATGTTCCAGCAGATGGATTCTGGCATGGAGTAGACTATTCTCATCTAGTCCATTAGTGTAAATGGTTCTGATCTGCATTAGGTCTACGAGCATAGAATGAGATTTCTGTGTTGTCTGCCAAGCAAGACTATACTACTTCCTCTCTGGGTAGATAATAGGGTTTTTACAAAGCTGTAGTTACAAAAAGTGACAAGTAGGGCTGAATATTCTTGAGCATTCTCAACCTTCTATCTGTTTTTCCAACTATGTTTGCCATCTTTTTGTCCTTGCATAACTCAGAACTCCACTTTCTTTTTAGGTGAGTCCCAACTTCTCCAGAAACAGCAGCGCCAACTCATTTACACAACAGCACTAGTCCCGAAGTCAGGACACCTATAGTATATGAGGAAACAGTACATAACAAAAGAGAATCACTAAGCTCAGATACACTTAGAACAGAGGAAATTAAGAAGCTGTGGGGGTTAAATTGGATAACCCCCAAAACGGTGCGCGAGCATCGGGATCCATGATTAACCCGCACCCGGTGCTTCCTGTGCAGGGAGAACGAGACATTCGAAGTGCCTGTGGACTTATCTGACAGCAGCGTTGAAAACTAGGCTTGACATGCGATTCAAGTAAATGCGTACTTTCCACCAGCAGGGAGCCCCAATCACTTAAAGGGAGGATTTCTCTTAAAATCTTTTAAAGTTAGCTGATACCTGTTATTTGCTAAAAAAATAACAGTCTGCATGGAGTCTGAACGGAGATTAGACATCGCGCACGTAAAACACAGATGCAGGTCGCTTCCCTATGTTTACGAACTGATGAGTTATGTTAAAACATTGAATAAAGGTTGCGCACCACTAAATCCCACATCCTCCAATCTGCATACCAGACCTCACCAATCTGCCGACCTGAGTTTGTACCAGGCCTGTGAGAGTGCGTGCACAAGGTTCTCTGCTGGTGCACGAGAGACCTTGGTGCAAGAGGTGGACAGAAGGAGGGACATCCTATAGCCACGGAGGGGGTGGGGGGGGGGGTGGCAAGAGACCCTCCAGACATGTGCCCAAAAGGCAATGGGAGGCAACGGGGGGATGAAGTCAATGCCAGGGACACAGCACGACAAACATGGATGCAGTGCAGGAAGAAGTTCAATGCTTTGACATGAGTCAAGGTAGTGAGGTCAACTGTCGAATGACATCTCCTACCAACTGTACCACTAGCAGCATCCACTGCTCCACACACTACACCCTGCCCCCCCTACCCCCCACCAATCACCTACATACCAACAAACTCTTTCCATCAGTACTCGACTCTTCCAATCGGATACTTCCTCTCACCCTTGCAAGCCGCCCACCCACAGCTCACAGGCCACACACACAGGCAACTATTCAACCATGACAAGCACATCAACCGCTTTCTTGCAGGAGAAGGTGGCGCACAACAGGAGGCAGCAAGTGGCACTGGCATTTAGCCCCTTGAGCCTGTTCTGCCATTCAATGAGATCATGGTTGACCTGTGACCTAACTCCATATACCTGCCTTAGCCCCATATCCCTTAGTACCCTTGATTCACAGAAATCTATCAATCTCAGGTTTAAATTATTTTTTTTTTATTCGTTCACGGGATGTGGGCGTCGCTGGCGAGGCCAGCATTTATTGCCCATCCCTAATTGCCCTTGAGAAGGTGGTGGTGAGCCGCCTTCTTGAACCGCTGCAGTCCGTGTTGAGCTAGCATCAGCTGCTGTTTGCAGAAGAGCGTTCCAAACTTCTCCCACCCTTTGAGTGTAGCACATTTCCTAACTTCATTCCTGCATGTCCTGGCTCTAATCGTTAGGCCATGTCCCCGCATCAGCAGCCAAAAGCAATAATCTAGCCACTAACCTGTAAATCCTGCATGATCCCTTTAAATAGTGCTGGGGCCGGGGGTGGGGGCGGGGAGGGGGTCCTCCAGGCACTCTAAGACATGTTCAGATGGTCATGGTTAAGACTGTGCATTGAGTTGAGCATTAAGTTCCAAAATGATGTCGATCACTTTAAATCAGCATTGCACACTGATTGTATCCATTGTCTGCTTACTTTACATGCTGCCACCATTCGGTATTTGCGCATGCACTACTACCTATACCAAGATGGCGTCCGGCGCATGTCACACTAGAAACGTGCGTGCGCAGCCAAGAGGCCGCGTAATGCCGAAAAAACGGGCGCTACACGGCCCAATTTCTAACCCTGTATGAGAGAACAGAAAAAGAGTCAAAAGAAAGCTTCAGTGAAATAGGCAAGATCAATTGAAAGGTATAATTTAAAGAGGTCCTGTCACTGTGAAAAAAGTATCTGACAATCTATTTTCATTTGCTTACAATAACACAATGTAATGATACAAATCTCATTGAAAACACATAGTTGCCTCATTTGCATTTAATATCATGATAACAAAAATGACACTTATCCAAGCCGATTTTAACCCCACCTGCCTGGCCGAAACCCTGGGCTACTTAACTGCCGGAAAGTTGCCCAGATCTCACCGACCACGATTTTTACTCAGGCTTCTGGATTGGTGGCTAAGCCGCCCGCCCATAGCCAGCAGGGTACTTCTTTAAATATGTAGATTGGGGTCAGATGACATTATCGGGCCCCGACTGCAATTTTAACTCTGACCTGAGCTAGGAATTCGCTGCGGCTTTCCCGCCAGGTGAAGGTTAGTCAGGACCTGCCAGAAAGAAGAGGCCACAAAAGATAAGTTTTACACTTTCTGTTGTGAGGCCAGGAGGAGCAGGAATGCTTCTCTGAGCCCCACATGGAGGTTAGAGTCTCTCCTACTGCAGACTCCCCTGTTCCCTAATGCAAGCAACACCCCCCCCCCCCCACCCACCGCCCCAAACCCCCTTTCCCACACTTACCCGAGTGCTAGCGGACGGCCATAGGCTGCCTGATTTTCCAGAGGCCAGCAGCTGCTCACCGCCCACTTCCCACTCATTGAGCAGAGATTGGACCAGTGGCATATTAATGAGATCTGTGGAGGGTTGCCCTCTATGCCACTCCACCATTCCATAGATCAGTGTTGCAGGATACTTGCAAGGAGGTGCCGCCAAGTTTCAGGCCACAGTTTATCACTACTGCCCCTGCATGTGCAAGCCTTCTGCTGCATGGTATCTGCAGATGGCACAGCTTAGCATCTGCCTTTCTACTGACTCAGACCCTGAGAAGACAGATCATCACATCATTCTCAGATAGGTTTGTCAGAGCCTGCAGAATGCTAGGTGGCATCTTGTGGGTATGGCCAATCCAGGTACACTGGTTGTTGATCACACTAGCATGCCTTCTTTCAGGTCATCCCACTGAGACCATACTGTGATTGAGATCCCTCTGGAGAAGCATCCACCATTACAGTCAGTCAGGCATTGACACAGCTTAATGTCTTTTGGAAGAGGAGCCAATGCAGGCCCTAATTGCCAAGGCAAGGTATGTTCACCTGGAGCGCTCCTCCAATGTCTCAGCTAGTTAATCCAGTGAATAGCTGAACCACACAGACAAGAAAGTTTTCCAGGTCTGTGTCACACAATCTGACCTCAGCTAATGACAGAATTTAGGATGTTACAATTGGCCTCAGAATATTAATACTGGCAATTGTACCCCCATTGCCTGATGCTTAGCATTGGCAGGCATTTGTTCATCTGGTGGAGTAAGACTAAGACCAAAATAATTGCATGATACAAAGGTGCAAAACCAGTGACTGCACATTTCAAGGATGTAATTTATACTGAATTAAGTTCTTAAAATAAGATTTCTTGGTGAAGTAGTTTTAAACTGATGGAAATTGTGACGGCAATTAAAATTTTGTCTTGTGATGGTTCTTTATATTTTCAAAATCTTACGCAATCAGTCTGGCCTGTTTTTTTTTCACTTTATATTGAAGCTGGAATTTACTATTGACAGTAATAGTGGATGAAAGCTTAATGGGCTGAATTCTCCTTTCGTTGGTGGGTTATCGACAGGGCATGACTTCCACCTGCCCATGTGACTCTGCTGGTAATCTGCAGAACTTTCCTCCAGGGCAGGTTAGGAACAGTAATATTGTTCCTCATTGGGTTACCTCTGCTGGAAGCAAGGGAAATATTGTGGTGTTTCAGCCTTTAAAAGGCTGCAGCTAGTTAAAGGGGGACATAGAATCATAGAAAGCTTACAGCTCGGAAGGAGGCTATTCAGCCCATAGATTCCGTGCCAGCTCTATGCAGGAGCAATCCAGCTAGTCCCACAACCCCACCCTATCCCCGAAGCCTTGCAAATTTTTTCCTGTCAAGTACTTATCCAGTTCCCTTTTGAAGGCCATGATTGAATCTGCCTCCACCACCTCCTCTGGCAGTGCATTCCAGATCCTAACCTTGCGCTATGTGAAAACGCTTTTCCTCAAGTCACCTTTGGTTCTTTTGCCAATCATCTTAAATCTATGTCCTCTGGTTCTTGACCCTTCCGCCAATGGGAAGAGTTTCTCTCTATCTATTCTGTCTCGACCCTTCATGATTTTGAATACCTCTATCAAATCTCCTCTCACCCTTCTCTGTTCCAAAGAGAACAAGCCCAGCTTCTCCAGTCTATCCTTGTAACTAAAGTCCCTCATCCCTGGAATCAATCTAGTAAATCTCTTCTGCACCCTCTCTAAGGCCTTCACATCTTTCCTGAAATGCGATGCCAGGAACTGGACACAATACTCCAGTTGTGGCCAAACCAGTGTTTTATAAAAGGTTCAAACATAAAAACATAAGAAATAGGAGCAGGGGTAGGCCATCCTGCCCCTCGAGCCTGCTCCGCCATTCAACAAGATCATGGCTGATCTTCTACCTCAACGCCATTTTCCTCACTATCCCTATATAATTTGATGCCTTTAATATCTAGCAATCTATCAATCTCTGTTTTGAATGTGCTCAATGACTGAGCCTCCATGGTTCTCTGGGATAGAGAATTCCAAAGATTCACCACCCTCTGAGTGATGAAATTTCTCCTCATCTCAGTCCTAAATGGCCTACCCCTTATTCGGAGACTGTGACCTCTGGTTCTAGACTTCCCAGCCAGGGAAAACATCCTCCTTGGATCTACCCTGTTGTTCATCATGACTTCCTTGCTTTTGTACTCTATGCTTCTATGTACAAAGCCCAGGATCTCTTATGCTTTTTAAACTGCTTTCTCAACCTGCCTTGCCACCTTCAACGATTTGTGCACATATACCCCCAGATCTCTCTGTTCTTGTACCCCTTTTAGAGTTGTGCCCTCTAGTTTATATTGCCTCTCCTCATTCTTCCTACCGAAATGTATCACCTCGCATTTTTCTGCATTAAATTTCATCTGCCACGTGTCCGCCCATGCCACCAGCCTGTATATATCGTCTTGAAGTCTATCACTATCCTCCTCACTACACTTCCAAGTTTTGTGTCATCTGCAAATTTGACAATTGTGTCCTGTACTCCCTGGTCCAAGCCATTAATATATATCAAGAAAAGCAGTGGTCCTGGTACCAACCCCTTGGGAACACCACTGTACACATCCCTCCACTGTACATAATTCTTTGAACAGCAAGAACCACAAGAGCAAGAATGTCTGAAGGAGCAGCAGCCTCAGAGGGGTCATCAGCAGGAAGAGCTCCCAGATTCTCTGATATATCTATGGAGACTGACTAAGGTAAGGGCTAGAAGAGAACGACTCCTGGGGACTGAGGACAGGAAGCCTGTTAAGAGGGTGGCTCAGGCTGTGTGGAAGGAGGTTACTGAAGCTGTCAGTGCAACCTCCACCACTGCAAGAACTGCCACACAGTGCAGGAAGAGGTTTAACGACTTCACAAGGATGGCCAAGGTGATGCAAGGCACTGTTCTCATTCCACAACCTGTACCACGGATAGAGGTTCATTCACCTCCTTACCTCTCATTCTTTTTCTGTGTCATCATCTGGGTATCTGGAAAACACACTTATGCAAAGAAGAACCACTGCAAACACTGATACACCAGCTTAACTGACAAACACTTGATCAACTCACATAGCAAGCCACATGGCCTTCTGCTGGTCTCTAAGGACAGTTCATTTAAAGCGGCAATGCAACTGCACCTCTTATCATTATGGGATGCATACACTCACGCAGGGGAAAAGAAGTGTCTGTGCCACTAACATTCCTTTAATATTGTGTTCTCTCCCTGCAAAAGAGGTCACACACAACCACTAAGAGAACAGTAACTGGGGGGGGGAAGAACACAAGTACTGAGGAAAGTCTGCAGGTAATAGGCAGACAGACAGACAAGGTGACAAGAGAAGATTAGCAAAAGCAGGGCAAGGCTCATCATATGTAGCTTCATGTGGTTATGAATCTGGAACTGCCCAGGGAGTCAGAGGAAGAGACCTGCCATTCCATTAAGGCACAGAAGAGCTTGTTTTGCTGTGCACACGGTGATATTACCCCGAGAAGAAAGAGTGACTGTGTGTAAGGGCATTGCAATATTTTGAGAAGAGACCAGCCACTCCGTTGACTACCAGATTCCAGATTCATAAACCGTGCCACTTCCAAATCCGCAACTCCTGCCTCATCCTCACCAACTCTGTCGTGACATCTCACCTACTCCAGCATCAGCCAAGAGACACCCACTGGGAGGAAGTAGTTAGTGAGTCAGAAAGATTTTCGTTAGGTGAACCACTAAGCACTAGTGAAAGTGAGGATCTACAATTGGAAGAGAGGGAGAGAGAGGAGAAATGATTGCCCTCGGCTGAGCAGTCTACGAACCCAGATCTCAGTGGCTGAGTCTTCAAAAGACCTATAAATAGGGAGAAGCAATCTAATGTGCAGGCAGTGGAGACAGTTTTCATATGATTGAGATGATGGAGAATTGGGAGGAATCCCCAACATGCATTTGCAACACATTGCATGAAGTTTCTTTGACAGTGAGGGTGGTGGGGGGCGTGGGTGAAAAACAGACAAATGTCAGCTTTTATTCATTGAAAACACTGGGCTATAAATTATGTCCTTGTTTCTCTGGCTGTCCTGTTCCTTCCTGTGCATCCTCCTCATATTGTGGGTTTGGAGGTCCTTCCTTCCCATTCCCTTCACCATCAACTTCTGGAAGCAGTAAGCCTTTCTTCATTGCAATATTATGTTGTACACAGCAAGGTACAATGAATCTGAAGATTTTCATTGGATTTATCGCAGGGCTGCAGCAGATTTATCCATGCACCTACAACAAGACTAAAGAACGGCCATGGTCTTCTCTATGGCACTTCTTGTACCGACATAAGCCTCATTACATCTGTTATCCCCTTCTGTCTGCAGATGCCTTAACTGGAGTCATAAGCCATGGCTGCAGGCATTAGCCCTGATCACCAATCAACCATCCTGATCTATAGCTTTGAGTCAACTGGGCTGATATGACAGATTGTCGCATGATGTAAGCATCATCACTGCTTCCTGGGTGGTGGGCAGGATAAGGTGATTGGCATCGCACACTAGCTACACATTCATGGAATGAAAGCCTTTCCTCTTAATGAAATTGAAGAGGTCCTCATATAAAGCTTCGAGTGGATTCCATCAATTGCTCTTTCCATCTGTGAAAAGCCTGCTAGTCTGTAGAATTGGATAGTTCGGTCTCTCTCTCTCATTCTTCTGGTTCCATTGAAAAGGAAATAAAGTACACGGCCTGCCTCAAGAGAGCATCAGGCACCTTCTTTGTACAATGGTGAGCTGTTAGCTGACTAAAATGGCAAAGGTCACCAAATGCTGTCTGGACCTTTACAACATCACTTGACGTCCCAAAAGTTGACATCATCGTCAAAGGAATGCAATCAGTCAACTTAAAAACTCAGCCCATAAAGACAAGATCATATAAGACCCTGAACATTTCTAACTACCAGCACCATCTGTAGTGCTGAAGACTTGTACTCCAGAACTAGCCGCGCCTCTAGCCACATTCCAATACAGCTACAACACTGGCATCTACCCAACAATGTGGAAAATTGCCCAGGTATGTCCTGTACACAAAAAGCAGGACAAATCTAATCTGGCCAATTACCACCCCATCAGTCTACTCTCAATCATCAGCAAAGTGATGGAAGGTCTTGTTGACAATGCTATCATGCGGCACTTACTCACCAATAACCTGCTCACCGATGCTCAGTTTCGGTTCCACCAGGACCACTCGGCTCCAGGCTTCATTACAGCCTTGGTCCAAACATGGACAAAAGAGCTGAATTCCAGAGGTGAGGTGAGAGTGACTGCCCTTGACATCAAGGCAGCATTTGACCGAGTGTGGCACCAAGGAGCCCTAATAAAATTGAAGTCAATGGGAATCAAGGGGAAAATCTTTCCAGTGGCTGGAATCATATCTAGAACAAAGGAAGATGGCAGTGGTTATTGGAGGCCAATCATCTCAGCCCCAGGACATTGCTGAAGGAGTTCCTCAGGGCAGTGTCCGAGGCCCAAGCATTTTCAGCTGCTTCATCAATGACCTTCCCTCCATCATAAGGTCAGAAATGGGGATGTTCGCTGATGATTGCACAGTGTTCAGTTCCATTCGCAACCCCTCATATAATGAAGCAATCCATGCTCACATGCAGCAAGACCTGGACAACATCCAGGCTTGGGCTGATAAGTGGCAAGTAACATTTGCGCCAGACCAGTGCCAGGCAATGAACATCTCCAACATGAGAGAGTCTAACCACCTCCCCTTGACAATCAACGTCATTACCATCGCCAAATCCCCCACCATCAACATCCTGGGGATCACCATTGACCAGAAACTTAACTGGACCAGCCATATAAATATTGTGGCTACAAGAGCAGGTCAGAGGCTGGGTATTCTGCAGCGAGTGACTCACTTCCTGACTCCTCAATGCCTTTCCACCATCTACAAAGCACAAGTCAGGAGTGTGATGGAATACTCTCCACTTGCCTGGATGAGTGCAGCTCCAACAACACTCAAGAAGCTCGACACCATCCAGGACAAAACAGCCCACTTGTTTGGCACCCCATCCACCACCCTAAACCTTCATTCCCTTCACCACCGGCACACTGTGGGCTGCAGTGTGTACCATCTACAGGATGCAATGCAGCAACTCGACAAGGCTTCTTCGACAGCACCTCCCAAACCCACGACCTCTACCACCTAGAAGGACAAGGGCAGCAGGCACATGGGAACACCACCACCTGCACATTCCCCTCCAAGTCACACATCATCCAGACTTGAAAATATATTGCCATTCCTTCATCGTCGCTCGGTCAAAATCCTGCTACACCCTTCCTAACAGTACTGTGGGACAACCTTCACTACACGGACTGCAGTGATTCAAGAAGGAAGCTCACCACCACCTTCTCAAGGGCAATTAGGGATGGGCAATAAATGCTGGCCTTGCCAGCAACGCCCACATCCCATTAATGAATAAACAAAAACATGGTCTCTAATCTGTCCAATAGACTGGCTATCTAATGCTGTTAGCTTGTCAGCAATCTAGGAAACTCGACCCTAAATTAATCCCAACAATACTCCAGCTTTGGCCAAACCAGTTTTTTTATAAAGGTTCAACATGACTTCCATACCTTTGTACTCTATGCCTCTATTTGTAAAGCTCAGGATCTCGTATGTTTTTTTTTTAAAAACAGCTTTCTCAACCTGCCCTGCCACCTTCAACAACTTGTACACTTGTACCCTCAGATCTCTCTGTTCCTGTACCCCTTTCAGAGTTTATATTGCCTCTCCTCGTTCATCCTACCAAAATGTATCACTTCGCATTTTTCTGCGTTAAATTTCATCTCCCTCGTGTCCTCCCATGCCACCAGCCTGTCTATATCCTCATGAAGTCTATCACTATCCTCCTCATTGTTTACAGCCCTTCCAAGTTTTGTGTCATCTGCAAATTTGGAAATTGTGCCCTGTACACCCAAGTCCAAGTCATTAATGTATATCAAGAAAAGCAGTGGATCCAGCACCGACCCCTGGGGAACATCACTGTACACCTCCCTCCAGTCCAAAAAACAACCAACCATTCACCACTACTCTGTTTCCTGTCCCTTAGCCAATTCTGTATCCATGTTGCCACTGCCCCCTTTATTCCATGGGCTGCAATCTTGATAAGCCTACCATGCGGCACTTTATCAAACACCTTTTGAAAGTCCATATACAAATCAACCACATTGCCCACATCTACCCTCACAGATACCTCATCAAAAAACTCTATCAAGTTAGTTAAACACAATTTGCCTTTAACAAATCCGTGCTGGCTTTCCCTGATCAATCCACACTCACCAAGTGACTGTTAATTGTGTCCCAGATTATCATTTCTAAAAGTTTCCCCACCACTGAGGTTAAACTGACTGGCCTGTAGTTACTGGGTTTATCCTTACACCCTTTTTTGAACAAGGATGTAACATTTTTGACTCTCCAGTCCTCTGGCACCACCCCCGTATCTATGGATGTTTGGAAGATTATGGCCAGTACCTCCGCAATTTCCACCTTTACTTTCCTCACCAACCTAGGATGCGTCCCATCAGGATCGGGTAACTTATCTACTTTAAGTACAGCTAGTCTTTCAAGTACCTCTTAGTTATCAATTTTTAGCCCATCCAGTAATTCAACTATATCTGCCTTTACTGAGGCTCTGGCATCATCATCTTCTTTGGTAAAGACAGATGCAAACTACTCATTTAGTATCTCGGCCAGCCCCTCTGCCTCCATGAGTAGATCTCCTTTATGGTCCCTAACCAGCCCCACCCCTCCTCTTACTATCCGTTTACTGTTTACATGCCCATAGGAGACCTTTGCATTCCCTTTTATGTTGGCCACCAGTCTAATCTCATACACTCTCTTTGCCCCTTTTATTTCCTTTCTCACTTCCCCTCTCAACTTTCTATATTCAGCCTGGTTCTCACTTGTATTATCAACCTGACATCTGTCATATGCCCCTTTCTTCCACTTCATCTTACTCACTATCTCTTTTGTCATCCAGGGAGCTCTGGCTTTAGTTGCTCTACCTTTCTGCCTCATGGGAATGTGCCTACACTGTACCCGAACCATCTCCTCTTTAAAGGTTGCCCATTGTTCAATTGCAGTTTTGCCTGCCAATCTTTGATTCCAATTTACCTGGGCCAGATCTGTTCTCATCCCATTGAAATTGGCCCTCCTCCAATTGAGTATTTTTACTTTAAAAGTAAGATCATATTCGATTCTAAAATTCCTCACCCTGAAGAGCATAAAATGTATTAACCAAAGAAAGGTTTATTTCCAAAATGTCTAAATTATTGTTCTTAATATCCCCTAACGCAGAGATCGGAAAATAATTGGTCAACAATTTTCACAAATCAGCCCCTTTGTGTCGAAGAGGAGCAGTAAATATGTGAAATTTAATAGTGGAGATGGCCGAAGAAGTTCTAAAAATATCAATTCTTGAAAATTTGAGGATATTGAAAAGAATTAAGTTATTCGCCTAGTTTGATGCACACCTGACAGCAATATTTTTTCATTATTTGTCTTTCCCACGAGATAAAAATCCACGTTGCTTCAGGTGTTTTCCTTATCTTGAGTAAGATTAACACCCAATGTTAACATGTTTATCACTGAAACAATCCGATTTTAAACACGACCTTCCAAAAATCATGTAAAATCATTTTTCAGTTATTCCATTGCACAAATAGTATACAAGAACTGGTGAATGCAATATGCACATGAACAATTTATATTAAAAATCAATATTCGCATGGAAAAGGCCATTTCTTAATTAAATCTGAGTCCTAGCAGTTGCGAGGTCTGTACCCCACCAGTGGGGCCCACATACACCCTACTGGAGGCCGGTATTCCTCATCTTTGTCAGCGCACTGGCCATCAGTGATACGTTAGCTCTCCATCCAAGACCAGGATTGGGAACTCCTGGCTTAGGGAGTCTCCACCCTTGGCCCCGACCAGCCATTTGCCTTTTAAAGGAGAAGATGGTAGGTCCATCCCTTACAAGTCAATGCAGAAACAGCAGAGACCCAATGTAACCATGTCACATCCATTTCCTTGGGGGGTTTGCGGACTCCTGCCAAAGTAGAGGTCCCCCCTGGCTCTGGCAATTAAAACTGTAGGGAACTGACAATCAGATCGGTTGTCGTTTTACACACTGCCTGATTTTGCTTTCCATTGAAGTCAATTCAAATCTGAAGATTTCCTTTTTAATCTAAATTTCAAGAAGCTTTGATCTGTGTGCTTACATCCCTAATCTTTGGCCTGCCAATTACAAGACAAAACATAGAGGCAAAGGGTAGAAGTCAACAATATGCCATACCAACCACCACTGTTCCCTCTAAGCTGCGGCCGCACAGCAGTCTGTTGTGTGCCACGCACTTAAACATTCCGTCCACGCGCCAAACCGGTGCTCTTGGCCGCTCTCTAACACTGACCAGTCCCCAGGCCCCTCTCTCACACTGACCTGTGCTGGACCCCAGGCCCTTCTCCAGCTTTGCCTCTTAGGTCCCCAGTGCTACAGCACCAGGCGGGCTGCTCTGTCTCTGGTGCTGGGGAGTGTCTAAGTGACCGGAAGTCCGAGTATCCGATCCCACGGCTCCGGCCCCATCCGCTGCATTGTTTACCACGTTGCTAGGAAACGCAGTCAGCGAGCAGCTAATTGGCTGCGTGGAAACCAGACCAGGAAATAAAATCAAAACTGATGCGTTTGTCAGTGTCCAATCACAGACCGGACCTATTCACCCAATCACAGACCAGGCACCTCCACCCAATCACAGATGAGGGGCCTATGAGGGGGCCAAACTGCACCCTCCTTACATAGAGGCAGCCAAAACTATTGAGACCTACAGGATGTACAATTGTAATGCAATAATTTTTTAAACCCGGCTGAGGATTCAATGTAGGTGGGGTGGGAAGCTTTAATTAAATTGTTCACTATCCCCAAATTCACACTTACTGATTTGAAAGCCGTTTTGTATTTCTGACTCAATTTTAAAATTCTGATTGCACATGATTTATTTCTGTTTGAATCAGTCATTAAGTTGATTCAACAAAATGCTGATTGGAATCTTTCCCATCAGAAAATTTTTACTAAAATATAACGAGACTGGTCTGCTCAATCCTAGTACAACTTAAGAAACCCATTTCATAAACTATATAAATTTATAAGTCAATATAACATTAAATTGCTACAATTATCCATTATATTGTACATTTGTTCCGTTTGTTATATACCCTGAATAATGGTTTCCATAAAGCTGTTCCATTCAAAGTTATGATCTTTTTTTAACAGTGGCGCACACAGCCTTTATATCAGTGCACAAACCCAAATTCATTTCGCACATGGCCAAAAAAAATTAGAGGGGACATTGCCGACCACACCACTGTGAAGACTTCATAGCACACAGCAAATAGTAAGGGGTAAGGCTGTGGATTTTAAAATCGATAGTTCGAGCTTCCAAGACTGAGATCAATAGATTTTTGTTAGGCAAGGGACATGGAGTTAAGAATGGTAAATGGAGTGGAGGTATGGATCAGCCATGATCTAATTGAATGGCAGAGCAGGCTCAAGGGGATGAATGGCTTACTCCTGTTCCTATGTCCCTTTATCTCCCAAATATGTTGGGAAAAATAATTGTTTTGCAATAACTGTGCACCTATGACTTCAAGATTATGTCAAAAATCAAATCTGCATCTTACCCTCATCTACCCCCATTGCTTGTATTTCTTAATGTTCTGCAGGAGCAGTGTTTATTTTATAGAACTGAATGTTTGGTTGATATAATTCAGTATTGTTTAACATGGATACTAGTAATACCCTAATCATTTTACCAAAATATATATTTAATAAATGATGTTTGTTATATAGCAATAAAATATTTATTGCAGAAGGCAGTTTTTTTTTTTAAAAATCACAAAACGGACCAACTTCAGTGGCAAAATAACTTTGGTGAGTGTGTTGCTTTGTTTCAAAATTAATTGTACTGATACAGAAATTATTTCTAGTCCATGGAGGAAATTCACTGTCAACACCAGAGTTTATAACACAGTAAACAATGAAATATTGTGCTAAATGTGTTTAATAGATTTTGACTGCTGTTCAGTGAGCTATTGCAAGTCAATGTGAAGAGATCCTGCAAATTTTCCATTTTACTGCTGCCAAAATCATCAAAGTGGGTCCTATAATATTAGCTTGTCCATACATGAATCTGGCTGAGGTTCCATTAACATTACTATCTCCTCCAAAAAAGACTCTCGTCCACGCTGATCAATGGCAATTTTTTTTTTAAATTTAAACTGGATATAATCCCTATGCTGTTCATGCACCGCTCAAGATGGATGCATTACACCCCACCCCAAAATTCACAAAGAAATGACCACCAGACACTGTCTTAAAAAACAAGCACAGTAACACTCCTTAACACTACTGCCCACTCCAGAATCAGGCTCCAGGGTTGACCGCAAGTCACACTGTGATGCTCACACTATTATCTGTAATCACAAATGTAGTGTGAGACAAAGGAACAATTGTAATTTAAAAATATATATTTATGTGATGTTGATTGACAGTTAACAAACCAAATAAATAAGGAGCATGTAGCCCACACTAGCAGAATGAACATGCTTTCTTCTCTGCAAATTAGTTCTGTCCTACCTGGACCCTCAGGAATTACCTGAGAGACTGTATGTTCATGTACTAGTGTGGTATACTCTGAGTGCATTGAAAGGGGGTGTGTCTGAGACCAAACACATCAGACAGCAAACCACACTTAGCATGGTTAATTTACCACCTCAGGCATCCCCCTAGGAGCCTTAAATCCTAGATTTCAGTTATGACACAGCAAAAACGATTGCTGAGAAACAGACATGAGAGCATCGTAATAATAACTTGAATATAGATGGAATAGTCAATGGTATTTTACTGGTATTTATGTGCCCATTATTATCAACTTGAGAAAGTTAACAGTGTGCCACACAACTATCTCTAACACAACTGGAATAATTATTTTTATTCTGCAATGGTGACTTGTTACAATGAGATATTTTTACGGCTTGAAAAAAAATTGATGCAAGTGAGACACTAACTTGACGATCCGGATTCTTTCCCCTCAGTCTGGTTCAGTAAAAACTGAAGTCGAATACATTTTAAAGTTCATCACAACTTTAATAGCAGGGTTCTTAGTCTGCAGCATTGATTTGGACTCCTGATAGAGTCCCTCTATGCTGGCAGAGCAAGAACAAGAAACATACAGAAATCCACACGTTTTTATACAGATGAATAGGGTTGGAACATACTTAACGAGGGTCAACACCAATCATAAGCCAGGCATAGGTTGCCATGCGAGGTTACATTATTTCCGGCCAATCATAAATCGTCCATGTGCTGATCATGTTGCTGTTAGACATCAAAGGGGATACTTCCTCACCTTCCAACCTGGAATGTTCTTTCAACTTTGGCTAAGCTCGTTACCTATACCATAAACATGGAGACATTCAGACCAGTCCTTGAATCACATCAAAGACTCTACATTGATGAGACAATGCAAACCTGCTGATTACGCAAACATATGGCCCAGCAGGAGGCCAGGCCACCTGTACCAATCTCAGTTACTAACTAATTAACCCTTTCTAACCATTTTGCATTCTGCTTCTTTGCCACGTAGGCATCTTAATATTTTACCAAAAACTGACCACGTAGGGATTCTCAAACCCATTGATCTAATAGCTTCAGGCAACAAATCAGATGAGCTGGAAATCTGTAATGGGGAAAGTTAGTAACCATGGGGCCCAATATTAGGAGGGCAGCGGGTTGGCAGCGGGGGGGTCGACTGGGCGCGTGGGTAACGCGCCCAGTGAAATCGGGGTGCTCCGCACGCGATTGCAGCTTGATTGAAAGTACTTACCTGTGCTTCTGGGTTTCACGCTGGAAAGCTGCGCAGCGGGTGAACTGCGCATGCGCAGCATAGGCTGTCAGCTGGAGGAGCCCTATTTAAAGGGGCAGTCCTCCACTGACTGATGCTGCAGAAAATAGGCAAAATTACAGCATGGAGAAGCCCAGAGGGAAGGCTGCTCCCAGGTTTAATGATGCCTCACTCCAGGTCTTATTGGATGGGGTGAGGAGGAGGGGGAGGACAGAGATCTTACCCCCGGCGGGCGGGAGGAAGTGGCCTGCCTCTACCACCAAGAAGGCCTGGCTCAAGGTGGCAGATGAGGTCACCAGCACCACCAACATATCACCCACCTGCATACAGTGCAGGAGGCGCTCCAATCACCTAAGTAGGTCAGCCAAAGTGAGTACACTTACTCATTCCCCTACACACCATCTGCCACATCACCGCCCCCACCCCACATCTCCTTCTGCACTGCCAACACTACTCTATCACATCACTCCTCACACCCACTCAAAGCTCATCCTCATCTTACCTGCACTTACTCACCTCGCCAGTACTCATCCCACCACTACCACTCAACCCAATCCTCATACAATCTCATGGCTCTATCTCATACTCACCCTCTCATGCATCTCTTTCACGGTCAGCCTCACTCAACCTGCCACTACCTGTGCTGCAGCCACAGGGCATGCATCACATATGTGCAATAGGAAGCGTAAGGCAAACGTGTCATGAGCATGAAGGGGATGCACAAGGGTGTTTGAGGGTTTACCATGGTTTTTACTTATATTGAATTTCTGATCAACTCACATATTATATTGTCACCACTACTGCCATGTCTTTGCGAATCTTGTCTGGTTTGTGCAATAATGCCCTTTCCTGAGGATCACTATGAAGACCCACAACTGATGCCACCCATTGTGTCACTGCAGAGTGGGTGTAGGTGTATTTGCAGGGGCTCTTTTGTACAGACGACTGAGAGACATCGGCGATGTCCCCGGTGGCACCCTGGAAGGATGCAAAGCAGAAGTTGTTGAGGGCAGTGGTGACTTTGACAGCGACAGGTAAGAAGATGGTGCTCGGGCCAGCCGGGAGCAGCTCGGCATGAAGGAGGCTGCAGATGTCCACGACTACATGTCAAGTGACTCTGAGCCTCCGTGTGCACTGCTGCTCAGAGAGGTCCAGGAAGCTGAGCCTCGGTCTGTAGACCGTGTGGCGAGGGTGGTGCCTTCTGCGACGCATCTCTCTCTGCCGTTGCCCTCCCTCCTGCTGTGCAGGTGGATGAGTCACAGCACTGTGTTGTGGAGCTCCACGTGTCAGAGGTGGACGGCGTGGCTGGTGATGCTGTTCGCCCTCCAAGGAGGTCATGACTGCAGCTACGGCGGCCCCCATCCGGAAGATATACATTTGAGGGGGTCCGCAAGGTAGGTACATGTGTCTGGACACCTGGGTAAGTGTGCAAGTTTGTGAATTTTATTGTTAGGAGGAGGGTGGTGGAGGCCAAACTTTGTCCAAAGTGAGAGTGGCCTCCTGCAATGAGTGAGTGACCCCCCCCTCCCACCTGTCAAATGGACCTTTGCAGCTGCCACAGGCTGATCGCTGCAACACGTCCATTTGAACTGGGACTGTTTCCCCCAATACGGGAAACAGTCCAAGTTGACTTGAAAATCCCACCCCTGCTAAAATATCAGGTGAATCAGGTCTGTAAATGACCTGAAGTACCTGGTTAATTATTTTAAGTGGCATCCCGCCGGCTTTAATTGCCAGTGGGAGTCCCACATGCGGGGGCTGCGCGCACATGTCAGCATGTCACTGGGGAACCCGGAAGTGGGCGGGTTGGAGCCAGACTCCAGACCCACTCCGGGAATCCCCGATTTAGAGCACCCCCGCCACGAACGCACCCGCTCAGGGTTGTGAAAATCGAGCCCCACTTGTTGTAAGATTAAAAAGAGTAATTAAAACTAACAGACCCTGATGGGGCTGAATTGCATCTGAGACCATGGCTCTCTTCACTACTGGAGGATTTGCGGAAAAGACGACTCTCTATGCCAAATATTTTAAGTCAAAATTGTGTGTTCAAGCCACCAGATCACAGGTGTAAACATTGTACATGAATCTATTCATTACCGTCCCTTGATTATCTCATCTTAGGTCCATGATAGCTAGGAAATGCACCGTGGTGGAGGTCTTTCATTCCCCCTTCCCTTCTCCACCCTCCAATGGTGGATCTGTAATTCAAATATTTTATGATCGTAGCGACAATGAAAGAAATGTGAATTTTCCATGGTATAAGAGGATTTATTTTACTACATTTGTATCTTTTCATTTAATATATTTTTGGTACATTTAATACATTTCTGAGACGTATAAATGCATCCACTACCTTCCCAGTCCCTCTTCAAGTCATCCAGCACCTGTGGCCAAGAGGGTGGGCAGAGGATTTGCTACTAGGCCCCTGAAAATCCTGCTTTGACCAAACAGTGAAATTCTCCAAGTGAGATGTATTATTTCTTCTGATTTTCTCCCATTTCCACTCATCTCATGAGGAGATGCTTAGCCTCCCTTTGATGCCTCCTCAAAGCAGCACAGCTGAGTCTGCAGCTCTGCCGTGTGGACAAACAAACTTGCATTATCCCTTACTGTGGCAGCACACATTGGAGCTCCATTGGATTGCATTGCATCACTGGCAATCATAATTTAACTAAATGTATTTCACTCGTTGGAGTTCAAATAGTTTGTGTTGTATGGTGAAATCAGATGTATTCACTGAGTTCTTGTGTGACAAAGCAATAAAGGACCTGTGACTTTAGAAAATTAGATAAACTCCTTGTTTTTATTGTAAATGTTACATTATATTGGGCCAGGATCCAACAACTTAACACCAAGATCAATCGAAGGTAAGTTCAAAGAGTGAATTAAAAACACAGTTCTCCTTTTAGAGTGAGGTGTTCTACTCTGTAAAGTAGACATAGCCATTTGTTTTACTGTGTGTATATAAAAAAATGCTTCAATATGTGTGCATATCCTTAAGGTACTTGATGTATTACAATTATGCAAAAAAAAATTCAATCATTAATGTTATGCCTTATAACTAAGGTATGAATTGGAATGGAGAACTTTAGTCAAAACCTTATTAAAAAAGTGTTAATTAAAATACAGTGCAACTAAATTGAATGGTTTCTTTTCATACATGCATGCATATAACAGGATGTTTTCCAGTCAAGGTGATTACCCATTTAATAGTCTACAATATATGACTGGAATGGTTAGAATCTGCAAGCACAACTAATTAAAGTACTTGTATCTGTTCCAACAGGGCTGTAATTTAGTGGCCTAAAAATAAGGGAGGTAAGTGCATGGCTGGAGAGAGTGTAGAAGGCATGAGTTCACATTCCAGGGACATTAGGATCAGTTTCTGGGACAAGAGTGGCCTGTACAAGATGGACAGGTTTCACCTGAACAGGGTAAGGTAAGGAAATAGAGAAAAAAGCAAAAGGGACAAGGGCGTAAAAAAAGGAAAAAAAGAGAAAAACAGGAAAACAATAAAGAACAGATCAGAAGGAAGGGTTAGAAAGAGTAAGATTGCCAAATAGACAGAGGCAGGTTTGAGTTAAATGTGTGTAGATCCACAAAGCATTCTGAATAAAATTGAGAGTTAAAAGTGCAAATTGCTATGGAGGGGGTATGATATCTGATATAATAACATTAATAGAGATGTGTCTTAGGCTTGGGCAGAACTAGGAGCTAAGCATTCCAGCTCAAATATTCAGGAAGGGTGGAGTAAGACAAAAGGAGGCGAGCCAGTATTAATCAGATTCCATTACAGAACTAAAACATAAGGATGTTATAGAAAATGGTGGCCTGCAATCTTCTTTAAGCCAACCATAAACACTTAAATATATGACACTTTAAATCACTAATACCTAGAAATTACTTTTGCTATATTTGCATACAAATTATTAGTATATTTGTATGACAATCACTCTGTCCACTATTTTAACAAAGGAGTTAATCTAAAATAAACAGGTTAATGCCTCCATTAAAATTACAGGCATATGGGGGTAAATTTTAACCCCCAAGAATGGGTGGATTGGGACCGGGTGGGAGGTTATTTTAACAGCTTTTTGGAGTAGGACCACATCCTGGCTCCAATTCGCCCACTTCTGTGTTTAACCCAGGCAGATTTGTATGCATGTGGACAGCAGATACCAGGTAGTCCAGCCCCCACTTAAAGCCAGTGGGTCGATACTTGAAAGGGCAATGTACCTTATTGAGATACTCGAGGTACTTAATATTTTGTGTATTGGAATAATAAAACAAATTTAACTTTACCTATTCAGGTTTCCCATTGATTCCCATTCACGTCAGGTGAAAGCAGGCGGGAAGGTCCAGACTCATGAGGTGCAAGCCTTTATTGCACTGCCTGTGGGCCCGGAGGAGCAGGAGTGCTTCATCCAGGCCCAACAAGCTCACCTAGCTGACAGGAACCCTGCGATTAGCTGCCACTCCCTCCTCCACCCACCCCCGTCAACGGTAGACTCCCACCCCCACCCCACCATGGTGGACCTCCACCTACCTCCAACTGTTCACCTGACCTCCAGTGACCTCCGATCTCCAAGTCGCCGGCCCGTAATCCCTCCCTCTGATCTCCAGCCTCGGCCAGCTGCAGCAGGCCTTCCTGCCTGACAGCCAGCCAGCCAGCCAGCCAGTCAGGCGGAAGTGAAATTTATTCGCCTCATTAAGGTCCGTCCCCTTACCTTCCGGGTTTCGCACCTGAAAACCTTCCCCCCCGCCCCCACCGCGCCCCCCGAGTGGTATTAGCAGACAAATGCTTAATGTGTTTATATGACATTCCTCTGCCTGCTGTTTTAACCCATTTATTTTAAATGAGTTAACGCTGCTAAAATAATGGACAAAGATGTAATTAATTATTTGTTCATCAGTAATTTCTGGATTTGTATCTTCTGCATATTCTCCTGGGGATATTTCATGGAACATTATATCCAAAATATCTGTCAGATTATGTTTGAGAGTGGTGCATCTCAAAATTCAAAATAAATGGTAACTTGCTACAGATTCCAAAGAACTATAACACTTAAAAGTGAAATAATTTCTCCTTGTTCTGATAGTTCAGATGGAGGTGAAAGATCTGGTAGAACCACTCGAAGAAGAGCAGGAAATTTTCCCAATCTACTAAACAATATTTCTCCCCAAATTTAATATCACCATAAACAAATTAACTGGTCATTTGTCTCTTTGCTGTTTGTGAGATTTTGCTATACACAATGTGGCTGCTGTGTTTGCCTACATAACTATCGCTGCACTTTAATCTAATTGACTGAATGTGAAGCACTTTGAGACATTTCTGAGCAATGCAATAAGAAACTATATATTTTTTAAAATGTTTTCCACACATTTGGACTCATCACTCAGGGTCCTACTTGATCCAGAGCTGAACTTCTGACCCCCTATCCTCTCTATCACAAAGACAACCAAATTCCACCTTTATAACAGTGCCCACCTCTGCCCCTACCTCAGCCCATCTGCCACTGAAACCCTCATCCGTGCCTCTCTCACCTCCAGCCTTGAATATTTCAATGCTCTCCTGGACATTCCCCATCCTTTTCATTCCATCAGCTTCAGCTCATCCAAACTCTGCTGCCCATATCGTATCCTGCACTAAGTCTCACTCGCCCCTCACCTTTGTTCGCACTGACCCACATTGACTCCCAGTACCCCAACACTTCAAATTTAAAATTAATATCCTTGTATTTAGATCCTTCCATGGCCTCATCTTTTTCTATCTCTGTAACATCCTCCACCATTACAACCATGCCACCCGAACTCTCTGTTCCTCTGACTTTGGCCTCTTGTGCATCCTTCCTCCTTCAGCCCACTATTGGAAGCCATTCCTTCAGCTGTCTAGTTCCCACCTCCTGGAATTCTGTCCCTAAACTCCTCCGCCACTCTGCCTCCCGCTCCCCCTTTAACCCTCATTGAAACCTCTTTGACCAAACTATTGGTCATCACTCAGGATCCATTTTTTTTAATTACACCTCTGTGAAGCACATTAGAACATTTTTCTATGTTAAAGGTGCTATATAAATGCAAGTTTTTGTTATTGTTACCACTGGATTACAGACATAATTTCCACATTTAGGGCCAGATTTTAGCACCCACTATCGGGTGCGTTCCCGGCGGGGGGGCCCCGAAAATCGCGAAAACCCGGAGCGGGACCGGATCCCGCCTCGATCCCGCCCACTTCCGGGTTCCGCGCTGACGTGCGGGGGTGCGTGCGCAGCCCTCGCTGGTGGGAATCCCGCAGGCAATTAAAGCCAGCAGGATGCCACTTGACAGTATTTATCTAGTTATTTCAGGTCATTAAATGACCTGATTCAGCTGTTTTATTAGGAAGGGTGGGATTTTACCTTCAACTGAGACTGTTTCACATACTGGGGGAAACACTCTCACTCCAAACGGACGTGTTGCAGCCAGCAGCAGCTGCCAAGGTGCACTCCACAGGGGGGGGGGGACCCTTCACCAACGCAGGAGGCCACTCCGTCACATAGGGCAACGCCTGCCCACCACCACCCCCCCTCCAAGCCAGAAGATACACAGATGTGGAACCACAGCCCCAGTGCGAGGAAACACCTACCTACCGCGCACAACCCCTCAGGCCTACACCTGCCAGATGGGGGCCGCCTCGACATCCTCGGAGGACGAACAGCATCACCAGCCCCAGCAGCCTCGCAGTCCACGCCGTCCACCTCAGCGACGTGGAGCCCCCCAACACGGTGCTGCGGCACACCCACCTGCATAGCAGGTGGGAGGGCAACCGCAGAGAGAGATGCGTCGCAGGAGGCACTACCCTCCGCACAGGGTCTACAGACCGAGGCTCAGCTTCATGGACCTCTCCGAGAAGCAGTGCATACGGAGGCTCAGAGTCACTCGCCAGGTAGTCGCCGACATCTGCAGCCTCCTTAATGACGAGCTGCTCCCGAATGGACCAAACAGCATCTTCTTACCCGTCGCCGTCAAAGTCACCACTGCCCTCAACTTCTTCGCCTCCGGATCCTTCCAGGGTGCCACGGGGGACATCACCGGGGTCTGTCAGTCGTCTGCACACAAGTGCATAAGGCAGGTCACCGATGGGTTGTTCCACAGGGCCTCGCACTACATCAACTTCGCCATGGACGAGCACAGCCAGATGGAGAGGGCGGTTGGATTCCATGCTGTGGCTGGCTTCCCACGGGTGCAGGGTGTAATCGACTGCACCCACACAGCAATACAGGCACCTCCACATGAGCCAGGGCTGTTCATCAACAGGAAGGGGTATCACTCCATGAACGCCCAGCTCATCTGTGACCACCGCCAGAGATTCCTACACGTGTGCGCCAGATACCCCGGCAGCTGCCACGATGCCTTCGTCCTCAGGGAGTCCACCGTCCCGCCCCTCTTCCACGCACCCAACACCGGCAACGGCTGGCTCCTCGGCGACAAGGGGTATCCCCTGCATACGTGGCTCATGACGCCTCTGAGGAACCCCATCACCGAGCCGCAGCGTCGATACAATGACAGCCACATTGCTACCAGGTCTACAATTGAGCAGGCCATAGGGCTGCTCAAGATGCGCTTCAGGTGCCTTGATCGTTCTGGGGGAGCGCTCCAATACACGCCATTCAGAGTGGGATGAATTATAGTTGTCTGCTGTGCCCTGCACAACCTGGCACAACAGAGAGGGGTGCCGCTGGAGGAGGCCCCATCCACACCCGCCACCCACATTGAGGATGACGATGAGGAGGAGGGGGAGGAGGAGGAGGACGCGCGCGAGGATGAGGAACGACCCATGGGCCGAACACCGGCTCACTGGGATGCTCGCCAGGCCAGGGAGGCACTCATATGTCAACGGTTCTCCTAGGATCAGACAGTCTGAGGCGTCCACATCTCATCACGTGCACAGACGAGGGGCCATAACAGCCCCCTCCACAGAAGAGTGGTGCCAGTACTCCTGCACCCACTGTAGTGTGCCCAATGGGTGGGACCAGGTGTTCGTCGTCATGATGGCCCACACGGAAGGGACCTATTGCACAAGCCGCAGAAGAATGGACAAGAGGTGGCAGGAGTGGTGAGAACGATTGTGTTTATTATGTACTTAGTGAACGACTATAAACAAAAACATTACAAATTGACAGACACCCTGGTGCATTCCCTTTGTGCTTATAACACCCTTGGCTTACGTTTACGGGAACCCCTACATGGTGCTACCCCTGTGGCTCCAGCAGAGGTAGTGGCAGGTTGCTCCTGTTCGTGCCCTGACCGGGTAGATGCTTTGGGCCGACGCCCCCTGGGTTTCGGTGCCCGTGAGGGCACCTCCACAGACTGCTCCTCCTGCACCGGGGCAGGGGCAGACTCGGCCACCTGGAGAGGAGGCACCATTGCGGGTACTGGTTGAGAGGGGGGCAACGGATGAGACGTGGGGGCACCTTGAGTAGCATCCCTGCTTCCATGTCCCCGTACACCATCATCCCTCTCATGGCCTCGGCCCACATCACCCCTTCCACCCTGCTGGACGACAGTTTGGATGGCATGTGTGAGGCCTTGCAAGGCCACCTCTAGTGTATCCCTCAGCCTGTTTATGGCGGCGGAATGTTGCTCACCCTGAATCCGAACAGCCATTGTCAGGGCCTGCAAGGACTCGATCTGGAGCTGTGCGTGACGCTCGAGGGAGGCCAGCCTGTCCTCCACCGCAGACAGTCCCGCACCTACCCGCGACACTATGTCGCCGATACCCTCCTGTACCTGCGCCACCAATGCCCGCATGCAGGAGTTGGACTCCTCCATCACCTGCCCGATTGTGGACAATGCGCGTGGCACCTCTCCCAGTACCTCGGCAATGTGCTGGTGCCCCTCGACGACTCTCCTTTTGACTGGTGGCCCCCTGGGTTCAGCATCTGGGTCCGGCTGAGCAGAGCCTGGAGAAGAGTGCTCCCACCGACGCGGACCCTCCGCGGCTGCCCCTGCCACCAGGGTCTGCTCATGCTCACACGTGCGCGGTGACTCACCATGTGCAACCCCAACTAGTTGGCGAGGGGGACCCACCGAGGTGTGTGTCTCTGCGCTGGTGGATGCATGGCTCAGATGTGATAATGCACCCTCAGAGACCGGCATGTCCTCTGAGGAATCGCCCTCCTCACACACTGCGCTCGCAGACGGCCCTGCAAGAGAACAGAGGGCAATATCAGGCATGTGCACAAACGTTGCGGTGCGGCAGATGCCAGGTGATGCTAAGGTCATTCGCGATCATGAGTGCTGAGTGTCAGCTTTCCCTTACCGGCCGTTTCTGCAGCCCCAGCCTCGCCATCCGCCACGGAGAGGCAATGTTGCGTGCGGCTGATATCCAGCACCTCCACCTCTGCGTCCGTCATTACCAGCAGGTGTGGCGGGCCCCCTCCGGTGCGGTCCCTTTCTCTGGCGTTCTTGCATCTCTTCTCCTGTCAAGGCAAAACACAGATGCGTGAGTGAGTGCAGATTGCATCGTGAGACGCCTCAAGCATCGGTGTGGGTGGGTTGAGCGTGGGGCAGATGGATGGGAGGATGCGTGTGCCACATCCCCATCCCATTGTATGGGGATTGGGGTGTGTGGTAGTGTTCGAGTGGGGACAGGGACGGTGGGTACGTGGAGGCACGGTGAGGATGGTAGTTGAGTGGCTGTGAGGATTGGTGCGGGAGCGCTGTGATGGCTGTGCAGAAGGGGTTGTGAGGTGTTTGGCGTGATGTTGGAGACGGGTTGTGGGAGGGTCCGTTAGTGTACTCACTTTGCCGGACCGAGTGAGGTCATTGAATCGCTTTCTACACTGCACCCATGTCCTGGTGGTGTTGGCCCTGCTGCTGACCTCCGCCGCCACCTCTGCCCATGCCTTCCTGGTGGCGGAGCCAGGGCACTTCCGTCCGTCAGTCGGGAACAGCGTGTCCCTCCTCCTCCTCACACCGTCCAGCAGCAGCTGGAGCGCGAGGTCCGAAAACCGTGGTGCAGCCTTACCCCTGGGGTGCTCCATGGTGTGATGCCTCTTGTTTGAAGCTGGAGGGGCTTTGGTGGACTGCCCCTTTAAATAGAGCTCCACCATCGCGCGAACGTCAATGCACATGCACAGCTGGGGAGCGGAGAACCCGTAACCACGGCTTAATGGCATCAATTATCCCGCGATCGCGCGGGGGGCGCACTCATTTAGCCGTCCGCGTTTTCCACGCTCCCGATGGACCACCCGCCGGGAACCCGCACGCCTGCTAAAATCGGGCCCTTACAGTCTGCAATATGGAATTAAAGTGTGATTTACTTGTGATTGACTACTTTTGGAAAAGTTGATGGATGTTATGTTGTCTCAAAAGACTTCACCTGGTGTAATTAAACATTTAAAATCCATCTTTGACTTCGCTTTCTTGAATAAATTACACCCGATAAAAGTCTGCAATTTTAGGCAACCTGTTTTGGCAAATTTGCAAATGGCTACAAATTTAAAGGCATTTCAAACACTGCAAGATGGTGACATTAATGGGGAAGCAGAGCCTGTTAAAGAAAGCAGATAATCTGTATTTTGCACATAGCATAACAGAGCTACACCATTACAAATTGGATATAGTTCAGCAGAATTTCTGATGGGCATGAAATTGAGAGCAATTTCGCCAATTTACCAACAAATTCTTAAATGGCTAGATTTGAAAGCAGTAAGAGTGAAACACAGAAGAATCAAAACAAAACAACTTGGCATGACTCTCAACCCCTAAACAAAATGGTCTAAATTTTCTGTCAAAATAACGGTGAGGCTAATGGCGCTCACTGTTATTTATGCGCAAATCAGGCGAGGGCAGATTGCGCGGTTAAATGCGAAAACCCAAAAGTTGCTGTCCAAGTTGCGCTGCTCTGCTGTTAGCTTTGCGAAAATGGTATCTCACTATTTGACTCACCATTCAAATACATTGAATGGCATGAAATTCCGGTACTTGCACGGTAGATGCGATCTAAACTCGCCACAGAAAGTTAGAGCTTGTCCATTTTAATCTAAGTATCCTTTTAAAGATGTGATAAGTTAATTATTGCCAGTCAACCTCTCCGGCACTGAAAATTAACTATTAAAAGTGTGGTGTCTCATTCCTTCAGATTTTAATTGTTGGAGATTTTTTTTAAATTAAAATTAACATTTTTTTTTTACTTTCTCTTTCTGGCTCTTTTTTCACTCTCTCTGAATTCAATCTTTCTCTCGCTCTCTTTATTTCTCTTTCTGTACCTGATTTGACGTTGAATTCACCATTCGAACTCACACTTGTTGAGTCCTTGTGCTGTTCATTTTGCAATCCTTCAATCTGATTGGTTAAGGAGATACACAGTTGCTTGCCCAATTCACTTAGATCCCAGATGCCCTGTAGAGGGCGCCACTCCATTTCCATCTCGCACTTACAGCACAAAATATCATGGAAATTAAACGGGCAAGGGCAAGTCTAACTAACGGCGGTGCCATTCGTTGACCAGCGACAGCAAATTCTGGGCCATTATTGAACACTTAACAGATGATTACACCTGGATCCAAGATGCATAGTGTAGGGGTACCATAGTTGCAAAGGTAAAGACAATGGGGTCTCACCTTGTGGCTCAGGTGGAACTCTTTGGCAAAACAGGTGCCATCTCATACCTACTTCAACCTAACAGCACACTCAAGAAGATGAATCAAACTGAGAAATCAAAAATTCTGCAAATTTAACTGTGACTGAAGCACAAACTACAGAAGCAATAGGCACTCAACTGTTAACCAAAGGGAATCAGGATACCATTCAAGATCAACTTTGTAAACTGCTATCTATATTAAACTTGGAGTGAAAAATAAAGTTATTCTTTCTTCTGGTAACTGGGGGGGAATGTGAGTTGTGAGGAGGATGCAAAGAGGCTTCAAGTGGATATAGACAGGCTAAGTGAGTGGGCAAGAACATGGCAGATGGAATATAATGTGGAAAATGTGAAGTTATCCACTTTGGTAGGAAAAACAGAAATGCAGAGTATTTTTTAAATGGTGAGATTGAGAAATGTTGATGTTCAAAGGGACCTGGGTGTTCTTGTACATGAGTCACTGAAAGCTAACATGCAGATGCAGCAAGCAATTAGGAAGGCAAATGTTATGTTGGCCTTTATTACAAGAGGATTTGAGTACAGGAGTAAAGATGTCTTACTGCAATTGTATAGGGCCTTGGTGAGACCACACCTGGAGTATTGTGGACAGTTTTGGTCTCCTTGCCTAAGAAAGGATATATTTGCCATAGAGAGAGTGCAACATAGGTTCACCAGACTGAGTCCTAGGATGGCGAGATTGTCGTATGAGAAGAGATTGAGTAGACTAGGCCTGTATTCTCTAGAGTTTAGAAGAATGAGAGGTGATCTGATTGAAACATACAAAATTCTTACAGGGTTCGACAGGGTAGATGCAGGGAGGATGTATCCCCTGGCTGGGGAGTCTAGAACCAGAGGTCACTGTCTCAGAATAAGGGGTAGGCCATTTAGGACTGAGATGAGGAGAAATTTCTTCACTCAGAGGGTGGTGAATCTTTGGAATTCTCTACCCCAGAGGGCTGTGGAGGCTCAGTCATTGAGTACATTCAAAACAGAGATTGATAGACTTCTAGATATTAAAGGCATCAAGGGATATGGGGATGGTGCAGGAAAATGGCATTGAGGTAGAAGATCAGCCATGATCTTATTGAATGGTGGAGCAGGCTCAAGGGGCCGAATGGCCTACTCCTGCTCCTATTTCTTACGTAAATCTGTAGAGGGGAATGTAATGCTATCTATCACTTTAAGAACACGTATGAACGCTTCATGAACTCAGCAGCTGTATATCTTTATTTTACATCATTGTTGAAGTCTGTTGCTTATGTTAATAGCAAGTAACTTAAAAGGTAAATAGTAAAGGATTTTAAAAACATATAATAAGTAAAGGAATAGCTAAAGAAAGAGTAGAGCTGATTAGAAATGAAAAATGAAATTTTCTTATGGAGAATGAATGGCAGAGATACTAAATGAGTACTTTTCTTCATTTTTCACAGAACATTGAGGTCATGCGAATGAAAGTTTACAAGGGGAACAAGCAGAGCAATTGAATAGGATAAGGATAACTGAAAAGGTTGGTGGAACTCAAAGTGGTAAGGACACCAGGCCCTGATAACATGTATCCTAGAATATTAACAGAAGTCAGAAAGAAAATAGCAGAGGCTTTGATTACAATCTTTCAACCATCCTTGAAATTGGAAGTTGCACCACTGGACTGGATTGTTGCCAATATAACACCTCTATTGTTGTTGGGAATGGAATGACCTACCAGAAACAGTAGTGGAAGCAGAATCCATGATAGATTTTAAAATGCAAGTGGATAAAAATTTGAAAAAGAAAATATAAGAAGGTAAGAGGAAAGGACAGATGAATGGGATTGAATGAATAGCTCTTTCAGAGAACCAGCACAGGCATGTAGGGCCTAATGGCCTCTTTCTGTAATGTAAAATTCTATGATTCTATGCAGCAAGCTGCACATTACAATCCAGTTCTTGTTATTTTTGTTTTGGTCTCAATGTGGGCAAATTTATTGTTATTAATTTTTTTTATCCTGTGCCTTCTCTAAATATCTTCACAGATGCTAGGAGGATAAGATTTCTCAAACAGAGTGAGACAGAGTACAAGAAGAGAGTCCTCTAAATATAAAAGTTTTGGTAAGCCTTTTTCCGGTTTCTAAACACTATGACGTAAATTGAATTAAAATAGGTCATTCTCTTACTTCCACATGATATCATGAAAGCAGTTGTTATTGCGCATTCAATAGTCAGGGGGACAGACAGGCATTTCTGCATCCGCTGACGTGAGTCCCGCATGGTGTGTTGCCTCCCTGGTGCCAGGGTAAAGGACATCACTGAGAGGGTGCAGAACATTTTGAGAGGGGATGGGGAACAGCCAGAAGTCATGGTCCATGTGGGGACCAATGACATAGGAAGGAAAAGGGGTGAAGTCCTGCAGTCAGTTTCAGGAGCTAGGGAGGAAGTTTAAAAAGCAGGACCTCAAAGGTAGTAATCTCTGGATTACTCCCAGTGTCAGGCGCTAGCAAGCATAGGAATAGTAGGATAAGACAGGTTAATGGTGAGCTGCAGGCTCGAGTTGCCACATGGGACTATGATATAGTGGCAATGGCAAAGACCTGGCTCAAAGAAGGGGAGGATTGGGTACTTAATATTCCTGGCTACAAGGTATTCAGGAAAGATAGGGAAGGAAAGAAAGGAGGGGCTGGCAGTATTGATCAAAGAAGCTATTAAAGCACTAGAAAGGGATGATGTAGTTGAGTGGTCAAAGATAGAATATATTTGGTTAGAATTAAGGAACAATAGAGGAACTATTACGTTACTGGGTGTATACTAAAGGCCATCAAATAGTGGGAAGGAGATAGAGGAGCATATTTGCAGGAAAATTACAGAAAGATGCAAGAGCTATAGAGTATTGATAATGGGGGACTTCAATTATCCCAATATAGACTGGGATAGTAACAGTGTAAAGGGCCAGGAGAGTGAGGAATTCCTGAAATGAGTACGTTGATCATTGTGTTTCCAGCTCAACGAGGAAGGAAGCAGTGCTGGATCTAGTTCTGGGGAATGAAGTGGGGCAAGTGGAGCATGTTCCAGTGGGGGAGCATTTAGGGTTCAGTGATCATAATATCATTAGTTTTAAAATAGTTATGGAAAAGAACAAGGAACAATCAAATGTGAAAATACTTAACTGGAGGAGAGCTAATTTCCAGTGAATTAAAAAGGGATCTTGCTCAGGTAGATTGGAATCAAAAATTGTCATGTAAAACAGTAATTGAACAATGGGAGGCCTTCAAGGAAGAGATGGTTTGGGTACAGAGTGGACACAATCCCATGAAAGGGAAAGGAAGGGCATCCAAATCTAGAACTCCTGGATGACTAAAGATGTAGAGATTAAAATGAAACAGACAAAGGAGGCTTATGACAATTGTAAGGTTCATAATACAGTAGAGAACCAAGCTGAATACAGAAAGTATAGAGGAGATCTAAAAAAAGAAATAAGAGGGCCAAAGAAAGAATATGACAATAGATTTGCAGCGGACATAAAATGGAACCCAAAAGTCTCTTACAAACATATCAATAGTAAAAGGGTAGTCAAAGGGAGGGTGGGACTGATTAGGGACAAAAAAGGAGATCTTCTTTTGGAGGCAGAGGGTATGGCTGAGATACTAAATGAATACTTTGCATCCGTCTTCAATATAGAAGAGGATGGTGCCATTGTAGCAGTAAAGGAGGAGGTAGTAATGATATTGGATAGGATAAAAATAGATAAAGAGGAGGTACTTAAAGATTGGCAGTATTCAAAATAGAAAAGTCACCCAGTCCAGATGGGATGCATTCTAGATTACTGAGGGAAGTAAGGGTGGAAATTGCAAATTGGCCACAATCTTCCAATCCTCCTTAGATATGAGGATGGTGCCAGAGGACTGGAGGATTGAAAATGTTACACCCCTGTTCAGAAAAGTGGGAGAGTGATAAACCCGGCAATTACAGGCCACTCAGCCTAACATGGGTGGTGGGGAAACGTTTAGAGGCAATAAACTGGGACAAAATTAATTGGCACTTGGAAAAGTATAGGCTAATAAATGAAAGTCAGCAAGGATTTGTTAAAGGAAAATCGTGTTTGATTAACTTGATTGAGTTCTTTGATGAAGTAACGGAGAGGGTTGACGAGGGTAGTGCGGTTGATGTGTATACGGACTTTCAAAAGGCACTTGATAAAGTACCACATAATAGACTTGTTAGCAAAATTAAATCCCATGGGATTAAAGGGACAGTGGCAGCGTGGATACAAAATTGGCTAAGGGACAAAAACTAGAGAGCAGAGAGCAGTGGTGAGCGGTTGTTTCAGACTGGAGGGAAGTATAGCTGCAGCTATACAAAACCCTGGTTAGACCTCACCTGGAGTACTGTGAGCAGTTCTGGGCACTGCACCTTCGGAAGGACATACTGGCCTCGGAGGGAGTGCAGCATAGGTTTACTAAATTGATACCTGGACTTCAAGGGTTAAGTTACAAGGAGAGATTACACAAATTGGGGTTGTATTCTCTGGAGTTTAGAAGGTTAAGGGGTGATCTGATCGAAGTTTAAAAGATATTAAGGGGATCAGATAGGGTGGATAGAGAGAAACTATTTCCGCTGGTTGGGGATTCTAGGAGAAGGGGGTACGGTCTAAAAATTAGAGCCAGACCTTTCAGGAGTGAGATTGGAAAACATTTCTACACACAAAGGGTGGGAGAAGTTTGGAACTCTCTTCCACAAACGGCAATTGATGCTAGTTCAATTGCTAATTTTAAATCTGAGATAGATAGCTTTTTGCCAACCAAAGGTATTAAGGGATAAGGGCCAAACGCAGGTATATGGAGTTAGATCACAGATCAGCCATGATCTTATCAAATGGCGGAGCGGGCTCGAGGGGCTGAATGGCCGACTCCTGTTCCTATGTTCCTATGTATACAGTGGTATTCCCTAGGTCAGTATTAGGTGCTCTTTTTGATATATATTAATGGCCTGGACTTGGGTATAAATGGTATAATTTCAAAGTTTACAGATAACACGAAACTCGGAAATGTAGTAAGCAATGTGGAGGACAGTAACAGACTTCAGGAGGACACAGACAGGCTGGTGAAATGGGCGGACACATGGCAAATGAAAGTTAACAGAGAAGTGTAAATTGATGCATTTTGGTAGGAAGAATGAGGAGAGGCAATATAAACTAAATGGTACGATTTTAAAGGGAGTGCAGGAACAGAGAGGCCTGGATGTGCACATACACAAATCTTTGAAGGTGGCAGGACAAACAGCGCACAGCGAGAGCGGGAGTTCACCGGAGCGGCGGGAAACAGTGAGAGCGGAGCGAGGTTAAAAACAGCGCACAGCGAGAGCGGGAGTTCACCGGAGCGGCGGGGAAACAGTGAAAGCGGAGCGAGGTTTAAAAACAGCGCACAGCGAGAGCGGGAGTTCACCGGAGCGGCGGGAAACAGTGAGAGCGGAGCGAGGATAAAAACAGCGCACAGCGAGAGCGGGAGTTCACCGGAGCGGAGGGAAACAGTGAGAGCGGAGCGAGGTTAAAAACAGCGCACAGCGAGAGCGGGAGTTCACCGGAGCGGCGGGAAACAGCGAGAGCGGAGCGAGGTTAAAAACAGCGCACAGCGAGAGCGGGAGTTCACCGGAGCGGAGGGAAACAGTGAGAGCGGAGCGAGGATAAAAACAGCGCACAGCGAGAGCGGGAGTTCACGGGAGCGGCGGGAAACGGTGAGAGCGGAGCGAGGATAAAAACAGCGCACAGCGAGAGCGGGAATACACCGGAGCGGAGGGAAACAGTGAGAGCGGAGCGAGGATAAAAACAGCGCACAGCGAGAGCGGGAGTTCACGGGAGCGGCGGGAAACAGTGAGAGCGGAGCGAGGATAAAAACAGCGCACAGCGAGAGCGGGAGTTCACCGGAGCGGCGGGAAACAGTTAGAGCGGAGCGAGGTTAAAAACAGCGCACAGCGAGAGCGGGAGTTCACCGGAGCGGAGGGAAACAGTGAGAGCGGAGCGAGGTTAAAAACAGCGCACAGCGAGAGCGGGAGTTCACCGGAGCGGAGGGAAACAGTGAGAGCGGAGCAAGGTTAAAAACAGCACACAGCGAGAGCGGGAGTTCACCGGAGCGGAGGGAAACAGTGAGAGCGGAGCAAGGTTAAAAACAGCGCACAGCGAGAGCGGGAGTTCACCGGAGCGGAGGGAAACAGTGAGAGCGGAGCAAGGTTAAAAACAGCGCACAGCGAGAGCGGGAGTTCACCGGAGCGGGGATAAAAACAGCGCACAGCGAGAGCGGAGCGAGGTTAAAAACAGCGCACAGCGAGAGCGGGAGTTTACCGGAGCGGAGGGAAACAGTTAAAGCGGAGCAAGGTTAAAAACAGCGCACAGCGAAAGCGGGAGTTCACCGGAGCGGGGATAAAAACAGCGCACAGCGAGAGCGGAGCGAGGTTAAAAACATCGCACAGCGAGAGCGGGAGTTCACCGGAGCGGAGGGAAACAGTGAGAGCGGAGCGAGGTTAAAAACAGCGCACAGCGAGAGCGGGAGTTCACCGGAGCGGAGGGAAACAGTGAGAGCGGAGCGAGGTTAAAAACAGCGCACAGCGAGAGCGGGAGTTCACCGGAGCGGAGGGAAACAGTGAGAGCGGAGCGAGGTTAAAAACAGCGCACAGCGAGAGCGGGAGTTCACCGGAGCGGCGGGAAACAGTGAGAGCGGAGCGAGGTTAAAAACAGCGCACAGCGAGAGAGGGAGTTCACCGGAGCGGAGGGAAACAGTGAGAGCGGAGCGAGGTTAAAAACAGCGCACAGCGAGAGCGGGAGTTCACCGGAGCGGCGGGAAACAGTGAGAGCGGAGCGAGGTTAAAAACAGCGCACAGCGAGAGCGGGAGTTCACCGGAGCGGCGGGAAACAGTGAGAGCGGAGCGAGGTTAAAAACAGCGCACAGCGAGAGCGGGAGTTCACCGGAGCGGCGGGAAACAGTGAGAGCGGAGCGAGGTTAAAAACATCGCACAGCGTGAGCGGGAGTTCACCGGAGCGGAGGGAAACAGTGAGAGCGGAGCGAGGTTAAAAACAGCGCACAGCGAGAGAGGGAGTTCACCGGAGCGGAGGGAAACAGTGAGAGCGGAGCGAGGTTCAAAACAGCGCACAGCGAGAGCGGGAGTTCACCGGAGCGGCGGGAAACAGAGAGAGCGGAGCGAGGTTAAAAACAGCGCACAGCGAGAGCGGGAGTTCACCGGAGCGGCGGGAAACAGCGAGAGCGGAGAGAGGTTAAAAACAGCGCACAGCGAGAGCGGGAGTTCACCGGAGCGGAGGGAAACAGTGAGAGCGGAGCGAGGTTAAAAACAGCGCACAGCGAGAGCGGGAGTTCACCGGAGCGGCGGGAAACAGTGAGAGCGGAGCGAGGTTAAAAACAGCGCACAGCGAGAGCGGGAGTTCACCGGAGCGGAGGGAAACAGGGAGAGCGGAGCGAGGTTAAAAACAGCGCACAGCGAGAGCGGGAGTTCACCGGAGTGGAGGGAAACAGTGAGAGCGGAGCGAGGTTAAAAACAGCGCACAGCGAGAGCGGGAGTTCACCGGAGCGGCGGGAAACAGCGAGAGCGGAGCGAGGTTAAAAACAGCGCACAGCGAGAGCGGGAGTTCACCGGAGCGGAGGGAAACAGTGAGAGCGGAGCAAGGTTAAAAACAGCGCACAGCGAGAGCGGGAGTTCACCGGAGCGGGGATAAAAACAGCGCACAGCGAGAGCGGAGCGAGGTTAAAAACAGCGCACAGCGAGAGCGGGAGTTCACCGGAGTGGAGGGAAACAGTGAGAGCGGAGCGAGGTTAAAAACAGCGCACAGCAAGAGCGGGAGTTCACCGGAGCGGCGGGAAACAGCGAGAGCGGAGCGAGGTTAAAAACAGCGCACAGCGAGAGAGGGAGTTCACCGGAGCGGAGGGAAACAGTGAGAGCGGAGCGAGGTTCAAAACAGCGCACAGCGAGAGCGGGAGTTCACCGGAGCGGAGGGAAACAGTGAGAGCGGAGCGAGGTTAAAAACAGCGCACAGCGAGAGCGGGAGTTCACCGGAGCGGCGGGAAACAGTGAGAGCAGAGCGAGGTTAAAAACAGCGCACAGCGAGAGCGGGAGTTCACCGGAGCGGAGGGAAACAGTGAGAGCGGAGCGAGGTTAAAAACAGCGCACAGCGAGAGCGGGAGTTCACCGGAGCGGCGGGAAACAGTGAGAGCGGAGCGAGGTTAAAAACAGCGCACAGCGAGAGCGGGAGTTCACCGGAGCGGAGGGAAACAGTGAGAGCGGAGCGAGGTTAAAAACAGCGCACAGCGAGAGCGGGAGTTCACCGGAGCGGCGGGAAACAGTGAGAGCGGAGCGAGGTTAAAAACAGCGCACAGCGAGAGCGGGAGTTCACCGGAGCGGCGGGAAACAGTGAGAGCAGAGCGAGGTTAAAAACAGCGCACAGCGAGAGCGGGAGTTCACCGGAGCGGCGGGAAATAGTGAGAGCGGAGCGAGGTGAAAAACAGCGCACAGCGAGAGCGGGAGTTCACCGGAGCGGCGGGAAACAGCGAGAGCGGAGCGAGGTTAAAAACAGCGCACAGCGAGAGCGGGAGTTCACCGGAGCGGAGGGAAACAGTGAGAGCGGAGCGAGGTTAAAAACAGCGCACAGCGAGAGCGGGAGTTCACCGGAGCGGAGGGAAACAGCGAGAGCGGAGCGAGGATAAAAACAGCGCACAGCGAGAGCGGGAGTTCACCGGAGCAGGGATAAAAACAGCGCACAGCGAGAGCGGAGCGAGGTTAAAAACAGCGCACAGCGAGAGCGGGAGTTTACCGGAGCGGAGGGAAACAGTTAGAGCGGAGCAAGGTTAAAAACAGCGCACAGCGAAAGCGGGAGTTCACCGGAGCGGGGATAAAAACAGCGCACAGCGAGAGCGGAGCGAGGTTGAAAACATCGCACAGCGAGAGCGGGAGTTCACCGGAGCGGAGGGAAACAGTGAGAGCGGAGCGAGGTTAAAAACAGCGCACAGCGAGTCCGGGAGTTCACCGGAGCGGAGGGAAACAGTGAGAGCGGAGCGAGGTTAAAAACAGCGCACAGCGAGTGCGGGAGTTCACCGGAGCGGAGGGAAACAGTGAGAGCGGAGCGAGGTTAAAAACAGCGCACAGCGAGAGCGGGAGTTCACCGTAGCGGAGGGAAACAGTGAGAGCGGAGCGAGGTTCAAAACAGCGCACAGCGAGAGCGGGAGTTCACCGGAGCGGCGGGAAACAGTGAGAGCGGAGCGAGGTTAAAAACAGCGCACAGCGAGAGCGGGAGTTCACCGGAGCGGCGGGAAACAGTGAGAGCAGAGCGAGGTTAAAAACAGCGCACAGCGAGAGCGGGAGTTCACCGGAGCGGAGGGAAACAGTGAGAGCGGAGCGAGGTTAAAAACAGCGCACAGCGAGAGCGGGAGTTCACCGGAGCGGAGGGAAACAGTGAGAGCGGAGCGAGGTTAAAAACAGCGCACAGCGAGAGCGGGAGTTCACCGGAGCGGCGGGAAACAGTGAGAGCGGAGCGAGGTTAAAAACAGCGCACAGCGAGAGCGGGAGTTCACCGGAGCGGCGGGAAACAGTGAGAGCGGAGCGAGGTTAAAAACAGCGCACAGCGAGAGCGGGAGTTCACCGGAGCGGAGGGAAACAGTGAGAGCGGAGCGAGGTTAAAAACAGCGCACAGCGAGAGCGGGAGTTCACCGGAGCGGCGGGAAACAGTGAGAGCGGAGCGAGGTTAAAAACATCGCACAGCGAGAGCGGGAGTTCACCGGAGCGGCGGGAAACAGTGAGAGCGGAGCGAGGTTAAAAACAGCGCACAGCGAGAGAGGGAGTTCACCGGAGCGGCGGGAAACAGTGAGAGCGGAGCGAGGTTAAAAACAGCGCACAGCGAGAGAGGGAGTTCACCGGAGCGGAGGGAAACAGTGAGAGCGGAGCGAGGTTCAAAACAGCGCACAGCGAGAGCGGGAGTTCACCGGAGCGGCGGGAAACAGTGAGAGCAGAGCGAGGTTAAAAACAGCGCACAGCGAGAGCGGGAGTTCACCGGAGCGGAAGGAAACAGTGAGAGCGGAGCGAGGTTAAAAACAGCGCACAGCGAGAGCGGGAGTTCACCGGAGCGGCGGGAAACAGTGAGAGCGGAGCGAGGTTAAAAACAGCGCACAGCGAGAGCGGGAGTTCACCGGAGCGGAGGGAAACAGTGAGAGCGGAGCGAGGTTAAAAACAGCGCACAGCGAGAGCGGGAGTTCACCGGAGCGGAGGGAAACAGTGAGAGCGGAGCGAGGTTAAAAACAGCGCACAGCGAGAGCGGGAGTTCACCGGAGCGGAGGGAAACAGTGAGAGCGGAGCGAGGTTAAAAACAGCGCACAGCGAGAGCGGGAGTTCACCGGAGCGGCGGGAAACAGTGAGAGCGGAGCGAGGTTAAAAACAGCGCACAGCGAGAGCGGGAGTTCACCGGAGCGGCGGGAAACTGTGAGAGCGGAGCGAGGTTAAAAACAGCGCACAGCGAGAGCGGGAGTTCACCGGAGCGGCGGGAAACAGTGAGAGCGGAGCGAGGTTAAAAACAGCGCACAGTGAGAGCGGGAGTTCACCGGAGCGGAGGGAAACAGTGAGAGCGGAGCGAGGATAAAAACAGCGCACAGCGAGAGCGGGAGTTCACCGGAGCGGAGGGAAACAGTGAGAGCGGAGCGAGGTTCAAAACAGCGCACAGCGAGAGCGGGGGTTCACCGGAGCGGCGGGAAACAGTGAGAGCGGAGCGAGGTTAAAAACAGCGCACAGCAAGAGCGGGAGTTCACCGGAGCGGCGGGAAACAGCGAGAGCGGAGCGAGGTTAAAAACAGCGCACAGCGAGAGCGGGAGTTCACCGGAGCGGCGGGAAACAGCGAGAGCGGAGCGAGGTTAAAAACAGCGCACAGCAAGAGCGGGAGTTCACCGGAGCGGCGGGAAACAGTGAGAGCGGAGCGAGGTTACAAACAGCGCACAGCGAGAGCGGGAGTTCACCGGAGCGGAGGGAAACAGTGAGAGCGGAGCGAGGTTCAAAACAGCGCACAGCGAGAGCGGGAGTTCACCGGAGCGGAGGGAAACAGTGAGAGCGGAGCGAGGTTAAAAACAGCGCACAGCGAGAGCGGGAGTTCACCGGAGCGGCGGGAAACAGTGAGAGCAGAGCGAGGTTAAAAACAGCGCACAGCGAGAGCGGGAGTTCACCGGAGCGGAGGGAAACAGTGAGAGCGGAGCGAGGTTAAAAACAGCGCACAGCGAGAGCGGGAGTTCACCGGAGCGGCGGGAAACAGTGAGAGCGGAGCGAGGTTAAAAACAGCGCACAGCGAGAGCGGGAGTTCACCGGAGCGGAGGGAAACAGTGAGAGCGGAGCGAGGTTAAAAACAGCGCACAGCGAGAGCGGGAGTTCACCGGAGCGGCGGGAAACAGTGAGAGCGGAGCGAGGTTAAAAACAGCGCACAGCGAGAGCGGGAGTTCACCGGAGCGGCGGGAAACAGTGAGAGCAGAGCGAGGTTAAAAACAGCGCACAGCGAGAGCGGGAGTTCACCGGAGCGGCGGGAAATAGTGAGAGCGGAGCGAGGTGAAAAACAGCGCACAGCGAGAGCGGGAGTTCACCGGAGCGGCGGGAAACAGCGAGAGCGGAGCGAGGTTAAAAACAGCGCACAGCGAGAGCGGGAGTTCACCGGAGCGGAGGGAAACAGTGAGAGCGGAGCGAGGTTAAAAACAGCGCACAGCGAGAGCGGGAGTTCACCGGAGCGGAGGGAAACAGCGAGAGCGGAGCGAGGATAAAAACAGCGCACAGCGAGAGCGGGAGTTCACCGGAGCAGGGATAAAAACAGCGCACAGCGAGAGCGGAGCGAGGTTAAAAACAGCGCACAGCGAGAGCGGGAGTTTACCGGAGCGGAGGGAAACAGTTAGAGCGGAGCAAGGTTAAAAACAGCGCACAGCGAAAGCGGGAGTTCACCGGAGCGGGGATAAAAACAGCGCACAGCGAGAGCGGAGCGAGGTTGAAAACATCGCACAGCGAGAGCGGGAGTTCACCGGAGCGGAGGGAAACAGTGAGAGCGGAGCGAGGTTAAAAACAGCGCACAGCGAGTGCGGGAGTTCACCGGAGCGGAGGGAAACAGTGAGAGCGGAGCGAGGTTAAAAACAGCGCACAGCGAGTGCGGGAGTTCACCGGAGCGGAGGGAAACAGTGAGAGCGGAGCGAGGTTAAAAACAGCGCACAGCGAGAGCGGGAGTTCACCGTAGCGGAGGGAAACAGTGAGAGCGGAGCGAGGTTCAAAACAGCGCACAGCGAGAGCGGGAGTTCACCGGAGCGGCGGGAAACAGTGAGAGCGGAGCGAGGTTAAAAACAGCGCACAGCGAGAGCGGGAGTTCACCGGAGCGGCGGGAAACAGTGAGAGCAGAGCGAGGTTAAAAACAGCGCACAGCGAGAGCGGGAGTTCACCGGAGCGGAGGGAAACAGTGAGAGCGGAGCGAGGTTAAAAACAGCGCACAGCGAGAGCGGGAGTTCACCGGAGCGGAGGGAAACAGTGAGAGCGGAGCGAGGTTAAAAACAGCGCACAGCGAGAGCGGGAGTTCACCGTAGCGGCGGGAAACAGTGAGAGCGGAGCGAGGTTAAAAACAGCGCACAGCGAGAGCGGGAGTTCACCGGAGCGGCGGGAAACAGTGAGAGCGGAGCGAGGTTAAAAACAGCGCACAGCGAGAGCGGGAGTTCACCGGAGCGGAGGGAAACAGTGAGAGCGGAGCGAGGTTAAAAACAGCGCACAGCGAGAGCGGGAGTTCACCGGAGCGGCGGGAAACAGTGAGAGCGGAGCGAGGTTAAAAACATCGCACAGCGAGAGCGGGAGTTCACCGGAGCGGCGGGAAACAGTGAGAGCGGAGCGAGGTTAAAAACAGCGCACAGCGAGAGAGGGAGTTCACCGGAGCGGCGGGAAACAGTGAGAGCGGAGCGAGTTTAAAAACAGCGCACAGCGAGAGAGGGAGTTCACCGGAGCGGAGGGAAACAGTGAGAGCGGAGCGAGGTTCAAAACAGCGCACAGCGAGAGCGGGAGTTCACCGGAGCGGCGGGAAACAGTGAGAGCGGAGCGAGGTTAAAAACAGCGCACAGCGAGAGCGGGAGTTCACCGGAGCGGCGGGAAACAGTGAGAGCAGAGCGAGGTTAAAAACAGCGCACAGCGAGAGCGGGAGTTCACCGGAGCGGAGGGAAACAGTGAGAGCGGAGCGAGGTTAAAAACAGCGCACAGCGAGAGCGGGAGTTCACCGGAGCGGCGGGAAACAGTGAGAGCGGAGCGAGGTTAAAAACAGCGCACAGCGAGAGCGGGAGTTCACCGGAGCGGCGGGAAACAGTGAGAGCGGAGCGAGGTTAAAAACAGCGCACAGCGAGAGCGGGAGTTCACCGGAGCGGCGGGAAACTGTGAGAGCGGAGCGAGGTTAAAAACAGCGCACAGCGAGAGCGGGAGTTCACCGGAGCGGCGGGAAACAGTGAGAGCGGAGCGAGGTTAAAAACAGCGCACAGTGAGAGCGGGAGTTCACCGGAGCGGAGGGAAACAGTGAGAGCGGAGCGAGGATAAAAACAGCGCACAGCGAGAGCGGGAGTTCACCGGAGCGGAGGGAAACAGTGAGAGCGGAGCGAGGTTCAAAACAGCGCACAGCGAGAGCGGGAGTTCACCGGAGCGGCGGGAAACAGTGAGAGCGGAGCGAGGTTCAAAACAGCGCACAGCGAGAGCGGGGGTTCACCGGAGCGGCGGGAAACAGTGAGAGCGGAGCGAGGTTAAAAACAGCGCACAGCGAGAGCGGGAGTTCACCGGAGCGGAGGGAAACAGGGAGAGCGGAGCGAGGTTAAAAACATCGCACAGCGAGAGCGGGAGTTCACCGGAGCGGAGGGAAACAGTGAGAGCGGAGCGAGGTTCAAAACAGCGCACAGCGAGAGCGGGAGTTCACCGGAGCGGCGGGAAACAGTGAGAGCGGAGCGAGGTTCAAAACAGCGCACAGCGAGAGCGGGGGTTCACCGGAGCGGCGGGAAACAGTGAGAGCGGAGCGAGGTTAAAAACAGCGCACAGCGAGAGCGGGAGTTCACCGGAGCGGCGGGAAACAGTGAGAGCGGAGCGAGGTTAAAAACAGCGCACAGCGAGAGCGGGAGTTCACCGGAGCGGAGGGAAACAGGGAGAGCGGAGCGAGGTTAAAAACAGCGCACAGCGAGAGCGGGAGTTCACCGGAGCGGAGGGAAACAGGGAGAGCGGAGCGAGGTTAAAAACAGCGCACAGCGAGAGCGGTAGTTCACCGGAGCGGCGGGAAACAGTGAGAGCGGAGCGAGGTTAAAAACAGCGCACAGCGAGAGCGGGATTTCACCGGAGCGGAGGGAAACAGTGAGAGCGGAGCGAGGTTAAAAACAGCGCACAGCAAGAGCGGGAGTTCACCGGAGCGGAGGGAAACAGTGAGAGCGGAGCGAGGTTAAAAACAGCGCACAGCGAGAGCGGGAGTTCACCGGAGCGGTGGGAAACAGTGAGAGCGGAGCGAGGTTAAAAACAGCGCACAGCGAGAGCGGGAGTTCACCGGAGCGGAGGGAAACAGTGAGAGCGGAGCGAGGTTATAAACATCGCACAGCGAGAGCGGGAGTTCACCGGAGCGGAGGGAAACAGTGTGAGCGGAGCGAGGTTAAAAACAGCGCACAGCGAGAGCGGGAGTTCACCGCAGCGGCGGGAAACAGTGAGAGCGGAGCGAGGTTAAAAACAGCGCACAGCGAGAGCGGGAGTTCACCGGAGCGGCGGGAAACAGTGAGAGCGGAGCGAGGTTAAAAACAGCGCACAGCGAGAGCGGGAGTTCACCGGAGCGGAGGGAAACAGTGAGAGCGGAGCGAGGATAAAAACAGCGCACAGCGAGAGCGGGATTTCACCGGAGCGGAGGGAAACAGTGAGAGCGGAGCGAGGTTAAAAACAGCGCACAGCGAGAGCGGGAGTTCACCGGAGCGGAGGGAAACAGTGAGAGCGGAAGGAGGATAAAAACAGCGCAGAGCGAGAGCGGGAGTTCACCGGAGCGGTGGGAAACAGTGAGAGCGGAGCGAGGTTAAAAACAGCGCACAGCGAGAGCGGGAGTTCACCGGAGCGGAGGGAAACAGCGAGAGCGGAGCGAGGTTAAAAACAGCGCACAGCGAGAGCGGGAGTTCACCGGAGCGGAGGGAAACAGCGAGAGCGGAGCGAGGTTAAAAACAGCGCACAGCGAGAGCGGGAGTTCACCGGAGCGGAGGGAAACAGCGAGAGCGGAGCGAGGTTAAAAACAGCGCACAGCGAGAGCGGGAGTTCACCGGAGCGGAGGGAAACAGCGAGAGCGGAGCGAGGTTAAAAACAGCGCACAGCGAGAGCGGGAGTTCACCGGAGCGGAGGGAAACAGGGAGAGCGGAGCGAGGTTAAAAACAGCGCACAGCGAGAGCGGGAGTTCACCGGAGCGGAGGGAAACAGTGAGAGCGGAGCGAGGTTAAAAACAGCGCACAGCGAGAGCGGGAGTTCACCGGAGCGGAGGGAAACAGTGAGAGCGGAGCGAGGTTAAAAACAGCGCAGAGCGAGAGCGGGAGTTCACCGGAGCGGAGGGAAACAGTGAGAGCGGAGCGAGGTTAAAAACAGCGCACAGCGAGAGCAGGAGTTCACCGGAGCGGAGGGAAACAGTGAGAGCGGAGCGAGGTTAAAAACAGCGCACAGCGAGAGCGGGAGTTCACCGGAGCGGAGGGAAACAGCGAGAGCGGAGCGAGGTTAAAAACAGCGCACAGCGAGAGCGGGAGTTCACCGGAGCGGAGGGAAACAGTGAGAGCGGAGCGAGGTTAAAAACAGCGCACAACGAGAGCGGGAGTTCACCGGAGCGGCGGGAAACAGGGAGAGCGGAGCGAGGTTAAAAACAGCGCACAGCGAGAGCGGGAGTTCACCGGAGCGGAGGGAAACAGTGAGAGCGGAGCGAGGTTAAAAACAGCGCACAGCGAGAGCGGGAGTTCACCGGAGCGGCGGGAAACAGCGAGAGCGGAGCGAGCATAAAAACAGCGCACAGCGAGAGCGGGAGTTCACCGGAGCGGCGGGAAACAGTGAGAGCGGAGCGAGGTTAAAAACAGCGCACAGCGAGAGCGGGAGTTCACCGGAGCGGCGGGAAACAGTGAGAGCGGAGCGAGGTTAAAAACAGCACACAGCGAGAGCGGGAGTTCACCGGAGCGGAGGGAAACAGTGAGAGCGGAGCGAGGTTATAAACAGCGCACAGCGAGAGCGGGAGTTCACCGGAGCGGCGGGAAACAGTGAGAGCGGAGCGAGGTTAAAAACAGCACACAGCGAGAGCGGGAGTTCACCGGAGCGGCGGGAAACAGTGAGAGCGGAGCGAGGTTAAAAACAGCGCACAGCGAGAGCAGGAGTTCACCGGAGCGGCGGGAAAGAGTGAGAGCGGAGCGAGGTTAAAAACAGCGCACAGCGAGAGCGGGAGTTCACCGGAGCGGCGGGAAACAGTGAGAGCGGAGCGAGGTTAAAAACAGCACACAGCGAGAGCGGGAGTTCACCGGAGCGGCGGGAAAGAGTGAGAGCGGAGCGAGGTTAAAAACAGCGCACAGCGAGAGCGGGAGTTCACCGGAGCGGAGGGAAACAGTGAGAGCGGAGCGAGGTTAAAAACATCGCACAGCGAGAGCGGGAGTTCACCGGAGCGGAGGGAAACAGTGAGAGCGGAGCGAGGTTAAATACAGCGCACAGCGAGAGCGGGAGTTCACCGGAGCGGAGGGAAACAGTGAGAGCGGAGCGAGGATAAAAACAGCGCACAGCGAGAGCGGGAGTTCACCGGAGCGGCGGGTTACAGTGAGAGCGGAGCGAGGTTAAAAACATCGCACAGCGAGAGCGGGAGTTCACCGGAGCGGCGGGAAAGAGTGAGAGCGGAGCGAGGTTAAAAACAGCGCACAGCGAGAGCGGGAGTTCACCGGAGCGGAGGGAAACAGTGAGAGCAGAGCGAGGTTAAAAACAGCGCACAGCGAGAGCGGGAGTTCACCGGAGCGGAGGGAAACAGTGAGAGCGGAGCGAGGTTAAAAACATCGCACAGCGAGAGCGGGAGTTCACCGGAGCGGCGGGAAACAGTGAGAGCGGAGCGAGGTTAAAAACAACGCACAGCGAGAGCGGGAGTTCACCGGTGCGGAGGGAAACAGTGAGAGCGGAGCGAGGTTAAAAACAGCGCACAGCGAGAGCGGGAATTCACCGGAGCGGCGGGAAACAGTGAGAGCGGAGCGAGGATAAAAACAGCACACAGCGAGAGCGGGAGTTCACCGGAGCGGCGGGAAACAGTGAGAGCGGAGCGAGGTTAAAAACAGCACACAGCGAGAGCGGGAGTTCACCGGAGCGGCGGGAAAGAGTGAGAGCGGAGCGAGGTTAAAAACAACGCACAGGGAGAGCGGGAGTTCACCGGAGCGGCGGGAAACAGTGAGAGCGGAGCGAGGTTAAAAACAGCGCACAGCGAGAGCGGGAGTTCACCGGAGCGGAGGGAAACAGTGAGAGCGGAGCGAGGTTAAAAACAGCGCACAGCGAGAGCGGGAGTTCACCGGAGCGGCGGGAAACAGTGAGAGCGGAGCGAGGTTAAAAACAGCACACAGCGAGAGCGGGAGTTCACCGGAGCGGCGGGAAACAGTGAGAGCGGAGCGAGGTTAAAAACAGCGCACAGCGAGAGCGGGAGTTCACCGGAGCGGAGGGAAACAGTGAGAGCGGAGCGAGGATAAAAACAGCGCACAGCGAGAGCGGGAGTTCACCGGAGCGGAGGGAAACAGTGAGAGCGGAGCGAGGATAAAAACAGCGCACAGCGAGAGCGGGAGTTCACCGGAGCGGAGGGAAACAGTGAGAGCGGAGCGAGGTTATAAACAGCGCACAGCGAGAGCGGGAGTTCACCGGAGCGGAGGGAAACAGTGAGAGCGGAGTGAGGTTAAAAACAGCGCACAGCGAGAGCGGGAGTTCACCGGAGCGGCGGGAAACAGCGAGAGCGGAGCCAGGATAAAAACAGCGCACAGCGAGAGCGGGAGTTCACCGGAGCGGCGGGAAACAGTGAGAGCGGAGCGAGGTTAAAAACAGCGCACAGCGAGAGCGGGAGTTCACCGGAGCGGGGGGAAACAGTGAGAGCGGAGCGATGTTAAAAACATCGCACAGCGAGAGCGGGAGTTCACCGGAGCGGCGGGAAACAGTGAGAGCGGAGCGAGGTTAAAAACAGCGCACAGCGAGAGCGGGAGTTCACCGGAGCGGGGGGAAACAGTGAGAGCGGAGCGAGGTTAAAAACAGCGCACAGCGAGAGCGGGAGTTCACCGGAGCGGAGGGAAACAGTGAGAGCGGAGCGAGGTTAAAAACAGCGCACAGCGAGAGCGGGAGTTCACCGGAGCGGAGGGAAACAGTGAGAGCGGAGCGAGGTTAAAAACAGCGCACAGCGAGAGCGGGAGTTCACCGGAGCGGCGGGAAACAGTGAGAGCGGAGCGAGGTTAAAAACAGCGCACAGCGAGAGAGGGAGTTCACCGGAGCGGCGGGAAACAGCGAGAGCGGAGCGAGGATAAAAACAGCGCACAGCGAGAGCGGGAGTTCACCGGAGCGGAGGGAAACAGTGAGAGCGGAGCGAGGTTAAAAACAGCGCACAGCGAGAGCGGGAGTTCACCGGAGCGGGGGGAAACAGTGAGAGCGGAGCGAGGTTAAAAACAGCGCACAGCGAGAGCGGGAGTTCACCGGAGCGGAGGGAAACAGTGAGAGCGGAGCGAGGATTAAAACATCGCACAGCGAGAGAGGGAGTTCACCGGAGCGGAGGGAAACAGTGAGAGCGGAGCGAGGTTAAAAACAGCGCACAGCGAGAGCGGGAGTTCACCGGAGCGGAGGGAAACACTGAGAGCGGAGCGAGGTTAAAAACAGCGCACAGCGAGAGCGGGAGTTCACCGGAGCGGAGGGAAACAGTGAGAGCGGAGCGAGGTTCAAAACAGCGCACAGCGAGAGCGGGAGTTCACCGGAGCGGCGGGAAACAGTGAGAGCGGAGCGAGGTTAAAAACAGCGCACAGCGAGAGCGGGAGTTCACCGGAGCGGAGGGAAACAGTGAGAGCAGAGCGAGGTTAAAAACAGCGCACAGCGAGAGCGGGAGTTCACCGGAGCGGAGGGAAACAGTGAGAGCGGAGCGAGGTTAAAAACAGCGCACAGCGAGAGCGGGAGTTCACCGGAGCGGAGGGAAACAGGGAGAGCGGAGCGAGGTTTAAAAACATCGCACAGCGAGAGCGGGAGTTCACCGGAGCGGCGGGAAACAGCGAGAGCGGAGCGAGGTTAAAAACATCGCACAGCGAGAGCGGGAGTTCACCGGAGCGGAGGGAAACAGTGAGAGCGGAGCGAGGTTAAAAACATCGCACAGCGAGAGCGGGAGTTCACCGGAGCGGAGGGAAACAGCGAGAGCGGAGCGAGGTTAAAAACAGCGCACAGCGAGAGCGGGAGTTCACCGGAGCGGAGGGAAACAGAGAGAGCGGAGCGAGGTTAAAAACAGCGCACAGCGAGAGCGGGAGTTCACCGGAGCGGAGGGAAACAGTGAGAGCGGAGCGAGGTTAAAAACAGCGCACAGCGAGAGCGGGAGTTCACCGGAGCGGAGGGAAACAGTGAGAGCGGAGCGAGGTTAAAAACAGCGCACAGCGAGTGCGGGAGTTCACCGGAGCGGCGGGAAACAGTGAGAGCGGAGCGAGGTTAAAAACAGCGCACAGCGAGAGCGGGAGTTCACCGGAGCGGAGGGAAACAGTGAGAGCGGAGCGAGGTTAAAAACAGCGCACAGCGAGTGCGGGAGTTCACCGGAGCGGCGGGAAACAGCGAGAGCGGAGCGAGGATAAAAACAACGCACAGCGAGAGCGGGAGTTCACCGGAGCGGAGGGAAACAGTGAGAGCGGAGCGAGGTTAAAAACAGCGCACAGCGAGAGCGGGAGTTCACCGGAGCGGAGGGAAACAGTGAGAGCGGAGCGAGGTTAAAAACAGCGCACAGCGAGTGCGGGAGTTCACCGGAGCGGCGGGAAACAGCGAGAGCGGATCGAGGATAAAAACAGCGCACAGCGAGAGCGGGAGTTCACCGGAGCGGCGGGAAACAGTGAGAGCGGAGCGAGGATAAAAACAGCGCACAGCGAGTGCGGGAGTTCACCGGAGCGGAGGGAAACAGTGAGAGCGGAGCGAGGATAAAAACAGCGCACAGCGAGTGCGGGAGTTCACCAGAGCGGCGGGAAACAGTGAGAGCGGAGCGAGGTTAAAAACAGCACACAGCGAGAGCGGGAGTTCACCGGAGCGGAGGGAAACAGTGAGAGCGGAGCGAGGTTAAAAACAGCGCACAGCGAGTGCGGGAGTTCACCGGAGCGGAGGGAAACAGTGAGAGCGGAGCGAGGATAAAAACAGCGCACAGCGAGAGCGGGAGTTCACCGGAGCGGCGGGAAACAGTGAGAGCGGAGCGAGGATAAAAACAGCGCACAGCGAGTGCGGGAGTTCACCGGAGCGGAGGGAAACAGTGAGAGCGGAGCGAGGATAAAAACAGCGCACAGCGAGAGCGGGAGTTCACCGGAGCGGCGGGAAACAGTGAGAGCGGAGCGAGGATAAAAACAGCGCACAGCGAGTGCGGGAGTTCACCGGAGCGGAGGGAAACAGTGAGAGCGGAGCGAGGTTAAAAACAGCGCACAGCGAGAGCGGGAGTTCACCGGAGCGGTGGGAAACAGTGAGAGCTGAGCGAGGTTAAAAACAGCGCACAGAGAGAGCGGGAGTTCACCGGAGCGGAGGGAAACAGTGAGAGCGGAGCGAGGTTAAAAACATCGCACAGCGAGAGCGGGAGTTCACCGGAGCGGAGGGAAACAGTGAGAGCGGAGCGAGGATAAAAACAGCGCACAGCGAGAGCGGGAGTTCACCGGAGCGGAGGGAAACAGTGAGAGCGGAGCGAGGTTAAAAACATCGCACAGCGAGAGCGGGAGTTCACCGGAGCGGCGGGAAACAGCGAGAGCGGAGCGAGGTTAAAAACAGCGCACAGCGAGAGCGGGAGTTCACCGGAGCGGTGGGAAACAGTGAGAGCGGAGCGAGGTTAAAAACAGCGCACAGTGAGAGCGGGAGTTCACCGGAGCAGAGGGAAACAGTGAGAGCGGAGCGAGGTTAAAAACATCGCACAGCGAGAGCGGGAGTTCACCGGAGCGGAGGGAAACAGTGAGAGCAGAGCGAGGTTAAAAACATCGCACAGCGAGAGCGGGAGTTCACCGGAGCGGAGGGAAACAGTGAGAGCGGAGCGAGGTTAAAAACAGCGCACAGCGAGAGCGGGAGTTCACCGGAGCGGAGGGAAACAGTGAGAGCGGAGCGAGGTTAAAAACAGCGCACAGCGAGAGCGGGAGTTCACCGGAGCGGAGGGAAACAGTGAGAGCGGAGCGAGGTTAAAAACAGCGCACAGCGAGAGCGGGAGTTCACCGGAGCGGAGGGAAACAGTGAGAGCGGAGCGAGGTTAAAAACAGCGCACAGCGAGAGCGGGAGTTCACCGGAGCGGAGGGAAACAGTGAGAGCGGAGCGAGGTTAAAAACAGCGCACAGCGAGAGCGGGAGTTCACCGGAGCGGAGGGAAACAGTGAGAGCGGAGCGAGGTTAAAAACAGCGCACAGCGAGAGCGGGAGTTCACCGGAGCGGAGGGAAACAGTGAGAGCGGAGCGAGGTTAAAAACAGCGCACAGCGAGAGCGGGAGTTCACCGGAGCGGTGGGAAACAGTGAGAGCGGAGCGAGGTTAAAAACAGCGCACAGCGAGAGCGGGAGTTCACCGGAGCGGAGGGAAACAGTGAGAGCGGAGCGAGGTTAAAAACAGCGCACAGCGAGAGCGGGAGTTCACCGGAGCGGAGGGAAACAGCGAGAGCGGAGCGAGGTTCAAAACAGCGCACAGCGAGAGCGGGAGTTCACCGGAGCGGAGGGAAACAGCGAGAGCGGAGCGAGGTTCAAAACAGCGCACAGCGAGAGCGGGAGTTCACCGGAGCGGTGGGAAACAGTGAGAGCGGAGCGAGGTTAAAAACAGCGCACAGCGAGAGCGGGAGTTCACCGGAGCGGAGGGAAACAGCGAGAGCGGAGCGAGGTTAAAAACAGCGCACAGCGAGTGCGGGAGTTCACCGGAGCGGAGGGAAACAGTGAGAGCGGAGCGAGGTTCAAAACAGCGCACAGCGAGAGCGGGAGTTCACCGGAGCGGAGGGAAACAGCGAGAGCGGAGCGAGGTTCAAAACAGCGCACAGCGAGAGCGGGAGTTCACCGGAGCGGAGGGAAACAGCGAGAGCGGAGCGAGGTTAAAAACAGCGCACAGCGAGTGCGGGAGTTCACCGGAGCGGAGGGAAACAGCGAGAGCGGAGCGAGGTTAAAAACATCGCACAGCGAGTGCGGGAGTTCACCGGAGCGGCGGGAAACAGTGAGAGCGGAGCGAGGTTAAAAACAGCGCACAGCGAGAGCGGGAGTTCACCGGAGCGGAGGGAAACAGTGAGAGCGGAGCAAGGTTAAAAACAGCGCACAGCAAGAGCGGGAGTTCACCGGAGCGGGGATAAAAACAGCGCACAGCGAGAGCGGAGCGAGGTTAAAAACAGCGCACAGCGAGAGCGGGAGTTCACCGGAGTGGAGGGAAACAGTGAGAGCGGAGCGAGGTTAAAAACAGCGCACAGCAAGAGCGGGAGTTCACCGGAGCGGCGGGAAACAGCGAGAGCGGAGCGAGGTTAAAAACAGCGCACAGCGAGAGAGGGAGTTCACCGGAGCGGAGGGAAACAGTGAGAGCGGAGCGAGGTTCAAAACAGCGCACAGCGAGAGCGGGAGTTCACCGGAGCGGAGGGAAACAGTGAGAGCGGAGCGAGGTTAAAAACAGCGCACAGCGAGAGCGGGAGTTCACCGGAGCGGCAGGAAACAGTGAGAGCAGAGCGAGGTTAAAAACAGCGCACAGCGAGAGCGGGAGTTCACCGGAGCGGAGGGAAACAGTGAGAGCGGAGCGAGGTTAAAAACAGCGCACAGCGAGAGCGGGAGTTCACCGGAGCGGCGGGAAACAGTGAGAGCGGAGCGAGGTTAAAAACAGCGCACAGCGAGAGCGGGAGTTCACCGGAGCGGAGGGAAACAGTGAGAGCGGAGCGAGGTTAAAAACAGCGCACAGCGAGAGCGGGAGTTCACCGGAGCGGCGGGAAACAGTGAGAGCGGAGCGAGGTTAAAAACAGCGCACAGCGAGAGCGGGAGTTCACCGGAGCGGCGGGAAACAGTGAGAGCAGAGCGAGGTTAAAAACAGCGCACAGCGAGAGCGGGAGTTCACCGGAGCGGCGGGAAATAGTGAGAGCGGAGCGAGGTGAAAAACAGCGCACAGCGAGAGCGGGAGTTCACCGGAGCGGCGGGAAACAGCGAGAGCGGAGCGAGGTTAAAAACAGCGCACAGCGAGAGCGGGAGTTCACCGGAGCGGAGGGAAACAGTGAGAGCGGAGCGAGGTTAAAAACAGCGCACAGCGAGAGCGGGAGTTCACCGGAGCGGAGGGAAACAGCGAGAGCGGAGCGAGGATAAAAACAGCGCACAGCGAGAGCGGGAGTTCACCGGAGCAGGGATAAAAACAGCGCACAGCGAGAGCGGAGCGAGGTTAAAAACAGCGCACAGCGAGAGCGGGAGTTTACCGGAGCGGAGGGAAACAGTTAGAGCGGAGCAAGGTTAAAAACAGCGCACAGCGAAAGCGGGAGTTCACCGGAGCGGGGATAAAAACAGCGCACAGCGAGAGCGGAGCGAGGTTGAAAACATCGCACAGCGAGAGCGGGAGTTCACCGGAGCGGAGGGAAACAGTGAGAGCGGAGCGAGGTTAAAAACAGCGCACAGCGAGTGCGGGAGTTCACCGGAGCGGAGGGAAACAGTGAGAGCGGAGCGAGGTTAAAAACAGCGCACAGCGAGTGCGGGAGTTCACCGGAGCGGAGGGAAACAGTGAGAGCGGAGCGAGGTTAAAAACAGCGCACAGCGAGAGCGGGAGTTCACCGTAGCGGAGGGAAACAGTGAGAGCGGAGCGAGGTTCAAAACAGCGCACAGCGAGAGCGGGAGTTCACCGGAGCGGCGGGAAACAGTGAGAGCGGAGCGAGGTTAAAAACAGCGCACAGCGAGAGCGGGAGTTCACCGGAGCGGCGGGAAACAGTGAGAGCAGAGCGAGGTTAAAAACAGCGCACAGCGAGAGCGGGAGTTCACCGGAGCGGAGGGAAACAGTGAGAGCGGAGCGAGGTTAAAAACAGCGCACAGCGAGAGCGGGAGTTCACCGGAGCGGAGGGAAACAGTGAGAGCGGAGCGAGGTTAAAAACAGCGCACAGCGAGAGCGGGAGTTCACCGGAGCGGCGGGAAACAGTGAGAGCGGAGCGAGGTTAAAAACAGCGCACAGCGAGAGCGGGAGTTCACCGGAGCGGCGGGAAACAGTGAGAGCGGAGCGAGGTTAAAAACAGCGCACAGCGAGAGCGGGAGTTCACCGGAGCGGAGGGAAACAGTGAGAGCGGAGCGAGGTTAAAAACAGCGCACAGCGAGAGCGGGAGTTCACCGGAGCGGCGGGAAACAGTGAGAGCGGAGCGAGGTTAAAAACATCGCACAGCGAGAGCGGGAGTTCACCGGAGCGGCGGGAAACAGTGAGAGCGGAGCGAGGTTAAAAACAGCGCACAGCGAGAGAGGGAGTTCACCGGAGCGGCGGGAAACAGTGAGAGCGGAGCGAGGTTAAAAACAGCGCACAGCGAGAGAGGGAGTTCACCGGAGCGGAGGGAAACAGTGAGAGCGGAGCGAGGTTCAAAACAGCGCACAGCGAGAGCGGGAGTTCACCGGAGCGGCGGGAAACAGTGAGAGCAGAGCGAGGTTAAAAACAGCGCACAGCGAGAGCGGGAGTTCACCGGAGCGGAGGGAAACAGTGAGAGCGGAGCGAGGTTCAAAACAGCGCACAGCGAGAGCGGGAGTTCACCGGAGCGGCGGGAAACAGTGAGAGCGGAGCGAGGTTAAAAACAGCGCACAGCGAGAGCGGGAGTTCACCGGAGCGGAGGGAAACAGTGAGAGCGGAGCGAGGTTAAAAACAGCGCACAGCGAGAGCGGGAGTTCACCGGAGCGGAGGGAAACAGTGAGAGCGGAGCGAGGTTAAAAACAGCGCACAGCGAGAGCGGGAGTTCACCGGAGCGGAGGGAAACAGTGAGAGCGGAGCGAGGTTAAAAACAGCGCACAGCGAGAGCGGGAGTTCACCGGAGCGGCGGGAAACAGTGAGAGCGGAGCGAGGTTAAAAACAGCGCACAGCGAGAGCGGGAGTTCACCGGAGCGGCGGGAAACTGTGAGAGCGGAGCGAGGTTAAAAACAGCGCACAGCGAGAGCGGGAGTTCACCGGAGCGGCGGGAAACAGTGAGAGCGGAGCGAGGTTAAAAACAGCGCACAGCGAGAGCGGGAGTTCACCGGAGCGGAGGGAAACAGTGAGAGCGGAGCGAGGATAAAAACAGCGCACAGCGAGAGCGGGAGTTCACCGGAGCGGAGGGAAACAGTGAGAGCGGAGCGAGGTTCAAAACAGCGCACAGCGAGAGCGGGGGTTCACCGGAGCGGCGGGAAACAGTGAGAGCGGAGCGAGGTTAAAAACAGCGCACAGCAAGAGCGGGAGTTCACCGGAGCGGCGGGAAACAGCGAGAGCGGAGCGAGGTTAAAAACAGCGCACAGCGAGAGAGGGAGTTCACCGGAGCGGAGGGAAACAGTGAGAGCGGAGCGAGGTTCAAAACAGCGCACAGCGAGAGCGGGAGTTCACCGGAGCGGAGGGAAACAGTGAGAGCGGAGCGAGGTTAAAAACAGCGCACAGCGAGAGCGGGAGTTCACCGGAGCGGCGGGAAACAGTGAGAGCGGAGCGAGGTTAAAAACAGCGCACAGCGAGAGCGGGAGTTCACCGGAGCGGAGGGAAACAGTGAGAGCGGAGCGAGGTTAAAAACAGCGCACAGCGAGAGCGGGAGTTCACCGGAGCGGCGGGAAACAGTGAGAGCGGAGCGAGGTTAAAAACAGCGCACAGCGAGAGCGGGAGTTCACCGGAGCGGAGGGAAACAGTGAGAGCGGAGCGAGGTTAAAAACAGCGCACAGCGAGAGCGGGAGTTCACCGGAGCGGCGGGAAACAGTGAGAGCGGAGCGAGGTTAAAAACAGCGCACAGCGAGAGCGGGAGTTCACCGGAGCGGCGGGAAACAGTGAGAGCAGAGCGAGGTTAAAAACAGCGCACAGCGAGAGCGGGAGTTCACCGGAGCGGCGGGAAATAGTGAGAGCGGAGCGAGGTGAAAAACAGCGCACAGCGAGAGCGGGAGTTCACCGGAGCGGCGGGAAACAGCGAGAGCGGAGCGAGGTTAAAAACAGCGCACAGCGAGAGCGGGAGTTCACCGGAGCGGAGGGAAACAGTGAGAGCGGAGCGAGGTTAAAAACAGCGCACAGCGAGAGCGGGAGTTCACCGGAGCGGAGGGAAACAGCGAGAGCGGAGCGAGGATAAAAACAGCGCACAGCGAGAGCGGGAGTTCACCGGAGCAGGGATAAAAACAGCGCACAGCGAGAGCGGAGCGAGGTTAAAAACAGCGCACAGCGAGAGCGGGAGTTTACCGGAGCGGAGGGAAACAGTTAGAGCGGAGCAAGGTTAAAAACAGCGCACAGCGAAAGCGGGAGTTCACCGGAGCGGGGATAAAAACAGCGCACAGCGAGAGCGGAGCGAGGTTGAAAACATCGCACAGCGAGAGCGGGAGTTCACCGGAGCGGAGGGAAACAGTGAGAGCGGAGCGAGGTTAAAAACAGCGCACAGCGAGTGCGGGAGTTCACCGGAGCGGAGGGAAACAGTGAGAGCGGAGCGAGGTTAAAAACAGCGCACAGCGAGTGCGGGAGTTCACCGGAGCAGAGGGAAACAGTGAGAGCGGAGCGAGGTTAAAAACAGCGCACAGCGAGAGCGGGAGTTCACCGTAGCGGAGGGAAACAGTGAGAGCGGAGCGAGGTTCAAAACAGCGCACAGCGAGAGCGGGAGTTCACCGGAGCGGCGGGAAACAGTGAGAGCAGAGCGAGGTTAAAAACAGCGCACAGCGAGAGCGGGAGTTCACCGGAGCGGAGGGAAACAGTGAGAGCGGAGCGAGGTTAAAAACAGCGCACAGCGAGAGCGGGAGTTCACCGGAGCGGAGGGAAACAGTGAGAGCGGAGCGAGGTTAAAAACAGCGCACAGCGAGAGCGGGAGTTCACCGGAGCGGCGGGAAACAGTGAGAGCGGAGCGAGGTTAAAAACAGCGCACAGCGAGAGCGGGAGTTCACCGGAGCGGCGGGAAACAGTGAGAGCGGAGCGAGGTTAAAAACAGCGCACAGCGAGAGCGGGAGTTCACCGGAGCGGAGGGAAACAGTGAGAGCGGAGCGAGGTTAAAAACAGCGCACAGCGAGAGCGGGAGTTCACCGGAGCGGCGGGAAACAGTGAGAGCGGAGCGAGGTTAAAAACATCGCACAGCGAGAGCGGGAGTTCACCGGAGCGGCGGGAAACAGTGAGAGCGGAGCGAGGTTAAAAACAGCGCACAGCGAGAGAGGGAGTTCACCGGAGCGGCGGGAAACAGTGAGAGCGGAGCGAGTTTAAAAACAGCGCACAGCGAGAGAGGGAGTTCACCGGAGCGGAGGGAAACAGTGAGAGCGGAGCGAGGTTCAAAACAGCGCACAGCGAGAGCGGGAGTTCACCGGAGCGGCGGGAAACAGTGAGAGCGGAGCGAGGTTAAAAACAGCGCACAGCGAGAGCGGGAGTTCACCGGAGCGGCGGGAAACAGTGAGAGCAGAGCGAGGTTAAAAACAGCTCACAGCGAGAGCGGGAGTTCACCGGAGCGGAGGGAAACAGTGAGAGCGGAGCGAGGTTAAAAACAGCGCACAGCGAGAGCGGGAGTTCACCGGAGCGGCGGGAAACAGTGAGAGCGGAGCGAGGTTAAAAACATCGCACAGCGAGAGCGGGAGTTCACCGGAGCGGAGGGAAACAGTGAGAGCGGAGCGAGGTTAAAAACAGCGCACAGCGAGAGCGGGAGTTCACCGGAGCGGCGGGAAACAGTGAGAGCGGAGCGAGGTTCAAAACAGCGCACAGCGAGAGCGGGGGTTCACCGGAGCGGCGGGAAACAGTGAGAGCGGAGCGAGGTTAAAAACAGCGCACAGCGAGAGCGGGAGTTCACCGGAGCGGCGGGAAACAGTGAGAGCGGAGCGAGGTTAAAAACAGCGCACAGCGAGAGCGGGAGTTCACCGGAGCGGAGGGAAACAGGGAGAGCGGAGCGAGGTTAAAAACAGCGCACAGCGAGAGCGGGAGTTCACCGGAGCGGCGGGAAACAGTGAGAGCGGAGCGAGGTTAAAAACAGCGCACAGCGAGAGCGGGATTTCACCGGAGCGGAGGGAAACAGTGAGAGCGGAGCGAGGTTAAAAACAGCGCACAGCGAGAGCGGGAGTTCACCGGAGCGGAGGGAAACAGTGAGAGCGGAGCGAGGTTAAAAACAGCGCACAGCGAGAGCGGGAGTTCACCGGAGCGGAGGGAAACAGTGAGAGCGGAGCGAGGTTATAAACAGCGCACAGCGAGAGCGGGAGTTCACCGGAGCGGAGGGAAACAGTGTGAGCGGAGCGAGGTTAAAAACAGCGCACAGCGAGAGTGGGAGTTCACCGGAGCGGCGGGAAACAGTGAGAGCGGAGCGAGGTTAAAAACAGCGCACAGCGAGAGCGGGAGTTCACCGGAGCGGCGGGAAACAGTGAGAGCGGAGCGAGGTTAAAAACAGCGCACAGCGAGAGCGGGAGTTCACCGGAGCGGAGGGAAACAGTGAGAGCGGAGCGAGGATAAAAACAGCGCACAGCGAGAGCGGGATTTCACCGGAGCGGAGGGAAACAGTGAGAGCGGAGCGAGGTTAAAAACAGCGCACAGCGAGAGCGGGAGTTCACCGGAGCGGAGGGAAACAGTGAGAGTGGAGCGAGGTTAAAAACAGCGCACAGCGAGAGCGGGAGTTCACCGGAGCGGAGGGAAACAGTGAGAGCGGAGCGAGGTCAAAAACATCGCACAGCGAGAGCGGGAGTTCACCGGAGCGGCGGGAAACAGTGAGAGCGGAGCGAGGTTAAAAACAGCGCACAGCGAGAGCGGGAGTTCACCGGAGCGGCGGGAAACAGTGAGAGCGGAGCGAGGTTAAAAACAGCGCACAGCGAGAGCGGGAGTTCACCGGAGCGGCGGGAAACAGTGAGAGCGGAGCGAGGTTAAAAACAGCGCACAGCGAGAGCGGGATTTCACCGGAGCGGAGGGAAACAGTGAGAGCGGAGCGAGGTTAAAAACAGCGCACAGCGAGAGCGGGAGTTCACCGGAGCGGAGGGAAACAGTGAGAGCGGAGCGAGGTTAAAAACAGCGCACAGCGAGAGCGGGAGTTCACCGGAGCGGTGGGAAACAGTGAGAGCGGAGCGAGGTTAAAAACAGCGCACAGCGAGAGCGGGAGTTCACCGGAGCGGAGGGAAACAGTGAGAGCGGAGCGAGGTTATAAACAGCGCACAGCGAGAGCGGGAGTTCACCGGAGCGGAGGGAAACAGTGTGAGCGGAGCGAGGTTAAAAACAGCGCACAGCGAGAGTGGGAGTTCACCGGAGCGGCGGGAAACAGTGAGAGCGGAGCGAGGTTAAAAACAGCGCACAGCGAGAGCGGGAGTTCACCGGAGCGGCGGGAAACAGTGAGAGCGGAGCGAGGTTAAAAACAGCGCACAGCGAGAGCGGGAGTTCACCGGAGCGGAGGGAAACAGTGAGAGCGGAGCGAGGATAAAAACAGCGCACAGCGAGAGCGGGATTTCACCGGAGCGGAGGGAAACAGTGAGAGCGGAGCGAGGTTAAAAACAGCGCACAGCGAGAGCGGGAGTTCACCGGAGCGGAGGGAAACAGTGAGAGTGGAGCGAGGTTAAAAACAGCGCACAGCGAGAGCGGGAGTTCACCGGAGCGGAGGGAAACAGTGAGAGCGGAGCGAGGTCAAAAACATCGCACAGCGAGAGCGGGAGTTCACCGGAGCGGCGGGAAACAGTGAGAGCGGAGCGAGGTTAAAAACAGCGCACAGCGAGAGCGGGAGTTCACCGGAGCGGCGGGAAACAGTGAGAGCGGAGCGAGGTTAAAAACAGCGCACAGCGAGAGCGGGAGTTCACCGGAGCGGAGGGAAACAGCGAGAGCGGAAGGAGGATAAAAACAGCGCAGAGCGAGAGCGGGAGTTCACCGGAGCGGTGGGAAACAGTGAGAGCGGAGCGAGGTTAAAAACAGCGCACAGCGAGAGCGGGAGTTCACCGGAGCGGAGGGAAACAGTGAGAGCGGAGCGAGGTTAAAAACAGCGCACAGCGAGAGCGGGAGTTCACCGGAGCGGCGGGAAACAGTGAGAGCGGAGCGAGGTTAAAAACAGCGCACAGCGAGAGCGGGAGTTCACCGGAGCGGCGGGAAACAGTGAGAGCGGAGCGAGGTTTAAAAACAGCGCACAGCGAGAGCGGGAGTTCACCGGAGCGGAGGGAAACAGCGAGAGCGGAGCGAGGTTAAAAACAGCGCACAGCGAGAGCGGGAGTTCACCGGAGCGGAGGGAAACAGCGAGAGCGGAGCTAGGTTAAAAACAGCGCACAGCGAGAGCGGGAGTTCACCGGAGCGGAGGGAAACAGCGAGAGCGGAGCGAGGTTAAAAACAGCGCACAGCGAGAGCGGGAGTTCACCGGAGCGGAGGGAAACAGCGAGAGCGGAGCGAGGTTAAAAACAGCGCACAGCGAGAGCGGGAGTTCACCGGAGCGGAGGGAAACAGCGAGAGCGGAGCGAGGTTAAAAACAGCGCACAGCGACAGCGGGAGTTCACCGGAGCGGAGGGAAACAGCGAGAGCGGAGCGAGGTTAAAAACAGCGCACAGCGAGAGCGGGAGTTCACCGGAGCGGAGGGAAACAGCGAGAGCGGAGCGAGGTTAAAAACAGCGCACAGCGAGAGCGGGAGTTCACCGGAGCGGAGGGAAACAGGGAGAGCGGAGCGAGGTTAAAAACAGCGCACAGCGAGAGCGGGAGTTCACCGGAGCGGAGGGAAACAGTGAGAGCGGAGCGAGGTTAAAAACAGCGCACAGCGAGAGCGGGAGTTCACCGGAGCGGAGGGAAACAGCGAGAGCGGAGCGAGGTTAAAAACAGCGCACAGCGAGAGCGGGAGTTCACCGGAGCGGAGGGAAACAGTGAGAGCGGAGCGAGGTTAAAAACAGCGCACAGCGAGAGCGGGAGTTCACCGGAGCGGCGGGAAACAGTGAGAGCGGAGCGAGGTTAAAAACAGCACACAGCGAGAGCGGGAGTTCACCGGAGCGGAGGGAAACAGTGAGAGCGGAGCGAGGTTATAAACAGCGCACAGCGAGAGCGGGAGTTCACCGGAGCGGCGGGAAACAGTGAGAGCGGAGCGAGGTTAAAAACAGCACACAGCGAGAGCGGGAGTTCACCGGAGCGGCGGGAAACAGTGAGAGCGGAGCGAGGTTAAAAACAGCGCACAGCGAGAGCGGGAGTTCACCGGAGCGGCGGGAAAGAGTGAGAGCGGAGCGAGGTTAAAAACAGCGCACAGCGAGAGCGGGAGTTCACCGGAGCGGCGGGAAACAGTGAGAGCGGAGCGAGGTTAAAAACAGCACACAGCGAGAGCGGGAGTTCACCGGAGCGGCGGGAAAGAGTGAGAGCGGAGCGAGGTTAAAAACAGCGCACAGCGAGAGCGGCAGTTCACCGGAGCGGAGGGAAACAGTGAGAGCGGAGCGAGGTTAAAAACATCGCACAGCGAGAGCGGGAGTTCACCGGAGCGGAGGGAAACAGTGAGAGCGGAGCGAGGTTAAATACAGCGCACAGCGAGAGTGGGAGTTCACCGGAGCGGAGGGAAACAGTGAGAGCGGAGCGAGGATAAAAACAGCGCACAGCGAGAGCGGGAGTTCACCGGAGCGGCGGGTTACAGTGAGAGCGGAGCGAGGTTAAAAACATCGCACAGCGAGAGCGGGAGTTCACCGGAGCGGCGGGAAAGAGTGAGAGCGGAGCGAGGTTAAAAACAGCGCACAGCGAGAGCGGGAGTTCACCGGAGCGGAGGGAAACAGTGAGAGCGGAGCGAGGTTAAAAACAGCGCACAGCGAGAGCGGGAGTTCACCGGAGCGGAGGGAAACAGTGAGAGCGGAGCGAGGTTAAAAACATCGCACAGCGAGAGCGGGAGTTCACCGGAGCGGCGGGAAACAGTGAGAGCGGAGCGAGGTTAAAAACAACGCACAGTGAGAGCGGGAGTTCACCGGAGCGGCGGGAAACAGTGAGAGCGGAGCGAGGTTAAAAACAGCGCACAGCGAGAGCGGGAGTTCACCGGAGCGGAGGGAAACAGTGAGAGCGGAGCGAGGTTAAAAACAGCGCACAGCGAGAGCGGGAGTTCACCGGAGCGGAGGGAAACAGTGAGAGCGGAGCGAGGTTAAAAACAGCACACAGCGAGAGCGGGAGTTCACCGGAGCGGCGGGAAACAGTGAGAGCGGAGCGAGGATAAAAACAGCACACAGCGAGAGCGGGAGTTCACCGGAGCGGCGGGAAACAGTGAGAGCGGAGCGAGGTTAAAAACAGCACACAGCGAGAGCGGGAGTTCACCGGAGCGGCGGGAAACAGTGAGAGCGGAGCGAGGTTAAAAACAGCACACAGCGAGAGCGGGAGTTCACCGGAGCGGCGGGAAACAGTGAGAGCGGAGCGAGGATAAAAACAGCACACAGCGAGAGCGGGAGTTCACCGGAGCGGCGGGAAACAGTGAGAGCGGAGCGAGGTTAAAAACAGCACACAGCGAGAGCGGGAGTTCACCGGAGCGGCGGGAAAGAGTGAGAGCGGAGCGAGGTTAAAAACAACGCACAGGGAGAGCGGGAGTTCACCGGAGCGGCGGGAAACAGTGAGAGCGGAGCGAGGTTAAAAACAGCACACAGCGAGAGCGGGAGTTCACCGGAGCGGAGGGAAACAGTGAGAGCGGAGCGAGGATAAAAACAGCGCACAGCGAGAGCGGGAGTTCACCGGAGCGGAGGGAAACAGTGAGAGCGGAGCGAGGTTATAAACAGCGCACAGCGAGAGCGGGAGTTCACCGGAGCGGAGGGAAACAGTGAGAGCGGAGCGAGGTTAAAAACAGCGCACAGCGAGAGCGGGAGTTCACCGGAGCGGCGGGAAACAGCGAGAGCGGAGCCAGGATAAAAACAGCGCACAGCGAGAGCGGGAGTTCACCGGAGCGGCGGGAAACAGTGAGAGCGGAGCGAGGTTAAAAACAGCGCACAGCGAGAGCGGGAGTTCACCGGAGCGGAGGGAAACAGTGAGAGCGGAGCGAGGTTAAAAACATCGCACAGCGAGAGCGGGAGTTCACCGGAGCGGCGGGAAACAGTGAGAGCGGAGCGAGGTTAAAAACAGCGCACAGCGAGAGCGGGAGTTCACCGGAGCGGGGGGAAACAGTGAGAGCGGAGCGAGGTTAAAAACAGCGCACAGCGAGAGCGGGAGTTCACCGGAGCGGAGGGAAACAGTGAGAGCGGAGCGAGGTTAAAAACAGCGCACAGCGAGAGCGGGAGTTCACCGGAGCGGAGGGAAACAGTGAGAGCGGAGCGAGGTTAAAAACAGCGCACAGCGAGAGCGGGAGTTCACCGGAGCGGCGGGAAACAGTGAGAGCGGAGCCAGGTTAAAAACAGCGCACAGCGAGAGAGGGAGTTCACCGGAGCGGCGGGAAACAGCGAGAGCGGAGCGAGGATAAAAACAGCGCACAGCGAGAGCGGGAGTTCACCGGAGCGGAGGGAAACAGTGAGAGCGGAGCGAGGTTAAAAACAGCGCACAGCGAGAGCGGGAGTTCACCGGAGCGGGGGGAAACAGTGAGAGCGGAGCGAGGTTAAAAACAGCGCACAGCGAGAGCGGGAGTTCACCGGAGCGGAGGGAAACAGTGAGAGCGGAGCGAGGATTAAAACATCGCACAGCGAGAGAGGGAGTTCACCGGAGCGGAGGGAAACAGTGAGAGCGGAGCGAGGTTAAAAACAGCGCACAGCGAGAGCGGGAGTTCACCGGAGCGGAGGGAAACACTGAGAGCGGAGCGAGGTTAAAAACAGCGCACAGCGAGAGCGGGAGTTCACCGGAGCGGAGGGAAACAGTGAGAGCGGAGCGAGGTTCAAAACAGCGCACAGCGAGAGCGGGAGTTCACCGGAGCGGCGGGAAACAGTGAGAGCGGAGCGAGGTTAAAAACAGCGCACAGCGAGAGCGGGAGTTCACCGGAGCGGAGGGAAACAGTGAGAGCAGAGCGAGGTTAAAAACAGCGCACAGCGAGAGCGGGAGTTCACCGGAGCGGAGGGAAACAGTGAGAGCGGAGCGAGGTTAAAAACAGCGCACAGCGAGAGCGGGAGTTCACCGGAGCGGAGGGAAACAGGGAGAGCGGAGCGAGGTTTAAAAACATCGCACAGCGAGAGCGGGAGTTCACCGGAGCGGCGGGAAACAGCGAGAGCGGAGCGAGGTTAAAAACATCGCACAGCGAGAGCGGGAGTTCACCGGAGCGGAGGGAAACAGTGAGAGCGGAGCGAGGTTAAAAACATCGCACAGCGAGAGCGGGAGTTCACCGGAGCGGAGGGAAACGGCGAGAGCGGAGCGAGGTTAAAAACAGCGCACAGCGAGAGCGGGAGTTCACCGGAGCGGAGGGAAACAGAGAGAGCGGAGCGAGGTTAAAAACAGCGCACAGCGAGAGCGGGAGTTCACCGGAGCGGAGGGAAACAGTGAGAGCGGAGCGAGGTTAAAAACAGCGCACAGCGAGAGCGGGAGTTCACCGGAGCGGAGGGAAACAGGGAGAGCGGAGCGAGGTTAAAAACAGCGCACAGCGAGTGCGGGAGTTCACCGGAGCGGCGGGAAACAGTGAGAGCGGAGCGAGGTTAAAAACAGCGCACAGCGAGAGCGGGAGTTCACCGGAGCGGAGGGAAACAGCGAGAGCGGAGCGAGGTTAAAAACAGCGCACAGCGAGTGCGGGAGTTCACCGGAGCGGCGGGAAACAGCGAGAGCGGAGCGAGGATAAAAACAACGCACAGCGAGAGCGGGAGTTCACCGGAGCGGCGGGAAACAGTGAGAGCGGAGCGAGGATAAAAACAGCGCACAGCGAGAGCGGGAGTTCACCGGAGCGGCGGGAAACAGTGAGAGCGGAGCGAGGATAAAAACAGCGCACAGCGAGTGCGGGAGTTCACCGGAGCGGAGGGAAACAGTGAGAGCGGAGCGAGGATAAAAACAGCGCACAGCGAGTGCGGGAGTTCACCGGAGCGGCGGGAAACAGTGAGAGCGGAGCGAGGTTAAAAACAGCACACAGCGAGAGCGGGAGTTCACCGGAGCGGAGGGAAACAGTGAGAGCGGAGCGAGGTTAAAAACAGCGCACAGCGAGAGCGGGAGTTCACCGGAGCGGTGGGAAACAGTGAGAGCTGAGCGAGGTTAAAAACAGCGCACAGAGAGAGCGGGAGTTCACCGGAGCGGAGGGAAACAGTGAGAGCGGAGCGAGGTTAAAAACATCGCACAGCGAGAGCGGGAGTTCACCGGAGCGGAGGGAAACAGTGAGAGCGGAGCGAGGATAAAAACAGCGCACAGCGAGAGCGGGAGTTCACCGGAGCGGAGGGAAACAGTGAGAGCGGAGCGAGGTTAAAAACATCGCACAGCGAGAGCGGGAGTTCACCGGAGCGGCGGGAAACAGCGAGAGCGGAGCGAGGTTAAAAACAGCGCACAGCGAGAGCGGGAGTTCACCGGAGCGGTGGGAAACAGTGAGAGCGGAGCGAGGTTAAAAACAGCGCACAGTGAGAGCGGGAGTTCACCGGAGCGGAGGGAAACAGTGAGAGCGGAGCGAGGTTAAAAACATCGCACAGCGAGAGCGGGAGTTCACCGGAGCGGAGGGAAACAGTGAGAGCGGAGCGAGGTTAAAAACATCGCACAGCGAGAGCGGGAGTTCACCGGAGCGGAGGGAAACAGTGAGAGCGGAGCGAGGTTAAAAACAGCGCACAGCGAGAGCGGGAGTTCACCGGAGCGGAGGGAAACAGTGAGAGCGGAGCGAGGTTAAAAACAGCGCACAGCGAGAGCGGGAGTTCACCGGAGCGGAGGGAAACAGTGAGAGCGGAGCGAGGTTAAAAACAGCGCACAGCGAGAGCGGGAGTTCACCGGAGCGGAGGGAAACAGTGAGAGCGGAGC